>NC_143510.1:93337180-93937180 GCF_031878675.1 Megascapheus bottae | reverse complement strand
ATTACAGCGGCTGTTTAGTTTGCACCAGAGATGTACCTGATATGGTACGTGCACTGCTTCAGGCTCTCAGAAATACTCTGCAGTCCCTGGGAATAATAATAATAATTATTATTATTATTACTATTATTATTTGGGAGATGGGAAGAGAGAGAGGGAGGGAGAGAGAGTAAGAGTGAGAGTGAGAGTGAGAGAGAAGCTTCCTGTCAGCTACTGGTGACTGGTGCCCATAATCCTAGTTATTTAGGAGGCTGAGATCTGGGGATCTGGGTTCAAAGTCATCCTGAGTATGTCCATTCAAGAAACTCTTACTTTAAATAGCCACCAAAAAGCCAGAAGTGAAGTTGTGGCTCAAGTGGTAGAGTGCCAGTCCTGAGCAAAATAACTAAAAGACAGCGCCCAGGTCCAAAGTTCAAGCCCCAGTACCAACACACAAACACATGCACACATGCAAGCACGTGCACGCTCACACACACTGAGCTTCCTCATTTGCAGCTACTCGGCCTTTCCCAGGCCTGGCCTCCATGACTCCCTCCTGTCCCACAGCGGCCTTGACTCAAGGGCTGATCTTGGGGGGAACCTTGAGTACCTCTCTTCTCGCTGCCTCCAGGGAGCACCGCGCTCACCTAAGAGTGGAGGTTGCAGGGAGCAATAAAGCTAGGGGAAAGAGCCCAGGCCCTGAGTTCAAGCCCCAGTATGGGTACACACACCACACCTCCCCTCTCCCACACACACTCACATACGTGTGTGTATACATGCACACAAACCTGTCTGAGAAAACCAACAGGATTTGTGCTATGTGCAGAGCCGGGCCGGGAACTCATCTGGGGATGACCTCGCCGGTCACAGAAATCTGTCAGTGCTGCTGAGGAAGGAACAATCTGCCTGGGTTCTGCCTGGTAAAAGTCATAGCTCTGGCCAGGGCACTGATGGCTCATAACTGTAATCATAGCTACTCAGGAAATCTGAGGATTGCAGTTTGAAGCCAGCCTGGGCAGGAAAGTCCATAAGACTCTTCAATAATTTACTCAGAAAAAGCTGGGAGTGGTGCTGTGGTTCAAGAGGTAGAGTGCTAGTCTTGAGCAAAAATGAAGCTCTGGGACAGTGCCCAGCCTTGAGTTCAAGCCCCAGAACTGGCATGCATGCACGTACACACACACCCACACCCCCCCCACACACACACTCCATAGGTGCAGGGCACATGAAAGAAATGAGAAAGACGAGAGGTCCGCGGGCACCTGGCAGGTCACAGGGGGTCCTGGTCAGGCTGCTTGTGCTACAGATCTGAGGCGGACAATAGCCAGTCTGCTGGCTACTGCTTTCTGGTTCCTGGCTGGCCCATACCTCACTCACCCTGTCCCTGCCATTTGGGGAAAACTGAGCCATTGTCCCATTCCAGGAATCCAACTACATCCATCTCCCTGCAACCTCCACTCTTAGGTGAACAGGGTGCTCCCTGGAGGCAGTGAGAGGAGAGGAACTCAAGGTTCCCCCCAGATCAGCCCCTGAGTCAAGGCCGCTGTGGGACAGGAGGGAGTCATGGAGGCCAGGCCTGGGAAAGGCCGAGTAGCTGCAAATGAGGAAGCTCTGTGTGTGCGCGTGCGCGTGCTCGTGTGTGGCATCCAGACCTAGGCTCCCAGTGAACAGGGAGATGTGGAATGAGCGTGTGGTGGAAGGAGCATCTGGGAAGGAAGCAGGGGCAGGAGAGGGTTCCGGGCGTTACATCTGTGTGTCATACTTTGATATGTGTGTATATATACATATATATGCATATAGAGGAAGAAAACGAAGTGAAACCCGTCACACGCTGCCTTTAAAGGGAGAAGGAGCCGGGGCACGGTGGCTCACGCCTGTCATCCTAGCTACTCAGGAGGCTGAGATCTGAGGATCAAGGTTCAAAACCAGCCTGGGTACATAAGGACCTGAGACTTTTATCTCCAATTAACCCCTAGAAAACAGGAAGTGGGGCTTGGTTCAAGGATAGGGTGGTAGCCTTGAGCTGAAGAGGCCAGGGACAGCGCCAGGCCCAGTTCAAACCCCATGACTCCCAAAAAAGGGTGGGGGGAGGGAGAAGGGATTTATTCAAAGTGCACTAGCCCCATCCAATGAATTATCCCCTAGTGTTACACATGTTAATGTAACAAAAACAAAACTAAGAAAACCCCAACTGTGTGTGTTTACCTTTTTGGTTAGGGAGTGGTAAAAGTGTGTCCATTTTTCTTCTGGCATCTTCCATGGAATGGACCTTGGTAGGGTGGAAGCACCAGAACATTGTAACCCCACCTATATGTAACTCCGTCTAATCAACCTCCGGGCAGCAGCTAAGACACACGCCTGGTGAAATTGCCCAGTATCTACGGAGAAGTTGTCTCAGCACAAACTTGTTATTGTGAGAGAAAAAAAAAGCTTTCTATTGTAAGTAAAATGGTGCCAAGCCAAGGAAACAAAGGAAAAGATAATTAAGCAATTTTCCAGATCAAGGAATATAGCTCTCTGGGGTTCTACTTAGGCATTAACATCTTCATAAATTACCTGGGAAAGAGGCTCTGGTGAAATACCCAAATTGTGACTGTGGCTCACGCCCTGTAATGACTTCTTAAGCCAGTCTCTGGAGCTGGGGGGGGGGGCGAGCGAAGGACCCACACCCCTTGTCCACACACGTGGCCTGTGAGTTCATCCTGTGGTGTGGGATCGACCTGAGACCCCGGTTATGATACAAGAGAGGGGACTGATGCCTGGAGATGGGCGGTGGGGGCTCAGGGTCAGCTGTCCGAACTTGACCTTGCCTGAAGAGCACTTGTTGTTGTTGTAGTCTTGTCGTCGTTATTGTCAGCCTCCTCCTCTCTTCTTTTTTTTGGGGGGATGGGGTGGGGGGTGGGGCGTGACTCAGGACCTGGGTGCTATCTCTTAGCTTTGTCACTCAAGACTGGTGCTCTGCCACTTGAGCCAGTTTTTTGCTGACTTACAGTTTAGGCATTTGAGGCTCAGAGAAGGAGAGGGGCATGTCCCGGCTCACACCAGCAGGATGGACATAGGGCACAAGTGTGTCCTGCTCCTGTTCTGTCAGTCCACCAGTGTCTCAGGGGGGACGTGGCGTGGCTCCGAGCTGTACCTCTCCCCTGCCAGGACGTTTACCTGGGGGAGTTTCACCTGGACAGCACGTTGAGCACAGGTTGTGCAGCTCTGCCACTTTTCACCAGGTGCACAGGAGGCAAAAGCCAGAGAAGGATCTGAGCACTGCTCTGTGGGCATTCCATACCCATGCCACTCCCCCAGGGGCCCTGGCTGGGGTCTGGCCTAGTGCTTTCTAGGCTGGAAGGGACCGCACAAGGAGGGGAGGGGAGGGGACACAGCATCCCTCCATCTGTTCCCAAGGGCAACGGGACTCCTGGCAGATCTCAGCGCTCCTTTCTGCCTTCAAACTGCCCTGGGTCAAGGAGACCTGCAGGAGAAGTGGCGGCTTGCTGGCATGACAGGATGTGTGCCAGGACAAACAATGCCGCAAATACCACCTGGGATCAAGGTTGTGGATGGGAGGTCCAGGGCCCAGGGCTGGGGTGTGCCACGGACAAGCAGCCTCAGGGTACAGTGTGGGTGGAGAAGCCAGGTCTTCTGATCTCCATCTGGGAGCTGCACCAGTGCTGATGGGAGAACTGACTTTCCAGAATTTTCTTTCCTTCCATGGGCCGAGCAGGAAGAGCACTGGAGCTGACGAAGGGTTCAGGAACATGTCTCCTCTCTTCATCGAACTTCACTTGGGGTGTGTGTGTGTGTGTGTGTGTGTGTGTGTGTGTGTGTGTATGTGCACATGCTCTGGTGAAATACCCAAATCGTGACGTGGTTTTCTTTGGGTGTAAGTGGAAGCTCTCTTTCCACACATGTGTGCAAAAGCACACAGAAGCCTGTCGGCACCCACTAGGGGTGCTGTGCTGGGTGCCGGGGGCTCAAGCGACAGAGGGCAGGTTATGCATCCCCTCCTGATCCCCTGCTTAGCTGTCCTGCCGGTGTTGCTTCTGAATTGCTGCCACCTTAGTTTTGGACCTGGGACAGGGATGCTATTCTTTTGGTAGGATCATTGGGGAAGAAGTTGTTTGGAAATTTTTCTCTGGTCTGGTCTCAGGCTAACATCTGGAACTGCTGTATATTCACGTTTTTCTCACATGCATAATCTCTCCCACTCCTTTCTTTTCTTTTTTCTATTTAAAAATGGTACTAAGGTTTAACCTTAGCGCCTTAAACTTGCTAGATAGGTGCGTTACCACTTGAACCACACTTTATTTCTCTTAAACTTTTATCTCTCCAATAAATCAGAATCAATGATCACAATTAGCCTCTGTACACAGCACCTCTCGTAATTATAATGAAGAGCTTCGCTCAGCGACGGTAAATGTTACTAACAACTCATAATTCCTTGACTGCTATTCTTGCCAGTGACTGAGTGCGTCCTGAAAGATCTTTACCTGTGTCCTCTCTAGAGGGTGACAAGGCCGCAGCTGCAAGCTCAGCTCCACTTCCCTGCCTCAGAGGGTGGCCAGGACAATCAAACCCAGCTCTGGTTGGAGATGATGACTGAAGCTGGGCTCGCACCAGACTTAGACTCCCGGGGAGGGGAAAAACACTGCCCCCACTTCCCAGCCCACACTGGCCTCAGTGTGCTCACCTGCAAACAGGGTTCACAGTTGTGTCTCTCTAGGAGTTTTGCAAAGGATCCAAATAAAACCATGTGGTGAGCCCTCCATGCAGTTCCCGGCATTTAATATGCTCTCCTTTGTCAGCATGAGCCAGAGAATGATGACGCCGGTAAAGACTGCTAGAACTTATAAGCAGGAGGGCCTGGGACAGGGGTGGGTATCTTAATGCCTGAAGAATGCTCTTTAATTTGGAATTTATATGCTCAGACAGGAAGAAGTCGAGAAAGGGAAGATGGAAGCCTGTTTTGCTGTTTCCACATTTGGCTAACAATAAACTTGGTAGAGCCAGAACAGGCTCAGCTCTGTAACCCTAACTACTCAACAGACTGAGATAGGAGGACCATAGTTCCAGGCAAGACCACACAGACAGCAAAAGTCCATGGCATCTCTTCAATTAATGACCAAAAAGCTACAAGTGGAGGTATGGCTCAAGTGCAAGAGCACCAGCTTTGAGCCAAAGAGACAGCGCCTGGTCTCTGAGTTTGAGTTCAAATTCTAGTAGGGCACAGGAAAAAAGAAGAGGGGGAGAAGAAGGGAAGGAAGGAAAAGAAGAAAATAAATGAAGAAAAAAGAAAAGGAAGGAAGAAAGAAAAAGGGTAGAGAATAAAGGGATTAATAAAAGTCCTTCAAAGTTTTCAAAGAACTATGGGAAACATATTTGCTAAGTTTGTGAATGAGTAAATGAATCCCAATGGATTTTTTTGGGGGGGACAATCCTGGGGCTTCAACTCAGGGGGTCTGGATGTTAGCCCTGAGCCACTGTGCTCAAGGCCAGCCCTCTACTACTTGAGCCATAGCTCCACTAAAACCAGCTTTCCACACCTGCAAACACCAAAGTTCATATCCACAGGATTTGGGAATTGTCCACCATCACTGTGACCAGGGGCTGGGGCAGCTTGCCATGAGTGTGAGGGAGGTCACGAAGTGACAGTGACAGGTCCGGCTGGGGACCATGGGGTGGGGGAGGCAGAAATGCTAATCAGGAGAATCTGGCCCCACTCTGTCATTGTCAAGGGAGGGGCTGTAGGAGTTTGACTGTGGTATTTGGAGAAGGCTGTGGAGTGCCACAAATAACACTCTGTCTCTGTCACAAGTAAGACTCAAATAAGAAAAATAAGGCTAAGGAAGGAGAAGGAAGAGGGGGAAGGAAGGGAGGAAGGGAGGACTTCTTATGACTTGAGGACTGCCAGGCAGCTGTAACTATTGCAGGGCAGAACCGCCCCCCCCCCCCCAGCCTGGAGGGTGGACGTCCAGAGCAGAGGGGGAGGCCTGGCCTGACAGGAGGCTTGAAGGCATCTGTTCCAGAGTGTTTTGAGAGACCCTGTCACCTCCACCGTGGAGCAGCCACCTCGAGGATCGAAGTCCTTGGAATTCCACTAACCAAGTGACATGAGAGTAACCTAACACATCTCCCCAGATACAGATGGAGAGGCTGAGGTGTTTCACCCTCCACGCGGGCTCATGGAATGACGGGTGGGGGGGGAGGGAGGGAGCGAGGGAGGGAAGGAGGGAGGAGAGAGTGGGGGTTGAACTCAGGACCTCATGTGTGTGAAGCGTGACCCCAGGGCCCTTTATGGATTTTATTTGTTGGCCAGAACTGGTCTCAAACGTCGGTGCTCCCCTGTCCTCCTCCTGAGGAGCTGAGGTCACAGCCAGGACGCCCGGCTCTGGGCTCCTCCCACACCGCCTCTCCCCGGGGGCTCCCCAAGAATCCCTCCCACCCCCACGGGGAGGACCAGGGGGGATGACGTTGAGTTCTCTGGGTCAGAATCCCTGACTGTGAGAAGGAAACTGGAGAGCCACGTCTAGTCTCGGGAAGAGATGACCTTTCAGTGTGTTTTCTTCTCGTTAAAGGGCAGCCGGCGTCCAGGAGGGGCGCGAGGCGCCTTCCCGGGGCCCTCTGCACCTCGGCTTCTGCCTCCAGAGGTGGCCCCGACCCTCGTCCCGGGCCGGGAGGAGGCTCCGCGACGCTTCCACGGGTGGGGGCCCCGGGCGCACGGCGACACCAGCCCTAGGCGGCCTCGGTGGGGACTCGAGTTGTGGCAAAGCAAGCGTGAAGGAAGCGCGGGGCCGCAGGACCTACGGCGGGGCTCCGGGCCGCGGGGACGGGGTGCGCGCGGGGGGCCGGGGAAGGGGCCTCGGGGGCAGGGGCTCTGGGGGGGGGCAGGGTCTGGGGGCCGCGGGGGCTCGGGGTGGGGGCGGGCACCGCGGCCGGCAGGGACGGGATTAGAGGCAGCGGCAGCGGGGGAGGCGAAACGCCAGCACCGGCCTCTCCCCGAGGGTCGCCAAGTACCGGAGTGGGTCTGGGGGCGCCCCGTGCCGCGGGACCTCGGCCCGCACCCCGCTCCGCGGCCGCCCCAGTCGCGGGCCGGAGGGTCCCCCGCACTCCACTCCGCCGGCACTTTTGTTCTCGGCTCGGGGGTGCCCGGCCGCGGCGGGGGCGGCAGTGCGCACGCGCGAGGGGCGGGACGGGGGCGGGGTCGGCGGAGGGCTCCGGCCCCGCCCCCTGCCGCTCCGGCCCGCTCCATCCGGGCACTGCCGAATTAGCATCGGGCCGAGGCACAACTTTGTGGAGGCCCAGCGAGATCCAGGCGCGCGCGCCGGAGGAAATATAGTCCCTGCCTGCGGGCGGCGGCGGGGCGCGCGGGGCTGCGCGGGGCTCCCAACGCTGGGGCGGGGAGCCATGAGCCGGGCCGCGGTGGCCGCCCGCAGACCCGGCGCCGCTCGCCCGGAAGCCTGAGGAGTTGGGGCGACCCGGGGCTCAGCGCCGTGGCGCGTTCGCACCCCGTCGCCAGCCCCCCTCCCTCTGGGTTGTGGAGGAGGGGGCTCGCGTCCCCTCTCCCCGGAGGCCCGGTCCACCCCCGCCGGCCGGCCGGCCCCCTCCGAGCCGCGCAACTTCTCCGCAGCCCGGGCCAAAGTGAGCGCAAAGTGCTGCCCAAGTTGCGGGGATGGAGCTGCAGAGCCGGCCCGAGGCGCTCGCTGTGGAACTCGCGCGGCGCCAGGTAGGTGGGGAAGGGGGCGCCTCGCCTCCTCCCGGGCCGCGGGGTCCCCCGGGAGCCTGCCCGGGGCGGTGCGCGCGCAGTCCGGGCCCCTCGTCCCCCCCCCCCGCCCGCCCCCCAGTCCCGTGCAGTTCGGGGGTGCGGGAGCGGCAGGACCCCGGCTCGGCATCGGGTCGGCCGGGAGGCGGCCCCCGCTCGGCGGCCCCAGCCCCGCGCAGCCCCGCGCTGCTCCGCAAAGTAGTTTTGGCGACGGCGGTGGGGAGCGGCGGGCGGCGTGCGCGCGTGTGTGCGCGTGTGTGCGCGTGTGTGTGTTGGGGAGATTAGGACGCGACTTGAATATTTATGAGCTTTGCTCGACACGGACTCGCCGTGTTTACTTGGCTCTTTGTTCCTCCCCCCTCCCCGGCTCACACTCGCACGCACTGGCACACGCACCCCGGCCTGCAAACTTGCACGGCTCGGGGCGCGCCGCCGGGTGGCCTCGGCCCCCGCCCCGCCCGGCGAGCTGCCCCGATGAGGCGGCAGCCACAGGTAAGCGGCCCCGCGCCACGGCGGGACGCGCGGCCCGGGAAACTTGAGGCGCGCGGGGCCCCGGGCGCCCCTGACCCCCTCCCCGGCCCCCGGCCCGGCCTCAGCCCACCCCTTCCGTGTCTCCGCAGAACGGCGACCTCAAGAAGCAGCTCCACGAAAGGCAGCCGCGGATCGCAGCGCTCGGCGACAAACAAGTAAGCGGGCCCCGTCCGCACGGGGCGAGCCGGGCGCCGGCACTTCGGCGGTGCCCGGAAAGTGCCCGCCCGGGCGCCGCACGCAGACTCCCTGCGGGGCCTGCGGCCCATCCTCAAAGTTACCGTCCCCCCTTTCCTGGAAGGAGCGAGCCGGGGTGGCGGCCGAGGGCCCAGACCGAGCGGCCAGCCGCACCTCGGAGGCGCCGGCGTCCATTTTGAGTTGGTGGACATGTTTTTGGAACGTGGACCTTGCCTGGGCTTGGCGCCCCCTGCCCGACGCCGGGGTGGGGCCTGCAGTCCGGACCGGCACCCCAAACTACTTCAGAGCAATGTCGGGGCTCCTCGGCAAAGCTCCGGCCCCCCCTGCCTTCCCCTGGCTTCACTTTCTTATTCTTGGAACCTGACGCCAGCTCTCGGGGAACAAAAGAAAGGCGCCCCCGGGACCCCCGTTCTGCCCCAACTTCGATCCCCGGGCCCTGGGCTGGAGGGGGGCCCGGGAGCCGCTCCGGGGACGGGAGGCGCGGCCGCGGCGCCCGGCGGCCTGGGGGGAGGAAAAGTTGTCCATTGTGACTTGAGTTGCGCTGAGCCAGCGCGCCCGGCTTCAGCACCACGAACAGATGCCGCCGCCGCCGCGGAGCGGGGGCCGCGCGCCCCTCCCCGCGGGCCCTCCCCTGCCCCGCCCCTTCCCGCCCCGCCCGCGCTCCCCCGCGCTCCCCGCCCGGCCCCCGCCCTCCCCAGCCGGGCCGCCGGCACAGAACTTTGAGCCCAGCAGCCAATGGCGTGCCCGGAGCCCCGAGGCGGCGGGGGCGGCCCCTCCTCCGCCCCGCCCCCTGCTCCCTCCCGGCGCGGCCCCTCCCCCTCCTCTCGCCCCGCCCCTCACCCCCCCCCCCCCCCCGTCGATCACTCTTCCTACGGAATGCGGGCGCCGCACCGCCGCCCACCCGCGCCAAACTTGGACAGCCTCGGCCCCCTCCGCGCGCCCCGCCGGCCCCCCCCGGGCCGGGCCGGCCCCCGCCTCGGCCCCGCTGCTGGGGCTTCTGGGGGACGAGCTCGGCCGGGCGCTCGAGCCCGGAGAGGGCGAAGGGGGCCGGCGCTCCCGTTCGAGTCTTTAAAGTTGAAGCGGGGTGGGCGGGGGCGCGCGGGAGCCGGGGGAGGACGGCCGGGCCCGGGCCCGTGCCCGTGCGGGGGGTCCCGGCCGCCGGGGACCGAGCGCCGGCCCCCCACCCCGGCCGCGCGGGGGCGCCTCCGTTCCCGGCGCCGTCGGGGAGTTGGCGAGGGGGGACCCGGCCCGGCATTGCCGCTTTGATGGCGTGGTGGCCATGTTCGGGTCGGGGGGGCCGGAAGGCCCCTGGCCGCGCCGAGATGGGTGGGCAGGGCGCAGAGTCACCCCGGTACTGTCTTGAAACACAACGCGCCCGCAGACCGGGACGGGCGCGGCCGAGGCCCCCGGGCCGCTCCCCGGCCCGCCGGGCCCCGCAGCCTGCCCGGCCGCCGGGTCCCCCGTGCGCGGCTTTGTGGCAGTCGGGTTGCTCTTCGGAGCGGCTGTTCCGGCCCTGGTTGGATCGCTCCCTCTCTTTCGTAGCAACTGTTTCAAGGCTGTTTCACATGTAATGATGGTAGTAAACGAGTCGTAGTCATTATCCAGCACGCTGGAATGTAGATAGGGCTTTCCTCAGCCGGTGGGGCGGCTGCGGTGACAGCTCTGCCTTTGCCTTGAAATCCAACTCTGGACGGATGCCTGTGAAAGGAAGACCCCACCTCCATCTTCTTGTGTGCGAGTGCTGGAAAAGAAAGAAAGGACGCCAGAAAACTTTTGTTCCCTGGCCTTGAAGAAGTGTGTCTCCCTCAGATGGCTGAGAATCACAGCTGGTGTGCTGCCAGCGTTGGGGCTGGGCGCCGGAACTTAGGTTTTTGTAACAGCAAGTGTGTCGCTTTTCCGCTTCCCTTTGTGGCATTTATATAACAAGGACTCATCAAAGGGAGGCGAGGGGGCCGAGGCTGGGTTTGGCATGCTAATCACGCTGCCTCGTGTCTGTCTCCCTGCGGACATGTTCAGAGCTCACCTCTGCTGCCCGCCCGTTGGGTGGACTTAGATTTGCTCCTCTCAGGCTCCTTGGCAGACTTTGGTGGTGATTGGCAGGTTGGCTGGGAAAGGTCAGTGAACAAGCTTGAAGGTGACTGCACTGAGCCTGAGCTTGGAAGAGGCTTTGCTTAGATACCCCCAAATTTGCACTGTGTGAGTGAAAAGGCTTGTGTAACAGTTATTTCATCTCTCTCTCCCTCTCCCTCTCCCTCTCCCTCTCCGTCTCCCTCTCCCTCTCCCTCTCCCTCTCTCCCTCTCCCTCTCCCTCTCTCCCTCTCTTCCTCTCTCCCTCCCTCACACACACACACACACACACACAAAATGGTAGATAGAATTCCTCTCTAGAGTTGGTGGGGGGAAAAGTCTTCACCATCTCCACCTTCAGAGTTGCTTTTCTGTACTTCCCCTGCCCAATAAAGGTTAAGTTTCAATTAAAAGTGCATGCACAAGTGACAAATGAGATAGTAAAATGAACAGATGATTCCATTGTCCTCCTCTGTTAGATATATACTAGCAGGCAGATGTTGTTTAGCTCTCTGCCATCTATTTTCCATTCATGCCCTTGATGCTAGGAATTCTTTTTTCATTTTTAGGAATAGTGACAAGTGTTTAAAGCACTAAAGTCCAGATTGTTGGCCAGAAGAAGATAAATTTCCCTGTTTAGCTTTAACTCCATTGAGGACCTTAGTGTTAGCAGGGCTTGCCCCGCCCCCAGGCCTAGGGCTTGAACTCTGGGCTAGGCACTGTCCCTGAACTTCTTTTACTTAAGGTGATCACATTGCTACTTGACCCACAGTGCCAATTCTGGCTTTTTTTTTTTTTTAGTAGTTTATTGGAGAGTCTTAAAGTTCCCTAGCAGGGCTGGCATCGAACCACCATCCTCAGATTTCAGCTTCCTGAGTAGTTAGGATTACAGCCTGACTAAAATCTGTCTTCTTGAATGTACGTATGTCATGTTCACCAGGGCTGAATCATGTCTGCAGCGTGACTCACCAGCCATGTCCAACCCCACGGAGATTCCACCTTCAAGGCCCCACTGAATAAGTCCCTGAATAAGCCCACTGTGGTGATGGGCTTATTCCAATCTCCCCACTCCAGTGGTCAGCTCTTGGCCGTGGGCATTCTGTTCTCCAAGCCTTCTTCCCCAGCCCACCCTCTTCCAGGAGGGCAGTTTTCACCTCCTGCCCAGAGCACTGGTGGTCCTGCTTTTCAAGCAACAGCGTTACCCATGTCACTACACACAAAGGCAGCCTGGAGGGAGCTTGGGCTGGGACAGCAGACCGCTGTGCAGGCCCTCCCTGAGCCCTTCTTCCCAGCCTCCCTCTCCTGTACCTTCCCCCTGCCAGGGACTGAGAACTGTCCTTATTTAGAAGGTTCTGGAAGCTATCTCTGAGTCCACGTCAAGCAGGCTCGGCTGTATCGAGTTGGTTTGTGCCTCCTTGCACCCACCGTAAGTGTGGAACATCACAGCCTCAGCTGTCACCACCGTCCATTTTAGAGCGTTGTAGTCACCTTGAGGCCAGTCCTCAGTCACTGGTTTCCCAGCCTTAAGCCCTGGTACTGCAGAGCCTCCAGTTCTGGGCCTTCCAGGAATGGCACCATAGGTATGCATCTGTGGCCCTCGCCTGGGTGGCATGCATTCTGTGTGGCCATCTGCCTTGTTGAGGGACGTCTGGTGGCGTCTACCTTTTGGCACTGATCTCTTCTACGCAGCGAGTGAGTGTCTTAGGGTCAGACCAACATCAGAGTGCGCCCCCTGGGGTGCTCCCTCCATTCTCCAGTGCTGAGGATGAGACTCCTGTGTCCCCCTGCTGTGGGGGTGGGGGTCCTGTACTTGTCTGCACAGCCCTTGGTTGCTTTTCTGATGTCCCAAGTATTTATTTTATTTTTTATTATAGAAGGGTTACAGTGACAGTCACCAGTCTCCCACACTGATACCTTTTTTTATGTTTTTGTCCCCATTTCCTCTTGCCCCCAGTATTTCTTGACCTTGAGAGTGCTGGGCTCTGGTCATCTTGATCTCTGGAGTGTGTGTGTGTGTGTGTGTGTGTGTGTGTGTGTGTGTCTATGTGTCTATGTGTATATGTTGGCATCTAGTTAGTTCTGTGGGTTGTAATCTCCATGCAGGGCTCTACCTCTCTCCCCTTTCAGCATTTCCAAGGGAGGGAGAGGATGGGGGATTGGTATTGATGATCTGAGGGTCCCAGAGATTTTACCTTAGGAGTCAGACAAGAGATTTAAGATTTAAACCTGTGGACCAGAACAGGACCAGTTCTCTGCCCTGGAAATCAGTGGCTGGTTTCAGGGTAGGCTGTGGGAACACCTACCTGCATTTTCACCTGGAGATGGAGGCAGCTTCCTGGAGGAGGTTCCTGGGCCATGTGGCCTTGGGATTCCCATTTTCTAGGCAGAGTTGAAGGACAAGTTCACTGGAGGTCCAGGGCCTGAATAGAACCTACAGGTGAGCTCATGGGTCTTCAGGCAGTTAAATTAGGAGGAGAGAGCCGGGGCAGGCAGACAAGAGGTGACACTGTAAATTCTGGTTCCTGTGGAAGGGCTGGGCTTCGAAGCCTGGCACAGGCAGGATCTTCTGCAGTAGGGTGGCAGATTCTCCAGAGAGTAAAGGAGATGACAGCCCCACAGCCCAGACTTTCCTTATCTCTGCAGAGGCTCTTGCACGGATGATGGTGTGTGTGTGTGTGTGTGTGTGTGTGTGTGTAACATACGTTTATACTTACCAACCGTATTTTCATTTTCACCAATTTTATGTTATTGTAGGTTATATTGAGTTGACCATAAAGAATAACTGTATAGTGATACCTTTTGATGGATATCATAGCATAATATATATGCAACCTGTTTAGTGTATGTAAAGATAAGTCAAGAGTTATGCTATTAAAATGAAAGGAAGATACTGGACATTGGTGTTTCAGGCCTATAATCCTAGCTGAGATCTGAAGAGCGCAGTTCAAAGCTAGCTCAGGTAGTAAAGTCTAGGAGCCTCTCATCTCAAATTGACCAGCAGAAAGCCAGAAGTGGGGCTTTGCCTTCAGTGGCAGAGCACTAGCCCTGAGCAAAAACGCTCAAGGACAGTGTCTATGCCCCGAGTTCAAGCTCCATGACAAGCCTCCCCCACTTCCCCCCCAAAAAATGAGAGGAAGGATGTGTGGGGGGGGGGTGTGTGGGTTTTTTTTTTTTGTTTGTTTTTTGTTGGTCATGGGACTTGAACTCAGCCTGGGCACTGTCCCTGAACTCTTCAGCTCAAGGCTACCGCCCTACCGTTAAGCCAAACCCCACTTCCTATTTTCTAGAGGTTAATTGGCAAGAATTCTCCTTTTGAGCTGGACATCCGTGGCTTATGCCTGTAATCCTAGCTACTTAGGAGGCTGAAATCTGAGGATTCTGATTCAAAGTCAGTGAGGGCAGAGGGCACAAAAGTCTGTGTGACTCTTATCTCCAATTAATCATCAGAAAACCAGAAGTGGTGCTGTGGCTCAAGTGGTAGAGCAGTAGCCTTGAGCTAAAGGGCTCAGGGACAGCACCCAGACCCAGAATTCAAGCCCCACAACTGACCCCCCACCAAAAAAAAATTCTACCTTTGAAAACATGTTTGTTATAAAGCTTCCATGAATAATTGGAGTAATAGAAGCTTCCCTTCAACTCACCACCACTGGCCTGTGGCCCCTGCTCTCGAGTCCCGAGGTGTCAGCGCGATGTACTCTGTACACTGCACTATTTCTAAACATGCTTTTCGCACCTGACAAGAGATGCGGACATCTCTTGGGAACAGCTCACGTATTTGCAGGGCTCCCAGCAGATCCTGGGACATGGAGGTGGTGATGAGGTGACGGCTCACCCTTCGGGGCTTTTCAGAGATGCTGTCCACGTGGTCAGGGCTGCAGGTATCTGCACAGTGCCAGTCCTCAAAGTCTGGTAATCTGCTGGAGGGGAAAGTGTAGTCGGGAAGCTCCAGGGAGAGTGGGGGGGGGGGAGAGCCAGAAAGCCTCCAGCTCCCTTTCTTGTCAGTAACAACGTAATGGCAGCAAGTAGGCCTCCCTCGCTCCCTCTTTCACCATCATTGGGAAAGCCGCCAGGGGCTGGGGTAAGGGCGCCCACCCCGTGAGGCTTGCTGACTGTGGGAGGGTGCGGCTGCTGCTCCCCACTCTTGCTTGTGGGGTCACTTCACCTGCCGCCTCCGGGAGAGGTTGCCGGTGATGGAGCAGCCGGTGCCGCCGTCTTCTGCCAGTTCAGAGTTCGCTTTCCTTTCTGAGTCCCTTAAAATACCTCCTGTTGCAACTGTACAATTTCACTTAAATTGGAGTTTTTCCAATGAGATGACTCTGATGATAACGTTGATAATCCCAGGATGTCTCATTAGAGCGGCCGGGTGGCCGAGTTCCCTTCAGGAACCAAGCCCCTGGCTCCCCGCCTCTTTATTGTGCCGCCCTGTGACACATTGCCCGTCCTGAGCCCCTTCCTCCCCTCATCTGTGGGAGGCCTCTTGACAGTCTGCCCATCCAGGTGGAGCTTCAGCCCAGCTCTCCCCTGAACACTGAGTGCATTTTAATAGAACAGACCAGAGTTTTACCCCAGGTCTTCTTGAGCCCGCCACTGGGGGCTGGGTTTGCTATTGGAAGATGGAATTGCTGTGTCTCCAGTCAATGGGCAGAGCGCCCAGCTAGAGGTTAGTGTGGAGAAGGGGCAGACACTAAGGGAGGTGGCACACTCTGAGGGTCTGCACATCTCTTCTGACAGTGCTCAGCCTTGCCTGCACACTGACTCCTTCGGGCTCTCAGGGTCTGACCAGGCCGCAGAGTATGCTGGGTGGAGAGGGTCTGTGGTTGTTTAGAAGGAGCGAAAGCCACAGGAGCTCAGGGACTTGTTGTCCCCCCAGCTGGCGATGCAGAAGCTCTGACTCCTGGCTGCTGCTGTTTCACTCCTGCTCCTGCTGGCTGGTATGGGAGAGAGGACAATACCATGGGTGTAAAAGATCGGGCTTAGCAGGGCACTGGTGGCTCACACCTGTAATCCTAGGTACTCAGGAGGCTGAGATCTGAGGATCATGGTTCAAAGCCAGCCCGGGCTCTTGTCTCCAGTTAACCACCAAAAAACCCAAAGTGGAGTTGTAGCTCAAGTGGTAGAGCACCAGCCTGGAATGCAAAAGTGAAGGGACAGCACCCAGGCCCTGAGTTCAAGTGTTAGTGCAAGGGCATGTGCATGTGCTCGTGTTCACATGCGCGCACGTGCGCACACACACACACACACACACACACACACACACACACACACGGAGCTCCTAGACCAGGGTGCTCCCAGGTAGGTTGGTGAAATGGTCATAGTGGCTGGAGTCCCCTTCAGAAGAGCAAGTGTAGAATTACCTTCCTTCCTTCCTTCCTTCCTTCCTTCCTTCCTTCCTTCCTTCCTTCCTATTTTCTATTTTTTTTTTTAACAATTTTATAGTGTTATGTGACACTCTCTGGTTAGTTCTCATCACATTGACTGTAGATTTTTGAAGGTGGTAACAGGGATGTAGGTTACCAGAGTGTAGAGCTTGTTTGGTGAGTTTTCATCCTCGTGGTACTTTCTGGATAACCGCACGCAGGTCTGATAGGGGACGTTCCTTCTTCCTTTGGCTCAGACGGCTTTGCCGAGGCTGGCATGGATGCGCACATCCGGAGTTCCCATCTCCCTCATGGCAAACTTCCGGATTTGTTTGCACGAGGAGCACGCTTCTTCAAGCCCACGCCATGGATGCGCTTGTGAATGTTGATGGGGTATTCTTGGGTCACCACCTCATGGATGGCACAAGAGCCCTACTTCTCATCACCCTTCTTTGCGGGAGCCATTCTGCCAGGCCCAAGTTGGAAAGGAAGCAGACTTTTCTAGTAGGTGGCATCTCTCTCTCCTGGTGGCTGCCCCAGCAGGTTGGGGGCCTTGTGTCCACCTGGGCCAGGAGGGAGGGCTGTGGCATTGACGCCCCGCCTGCGGGTCTGGGGAGAATTGATCCCAAAGCTTGGGGCGCCTCTCCTCATGTGGCTGCTGTGAGCCCCACCGAGACCATCCCGCACTCTCCTTTGACATTTGTTACTGAGGTTTTAATTTCAGGGTTAGCGTCTCACTCTGAAAAACGGCCTCTGTTTTTCAAAGGAAAAATGTGCTTCTGTGACAGTTTGTTTTTTTTTCCTAGTGATTCCTAATTGCAGGGCAGCCCTGCCTTGGGTGTGGGGAGAAACTGCTGACGTGGCTTCTTTCTGCTTACAGCCTCAGGCTGTCAATGGCAGCCAGGGGGCTAGGGGGCCTCTGGCCCCTGCCTTCTAGCTACTCTGTGGGTTATGCTTTCCATTCCTTGGCCTGGTGCTTGTAGTGGTCCTGTTACAGTGAAGCTGTGAATTCACAGAGGGTGGTAGTCATTACATTGTAACCAGGGCAGAGTCATGGTTGAGCTTGAAGTAGAGTAGTTGGGGCGGCTAGGTGGGCGCTGGTCCCAGTGGAGATGGAGCTGCCAGGTGGGGAGGGGGGAGTCTCGCTTAAAGTGCAGTGGGCTCTGCTCTTTCTCTTGCTTTATTAGCCTGCTACAAGACATCAGAAGTGACATGGTCCAAAGGTTGCCATGGAAAGGTAGTCACAACACCACTTTGTGTTTTTTCTGTGATAAAGAGTGAATTTGCCTTCCCTGGCTAGCTTCGAACCACGATCCTCATCCCAGACTCCCGAATAGCTAGGATTACAGCTGTGAGCCACCCGAACCCTGCTGACCTTGACTCTTCAGTGACGACAGACATCCAAGTTGCTTTTGGTCTCACAGTATGGTGTGTTTCCTGCTGAGATGGGGGCCTAGAAATAGAGCGTGTGTGTTCCCAGGGCCCTGGACTTGGCAGATGGCTAGGCACTGAACATGTTGTGTTAATGAGAGAACCAAAGGGGTGCCTTGGAAAGCCGCTTCCCTACCAAGGGGAAACTGAGGCTGCAGATGAGTGGGGCAGAAGATTTACACATAGGGACCATAACCAGCCGAAGGATCCAGTCTTCCCCTGCTGTTCTGTGGGCTCAGAGGAGCCTGTGTCTGTTTCCATGGACGGCTGAATTTTCTGCGTGTACTACTCTTACGGGGGCCAGCCCCTTGGAGACAAGTCCCAAGTTCTGAGTGGCACCCCATGGGCTGACGGCAGGGCTCCAGCCAGGGACTTCCAGAACGGCTGCTCCCGTGAACGGCTACCCCACACAAGTGAGAAACAGGGCTAGCTAGCGTGTTGTGGAAATGTGTGTTGGTGGTAATCAGATTAGCTCCGCAGGTGGGCTTCTTAGCCTTGGCGACCCCATGTTCTGTTGGGCTCCAGTTGCTGTGGACAGGCCGCGCTGGTGGTCCTGGTTCCACGGGTAATACCCAGCGGCGGGTGGCAGCACTGACACCATGGCTAGGCAGGTAGGCAAGGGGGCTCTGTGGCTCTCTGGGAAGACTGTTTATGGCAGGCAGAGGGGCAGAGCCTGTGTCTGCTGGAGGCCCTTGTGGCCGGAGGAGGGTGGGTGAGCGTGACAGAGGCCCGCCCTTAGGTGGGGAGAGGGAGGTAAGGCTGCTTCCTGCGTGGTAACCTGCAGGCCTTTGGTCACACTGGTGGCACGGGTGAGCCCTCAGTGGGAGTAGTTGTGCTGGCAAGGAGCGCTGCAGAGGTAGAGCCGGTTGCTGGGGACGTTTGTCTACCAGGCACTGCAGGACCCCAGAAGTTGAAGTAGCCCCAGTGGGCATCAGGCCAGGTCGTTTTGCCCTGATACTGCGGTTCTGGCTTCAGAAGTCCTAAGATCTTTGAGGGGTCTGTGCTGGGGCTCTCCAGATTTCCATGGAAGGGCCTACCTGAGCCTCTCCCATGGCTAGGTGACTCAGTGTGCTCACGTGGGGTCTTCTAGCGAGTGAATGCAGGGGCAGAACACAGTCTGCCCGATGCCTCTGGCCAGAGGCAGTGCTGCAGCGCCCTGAGTCTGTCATCTCCCTACCCCTCGGGGCTGGCAGACATCGGACCCCTCTGCAGTGTCTCATCCCTCTCCTGGCCCTGGTGTGACCCGGCTGTGACCTGCTAACAATCTCCCCAGCCTCTCATCCCCAGGCAGCATTTACAGTGGTGGCCTGTCCTGGGGCACCGGGCCTGTGACAGGATTCTGGGGTGCTTGGGCCCTACCATGCTGGAGAGATTCTGGGGTGGTGAGACCCTTTCCATGCTGAGGGAGTTCTGGGGTACCGGGACCCTGCCATGCTAAGGAGGAACTGGGTGCTCAGTCATGGGTTTGTAACAAGCCCCGAGATTCACAGACCATTGACTTGAGGCTGTAGAAAATTGTAGGTTCCAAGATTTAGTAATTCCACGGTCTATAGTGTAAGATTCCAGGAGGTGAAAATAGTTTATCAAGTAGCCAGAGAGCCATGGGCTCAGGTGTTTCTCTCCCATTTAGGTGGCTAGTGGAACTCAAATGTGTTTCTTCAAATGAAGTATAGTCTTACGGCACGGTCTCAGTGAAGTTAGTTTATTAATGTGCTGAGTGGACTTGAAGGTCTCACACCGTGGATCTAATTATAAACACGAGGGTCCCTACCAGATAAGCCACCTTGGAAGGAAGAAGTCTGACAGCGGCCCGAAATGCCCTTTAATGAACTTCTTTGCCACTTGTATCTTAGCAACACGTTTTATTACATCCCAGAGCAGACACTTATCCCTCATTTGCCCCCACCCCACTTTCCAGAGACCGTCCGCTGCGTCTCTTTAACTTTGTTTAGTTGATGAAAAGGTAAATGGTCTTTCCATTTCCTTACGAGTGGGGCGATGTCATTCTTTCTGATGGCAGCATGGGATTCCATTGTGTATAGGTACCACAGCTTCCTGATCCATTGGTCTACAGAGGGGCATCTGAGTTGGTTCCATATCTTAGCTATGGTAAATAATGCCGCAAGGAACATCGTTGTGCTAGTGGCTTTAGTATGCCCTTGTTTCTGGGCATTTGGGTAAATGCTGAGGCGTGGGATTGCTGGGTCATAGGGGGGAGCCCTATGTTTAGTCTTTTGAGGAATTGCCATCCTGCTTTCCATAGTGGCTGAACGAGTTTACATTCTCAACAGTGTCGTAGCGATCCCTCCTGGCCACGTCCTCTGCTAGCATCTGTCCTTATTAGGTTTCTTGATCACGGCCACTTTAACTGGAGTGAGGTGGAATCTTAGAGTTGTTTTGATTTGCATTTCTTTTATGACCAAGAGATGTGGAGCATTTCTTCATGTGTCTATAGGCCATTCTTATTTCCTCTTCAGAGAAGTCTCTCTTTAAGATGGAATGGTTGTTTCTTTGAGGATTTTTGAAAAATCATATTAAGTGAAGTAAGGCTCAATAATTTCCCTCATTTGTAATAATTAGTACATATCTAGGACTCTCCTAGCGAGGATTACAATAGTTCAAAACTGATGTACATAAGGTCATACAGGATGAAACTAAATGAAATGAACCCTAGGATATGGAAACAAGAGCTTTATCTTGTGTGATTGTTGTTCTTAATGTACTAGGTTATTTCTCTTTTCTTTTTTACTCTTATGGTTAATCTCATGTTGTTGCTGTATCTGACCTTGTTACCTGGTGTATTGTATATCCATTTATATAGGGAAGGGGGAAAACAAGATGATTGGGAGGGGGTGGGGGGAGGAAACGGGGGGATGTCAATATGTGAGAAGTAGTGTGCCTACTACCTGACAAATGTAACTGTAACCCCTCTATACATTATTCCGACTATAAAATTAAAAAAGAAAAGGTAAATGGGACTAGGTGTGGGGCCTTGCCAGCGGAGGCCTGAGCCTGGGCGCTGGGGCCAGCGTCTGCTGAGGTCCTGTGTTGTGGCTGCAGCTTGCCTTAAAGATCCATTCACACTCTCCCTGCCACTCGTGGCTCCTGCATTATTTTATTTTCCCAGTCCTGGGGCTTGAACTCAGGGTCTGAGAACTGTCCTTGGGCTTTTTCCTCCAGGTGGTCCCCATATTTTTATCTGGACTGTTCTTCTGATGACAGTGACTTGGATATGGCCGACACAAATTGGGGGGAGGGGGTACTGCTCACTTCAGCGACTTATCTGTGGAGATGGGTTGCCCAGGGGCTCCTGTGGGTGGTGGACTGGGGGACACTGGGAGGGGAAGGGGGCTTGGGGCTGGAGCCACTGCATCATCTGGCTGGCTGTGCCTGAGTCTGCAAACCTCTGCCAGCAGCCTTCCTTCCCTGAGCAGATTGTCCTCTTGCACTTGCCCTGTGTCCTGAGGCCACCATATCTGGGGAGTCCAGCCTGGGGGTGTAAAGCATCCAGCGTGCATCGTCACAGTTCCCACGGCCAGGTGTGGGAGCAGTGTGCCTGCAAAGCCGGGTGTCCTCCCTCCGGGGCCCTTCCCTCCCCCTTGGTTTGGGGGGGGTCCTAGTTTCTGTGGCTTTGGATGCATGCTCCAGTCTCACTGCTGTCCTGTCTCTGCGCCTTTTCTCCTCCTCTTATGG
This sequence comes from Megascapheus bottae, assembly GCF_031878675.1. Taxonomy (NCBI): domain Eukaryota; kingdom Metazoa; phylum Chordata; class Mammalia; order Rodentia; family Geomyidae; genus Megascapheus; species Megascapheus bottae. The sequence continues at coordinate 93,916,180 of NC_143510.1, read as the reverse complement.
CTTAGGCGCCGTTGAATTTAGGGACCACCCTGAATCAGTATGTCCTTAACCCAACTAGGGCAGCTTTGAAGGCCCTATTTCCAAGGAAGGCCTGTACTGAGATTACAGGAGGAGGGGCCTCTGCCAGGGGGAGCTCAGGTCAGCACTGAGGAAGGGCAGAGCCCAGCCACCATGCGTGCTCCCTCGTGGCTGTGTTCCCGACGCAAGGCTGAGGTGGACGTGTTGCTGGACCCATTCGGTTGTGAGTGGTGCAGGGGATGAATTTTGGTAACCTGCTACCTGGCAGCTGGTTTAAGTACTTGAATCAGGAACATCCCAGAAACCAGGGGTCTCACTGCTGCTTCAGGGCTCACCAGAGGAGTTTGTCGCCTGTGAAGCCGTTTCCAAGAGCCACCAGCCTGGACTTCGCCCTGGACTACGGTTGGTAGACCAGACAGCTGTGCAGAAGCAAATGAGACATGGGGGGGGGGTGGCTTTGGGTGGCAAGTAGGTTCCTTCCAACTAGTGGCTTGTGGGGAGAAGCACAGACTCCCTGGGGAGGGGCAAGCTTCTAAGGAGCCTCTCAGGTGGCTTTGTGCCTTCATTTTCTCATCAGGGACATGGCTGTGACAAGGACCAGTCTACCAGGACTGCTGGGACCCAGGTGTGGGAAAATGGACTGTAATTTTAGTCTGTAATTTGGGCTGTTCTGACTGGCTCGCCTTGTGACTGCCGTGGGACCACAGGCTGGGAGAGCGGGGCTCCCTGGAAGGAGTGGCCTAGCTCGTGGGCTCCCAGTGTGCTCTGAGGAATGTCTCCTTCACACCTGAGTGTGGCCCGGCGTGCCCTCTGGAGGCCTATCTGGATAGGTCATGGCGGTGACCGGTGCCTGTGATTCATTCTCCTTGGGTGCTTTTCTCATGATAAACACAGGAGTGAATGGTTCCCCAGAGTCATCTCATTGGCACCTGGGGATCAGGTGCTGCCATGTGAGGCATCACTGCATTGGCGAAAAAGCTGAAGGTAAAGGCTGATGAGCTCAAAGGAGACTGATGAGAGAGGTTCCAGCCCTGGTCCCCTGCAGTCCCAGGACCCGACTTGCCCTGCTCAGAGCCCTGGGCCTGCCTCAGAGCCCAGGATGAAGGCCGGCTGTGATGGGGGCCGGGCCCAGGATGGAGGACTGTCCCCTTGCTGACTGCCCTCTGGTTTTGTCTGAACAAAGATCAATGCTAGCCCAAGACACAAGATCTTGATCAAGCTCTACCCACTTGAAAAGGGACCTCAGGATTCACTTGGACCACAGCATGCGGGGAGGCGGTGGCCGTAGTGATTCTGATGGCACCACTGGTGTGGTTTTGATGGTGGTGATGTTGTGATGGTAACGCTGGTCTTGGTTATGGTGACGAGGGATTGGGATGGTGATGTGTTTCTGGTGGTGGTGGTTGTCATGATGGTGATACTGGGGACGGTTGTGGTGGTGATGGTGGTGGCGGCTGTGTGGTGTTGGTGTGATGGTGGTGTTAACACCGATGGTGGTGGTGGCAGTCACTGTTTATTAACCCCTTCCCCTGCCTGGTGTCTCTGTGAGGCTGTGTGACTCCCTGTGTGCAGCCGGGAGAGCAGAGATTCTTATTTTTAAGTTGTTGTACTTATCAGATTATAAGTGCACTGCATCTTGATTGATAGCCACCTTTCACCACCTCCCCCTCCCCATTGGGGTATAGGTATACATGTCTGTATGTTGGTGATGGTGATGGAACTGGGATTTGAACTCAGGATGAGGCACTCAGCTGTCTCGCTCATGGCTGGCGCTCCACCACTTGAGCCACTCTTCCACCCCTGCTCTTTTGTTGGTTATTTTGGAGACGGTCCTGTTGTCCTTTCTGTCTGGACTGACTCTAAACTGCAGTCCTCAGCCTCTTAAATCGCTAGGATTACAGATGTGAACCACTGGTAGACAACTTTAAAAATCCTTTAGTGTGGTTTTTGTTTCTGTTTTTCTGTCCAAGGCTGGGACTTGAACTTTCTATCCGATGCTTGCTTTTGCTCCTTGGTTGGTGCTCTACCACTTGAGCCATGCCTCCAAATCCTCAGTGCAGCTTCTTAATACACAAGGGGCTAGAGCTGACCCCTCTTAGCTTTGCCGTTTGTTGCTTTGTGGAAAATTAGTAACTTGGGTGTCTTTGCCAGTGTAGGCGAGACGGCAGGGGTGCTCCGTCTGAAACAGACATGTCCTGGTGAGTGTGAGGTGCCTGAGAAACCGCTGGTGTCATTGCAGTGACCTGTGTCCCTGAGGACACTATGTTTTCTGTCTGTGTGCCTGTATGTTGTGTGTGGGCACGTGGGCATGCTGTGTGCGTGCTAGTGGAAAGGAGAAACAAAAGCTTGAGAAGTTCTAGTCACTTGGTAACTTTAGATCTTGGTGACGCATGCTGAGCTGGGGCACACGTGGCGATCACAAACTGTCACTACCATCGTTTTAAGATGTTTTCATGAGATTTTGGAGCACCTCGCGTTTTAGAATGCATTCCCATTCTGTTTCTTGGGGGTAGCCTGTGCTTTTCCAAATCTGTTTCAGGTGTGTGCTGTCAGTGTACCACTCGGGAAGTCCCTAGGTTTGTGCTTTGGGTGTTACACACCCTCTTCTACCAGGGGAGAGCTCTGTGGCATGCTCGTAGTTAATGCTGAGGGTTTAGGTGACAGGAAAAGGAATAGAATGTACTCTGCATGTGAGTTTTCCTGAAAAAATAAAGCTTTCAATGAAAAATAACAGTCAATCATTCCCCCACCCCCCAATTTAGGAGTGAGGAAGCATGGAGCAGAATACAGATACAAACAAGCATCGTGCATCGGGTAGTCTCTTCACCATGCCTAGTGACACTTTACGATAGAGTTCTAACTGCCAGGCGTACTCTGAACTACCTGGGTCCAGGTGGTGCCCGACACACACTGTCCTTGACCCCTGTCTCTGTACCCCGGTGCCATTCTCTGCCCTGTCTTTAGGGTGGAGGCTCCCCTCTGGGCGCAGGGCTTGTGTTTTGTAGCACATGTTCCGATGAGATTCTGGAGGCCCTGGAGTTTTAGAATACTGGCTCTGAGTGGGAGGTCAGCCCTTTCTCTGGATACCTGCCAAGGTGGACAGGGGTAGATGTCAGGTTTGTCAGTCCTCACTGGATCTTCCATGTCGTGTGAAACTGGCAGGGGTGATTGTCATCAAAGAGATGGCAGTGGTGGTGGTGGTGGTGATAGATTCTGATTATTATGATAATGGTGATAGTGATGGTGACATGACGGTGACAAGAGGAGCGATGGGGGTGGTGATGATGGGGGAGATGAACGGATGAGACCGGGATGGTGACGTGGTGGTGGTGTGATGGTAGTGTGAGGAGTGTGGTGGTGGCGAGTGTAGTGATGATGGTGGGGGTGAGAATGATGGCTTTTGGGCCTCATTAAAGTTAGGATGGATTGGGAAGGTGGACGTGTGGAAGGGAAGCTAGCTGCAGGCCCTTGGGGTGCCTTCCCGCCAAGATCTTCTTGTACCCAGTTTTCCTCAATAATCTCTGCGGGCTGTGAAGGAAGGCTCATGGTTTTGTTGTCACTCAGAGGCTGTGTGACTTCAGGCCGCAGGAGGCAGAGCAGGGACAAGACTCGGTGCCGTTTTTATGTGATTGGTACGTGGCGGGTTCTGCCCATGTCGACTGGATTTTCTTAGGCTTCAAAAGCTATTTCTTCTAATTTTTTTAAAATGTAAAACTATAAAAATGACCAGGGTCTTTAGCTCTTGAGTTTGGGGCTGGGCTCCCATGGGCGCTTCCAGCCCACAGATGATTCTGCCTCGTCACCCACATCCACCTTCCACTGCAGGGCCCTTGGTGCATGCAAGGGTGTCCACCATAGCCTCTCCCCAAGTCAGCGAGGTCCCCTAAGCTGGTGGCCAAGGATGGCTGACCTCCCCGGGGCTACGGGCTCTGAGGCTGTGGTTGACTGAGGAGAAAAGAAACTAGGCTTGTTTGGCCCTTTGGAGTTTCATTTCCTAGTGTTGGGTCTGATCCATAACCCCAGGGGACATTGTCCCCTTTCCAGATCCTCCGTCACCCCCAGGTGTCCCTTCCGATAGAACCTGTTGCCTTAATACCAGCTCGCTCCTAATGAGCCACTTAAAAATTAAACATTGACTTCCAGATAAAAATCACAATTATCTTTAATCTCTCTGCTTCCTCCCCCCTAAACCTCGTTACAAATAATTATTGCCAGAAACATAGGAAGTGTGAGGTTCATTAAGATGGATGGCCTCACTTGAGCCAGGGCGTGTTTCATGGAGATGTGTGCACGCATGCAGTCTGGTGGCTGTCTGGTGTGGTGGCCCTGAGGAGTGGGGGCAGCGTGTAAGCTCGGCGCTGTCCAGACCAGCTGGCAGCCGGGCACTCTGAGAAGGGACTCTTCCATTGCAGGCCCCTTGACTGTGAGAAGGGGCTAGAAACCCCTGCCTTGCAGGACTGTGTGAGGGGGGGGTGAGCCTCTGCCTGCCGCTCACTCTCCCGCCCGGGCCATCCTCAGAAAGGCCATCATGGTGTGTCTCACTTGTTCATTCACAAACTTGAGCCATAGGATAAGTAGACCCGAGAGCTGGCACAGGGGAGGCAGGGGCAGACAGCCAGGAGGCCAGAGCTCCTCTTTTGGGCACAATCACCAGAGAGGACATGCCTTGGTCTGGCTTAAGCTGGGAAGGAGTAGGTGAAAGCTGGGCCCCCTGGCTGGGAGGGTGATTGGGAGTTGGTGTTTGTCAAGGCACAGGGAGCCGGGGGTGGAGGGGTGGGGGGCACGCTGTCACCTCTGGACAGCACAGCTCTGGACTGGATAGTGGGCTGGGTGTGCGGGTGAGTTAGTCCTCAGCAAGATCGCTACAGTAAGTGACGCATTAATAGTACTCAGTTGCATTCATGGGGCCAGCCCTTAGTTGATTTCCATCCCTGAATTCCTAGAACCACTGGGTGTGCCCTTGAACAGAGTGCCCTGGCCCTGGCCGTCATCCATTTCTTCCTTGGTCCCTGTGTGGCCATGGGGCCGCTTTCTGGAAGAGTCCAGGTGCAGGGCCAGGCCTGCTGTGGACCTGTCAGCTCTCACAAATATGGATCCCAGGCTCTCAGCGATTCATCTTCTGCTAAGGAGAGTTTGTGCAATCTTCAGGCTGTAGTTCAGTGAGCCAAGCTTTCTTGTGCCCTTGCTGCCTGCTAGGCCTTGGGAGAGGCTCTGGGCCAACAGGCCAGAAGCCTAGGGCCCGCCCTCAGCATGCTTAGAGCCAGCCTAAGGCAGATGGGCCACACGGTCAGAGACAGAGCTGCTGGCCCAGCCAGGAGCCACTGGAGATGGTGGTGGAGGGGGTGGAGAAGATGCAGGGGAGGTGGTTAGCAGATTGTGGCCCAGGGCAGATTTTTGTCCTAGTCAGAGGGGAAGCATCTGTCCTTTGAGGCTGGCTCTTTCTCAGGATCCTTCTGTACCTTTGGTTGCAGAGTTCATTTCTGCAGAGACCATCAAACGCTTAGGAGTTATTTACTTCTTGTCTTGCAGAACTGTTTGTGTGAAGGCAGCGTGGCCAGGTGGAAGGGTCTGATTTGATTAGCAAGTCTAAATGTATGAGCAGCAAGACAGAAACGATATTACAATTAGTGGTAATTAGCTTGCTGATGACTCTGGGTGTAGTGCAAGGTGGCAGATGTGACTTTCTGGTCCCCAGCAGAGCCGAGAGGGCGCGTTATCCTTGTGAAGGGACTCAGCTCCCTGGGGGCCCTGGTCCAGTTGCTGTCAGGTCACTCACAGAGATACGTGTGTGGTGACTTGGTGGCATTTGGGTGGCTGGGGACCTACCATCTTGGGAGCCAGAGCCTAGCACTGTCAGCGACAGGGACCAAACTCACACCCCGTGTGCCCTCGGCCTCTTCTAGATCTTCACTACCATCACATTCACTCAAGTTCACTCGTCCACTCTCCCAAGATGTGGCCCCGGTCAGCAGCTAGGTCACTTTGGCCATATTTGTTGGGTGTGGTGTGGTCCGCAGTCACCTGCAAAGCCGCTGTCACGTACCTGCGTGGCGCAAGTACTTGTGATCACATGTGAACATGTAACTTTGGTTTCATCAGCAACTGCAAATAGATGAAGACATGCTCTGGCTGCTGCTGTCCCCCAGTCCCCAGCCTTCTGATGGCCCTGGGGAGTCACTCGCCTTCCCTGAGGAAGGGAGACGTTTATGAAGTAGGTAGAGGAGGTACATTAAATGCCACTGCTTTTTAGTTTCATCCCAACTAGAAAAAAAAGGAAGTGCTAGGAGATACTTCAGCCACTTTTGTGGTTCATCTTGATTGTCAGCTTGACTGTGGGGAAAAGCTGGTTTGGTAAAGCACTCTTCTGGGTGTGCCTGTTTAGGTGTGTCCAGAGATAGGCGGATGGGACAGCAAATGAAAGACCAGTGTGAGTACCAACTGAATTATCCAGTAGGCTGGGGCCCAGGTGGAGCTAAAGGAGGAAGAAGGAGGAAGCCAGCCAGGCCCACAGCCTCCACCCTTTCTGAGCAGTGTGGCATCACCAGGGATGTGAGACTCCAACTTCTCCCGCCTTTCAGTATGGACCCTCACCAGCCAGTCTCCAGCGAGTTTCCAGGGCTCCAGCCTTGGGCTGGTATTCCGCACTGGTGCCCTGGTTCTGAGGCTCCCAGTATCTCGGGCTGAGCTCTCCAGGGCTCTCTGGCTTCCCTGAGAGCAGATGGCATTGTTGGGCTTCCAGAAATCCACATGCAACCCTTAACCTCCTTTGTGGTTATTTATACATTCCGTTCCTCCCTGACTGATACAGAAACCCAGGCACAGAAACAGGCACATCCCGGGGAGGGGTTGGCAAGGTATTCCAGAACTCACAGCTGCGAATGGGGACAGAATGGACCCTGTCGTTCTCTGAGCAGGGATGTCCATCTGGAGCTGCTCAAGGCCTGGTGCTGGAGGTGGGGATACTGAGCTTGTGTGTCGTTTCAGAGATTATTGCTTGTGGGTGGGGCTGCTGGCCCAGAAGTTGCCTCTGGCCAGCATTTTCTGCATGGGGTAGCCTTGGGTCTGTCTCCCCTGGGATTTCCAGATGCAGAGTCTACATGCACTGGCCCTCCATGCCCCTAGGGGACAATACCTTTGTTCTTTGGACTGAAACCTGGTGGCCTTGAGGCTTCCAACAGAGCCAGGACATGGGGAGAAGGCATGTGACAAGATGTACCCAGCCTCCAGTGTCCATGGATGAAAGCCACAGGGGACTCTGTCTTGTCCTCTTCTGAGCACACCATGTAGAGTGGTGGCAGTGCCAGGCTGGCCAGCCCACGGAGTGCTAGTGGTGGAACTGAGTGGACATGAAGTCATCTTATGCAGCCTTGGAGACGTGCGTGCCCCATGGCCAGAGCCCCACTCAAGCGTCCACCCTGAGGGGTCCTGTCCTCAGGATGCAGGCCTGGGCATTCCGAGAAGGAGAAGCCCACATAAACAGAGGGGCCAGCTGTCCAAGATGGCCGGACGGGAGATGCACAGTCACGGGGTATCTGTGGCCGTGGCAGGGAAGGCCCTTATTCTGGGACATGGCGACAGTGAACCTTGGGGGAAGTTGAGTTCAGAAAAGAAGTTGCAAGAGAATTATTCAGGATTCTGTTATGTAACGTGCAAAGTCATGCAAAACAGAACAGAGTCCTTTTTAGATACATACACAGTAAACCACAAAGAAAAGTCGAGAATGTTAGATACAACCTGGCAGTGGTTGCCTGTCGTGAGAATACCCTTTCCCCCTCCCTGCTCTCTCTCTGGCTGGTCCTGGGGCTGGAACTCAGGGATTGGGCACTGTCCTTGGCTAGCACTCTGTCTCTTGAAGCCACAGCACCACTTCTGGCTTTTTCTGTGTATGTGGTACCGAGGAATCGAAACCAGGTCTTTGTGCATGCCAGGTGAGCACCCTACCACTAGGCTGTGCTCCCAGCCCCTTTCCTTCTCTTTGAATGTGACTTGGGAGCCTGCCAGCATGGGCTTCTGTGCCCAGCATGGGGCTCCATGCCCAGGACCCATGCTCAGAGCCCAAGAGTTCTGTAAGTTTCAGAGACAAGGCCGCACAGGTCCAGAGTGAGGGAAGCCAGCTGTGTAAGTTGTGAACATGAATTGTAATTTTGCCTTTCTTCCCCTCAGGGAACATAGAGAATGTGCTATTATTTGTGTCTAGCAGACACAAATTTCCTTCTAGAAATGGAGAATGGACTAGTGCCCTCTCCTGGCCCAGTGGAAGTAGAGCCCGTGGGGTGTGGAGAATCCAGGGGCCCAGCACCACGGACAGCTCTGGGTGCCGCCATCCCGGGCAGCCCTTCCTGCTGCAGGAGAAGAATGACAGTCACAATTTCTGCTGCTTACACAGTGTCCTGTAGCGACTCTCATGGCGTCCTTCCTCTCAGTCCTCTTCATCTTCCCTCCTCAGCCTCCCCTGACAGCAGGCTGTGGGGATTTGCTCTGTGACCTCAGTTCTTGGATGGATCTAGATGTCAGCGGTTTTCAAATTGCTCTAACCTCATTGTTTTGGGGTGCAGAGTGTGGACAGTGGGTTTAGAAGTTGGTATGAGAGTGGACTTGGATGGATACCTTTGCCTCTTTAGGGGTGAGGGTAGGACCAGATAAGGACAAGATGGGGACTGGCAGTCCCCTGCTCTCAGTTGGTATCCAAGGACCTCAGGTGCAGCCCCCAGGGATGGAAGGGAATTCTCGGGATGGAGAGTTTGTCGTGATGTGCACTCTTGACTCTAGTGCCCGGCTGGGTCGTTGGTCTGTGTGTGTGTGTGGGGGGGGGTTGTTACCAGGACCACCACCTGAGCAGTTTTCTAACTGGGGACAGCCAGTGGGGTGGAGAGGTGTATCCTGCCTGCACTCCATCCGCTGCCTCACCCTACAGGATGTCAGACCCATGCTGGGCCCCCAGTCACCTGGCAGCAAGGACACAGTTCCTGTCTGTTGGGCAGACAGACAGACAGAGCCACCATGCACACAGCTGGGGACAAGAGCAGGGCTGGAATTGTGTTTGCCCTGGGAGGTCAACTCTACCAGGACAGGACCTGGGACCTGGGGAGGCATTTCACCGATGTTTGTTGATTGGCTGGCTGACTGGCAGCGCTTTTGAGTGTCTGGGGCTGTGCCTGGCTCTTGCACCCCCCTGAGCTGCCCCATGCTGAGTCATGTCCCACCAGATTTCTCTGTTCTCTGCCAGGATGAGGCTTCAGGCAGTCCTCCCTCCCCCTCCCTCCTTCCCTCCCACCCCACCCCTCACACAGGATGATGAATATCCTCACTGGAGATCCCAACTCGTTACACATTTCCCAGAGGAAAGCAGAGAGCTCTCCTTAATCACCCTTCATATTTTCATTAAGGACATCAAAGCCACACGGTCCAGAGGAGCTGTGTGGATCACAGAAGTTGATGAGGAAGGCAGAGGAATTTGAATTTCAAAGCTGAGCCGTTATCTCTCGTTAACGTCTTCTGCTGTGAGGCCTCTCCTAGGACCAGCATCTTCCTCCATCCGCACAAGCGTGGGGTGGCCCCTGTGAGGTGGACAGCCACCCTCGGGGGCCGCACCCCTGCTCTGCCCCACCACCCTCCCCTAGGGCCTGCCTCCTGCACCTCACTGCCAGCTTGCTCATCCATGGGCAGCTGCATGGCGCCTGCTTCACACCTGGCTGTTTCCGACTGCAGCAGGTGGAGTCCATAGCACCAAGTTTACCTGGCCATTTCAGAGTCCCGTGCTGGACACCACACCATCACGAGAGCTACATCGCCACCTGCCCTGAGTAAATTAAGTATTGACGATCTCATTGGCTGTTAGATTTAATTTGGTGCCATCTTGCTGGGGCCGCCCGCGATGGGACTGAGATGACGTACTGTGTAGTCCTGGCTGTCGATTCCCGGTGGCCTGATGGGGCCTTGTGCACAAGTGCACACACCTGCTGCTCCTCGTCGGGGACCTTCACCTCGGCTAGTGGCCGGGGACGGCAGTGGGGACAGGGCCATGACTCTTGTCCCTGTACTGCCTCGCCGGGGCAGTGACTCACACATGCATCTGTTAAACAGGCGCAGGGCCCAGCCTCCTGGTGGCCGTCTCTCCACCTGTTGTAGCTCAGTCGCAGAGTGCTCATCCTGGCCTTGCCTTGTTCTCAGCTCCTGCCCGTCTGAGTTAGCAAGACTTGCCTGTAGATGTGTGTGAAGTCTTGCACACAGGTTCTGACTTCTGCAGTCATGGGGGCCAGGAATCCTGCAGGAGCTGAGTCGATGGGAGGTGCGAGTGTGACTCAGGAGCTGAGGCTGGCTCTTGGGGCTACCCGGGTAAGTGGAGTCTGAAGGCTCTGATGTCCCAGCCCCAGGAGCAGGAGAACCACCCTTCCTGTGAGGCCTTCATGTCCTGGGGAGCCTGTGAGGAGTTGGGTGCCCACCTACACTGGCAAGAGTGGTTCCTTACCCACCGTGCCAATTGACAGTGAGTGAGGGCAAGTGTCAGAGGGCCCAGATCCCCTCCCTCTGACAGGGACTGGCATCAGAAGGGATGGAGGGGAGGGAGAGACACTCACAGGATCTTCCAAGGATGGAATTGTTGTGAGGTAACATGATCGCTTTCAGGCTCCAGATTGAGCTTCGGCTTAAAATGAAGTGGCCCAGATAGTCATACCTGGCTGGCCGGGGCCCCGCCCAGGGCGTGGCACCAATCCCAGGAGAACTTCTCTGCCCAGCCACAGTCCTGGCATCCCCCAGTCCTGTGGGGACCTTCTTTTGGTACCAGTGGGCACTCTGGGCCTTTTGAGAGAGGCTGAGGCCAGGGCTAGAACTGGGGTTCCTGGCCTCCAGCTCCTTTCCCTCCTGCAGGCACCTATTCTCACCTGTCAGTGCTCTGTCCAGGAGGGGCCCCTGCAGGCCCAGCGCAGCCTTTCCCCAGGGAGTGTCCAGGGCACACTGTGAATCCTGCTGTCACAGATCCACATGTATTCCTCTTCTCTTTGTAAAGACATCCTGTCGTCATGCCTATAATTCTAATGACTCGGGAAACTGAGATCTGAGGGGCTGTGCCCCAGACCTTCGAGGACATGGGTGACAGCCATGGACACAAAGGTGGAGCTGCTGTCACTGGTTTGGAGAGCAGAGCCTGGTGCAGATGCTGCAGACTAGAGTGGACAAAAGAAGTGCAGCCACCCTTGTAGGCAGGGCATCTGCTTTCCAGTCTGCTCTGTATGCCCATGCGTCCGGGCCCTCGCTTCACTTCCACTTGCGCCTGGCTTCACTGCTGTCGCTGCTGCCGAGGCCAGGCGCTCCGGGACTCCTGCAGCACCACAGGCTTCTGTGAGTGTCCCCGTGGCCTCAGGGGACATGTATCTAGTGCTGCCTCAGCTTTGGGTGTGGCATGTGATGGGGCCGTGTGACTTTACCTTTCTTTTGATGGGTCCTGGGTGATTGGTGAGGGCACCTACTCTATCTACATTCAGAGGTCCCGAGGTAGCAGGGTGATGCTGTGGGCGTCCCAGACCAGGGGTGATGGACGAGGCCTCGGGCTCAGCAAGGTCATTTAACCATATGAAGTGGTTCCCAGGAGGGGCCCATCCTATTTCTCGCTACCTATCCGTCAAGATGTGGCCCTGTGTGTGAGGGGGGCCTGCCTCCAGCCCCATGGGAGCTGTGTGTGGCACTTTGCTTCCACACCTTGCAGCTGCCCCGTGTGCCTGGTCTGGGCACAGTCCTGCTTCTGCAGCCCTGCACTCGCGTCCCTACTCCCAGACCCAAGGTGTGCTCATTTGAGAGTGGTCCTTATCCAAAATGGTTCAGTGCTGCTCGGAAATCACGGCCTGCTCATTCCCGACCGGGGCCTGCGTTTGGCATAGCCAGCCGTATTCACACCACCCCTGGCATCCATGCTGCCCCAGCCACCTTTTTCCGTGACAGCTGTGGCTGTAGCTCCTGCTGCCTTTTTTTCCCCTTATTGAAATTCACAGATCATAGTTGCGCCCCTTGATGAGTTTTGACAGTTGCAGACATCCAGTTGGTTACACCCCAGATAAGACACAGAGCGCCCCCACACACACACCTCAGAACCGCCTTGCGCTGCCTGAAAAAACACAAGTAGGAAGAAGCAGGTGAAACTGATTTGGGTAATTACCTTGTGTAATCCAGCACGTCCAAAATGTTATTTCAACATGTAATTAAGGTTTTAAAATATTAATGAGGTCTTTTACTTCTTTCATGCTGTCTGTGACACGTCATGTGTCTCACACTGGGGCAGAGCTCAGTTCAGACCCTCTGCTTGGAGGTGGTCCCTGGTGACAGCGCCACCCAGGTGGCATGGAACAGCCAGGACTGTGCTCAGGAAAGGGATGGGACCAGAGGTACTGTGAGATGTGAGGGTTGCAGGCCAGGAGTGACATTTGTGGGTTTTGTTTTTGTTTTTTTTGAGACCAGGGCTCGAACCTGGTATGTGATACCAGTTCATTGGCTGGTGCTCTACCACCTGAGCCATGCCTCCAACCTCTAGGAGTGACATTTGGAATGGGGATGGCTTTGGCCTTACTTCACAGCTTCAGTGGGACAGTGACATCCTTGTTCCCAGAGGGAAAGGGGCCACAGCACAGCTGCCAGGTCAGAACAAGACCACCAGCTCCTTGCTCTGAAAGCAGTTTGCTTTCTCTGTGTCTTCATGGTCTACTGCATGACCACCACTTCCAGGTGTTGAAGAAGAAACAGGCTCAGGAAGTTACCTGCCACCTGAGGCAATTGCCATTTTCCTCAGGGCCTCCTGGGGCAAGTGTGTTGCTTCACGCACGAGTGCGCATGTGTGTGTGTGTGTGTGTGTGTGTGTGTGTGCATGTGTGTGTGTGTGCGCGCGTGCGCGTGCGCGTGTGTGTGTGTGTGTGTGTGTGTGTGTGTGTGTGTGTGTGTGTGTGTGTGCGTGCATGTTCTGCTTCTGGGTCTTGAACTCAGCACCTCAAGGCCAGTGCTACCACTTGAGCCACAGCTCTACTTCAAGCTTTTCTTTGGTGCTTAGCTGGAGATGAGAGTCTCGTGGACTTTCCTGCCCTGGTTGGCTCTGAACCGCGATTCTCAGATCTCAGCCTTCTGAGTGGCTAGGATTACAGGTGTGAACCTCTGGCGCCTGGCTTCGATGCCTCACTTCTTCTAACTGTTCAAGCAAACCTGTGTTCTGGAAGGGGCAGAGCGAGGTCAAGTGGAGGGACTTGCGCTCTGGGAAGCCCATGGCCCTGTGGCTGGTGGAGCTGGACTTGGCCCCAGCTGTCTTGGGTGACGTGTCCTGGCTGGGGAAACATCTGGACCAATGGCCATGGCCCTTTTTGTCTTAGCATTGCGTGGAGTACTTACATCACAGTGGGCTTGGCCTTGAGATTTCAAAGGCCCTAGGAAAGGCCTCTTGAGTCCAACAGGTGCTGTGTCCTGGCCCTGGCACCTGTCAGTCCCAGGGACGGCTGAAACACTTGGAGGTGGCCTGGAGATCTTTCTTGCTCCCTGCCTGCCCTTCTCTCCAAAGGGGAGGCCACCACAAAGGGGTGCAAGGCAGAGAGCCCGGTGAGCGGCTGATGGGCCTTGACGAATGCTGTGAAGGCGTAGAATGTTCCAGCAGCTCTTCTCACCACAGCCCCTCAGGGAGGCTCTGCTCCCTCCCACAAGGTTACAAGCCCAGTGGAGGAGGGCTCCCTGAGGCTCTGGGACAGGGGCTTGCATGTAGTTGGCTGTCACTGGGCTTCCCGTGGCCATAGAAGAGACTCAAGTTCCCTAAATTAGATTCGGGACAGCAGAGGTGCTGAGATGATGAGGCAGAGCCAGCGCAGGGCACATCAGCCAGTCGGAAGGGAAATTTGATTTTCGGAATGGCTGTTTATATTACTGGGGACTGGATGTCCCTGGGGAGGCAGCCAGGCACTGCTGTTGGCTGTGTTTTGCCCTTCTGTGGTTGGTTGTGAGGACGTACACCTCACTGTGGGAATCCCCAGACCCCAGTGCTCAGGTGGGGCCTCGGGGGCCTCTGGCCAAGCACAGACCCTGTGGAGGCTCCGTGGAGGCTGCTGGAAGGGGCTCATGGAGAAGGACATGCACCCGCCATTGGTGCCCTTGACCTCTTGTCCAGGCCCCGAGTGGCAGCCCTCTCCTCCAGGCAGGGCGCACACCCCCATCTCAGCTCACTCACGGACTTCTCTGTGTCCTCCCAAGGGATGGAGAGAGGAGGGGGAGCCAGCCCCAGTGTTCTCCTGATGGGGGTTCCAGTCCCCAGCCCTGCCCTAGGGGCCATCCTTGTCCCCGGCCACCTCCTTCTGTCTGGGCAGAGCAGTTTGCTTGTTTCAGGCCCGTTCCCCTGGGCGCTGGACAGTCCCTAAAGCCCTCCATTGTGCTCCCTCAAGATTTATGGCAGGGGGCTAGGAGCGTGACCTAGTGCTTGCCTAGCATGCACAAAGACCCAGGTTCGATTCCTCGGTACCACATACATAGAAAAAAGCTGGAAGTGGTGCTGTGGCTCTAGTGGTAGAGCTCTAGCTTTGAGAAAGCTCAAGGACAGTGTCCAGGCTCTGAGCTCAAGGCCCAGGGCTGGTAAAAAACCCAAAATCAACCCTAAAATTATTAGAGTGGGGGGGAGGTTGATGGAGAGCAGCCAGGTCTGACCCCCAGGCTAGTGCTCTTCTGGAGATGACATATGACGTGTCTCTGGGGGAGCTGAGGACTGTTCGTGGGGTTGTCTCTGCTGCAGGGCCTGGGACCTTTGTAGACTGCTACCTGAGCATGGAAGTGTTCAGAACCCTCCTCCGTTCCCATGTTGGCTCCGTCACCCTGTGTTGGAGCGGTGGACTGGCATGGCATTCAGGCCCCTGGGGACCAGCCTCCACACAGCCCTGTCCTCCCCACCTCTGGCCTTTGAGAGCTACAGCATGCAGAGCCCGGGTCGCCCTCCCTGCTCCTCTCCTCCACTGCCTGCCTGGTGTCCTCACTGCCCACGTGGAACCTTTTGTCCCACTCACAACCACCTCCTCCAGGAAGCCTCGCGCTCCCTGCTGTCTGGAGCAGCCTCCCTGCCTCCCTTTGCACCTGCTTTTTTAAACCATAAACTGTGTGGAGGGTGCTGTGATGGACGGCACCTGCTCTCCACCCACATGAGTAAGCATGGCATCTGCCCATGCTTCTGACCGCTGGTGAGAGGGTAAAGCATTACAGAAGATGAGGCGTCTCCTCCCTCCCCCTCCCTCTCCCTTCCTCCTTCCCCTCCCTCTTCCCTCCTTCCCTCCCTCTTGGTCATCACTCCTAGGCTTTGTCCATTGGCCGTACATCACCGAGCCACGCATGGCCCTATGGGGCTTGCCACAAGATGGCACTAGGAGTGTCACTCACGGGAGCTGCATGTTCAAACTCTCCTGGTGACCCTAGCTCTGGGGTTGAGATTAGGGTGACTGAGCTATCTGGGGTAGAAACTTCCAGGCAGGCTGGTAGAGTTCTCCCCGACATCCTTCTTCTGGCGTGGGGGAGCGGGAGTCCAGGGCCAGCCCGGGCCTCGTGGTGGCGGCAGTGTCATCTGTGAATAACAAGCTGGTTTCACATGGCAGTAAAAGCAGTGCTTGTGTTGTATTACTATTTATTGGCGTTACCGATGCGGGGGCAGACTTGTTATCTTTGCCTCACATCACAGCCGTCTGTAAAGATTCAGGGAAATCACAACCCAGAAGCAGCGACGGGGCGGTACTCTTGACTGCATGCCTGGGCCACGTGGAGGGTGGGGGGTTTCCCCACACAGAACCGAGAGGGGTGCCTCACGGGGGTGCCAGCCCCAGCCTGGCCTGCTCAGATAGGGACAGACTGAAGAAGCAGAACCACACAGGGCCCCCCTGCCCTCCTGGGAGCCGCACCTGGTGAGGAACGTGCTGGAATCCTGGGACATCAGGGTTGGGCCCTTTCCTCTTTCTGCAGGGAGCCAGGATGGGAGACTATCTGCCCTTACACCGCAGTGCTAACGTCGCCTGGCCCTGCCAAGCCTCTTCTCCTTCCCTTAGACACAGTGGTAAAAATTGCATGGCACAGCCCAGGGTCAGATAGCCCGAGGGACAGAAGTGTGTGTCTCCCTGTGTGGTGGCCCGCTGCCTCCATGATGAAGTCTGAGCTCCGAGGGATGGGCCAGTGGCTGGCCTCACTCAGCCTGCCCAGTCTCAGCTCAGCCAAGCCTCTGGTGCACCAGGGACACTGCCTTACTGGCCCTGCTTTCCCTCCCTGCCCATCCCTCAGCACTGGGCCCTGCGACATGACTCCTTGTCATCCTCTTCTGGCTCCGTCTCCATTCGTGGATTGTTGCACTGTGCATCCAGGACGGGACTATGAGTTCTCTTTATCCTCTGCCAGCCCCGTCTCCATTCGTGGATTGTTGCACTGTGCATCCAGGACGGGACCATGAGTTCTCTTTATCCTCTTCTGGCTCCGAGTCCATTCGTGGATTGGTGCACTGTGCATCCAGGACGGGACTATGAGTTCTCTTTATCCTCTGCCAGCCCTGTCTCCATTTATGGCTCATTGTATGCATCAGGACGCAACCATGAGTTCTCTTCTTCCTCATCTAGCTCAGGAAACCACAGAAGCTTCAGGAGACTGTGGTGGATGTCCCTGTAACACGGGGAAATGTCACCCCATACCCCAGGAGCCCACCGTCCTGCAGAGGGGTAGAGAGCCGTGTTGGTCCCTGTAGTCCAGGATGGGATGGAGCTGGCCAGCCACTGTACAGCTCTGTGGCTGTGGAAGACAGTCACAGGCTCAGGAGGGTGAGGTTACCAGCAGGCACCAGGGGGCACAGCAGAGGGCAGAGTCAGGTGAGCGCGTGGGGCTGGGCTAGTGCGGCCTGGTGCTGTGGCCTGGGCAGGTGTGGGCTGAGAGACCCCTGGGCCTGTGTGTCCTGCGGCAGCAGGGGCTTGTCCACAGCCATGTGACAGGCAGTCAGGGACACCCACCCCCCCCCAGGCAGTTCAGCCAGGCCTCTGAGCTCAGGGGGAGGACAGGCTACAGACTGGACACAGAGAGAGGCCAGGTGATCCCCCCCCGCCCCCCCGCAGGCTGCCTGAGCGCTGCCTGTGGCCTTTCTTCTTCCTCTTGCTTGTCTGCTCAAGTGTGTCTGTCATCCTCTGGTGGAGGACAGGGAAGGTGAGGAGATGATGAACAAGTGGGTTCTGGAAGGAGGACCCCGGTTGGGTTAGCTCGTCACAGCCGAGGTTCTGGCCTAGGCTAAGACGGCGCTCTTGGTCCTGGCCCGAGACACTGTGGGCCTGTGGTGGGTGCGGGGTGGCATATTGGCAGAGCATGCCAAGCCACCCCCTCACTGCTTGGCCAGGAGAAAAAGCCAAAGTGGAAGAGGCCTCTCCCACAGGCCTCTCAGGCCCCAGCTCCTCGTGGACTCCAGCACCTCTCAAAAGTGCCACCTTAGGGACCAGCTGCTTCTTTGTAGTCCTTGGGGAACACTTACCGAGCCCCAGAGTCAAGGCTGAGCTGTCCATACCGTCCAGTGACTCTTTTGTCAGGCATGCATGCTACCCCACTGTCCCCTCAGTCCATGCCAGGCCCTGCCCTGTTCCAGACCCTGCACCAAGCACCCCAGCTTCTGTGCACCAAGCAGCAGGAGCCCTCTGTGACAGATGTGACAAAGGAGAAGTGACAAGTGGTTGGAATCCGAGCCACAGCTCTTGGTGCAAGTCCCCCACCCCCAGCCTATGAAGAGGATGAAGAATTTCCTGAGGCCGCATGTGACTTCTGCCCCAGAAGGCCGCAGGCTCTCCCGCCACCCGCCACCCCCTACCTGTCCTGGCACATCGCAGGCCCCTGCGGTGTTTCCAGGCTGTGGGGCTCCACTAACGCAGGAAAAATTGGAAGTTATCTTTGATTTTTATGGCTCTTTTTGTGCTATTAAAATGCTTAGAGCCATCAACGTTGTCATGGACAGCTCATTTATCTTGACTAAAGTGCAGCTGTCC
This sequence comes from Megascapheus bottae, assembly GCF_031878675.1. Classification (NCBI taxonomy): domain Eukaryota; kingdom Metazoa; phylum Chordata; class Mammalia; order Rodentia; family Geomyidae; genus Megascapheus; species Megascapheus bottae. The sequence goes on along the minus strand of NC_143510.1, from coordinate 93,898,172 downwards.
ATGACCTGGCGCTTCTGAAACAGCCTTGGAGACGACTCTCTACTGCGTCGACCAACTCCAGCATGGGCAGACCTGCCGCCCAGGAACATATGTCTGCACACAGTCCCACCAGAAAGGTACACACGGTGACCCTCCACACACCCGGAGCAGGAGCCACCTGCACAGAGCCACTGGCCACGCAGAGCTGCATGCAGACCGGGAACACGCACGCTTCTTCTGGAAGACAGGCCTTCCCTCCTGTGGGCTGAGCACATCTTGTTTGGGCATCTCAGCCAGAGGGAGGTCCTAGCAACAAAGTGCCTGCCTATTCTCTGGTTCCATTGCATGTGCGAGCCCCTGTCCTCAGACCCACACTGGGGGTCCCACACAGCTCTCCCAGAAACCACTGGTGTGATGCATCCACACCCCATGGGTCTTGATACCACCGGACCTGCTGAAGGACAGGAGTCACCTGTGGGTCCCAGGCTGCCCATCTGCCTCCCACTTCCAAGGGTGGAGTCCCTGGCTGAGGAAAAACCGTTGCGTTACATCAGATGATGGGCAGGCGAGGGAGAGCTCAGAGCCTTCCACAGGCATGGCTTTGTAGAAGTGGGGCACACGGTGGACTGGAGCTCGCTAAGATTGACCCACCTCTCTTACGTGGCATGCTTTGGAAAGTGGCCACTGAGCTGAGCCACGAGCGAGGAACATGAGTAGCTCAGCACATTGGGCGTGGTCCCTGAGCTGACCAGCCTGGTGTGACACTGGGTGAATCACACACCGCACTGGCTCCCAGCCAAGTGGCCAAATGAATTCCACTTCAGTGTGGGCAACTGGACTCCACAGAGGGACAGCAGGCAGCTGGAAGGGCCTGGACCTTTTAGAGTTTCAGCGCAAAGGGGAGATGGCAAAGAGGCTGCAAGCTTCCATCCTAAGCCATCGTCTTCTCTGTGGTCTGGGCCTGAGACTGTGCATGTTGTTTGTGGGTGGATGAAATGTGTTTCGAGGTGGAAAGATCGTGGCTAAGGGAAGTAAAAGGGAATTCATTGATCTGGCAGCTTCCTTAAGGTATAATTTATACTCAGTGTACCGCATGTATTTGGGGCTATGGCTTGGGTGTGCTGAAGTGTTCACCCTCAGCTCGTGGCAGTGGTAGGAGGTGGTAGAACCCTTAGAAGGTTGGGCCGGGTGGGAGGCTGTGAAGTCATTGGGGGTGTGGCCTTGAGGGAGGAAGTGAGGTCCAAGAGATTGTGCTCTGGGAGGGGATCCTGGGACCTTGACCCTTCCAGGCTTGCTTTTCTGCTTGTTCTCCAAACACCCTACCTCACAACAGGCTCAGGGCACCATAGCCAAGAGACCATTGGCCATAGTATCATAGTAAGTTATGGTGTGTCAAAAGCATTTTACTGTGGTTTCATTGTGGAATTTAAGTGTATTTTCCTAATGATGATGTTTAGTTATGTCTGTTGGTTTCAGAGGTTGTTTGGCTATTCGTTCCCTTGTAATTTTAAAATCATCTTGTCAATTTCTTAAAACAAAGCCTACTGAGACTTTGATTAGGTCTGTATTGAATCTATAAGATTTGAGGGAGAATTGATATCTTAGTATTGGACCTTCTGACCACAGATATAGAGGAGATCTCTTTCTTATGTCTTTGAAATTTTCCCTCAACCACATCTGGAAGTGTTGAGTCTATAAGCCTTGTCTATTGTCAGATTTACCCTTAAATATTTCTTACTAGTTTTACTTGTCATTGCTACTGCAAGTAGGATTTTAAAACAGTGACTAACAGAGGGGGACACTTCCTTTTTGTATATTGTTGTTATATCTTCGCAGCTTTGCTACATGCACTCATTAGTTCTAATATCTTGGTTTCCAGTAAGGCGGATGTGTGGTTTTCTTCTCCAGGGTGTCCTTACAGCTCAGAGCAAGGCTGTTATCATCCTGGGACAGACCCAGCTTGCTCACAAGACGTTGTACTTCTCATGGGAAGTGATTTGCTCCAATTCTGTTAGGAATTTTTGCATCTGAGTCTAAGAGAGACTCTTGCGGGTTGTTAGTTGCCAATGGCTTGCCTGGTCTAGGGAAAGGACACGCTCCCCCCGACCCCCACATCACATAGGCTGTGGGCCACCTCTGGGCCTTGCAGAGCCCATCCTCCATGGCTATGGATAGCTGTGGTTGCAAATGGAAACTTTATGCTGGAGGCCTCCAAGGCCCATCTTCTCTACTGAGTAAGCCTGGAGTCCTGGGCAGGGCGTGAACTCTTAGCTCCCACCCCAAGGCTCATCCTCCTGCTGGGGTCCCTATACCAAGAGCCCCGCATGAGGCCTGGGACTCCAGGGGCCCAGTGAGGGTGTACATTGAAACCCTCAATAATATCCCTAGCTTTTGACCCCTCATACCTGTCTTCAAGCTGCCCCAGGGAATACTGCAGGATGGTGTAAGCTAGCACCCAAGTTCAGGAGGGAGGGAGAAGGGGAGGACACGCCACGGTGCCCGCCCTCTGGAAGATGGTAGTCACTGAGGTGTCATTTATAGAGGATAGGACACTGGCAAAGCCCATGTGTCTAGCTGTCCCAGTCTTCAAAAAGGAAGCTGGTGGTGAGCAGGGGTCATTGTTTCTTTTTCTTTTTCTAGTTTCCAAGTTATTTCTTGCCTGAAAATAGATTATTTTTCTTGAGAGTGGAGAGGGAGAAGCATGTTAGCTCTTGAACAGTACTGAAGTGCAGTACATCTAAGCAAAGACGGCTGAACATGAAACTCACTAAGAGCTGGGAGAGGGAGCGGGGTGACTATAGCACCTTGTACACATGTGTGAACCACCATGGTGAGACGCCCTGAGCAATTAACATACCCCACATAAAACAAGTGGCGGGGCCCTGGCTGGGGTGCACGCTCCGAAGAGAAGGGCAGGGGGGGGAATGTGGCCAAAGTCCTTCATGCACATGTGTGGAAGTGGGACAGTGACACTGATGGAAATCAGAAGGGGAGGAGTGGGGGGAGGGAGGGACAGACATGGCACAGTGAAGCCCCTTCTAGAGCTCGTCAGTACTTACCTGTAAGTGGGAAGATGGTCAGAGAAGGAAGCACCCAGGCTGTGCGGGCCCCCATGCTGTCCTGGCTGTGTCTTGTCTCAGCTGTCTGCCCCTCTCAGCATGTTCTCTCTGCCTTTCAGGCTTTGGGAGCCATCACGGCAGTGCCTGTCACAGGTCCTCAGGTCAGTTCCTTGCAGAGGTTGGCTGGGCAAGGAGCAGCAGTGCTACCTCAGGTAAGCGGGGTGGGTGGGGTGAGGCCTCAGGCCCTCACCCTGGGCCCCGACCCAGCCTCTGATCCATGACCATGCCCTTCTGCCTTGGCCCTGCCCTTGACCCTGGCCCTTTGGGTCTCTCCGTGGCAGCACCACCCCTCGCCCTCTCTGCCCAGGAGCTGAGTATGGCTTTTCACTGTGAGGAATCTGAGTTGTGAGGTGGAGCAATTGTAAAATCAACGTAGTGTCTTATGCCGGGGTGTCGCTGCCCGCCGCAACGACACGTCACTTCGGAGGCGGACTGGGAATGATCACAGACTCAAATCGCTGCAAGCAGAGGTCTTTTATTTCTCTCTCCTTTCTTCTCTGCCTCTCTCCTTTCTCCTTCTCTCTTCCCCCTTCTCCATCTTTCTCCCTTCTCCCGCCTTCCCCAGAAACCCCACACAATTTATATCCTTAAGCAGCCAATCCCAGTAAAGGTCATCTGCAAAGCAGCAAACAAACCTGGAAGAAATCTAGCGATCCACTCTATCCACAGGCACCGAAGAAACAAATCAACAAATGCAGAGAAACTTCCTGGTCAGCAGGTACTGACTCATTAGCGAGCTGCCAGGGGCCATCTTCTCATCTTACTTCCTCAGGAGGCTGAAAGCAATGTCTCCAGTATCTCCCCCCTTTTTACTTTAGAAAAGAAAAAAAGGAGAAGACCTAGGATATGTGGGGCTACCGTCATATCAGATGGTCTGTGCCTGTCTTAGGTGTCTCCAAGCTCGTTAGTCTTCTTACCCGTCATGGGATCACCAAGTACTCTTTACTTGGCTCCTGTCTTTGGTTGATAGGCCAACAACTGGGACTTACCCGTCTCTGACTACCAGCCATCCATTTAGCAAGCCAGACCTGAGGGGGGGGCATCTGTTTCCTTGGCAGCAAACACCTATTATATCAGAATTCGCTGTCTACGTTGACTTTGCATTATTTTACACAAGCAATATAGACATGCTACAATTATAACACATAAAAACAAACCCAAGCCAATCAATCCTGCCCACCTTTGACCAAATCCCAAGACAGTCTCAAATAAAGATGTCACCCAAGGTTGGAATATCAACATGTGTCTGATTATTTGTGCACGTAGAGAGGCCGTCAAGTTATCATCCTGAGCATTCCACGTTATGTCCAAGTTCAAAATCCGGAATAAGCAGCTACACAAGAGGGGCTCATCACCTGCTCCAGAATATTCAATTGTTCTTGCAATAAATCAACTCGATTAAGCATAACAATTCCAGTCCTCAATTGGATTTTGATAAAAAGATGACTGAGCTACAAAATTAGCTCTTGAGGATCCTTGACATCTAGTCCAGGAGGGTGGCCAAGATTGTTCAGGTTCCCAGCAGCGTGGTCCTCAGCGACGTTGATAGGGTCGTGTATCGTTGGCATGTGGATTCATTCCGGGAACCATACTCGTGCCAAGTAGAAGAGCCTAAGTAGAAGAGCCTTCATCTTGACCGACATGCTTCTGAGGAGCCTCCACCGTCTGCCATATCAGTCTCTCCGGCACCCAAATGGGACTCTCAGCATCCTGTGGAAAAACACAAACACTTCCTCACCCCGACATGAGAACAGGGTCTGGTCCTTTCCAGTTTCCAGAGAGACTATCTTTCCACAGAACTAAAGGTTAAAAGCAATAATTTTAATGTCTGATGTGCACGCTCTGCTATCCCTTGTCCTTGAGGATTATAAGGAATACCTGTTTTATGAACAATATTTAAAGTTGCACAAAATTGAACAAAGGAAGCAGATGTATACGCTGGACCATTGTCTGTTTTTATAACTTTTGGCATCCCCTAAGAGATGTTGAAAATCATTTAAAGTAATCAATTTATCTTTCTTTAGCAATTCGAATTTTTTGTGGCTTAATACATACATCCATAATTTGATATCCCAAATACAGAACGGGAGATCCTAATTGTACCTTTTCCTCAGCTATATGAAGTCCATGACTCTTTAACATATCCGACATCAAGCCAAAAAGTTATAAAAGTAAATTTAAATTAGGGTGTGCTAATAAGCTGTTTGGAACGGATTTAAAATCTATTTATTGGTTGATGAAATCTTGCTCGATTTCGATCCTCAAACACTGGAAAGCCCCACTCATCCCCATTTCTAACACTTCTATTCTTTTAGCTAACTTGGGGACAAGTCGGAGGAGGCTAGCTGTTGGCTCCTCCCACTGAGGCACAGACAGCTGAACTACTGGCCATGGCCCCCTCTTGCAATTTGGCCCCGAGCACAGGCTTTCTAAACCGCTACCACTTAATTCCTCCTCTTCCTGTTTCCTCGATTCTCTCTCATGTATCTCTCCCAGAGTCTCTGCGCTTCTTTCCACCTGTTGCTTAACTCTTTGTTTGGACGAAAGCAAGCACTCCGTATAAGTTGCCACATAGGAAATGTTCCTCACGGGAGGTCTCCCTGTCTTGACGCTTTTTCCAAATCTAACTTATGTAAATCCCACTGTGGTACATTAAGAAGTCCTTCATTCAAAACCCAGGGACTTACTTTTGCTATCGTATCCACAGGAGCCTTCACCGTGGCTTCTTTTACGACAATACAATACCGTTAGCTTTAAGTAAATTTCTTATGACTCTAACCATCTGGTCCTTGGAGACTTCTGAGTCCATTATTCACATTTAACAACTGCACAAACCTTTTCTTTGGCTACAACATCTGGTTCTTGGAATCTCCTGAACCCACTGTTCTCGGTTCTTTACTGAACCCATTAACCCCGGTTCTTTACCGAACCCCTTATTGCCTCGCCCTTTCCATTCTGGCCAGAGACTTCCTTGAGGTTCCTCAGTTTCCCCACCGTGCCGAAGTGACCTGCGCTTCGGAGGTGGACTGGGAATAACTATTGCCTCGCCCTCCGAGAGGTTCCTCAGTACTTACCCACCATGCCGAAAAAGCGTCCCCGTACAGGCCACCACTTGTCCCTGCCTGCCACAATGACACGTCACTTCGGAGGCGGACTGGGAATGATCACAGACTGAAATCGCTGCAAGCAGAGGTCTTTTATTTCTCTCTCCTTTCTTCTCTCTCTGCCTTTCTCCTTCTCTCTTCTCCCTTCTCCGTCTTTTTTCCTTTCTCCCCCCCCCCCCGCTCCCTGGAAACCCCACACTATTTATATCCTTAAGCAGCCAATCCCAGTAAAGGTCATCTGCAAAGCAGCAAACAAACCTGGAAGAAATCTCGCGATGCACTCTATCCACAAGCATGGAAGAAACAAATCAACAAATGCAGAGAAACTTCCTGGTCAGCAAGCACTGACTCATTAGCGAGCTGCCAGGGGCCATCTTATCATCTTACTTCCTCAGGAGGCTGAAAGCAATGTCTCCAACAACTGGGTTTTGTTCTGAATGGAACAGCTGGCTAGACTTGTACAGAACAGAAAATGTCCTAAGCGTTGATCCTTGAGCAGTTGTGTCTGTGCTAGATGATGATGGCTCACACTCAAAAGAGTTCCAGGAAGTCTAGGCCCTGTGCTCCCTTTCAGAGGGTAGCACAGGGACCCTGCTGGCTGCCCTGCAGTCTCCGCCTGGCCCCTGCTGGACCCACACCCTGGACAGATCACCTCATCACTACCTCCAGAGCCAGTGTCTCCTGAGAGGGGTTGATAATGGCACTGGCTTCAGCAACAGCCTTGGTGCATGACTAGACAGACTAGACTGCCTGGCACACAGCAGACACCCTGGAATGAGTGGGCAGCGCCTTTATCCTCACTGGTCCATCTTCATTGAGCACTTGCTGTTTACACAGGCCCCGCCAGGCGCTGCTGTGTGTCTGTAGCAATGGGAAGAGCAGGTGACAGCGGGCTCTTCTCACCTAGATCCCCTCAGCCCAGTGGACAGAAGAAGGACCTGGCCCGTGAATTTCAGTAATGTCCTCAAGGCCACACAGGTTCTGGAGGAGCCAAGATTGATTGGCCCAGACACATCCCAGCTCCATGGTTTTGAGGGGAATACAACTGCCGCCCCTCCTGGAAGGAGGAGCAGAAGTGGCAAGATGCGGGAGCCCCTTGGTCTTGTCCAGTGCCTCTGACACAGAGGGCTGTGGGCTTGGTGGGAAGATGCCTGACTCGATCCATCTGTGCTGGCATCCCTCCTCAACCCCATCTTCCTCTTCCCTCTCCCCATCTCCCCCTCCCGTCTCATCTTCCCTCTCCTTCCCACCTCCCTCCTTCCCTCTCCCCACCACTCCTCTTCCCTCTCCTCTCCTCCTCTCCTTCCCTCTCTGCTTCCCCTCAGTGGAGCTGGATGTGCCTGCCTAGCTCCCCCAGAACCTGTGGCAGTCGGCGCATACCTGAGGAAAGGGAAACAGTGGCACTGCATCAAGAGCTCTGAACTCTTTCTGGGGAGACCCAGGCATGCCTGGCACCCCTTCCAGTGCCCTGGCTGTCTACACTGGGCCTCCCTTGCCCGCCTGACCAGGCACTGTCCCTTCCTTCCAGGTTAGGCCAAAGACTCTGATTCCAGACAGCCTCCCCATCACTCCAGGCAGGGACCGGCCACCCAAGCAGCCCCCGACATTCCAGAAGGCTACTGTGGTGAGCATCAAGAACCCCAGCCCAGCCCTCCCCACTGCCAACAACACCGTCAGCCATGTGCCAACGCCTGGCAGCCAGCCCCAGGCCCTCGCCGAGCCCACCACCATCACCTCACCCCTGAGCGGCGCTGGCGTGGCCTACGCTATCATCTCCACCTCCCCCAGCAATGCCGCCGCCATCACCCCCAGCACCGCCGTGCCCGTGGTCAGCGACAGCATCAAAGTCCAGCCCCTCCTCATCAGTGCCGACAGCAAGGTGAGTACCACCCCAGGTCCCCTGAAGGCATGCCTCACGCAGGAGGCCAGGAGTCAGTTGTCCGGGAGAGACTGGATGAAGGAGGCTCACATAGAATGAGGAGCTGGATGGTGCGTGGCCAGGTGGCCAATGATGAGTAAACGAATGGGTGGACACAATGTGTGGCTAGAGTGTGAGCACACAGTCAGTGGAGAATTGCATGTACACGAGTGCAGGATGAACAGATTGTGATGGGCGGGGTGGGGTACGTGTGGGTGAAGGTGCAGAGAGAGGGAATCGGCCAAATTGATAAACACCTGTGGGAAGAGAAAGAGGAATGGACTAATAGATTGCTTGCTTTGGTTTGGAATCATTATCTAATAAAATGTATAGCTGCAAGAGAGTCCAGTACAGATGCTCTGTCTGCTGAAGTCACATGGCTGGGGCTTTTCTACTTCCCAAGTCCATGGATAGAAAATACAAGACTTGCCAGGTGTAGTGGCTCACGGCTGTCATCCTAGCTACTCAGAAGGCTGAGATCTGAGGATCATGGTTCAAAGCCAGCCTGGACACTAAAGTCCATGAGACTCTTCTCTCCAATTAACCACTAGAAAACCAGATGTGGTGCTGTGGTTCAAGGGGTCAAGGGGTAGGGCAGTGGCCTTGAGCTGAAGAACCCAGGGTCAGTGCCCAGGCCCAGAGTTCAAGCCTAGGACTGGCAAAGAAAAAAACAAACAAACAAACAAACAAAGAGATAAAACTTTTTTTTTTGGCCAGATTTAAAACTAAACCCTGTGCCCCCAGATCTTCCTGGTAGTTGCCTTGTCTGAGGCCTCGGGGTCACATGGCAGCTGTCCTTTGTCCTTAGCCTCTGTGCCCTTTCTGACTGGTGACTGATGTCCTTCTGCCCACACCCCTCCCTCCCTGGGCCCTCTCCCCCCCGCCCCTCTGCCACATCTTCCAGGTTATTATCCTTCAACCTCAAGTGCAGACACAGCCTGAGAGCTCAGCAGACCCACGGCCACCCTCAGAGGAGCCATCTCAGGGAGCTCAGGCCACCAAAAAGAGGAAGGAAGACCGGCCCACTGTCCAGGAGAACCCAGAGGTAGGGAGGGCCTGTTGGAGGGCCCAGGACTCTGTGATGTATGCCATGGGGTGGCCTCTCCTCCTTGTGCTGTGGAACTTACGTGAGACTCACAGGGAGTGGGTCTCAGCACAGCATTGTCAGGCTGGTAGCGCAGAGCAGGGCTGGAAGGGTTAACAGCACTTAGCCTGGCTCTGTCTGGGTTGCTGGTGACATTGGTGTGACTACGACAGCTCCTCCATCTCCTGTCCACATAGTGTGAGCTGTAGTTCTGCTGCCTGGGGAGCAGGGGCCTGAGTTAATGTCAGCCAAGCCCCTGGGTCAGGGCCAGGGCTCCACCGGAAGCCAGCCCTGAGGGGGCCCTGCCAGCCGTCTCTGTCCATCCTTGGGGTCTGAACACTTTACAAGCAGCAGCCTGGGCCACTGGTAACCAGTCACCCTGGCTGAGGCTCCTGAGGCTCAGTGAGTGGCCATCGCCACATCCTCCATCCAAGCCTAGAGCCCCCTGCTCCCTCCCCAGGCCTGACCCATGGCCCTTGGGCTGTGTGGGACCACAATCATCCTCCAAGATTTTGGTCAGTCCCAGTCTGAGCAGTGCTTTGACCCCCCCCCCCCCAGCCAGCCCTGCAGGCCCTCTGCCCCTGACTGAGCTCCTGGTGATTCTCTGGACAAATACGTCTCTCCTCAACCCACTCACATCTTCCCTTGGTGCCCAGATGTGTCCTGGGTTTCACTCCCTGCTGGGCACTGTGCTGGGGGCTAGGGCAGGGGCTCATTTTAGAGAAGGGCCTGGCTACTCAGAGGTCCAGCTGGGGTTGAGAAATGTCCAGTGTTGTCAGAGAAGTGAGAATTCCAAGCAGGACATGAAGCAGAGAGGGAGAGTGACTAATAAGCCACTTTTCTTTGACTACTTGCCAAAAAGCCGAGGGCCAGAGAGCAGCAGCTCACACCTGTAATCGAAGGCGCACAGACCAAAGCTGGCCTGGGCAGGAAAGTCCATGAGACTCTTACCTCCAACTAACTGCCATAAACATGGCTCAGGTGGTAGAGAACTAGGCTTGAGCCAAAAATAAATAAATAAAAGCAAACCAACAGCACCCAGGCCCTGAGTTCAAGCCCTAGGACTGGCACATACACACACACACGCATGCACGCGCACACACACACACACACACACACACACACACACACACACACACACACAAACGGCCAGCAAGAATCGCTGTTCAGTGAGGCTGCATGCGCATCAAGTCCCTTCCACGGCCCCGTTCCTCCATCTCAAGCCAATCAGATTCTACACTGAGCACCTGCTGTGTGCCTGGTGCAGCCCGGGGGCCACCTGAGCACCTGCCGTGCCTGTGGTGAGGCCCTGGCCTCTTTGCTGTCCCATGCCTTCAAAGGTTCCCTGGGCGGATTCTCCTTGTCTTCTTAAAGTGTATCTTAGTCAATTACTGTGCATTGTAACAATGAGTATAATTACATATCACTGCGTAATTAGCATAAACATATAGAGATACTTACCAAGAGCAGTCACAATACATCTAGATGGAAGCTCCTTATTAAAGTTGCTTCTAGAGGGGTGCTGGGTAGGTAACACTTATCATCGTAGCTGATCAGAATGGCTGAGATCAGAGGGTCTCAAATCAAAGCCAGGCCAGGCAAGAAAGTCTGTAAAACGCTTATCTCCAATTAACCACCAAAAGGGCGGAAATGGAGTTGTGGCTCCAGTGGTAGAATGCCAGCCCTGGAAGAAATAGCTAAAGGACAACACCTAGACCCTGAGTTCAAGTCCTAGTATTAGTGCTTGTGCACCATGTGCAATGGTGCACGCACGCACACACACACACACACACACACTCACGCATCACACTTGCATGCACACACACACAGTTAAAATTTTGAAAATATAAAAGAAGATATCAAAGACTTCTGGGATGTTGAGCTGCCTGTGGAGAGCCCCGCGGTGAGCTCGCGTGTCCAGTGGCAGTCCCCACGGTGAGCTCACGTGTCCAGTGGCAGTCCCCACGGTGAGCTCCCGTGTCCAGTGGAGAGCCCCGCGGTGAGCTCGCATGTCCAGTGGAGAGCCCCGCAGTGAGCTCCCGTGTCTAGTGGAGAGGCCCCTCGGTGAGCTCGCGTGTCCAGTGGCAGGCCCCTGTGGTGAGCTCCCGTGTCCAGTGGCAGTCTCCGTGGTGAGCTCGTGTGTCCAGTGGAGAGGCCCCGTGGTGAGCTCATGTGTCCAGTGGCAGTCCCCACGGTGAGCACCTGTGTCCAGTGGAGAGCCTGCGGTGAGCTCCTGTGTCCAGTGGAGAGCTCCACGATGAGCTCCCGTGTCCAGTGGAGAGCCCCTCGGTGAGCTCCCGTGTCCAGTGGCAGGCCCCGCAGTGAGCTCACGTGTCCAATGGAGAGTCCCTCAGTGAGCTCGCATGTCCAGTGGAGAACCCCACGGTGAGCTCCCGTGTCCAGTGGAGAGCCCCACAGTGAGCTCCCGTGTCCAGTGGAGAGCCCCTCGGTGAGCTCCTGTGTCCAGTGGCAGGCCCCGCGGTGAGCTCACGTGTCCAATGGAGAGTCCCTCAGTGAGCTCGCGTGTCCAGTGGAGAGCCCCACGGTGAGCTCCCGTGTCCAGTGGCGGTCCCCGCGGTGAGCTCCCGTGTCCAGTGGCGGTCCCTGCGGTGAGTTCACGTGTCCAGTGGCTGTCCCCGTGGTGAGCTTACGTGACTAGTGGAGAGCCCCCGCGGTGAGCTCCCGTGTCCAGGACCTATTCTTTTTGTCCTGTTCGTTCATGTGTCTGTCTTTGGGCAGGTAAGGAAGGGACAGAAATGGAGGGACAAAGGGTGACAAAAGAGCAGTGGCACTGTCACCTAGGCACTACGTCGAAAATGAACCAAAACATGAATGAAGAGAACCACCTCGTTTCCGTTTCCTGAAATTCATTTTGATAAATGCTGCTTTATACGATCAGAGACACAGAGGCCTTGAGCCTTTGTGTAGTATTTTCATCCACACGCTGACATTTATTGGTTTGCTGCTGTCATGAACTATTCAACTTATGGGAGGGAATGGAAGAGAAAAATGGCAAGAGCAAGGGAAGGAGTGACAGTACCCAAAAAGAAATGTCCTCTTCACCTAACTTATATAACTGTAACCCCTCTGTCCATCACCCTTATAACAAATGAAAAAGAAAAAGAAAAGTAGCCAATGTCCCCTGTTTAAAGTTTTAAATCCTGGGATTATAGGAGCGAGCCACTGGTGGTTGGCACGTATGTAACTGTTAACATCACCCCAGGAAATAGAATGTCTGCTCCCCCTTCTCATGACAGGCAGACTGAGGAAGGAATGGGGGCAGCTGTGGCTTGGTGACCTGGGAAGGCATGCTGGCGGAGATGTGGAAACACCCACTGCCACCCCAGTAATGCAGAGAATGCACTTCTGCCCTGGGCCAGTCTCTCTGTCACTCATGGGCATGCATGCATCATGGGCGACCCCAGGTCCCCAAATAAAACACCTTGTTTGCAACCTCAGAGTTCTTCTGCAAAACGCAAAGATCCAAGCACTGCACAAGAAAACACTGGCTAGTTCTGCTTATAAATGACTGCTTGTTGGAGCCAGGAGTTTAGCCTAGTGGTAGAGTGCTTGCCTAGCATGCATGAGGACTCCGGTTCTATTCCTCAGTACCACCTACATAGAAAAAAGCCAAAAAATGGTGCTGTGGCTCCAGTGGTAGAGCTCTAGCCTTGAGAATGCCTAAGGCCCTGAGTTCAAGCCCAAGACTGGCTATATAGACTGCTTGTTAATGTGAGAAAGGCCTCACATCAGCGCTTCTAGCTCCACAGCAGGCCATGCAGGGTGACCCCACTGCAGAGCTGGGGATGGGGGGGCGGTGTTGTGGGCACCAGTGGGCCTGTGTGCCCGGGGATCTTGGAGTACATTTGAGGTGTGCTGTTTGCCTGCTCCCAGGGCCCCCAGTCCCAGCCTGGGGCGTCACCGGGAACCCAGTTGTCTCAGGTTTCCTGGAGCAGTGCCTGGGGTCTAGGACTGCAGGGGCCTGCTCTGTAGTGGAATGCCTCGTTAACACCACCTCATCCCCTTCCTTCCCTCAGAAAATCGCCTTCATGGTGGGGCTAGGCCTGGTCTCCACGGAGCACCTGGAAGGTAAGGGCAAGGGGCAGGATGGGGTGAGATGAGGATTCAGGATGCCGCATCAGCTGTGAGCCCTCTTCCAGGAGCTCTGTCCACAGTGGCATGGCTGCCATCCAGGACCCACTAGGCAGGAAAGCTCTGCACTCGACTGCCCTTCCTGTTTGGAAGGTTCCTGTCCCCACAGTGGCAGCACAGTCCTGTGGTGTTCTCTCCATCTGAGCACCTTCCTTCCTTCCTTCCTTCCTTCCTTCCTTCCTTCCTTCCTTCCTTCCTTCCTTTCTTTTTTTGTGCCAGTCCTGGGCCTTGAACTCAGGGCCTGGGCACTGTCCTTGGACACTTTTTGCTCAAGGCTAGTACTCTGCCACTTGAGCAACAGCACCACTTGTGGCTTTTTCTGAGTACATGGTACTGAGGATTCGAACCCGGGGCTTCATGCATGCTAGGCAAGCACTCTACCACTAGGCTATGTTCCCGGCTCCAATTTTTCACTTCTTAAAAGTCTCGATTTGCTCATCTGTAAACGGGCTGATGAGGCCTTCTGGTGTGGACCCTGGGGCAGTGCCGGCAGCCAGCTCTGTGGTGCCTCAAATATTTATTTCACCCTGTCCACCAGAGGTCTGTAGTGCTCCATGGGGCCCATGGAGAATAGAACTGGAGAGGTCTGAAGAGGAAAAAGCACTCCAGCAGATGCAAGGGCCGGGGGAGAAAGGCCAGGTGACCTCCCCCACAAGGCACAGTCCCCAGACAGAAAGCCAGGGAAAGGAAACCTCCATCCCTATGGGCTGTGGATAGACAGGCCACACACCGAGGCTGCCTGAGCCCTGCAGGCCTGACCTGGCCAAGCTCTGAGCCTCATAGTATTGGGCCTGTGTGGACCAGCCACAAGGCCAGATGCCGAGTAATGGCACACACAGGGCCCCATGATTAGAGTGGGTCCCTGCCACCTTCCCACCAAGCTGGCACTCAGCCTGAGGCCACCAGAGTGACCACCAGAGTGTCTGCAGCCACCACAGCAGCTGCCTGGAATGGAGCACAGAAACAGGATGGATGCAGTGACCCCCATGTGTCTTTCCAGAAATCCAGAGCAAGCGCCAGGAACGCAAGAGAAGGAGCACCGCCAATCCTGCCTACAGTGGCCTCCTGGAGACGGAGGTGGGGTCACGGGCACTGACCCCTGCCAAGGAGGCCCATGGCGCATGGGGCAGCGGGGCGGGTCCCCGGGGCACCCAGCAGCTTTCAGAACGAACCTCACGTGTCAGTTTTACTCTAGAGTCCCAGGTCTGTGGGAAGCCTGTGACCTTGAGCTTCACACAAGCTCTTGGCCAAGGGAAGCCCTCTCCTGGGCCCCTCTGGCTGTGAACACACACTGGACCACATCCAGAGCCACTTGTCAGAGCAATCACACAATCCTGGAGCCACCTCCCTATCTTGTCACAAACCACTCCAAACTACTGAAGGGAGGAAGGCGTGGCCTGTGGCCCTTGTTAAAGCCAGGACAGAGGTTGCCCGCCCTTCTGCAGCTGCATGGAAGCCGCCACTGGGGGGCTTTGGGTCACATCCCCAGAATTTTAGGGTTCGGGCTTTATGCCTACCTGGCTAAGATCAGCAGATTTAGGAGTCCAGGGGGCCAAGGGCAGCACTGGCTTGGGGCCCGGCTGGCCTGTGGCTGGAATCTAACCTGTTCTTCCTGAATTACGGACACCTCGGGAGCAGAGGGAGACCGAGGTACCCCTGACGGCATGGCAGAGCCTTTGAGACCCCCTTGCCCACCCACCTCTGCCCCTAGAGCCTGGCACTCCCCTCCCGCCCCTGGCACTGGGTGTTCCCTTGGCTGCTGGACCCCGAGGCAGGGAGCCACAGGGCCTCCGGTGATGGCTTTTGCTGTTTTCTGTCCCTGCAGAGGAAGCGGCTGGCCTCTGGCTTTCTCAACAGCCCTCTGTTCCTCACAGCCCGAGGTAAGCCGGCTGGAGCACGGGCCAGCTGGCCAGCTGTTCCTCTGCTGGGGCCCTGGGAGGGAGGGGCTTGCTGGAGAGACTTCCGCCTGAAGGTGCAGAGCCGAGGCTCTAGTGGCACCTGCCAATCACTGCCCCACACTGGCTGCCTTGAATGGGGCAGGTCCCACCGAGTCAAAGGCCACGTGGCTGGGCGGGAGGATGTGCAGGGGAGCCCCCCCAGCCCCCCTCCACCTACAGCCTGGCTGCCGGGGGATGTGTGGCCTCTGCCGGGGTGGCCAGCCTGCACTGGAGAGTACTCGGGCACCCTGCCACACCCTGCCACCCTCCAGACCTTCTCGGGGCTGAGAAGTCAGGTCTAGGAGCCCTGGTTTGGGGAGCCCTTGTTCTGGGCCTGGAACCCAGGTGGCATTGCAGATGAGTTTGGCCCGGAACCTGAAAGGAAAACTTTTTCCTGTGCTCACAGCTGTGGTTTGCCATCACAAATGAGAACTTAGGGGTCACCGAGTCACTCTGAGGGGCCTAGAATTGTAATGGCCTTCACTGGGCGGCAGTGCCACCCAGCCATCTCCATGGCCCTTGAGCCTTTCCCTGGGTGAGTTCTGGCTGGGACCAGGGCAGAGCCCGTCCCCCACCCCTCTCACGGCCTCCCTGGGCCTTGTGCTCTCCTGTCATCTGGCAGGACCCCTTCTCATGTCTGCTAACTTGTTCTCCGCCCTTCCTCCCTGTGCCAGCCAATGAGGATCCCTGCTGGAAGGTACGTGCCCATCTTCATGCCCAAGGGAGGGCCGTGGGCTCTGCTGGTTATTCCTGGAGGAGGGGCTGTCCCGGCATGGTGCAGGCGCCCATGGCTCTGCAGAGCCTGGCATCAGGACTGAGTGGCCGGGTTCACAGGAGAGCTTGCTCTGCCCAGGCTCGTTGGGAGAGCCGGGCACAGCCAGCGCTGGGCATGTTGCCCCCACTCTGGCTCCGGGGTATGACCCTGGGCCAAGCTGGCTTCTCTCGGCTTCTCTCTGAGCTCAGTACCCTCAGGATCTGGCCCCCTTTCTCCATCCCTGTGATCCTGTGAACCTCACCCACACACCATGCCCACTCCCCGGCAGTCTGCTCAGGAGCGCGCGCCCAGGCCCGGCCTCTGCCATGTTTTGTCCTCAATTTCTGATCTAATTCCAAACCCATCTTCCAGCCCTCACAGCTCACATCGGTCCAGGAGGCGGTGCCAGTTGTCTTGAGTTGTTTCTTGTGACTCGGGTACTGGTGGTGCACCAAGGGCCTGGAGCTCTCGGGCTGCGACATCCCTGCCACACCAGCTCCCAGCCCTGCTGGGGCCTTGGCTCTGAGGCAGGAGCCCTGGGTGTTGACCTCGGCTCCCCCCTCCTCATCCTTTGCCCCGAAAGGAGGATGCCATGCATGGGCTGTGACGGCGGGGGTGGCTCTTCCCTCCTCGAGGGCACCGCTGCCATCCAGAGCCTGCGCTGGAGGACACACTTGGCCGTTTTAGCTCTGAAGTCAAAAGACTTTCTTGGTTTTGGGTTCTGTCCTGGGATTGTTCAGCTCTTCCTCTCGAGGCTGACGTGAGCCCAAGTCCGCTGGGGCTCACACACGCCTCTTCCCGGTCTCTCTGCATCCTGATCCTCAGACCTTAGCCTTGGAATAGCTTAGCATGACAGGTGCCAAAATAGCTCCCGACGGGACTTGCAAGAAGGCGGGGGGGGGGGGGGGGGGCAGGGAGCCCCCTGCAGGCGGTGGCTGGGAAAGTCGAGCTGGGTCCACCTCTGGTGGGCACGGCCAAGGAGCTGCCAGCTCTCGGTGGCTACTCCAGTCTAGCATGAGTGGAGCACTCCTTGTGCCCCCCTTGCTGCCCCTGGATGTGCAGTTGTGGAGCCAGGTGGGATTCCCCCGGTGTCAGGGTGCCAGGGTGCCCTTCCCGTGCCCACATCTGGAGCCTGGGTCTTGTCACAGAAGAGTCAGAACATGGATTCCTCATGTGCCTCTGGCCAGGTGGTGCCCTGAAATCCTGTGTGCCCCATGAGCTTTCTGCCGGGGTCCCCACATGTCCAAGCTGCAGTTGCAAGGAGCTCCTCTCCTCTCCTCTCCTCTCCACGAGCTGAGCCCCCCACCTCCCTTTTAGATGGAGAGCTCTCATGAGGACAGCTGTGTGGCCTGCAAGCGAGGAGCCAACCTGCAGCCTTGCGGCAGCTGCTCAGGGGCCTACCACCTCAGCTGCCTGGACCCGCCCCTCAAGACGGCGCCCAAGGGCGTGTGGCTGTGCCCCAAGTGCCAGCAGAAGGTGCGGTGGTGCCCCCCACGGCACGCGTGGTACAGGAGGAGGCTGGGGGCAGGAGGGTGACTGGCAGGGTTGGAGGGTAGAAGCGGCTTTCTTTACCCTGGCACAGTTGACATTGGTGCCCATGAAGCTCTGTGCGGGCCCTGCCCTGTGAGTCACTCAGCTTCCCTAGGCGCCCTCCCTGGTCACTGTGGCTCCCCGGGGCCACTCAGGACATGACCAGCGTCCCGCTCATTTCCTCCCCTGCCCGCCAGGCCTTAAAGAGAGACGAGGGTGTTCCCTGGACCGGCATGCTGGCCATTGTGCACTCCTACGTCACCCACAAGACAGGTGAGGCCAGGCGCGCGGGCCTGCCGCCCCTCCACCAGGCTGTGAGAAGGCCTTTGCGTGCCTCGGGCCCTCACCTCCCCGCCCTTGTCTCCTAGTCAAAGAGGAGGAGAAGCAGAAGCTGCTGCAGCGAGGCAGCGAGCTGCACAGCGAGCAGCAGCATCTGGAGGAGCGGGACCGGCAGCTGGCTTCGGCAGTGAAGGTGTGTGGGGCTGCCCTGCAGGCCCCGAGTCAGCCCCCTCCCGAACCCCAAGGGAGGCCGACCTCGCCAGGCCACAGGGGGGGAATGCACCTTAATTATCGTTACCTAATAGTGAGGACATCCTGGCTCCGTGACCTGGGGAAGGCCTGGGCCCGCGCTTTCCTCCTGTGAAAAGGGCATTCTCCCATTGCGGGAGTGTAGACGACATGATCCCAGTGATGTGGTGCTGTGCCAGAGTGACGGCGGAGGCAGCGGTGAGGGGCTGGTGCTGAGGAAGGTGGTGGTGATGGTGATGGTGGTGGTGATGGTGATGGTGGTGGTGGTGATGGTGATGGTGACGGTGATGGTGGTGGTGATGATGGTGATGATGATGATGATGATGGTGATGATGATGATGGTGATGATGATGATGATGGTGATGATGGTGATGATGATGATGATGGTGATGATGATGGTGATGATGATGATGGTGATGATGATGATGATGGTGATGATGGTGATGATGATGATGATGGTGATGATGATGGTGATGATGATGATGATGATGATGATGATGGTGATGATGATGGTGATGATGATGATGATGGTGATGATGATGGTGATGATGATGATGATGGTGATCATGATGATGATGATGGTGATGATGGTGATGGTGATGATGATGATGATGATGTGATGGTGATGATGATGATGATGATGATGATGATGATGATGATGGTGATGATGATGGTGATGATGATGATGATGGTGATCATGATGATGATGATGGTGATGATGGTGATGGTGATGATGATGATGATGATGATGATGGTGATGATGATGATGATGATGTGATGGTGATGATTGTGGTGGTGATGATGATGATGATGATGATGGTGATGATGATGATGATGGTGATCATGATGATGATGATGATGATCATGATGATGATGATGATGGTGATGATGATGGTGATGATGATGATGATGATGATGATGGTGATGATGATGGTGATGATGATGATGATGATGATGATGATGATGATGGTGATGATGATGGTGATGATGATGATGATGGTGATCATGATGATGATGATGGTGATGATGGTGATGGTGATGATGATGATGATGATGTGATGGTGATGATGATGATGATGATGATGATGGTGATGATGATGATGATGATGTGATGGTGATGATTGTGGTGGTGATGGTGGTGATGGTGATGATGATGGTGTTAGTAGTGATGATGATGATGTGATGTGATGATTGTGTTGGTGATGGTGGTGATGATGATGTGGTGGTGGTGATTGTGTTGGTGGTGGTGATGATTGTGATAGTGATGGTGGTGGTGATGATGTTGATGATGTGGTGGTGGTGATTTTGTTGGTGATGATGATGATGCGGTAGTGATGATTGTGGTGGTGGTGATTGTGTTGGTGATGATGTGGTGGTGGTGATTGTGTTGGTGATGGTGGTGATGATGATGTGGTGGTGGTGATGGTGGTGGTGGTGGTGATGATGGTGGTAGTGGTGGTGATGATGGTGGTAGTGGTGGTGATGATGATGATGATGTGGTGGTGGTGATTTTGTTGGTGATGATGTGGTGGTGGTGATTGTGTTGGTGATGGTGGTGTTGATGGTGATGGTGGTGGTGATGATGATGATGATGTGATGGTGATGGTGATGATTGTGTTGGTGATGGTGGTGGTGGTGGTGACGGTGGACACAGCAGCACTCTATTTGTGCAGTGACCCTCTTAGTAGCTCCTCTCAGTAGCTCCGAGATGAAGGGCCGAGGCGCGTTGCTCCCAGCAGTATGCTCAGGCTGTTCTAGGCAGCCTGCGACCCCAAGCAGATGGACTCCCCACCCTGGGCTGCCGCCCTGCCACGAGGCAGTGGGGCGAGAGAGGGGAGGGCAAGAGCAAGAGCCAGAGCAGAGGCAGCCACGGCTCCTCCCGGGGCGTCTCCCTGGGCCCCACCACGTCTCCAGCGGGTCCCTGTGCGCCTGCTGCACAGTGTGTGTCTCTGACTTGTCTCTGAGGTCCTCTGCCTGCTTCAAGAGTCTGGGGAAGGCACGGCAGGGCTCGAGAGGGGGCTGCTTCCCGACAGCTTCACAGTTCACTGAGACCCTCTGACCCCGCTCTCCCAACAGAAATGCCTGGAGCTTAAGACAAGTCTGCTAGCTCGCCAGAGGGGCACCCAGTCATCGCTGGACCGGCTGCGGGCCCTCCTGAGACGGATCCAGGGCGAGCCCATGCTGCAGGTCACCGTGACAACCGCAGGCCCCGCCCCACTGCTGGCCGGGCCCTGGACCAAGCCCTCAGCTGCCACCCTGCACGCCACCCTCCAGCATCCCCAGGGCCACAACTGACCCCAGGGACCTGTCTCCATGCCCATGTAAAGTCTCCGGGCCTGCCTGCGACACCCGGGGTTCTGTCGGCCTTAATTCATAAATACTATGAATGCAGACAAAACAGTATTGGCGGAGGAGAAAGGGGGGAAGGAGCCAGGCATCCCAGAGCTGGGACCCGGGTGGGGCACTGTCCCCTCCCTGGCTGGAGAAAACCCCTGGGAGTCGGCCCAGGGTGTGATGGCCTCCGTCCTTGGCTGCTGGTGAGAGCCCAGGTCTCACCAGGGTCTTGAGCCGCCTCCACCAGAGGGCGCCCGTGGCTGCACCTCAGGGTGTCCGCCCAGGGAAGGAGCGCAAGCACAGATAGCTGGGTAGGTAGTTGGGTTGAGCTGTTGGGAGGAGAAGAGGGTAGTAAGCCTAGGTAGTTGGTCAGCACCTCAGCCTGTGGGGCCAGAGGCCTGCCGGGCCTTTCTGGCACCTTCTGGCCCCCGCCAGCCACCTCGTGTCAGTATTTCTAGGTTGAGTTGGCAGCTGCTGGCCTCGCCAGGCCGGGGCAACTTCCCCAGAGGAGGAGGGGGAGGCCGGGCCTCCTCCCCCTGGGCCTCGCCTGCCTGCCTCCTCCCCGTGGCCCATCCTTTGGATCCGTTTTGCTATGGGTGTATTTTTTCTCAAGGAGTTCCTGGGCAAGACAGAGCCGCTGCCGCGCACCGAGGCCCACGCAGGCCTCGGCGTCCACGGAGGCCTCGACGGTCTCCTTTCTAAGAGCCAATAAGGATTCCAGCCTCTTTTCTTGCCACTAACAGACACTATGCCAAAAATACCTTTTAGTATGGCGTTTTTACGGTAAGATATTTATCGTGACAGGGACCTGCTGACCCTGTGCCTCCGGCCACCTCCACTTAGGGTACAAATAGAGGGCGGCTGGCCAGCCTGCGGCAGCCCCAGTAAATAGCCAGGGGCCAGCCTGGGGGGCGGGCAGGAAGGCAGGCCAGGCCTCCCTTCCTGCTGCGCCCTCGTGGGCAGCAAGCTGTGGGGCCCATGTCTCTGTGCTCTGGTGCCCAGATGGGCAACGCCCCCCGCCCTGGCCCCAGCCCCCCGCCCAGAGGGACTCAGCACAATGCACACATGTCCACGAGCCAGGCTCCGCCTTGAGCCTGTCACACAGTGCCCAACAGTGGGCGGGCGGCGTGGCCACAGACGTGCAAGTGCACACAGACAGGGGCCGAGCAGGAGGCCAGCCCCGCCCCGCCCCCGCCCCCACCCCCTCGTCACTTTCACGACTCCGGGAGAAACTGTGCTGTACGATACAGATCTATTTTAATACACTCACCACTGGGTTGAACAAGATTTTTATATTCTTTTATTGAACAAAATGAATGGCGCGAGACACGCCGTCTTTTATATTGGTGACTGCCGACCCCACGATTCCCTGTGGCTTGGAGGGCGTGGCTCTGGGTTCCTCTCGATTTGCTTTTCTTCTTGGATGGATTGAGTTCAGTTTTTGTAAAGGCATCATGGGAGGATGTGAAAGGTTGGACCGGAAGGGGTGCTGCCAGCGAGTCTTAAGACGGTTAGTTCTGGGGACCAGGAGGGCCGTCCAGTGGATAGTGAGGCTAGAGAACGTGTTTGTCTTAACTATGCCATGTAGTTTCCTGCTGTACGATGCATTAAACTTGATTGACGATTTCAAGACCTGTGGCCTGTGTCCTTCCCTTCAGGGCTCTGGAAGAGGCTAGGGCGGCCTTGGCCTTGCCCTGCCCGTGGAGGGAGGGGGGGTGGCTGGCTAGAATTTATGGTGCCCACCCCATGCTACTACCACCCCTGCAGAGAGACGTGGCAGGTGCGCCTTTTAGGGCCTGGTGGGAGGTCCTCAGTGGCTGAGGGAGGCCCCGGGTGGCACCTGCCCCCTGCCTTGCTTCTCGGATGCCAGCCTTCCCAAAGGCACAGGCACAAGTGCCCCACTGCTGCCCTTAGGTCTGTTTCTTACCCTTGCCCCACAGCAGCCAGATGGGAAGTCAGACGCCTGGTCCAGGCTCTAGAGACGGCAGAGAGGCTCGGATTGGCCTGTGGGCAGAGCAGCTCTGCACAGTCAGCTGGGCAAGAGCAGGGGTCAAATGCCGAAGTGATCGCAGCTGAAGCCCAGAGAGCTGGATGCCCAGAGAGGGCCAGGCGGGGCTGGCATGCCCACTCCAACTGTGCAGAAACTCCCTGCTGCCCCCACGATGGCACCACTGCACCCCTTCCCGCCCAAGAGGCCCACGCCTCATCTGTGGCCCCCGCCGCCCTGCTCTCAGATCCTTGTCCCTTTCCTGTAGCCCCGGGGACGGCCCACGGGCAGCCGTGGCTCCCGCAGGCTCCTCAGCCATTCCCTGGAACTATTACCGCAGGTCAAGGCCGAGCGCCGATGACGCCCGTGGAGGGGGAATGGAGGAGGAAGGCGCTCCTGGGGCCTCAGCCACTCCTGCTCAGGCTGGCTTCGGGCTCCAGTCATCAGAGCTCAGCCTCCTGCGTGGCTAGGATGACATCGGCCCTCATCAGACGAGCATGGGGGGGGGCTGACTGGCAGGGTCTGAGGTGGGACTCCACCATGGCTTTAGGGAACATGGTGCGGTCCTACTGTGGGCATGCTGTCCTACTGTGGGCACACTGTCCTACTGTGTCTGAGTGTGTCCCTCTAGGTATCACCACTGTGACAGGGCCATCAGGAGGCCACAAAAGCTCCTTCTACAGAAATACCACCAGGGGTCTGTCCCTCCTTCTGGTCCACGCTGCGAGGTGTGAGGACTGTACTTGCTCCCTGGGGGAAACTGATGGAGGCCAAAGGCAGCTCTCACCAGCAACCAACCAAATCCTGCTGCCTTGGCTGGCATCGCCCCGAATGCGGAGAGCATGAGCTGTGCTTACCGAGTCCACGCTGGTGCTGTGTCCCAGCATCCGGAACACACGAGCCAGCGCCAGATACCCATCTTGGGTTTCTTGAAACCTCAGATCTCAGCCTCTAAAGTAGCAGGATGATTACACGGGTAAGCTGCCTGTGCCCAGTTCTACATACGTATTTTTTTCTCCACCTATTTTTGTAAGAGAGAGAGAGAGAGAGAGAGAGAGAGAGAGAGAGAGAGAGAGAGAGAGAGAGAGAGAGAGAGAGAGAGAGAGAGACTTTGTATTTGCTGGAAATCCATACGGGGCAGATGTTTTATTTTTTATTTGTAGGAAGATTTTTTTCCCATTTGTTTTCACTTATTTAATATGCAGGGCTGCTAAGAGACTTTTATTTCTCTGTCAGTTTCAATAACTTGAATTAGTCAAGGAATTTGTCACCTACATTGAATTTTGTACAACATTGTTCATAATGTTTTTATGATCATTTTGCTCTCTGTAGACTCTGAAGCCATAATTAAGTTCTCATTCTTCGTTTGTGGTTTCTTCTTATCTTGATCGTGTCTAGCTAGGAGTTTATGAATTATACTTATTTTCATAATTAAACTTTCGGCTTCCTGCTTTTTGTCTGGGGACTGAACCAGCATTCTACCTCTTGAGCTGTGCCTCCAACCCTCTTGATATTACTTTGGTTTTGAGATAGGGTCTCATGCTAATTTTCCCTTGAAAATCTGAACTTGCAACCCTTCTCACTGGGTTTACAGGTGTGAACTTCCACACCAAATAGGTCCCTGTTGTTTACTTATGTTCATTGCTTCTGTGTTGGGATTTACACTGGCCATGGATGGTAGTTTCTTCTTCTCTCTCTTTCTTTCTTTCTTTTTTTCTCTCTTTCTTTCTTTCTTTCTTCTTTCTTTTGGAGTACTAGGGTTTGAACTTAAGGCTTTGTGTGTGCTAGGCAGCTATCTTATCGCTAAGTCACAGTTTAAGTTTTTTGGTTTTTGCACTGGTTATTTTTGAGACAGGGTCTCCCTGCCTGCCTCGCAGTATACCTGGGATGCAATCATCTTGTTTTGTCTTGTTTTGTTTTGTGGCTGTAGTTGAGGTGACAGGTGTGAGCCCTCGCACCAGAATCTTCCATTGAGATGGAGCCTAATGGACTTTTCCTCCGAGCTGGCCTGGAATCCAGATCCTCATGATCTCAGGCTCCCATGTGGTCTGGATGGCAACTGTGAGCCACTGCACCCACCGTACCACAGCGTCCAGCTGGTTTTTTGTTTTGGCCTTGGCGTGGCCTGGAATGACAATCCTGCACAGCTCAGACTTTCACCCGTGAGAAAGAATGACAGCCGGGAGCACTGGCCGTCTGAGCCCCTCTCTTCCCTTTGGGTGAGGCTTTCATGCCGTTTCCCAGGCGTGGACTTGTTAGAGTGGCAGGCATTTGCATGGAACTCAAATTCCATTCTTTCAATATGAACTTCTTGGATTTATATCCAAGTGGGGTTCTTTTTCCTTTTCCAAAAATGTCTATGGGCTAAGTGTTTTCCTAGAGGTCTTTTTTTTTTTTAAATTCTCAATTCTATTCTGTTATGGTCCTTGCTTACTTTTGATTGCTTCCGATTTACAGAGGCTCATTTTGTGATCAAGAGTGTGATCTGTCCTGGTGGGAGCGTCGTGAGCATAGGAACTGATGTCTTCTCGTGCTGTCGGTGTGCCGTTGTGAGTCGTGTGAATAACTGTTCGGTCAGCACACATCTGCTTTATCCCGGCCGTGAACCACAGGCTCGAGCCCATGCCAGCTGCAGCAGCACTGTCTTTGCTTTCCATGCTGGATCCATCGATCTATCATCGATCTATCTATCTATCTATCTATCTATCTATCTATCTATCTATCTATCTAATCTACCTACCTACCTATCTAATCTGCCTACCTATCTACCTACTTATCTAATCTATCTATCTATCATCTATCTATCTATCTATCTATCTATCTATCTATCTATCTATCATCTATCTAATCTACCTATCTACCTAACTATCTAATCTATCTACCTATCTATCTATCATCTATCTAATCTATCATCAATCCATCTATCTAATCTATCATCTATCTACTATCTAATCTATCTATCTATCTATCTATCTATCATCTATCTATCATCTATCTATCTAATCTATCTATCTATCATCAATCCATCCATCTAATCTATCTATCTATCTATCTATCTATCTATCATCTATCTATCATCAATCCGTCTATCTAATCTATCATCTATCTATCTATCTATCTATCTATCTATCTATCTACCTATCCATCCATCTACCTACCCACCCACTTCTGGCTAGTTTGCCAAAGCAGTTGTGCTCATTTGCACCCCACCAACAATCTGGGAGCAGACTGGTGGCCCCAAACATGACCAAGTCCAACTCCAGAGCTGGCCCCGTTTCCCTGTGTCATTCATTGTCCATGGCAGCTGTGGGCTCTGGACAGCCTGCTGAGCCTCTGAGGCGGCTTCCAGCCTCTGTCACTTTCCACAGAAGTGAATGCCCAGACACTCTGCCCTGTGCATCCTGGCAGCAGTGATGTCATGTTGCTGGTGCCGTCTGTCATGGTTTTAGAAAGACTGGTTCCACAGTCACTGCCCTGACGGCTTCCTGCTCTGTGGGCAGGGTGGGGAGCCAGTGGTATCCTACCACTGCTTGCTAATGAAGGGTGGCAGTGCCACCCTCATAGAGCTGTCCCCGAGAGGCCAGGGCAAAGAGCCGCAGGCCAGCGCCGGGACGCCTTTCAGAGTCAGGAAGTTTGCTCTCACCGGCAGCATGTCCCTGTAAAGCTCTGCATAATGCGTGAGCTCTGATTTAATGTCGCTGTTAATTCTGGGGCTCACAATGGTGGGCTCAGGGGAGAGCCATCATTTGTCTCTCTTTCCTTCATGTCCTTTGTGTTTTGCTCTCCTTCTTTCTGGCAATGGACTTCTGCTGTCGTGGTTCTGCACTGGGTGAGTGCAGATGCTTCCCCTGGGAGGGGCGGCTTTTTCTAGTGCTTTGCCCGGGGACCTGGGTTTGGATGCGGGGACCTGCTCAGGCCTAACCATGCTGGGTCTGAGATGGAGGGTTTGGGAGGATGAAAAGAAAGGGAAAGAGAAGGAAGGGAGGGAGGGAGGGAGGGAGGGAGGGAAGTGAGAGGAGTATGGGTTATTCTTATAAATCTAGTTACTCAGAAGGCTAAGATCAGAGGACTGAAGTTCAAGATCAACCCCAGCAGAAAAACATGAAACTCAATCTGCAAAATAACCAGCAAAAAGCAGGACTGGAGGCATGGCTCAAGTAGTAGAGTGAACTGAAGCAAGAGAGCTGAAGAGAGCAAAGCCCTAATTCCAATACTGAGGAGGAAATACATAAAGGAGGAAGACAGAAAGAAGAGGGAGGAAGGAAGAAAGGAAGGGAACATGGGGAAAGGAGGGACCAAAAGAGACATGAGGAAACAACAAATGGAGAAAGAAACCAAGAAAGGAAACAGGACCAGCGGTGCAGCAGAACAGAAAAGAAACGGAGTAACTAACTGTACCTCCACATGGTTGTTCCGGGGAAGAGTTTATTGTAAGAACCAAACCAGATGGAGGTGGCGGTGGAGAGAGATTCTAGAGGGAGAGGTGGGAGAGGAGGCGTGGCCCCAGGGGATGAGGAAGTGACCTCAGAGCTGGGCCCGCCCTCTGCCCCAGGTGCTCCCGTTCCCTGGGTCACATGTGCCAGGGCGGGTCTCTAGAGAGCCACGTGTGTGCGTGGAAGGAACACAGAGGGGAGGGGACGTTATCCCCGTGGACCTGACAGTAGCCACCTGCTTTCATGATGCAGCAAATGGATGTGGTGGCCAGCGTGGCTGTGAGTGACAGGGAGGGTGGGTGAGTGGGCACCGGCCTGTGGCCCTCTCAGAAGACATGGGCAAGGGACGGCCATCCGGGAGGCAGAGTCCGGAAGAGGGGCCCACCTCTGTGCCAACAGGGGCCGCAGCACAAGGCACTGGCGGCCATGGGGGAGGTGCACGTGACAGCCCCCGGGGCACAGGTGGCCACGGAGAGGTCAAAACCCCCTTGAACTCAAAGATCTGGAGAAGGGCGTGAGGTGTGTGCTCGGGACACCCAGGAGCAGAGATGTGAAAGCAACAGACTTCGCTATGACACCTGCGGCACTCGGGTTGACAAACGGTCCTTGCAGACCCCATGGACCCTGGGGGACCAGGAAGCATCCACGCGAGATCCGCGAACCCCTCCACACGGGGGGGGCAGCCCCGCTTTCCTCCCCTTTCTGTGAGCAGACAGGTGACCACAGAGAGGAGGCCACCCTCGTCGCGGCGGAGGATGTGTTCCGGCATGGAGCAGTGCGGCTGCGTGGATCCATGCCACCCTGCCCTCACCAGCTGGGTGGCTTTGCCTGCTCGTTCACTTCCCTGGGCCTTCGGGTCAGGCATCTGGCTTCAGTTGCAGCCTCCCAGGCCTCTCTCTCAACTGGTTTTGAGCTGGGCAGGAGAGGGGTGCTGTTTCTGTGTTGTTCTCTTGAACTTGGGGCGGGGCGGGGGTGCCGTGCCTGAGCTTTCTTGCTCGAGATTGGTGCTCCATCACCTTGAGCCACAGCTCCACTTCCCATTTCTGCTTTTTTTTTTTTCCCCCTGCCAGGGCTGGCTTTGATCCTCAGATCTCATTCTCCTGAGCCACCAGTGCCAGCTGGGAGGTGCTGTTTCCTGGGGCTTCCTTAAGTCCAGGGCCCAACAGGGGTGACCGTCTGTTTGCCTCGCCAGGCAGACAATGGCATTGTGGCCTTCTCAGGCCACAGCACAGAGGGGGCCCTGCAGGAGCGGGTGGCCGTGCTTCACTGGCCACGGCTCTGTGGAGCCCAGAGAGCTGTCCCATCTGGGAAAGGAGAAGTCAAGACGCATTCGGTGAGCAGCCGCCACAGTGCTGTGATGACTTGGTCCATTCCATAGAGTCCAGAACCTCCCTCCCTCCCTCTTTCCCTCCCTCCCTTTCTCTCCTTCCCTCCTTCTCTCCTTCCCTCCTTCTCCCCTTCCCTTCCTTCCAGCCTGCACTTTGCTAAGAGGCACATATGAAATGGAATAATAAAACTTGTTGTTGTGTGTTTTTTTCTCCTTTTCTGCTTTTTACAGGAGGGTAAAGGGAGCGCAGAAGAGGCACAAATGCAGGCACGAACTCCCTAGACATTATAGGGAAAATGAATTTGTGGGCAGGGATGGGATGGGGAAACTGAGGCAAAGCAAAGGAAGGTGTAACCCTGGCCAAAAGGAAATATATGCAGTACCTGAATTGTAAAATATCTTCATAATAAGAATAAAATTATATTGTTTAAAAAAGAAGCTGGAGCCGGGCACCAGTGGCTCATACCTGAAATCCTAGCTACTCAGGAGGCTAAAATCTAAGGATCGAGGTTCAAAGCCAGCTCTGGCAGGAAAGTTGGTGAGCCTTTTATCTCTAATTAACCAACGAACCAGCAAAATGCCAGAAGTGGAGGTGTGGCTCAAGTGGTGGAGCAAAAAAGCCAAGCAAGAGCCTCATGCCCTGAGTTCAAGCCTTAGTCCAGCGTGAGCATGCGTGTACACACACACACAACCAGAATTCAAAATAACCTCACAGACATTTATCGCAGCCTCTACCCTAAGAACACTATGAGAAGGGCCTGCGGGTCAGAAGCGCACGCTCTCTGCTGTAAGTGGGGAGTCTCTCTGGGGCCTGATGGTGGGGCAGCAGAGCAGGGAGCCTGGAGCACACCAGCGTGTGGTGAGCCAAGGATGTCAGCACCTCCCCGCTGCCAGGGGCCGTGGAGGGGGGACAGGCCCAGCCCGGGCCACGGGCCTCCCAGCACATCGGGGCAGCCGGTTGCCCTGTTCACCGGTGTCTGCGGGGCCCGGCGCGCGCTCCCGGGGGGCGTCCGGGGGGTTGAAGATCTTCTCGTAGTACTCGATGAGCAGCTCGGTGAACAGGTTCAGAGGTACCAGCGCGCTCAGGGGCGCGGCGCCCTGCGACGGCCAGATCAGGTTCAGCCCGAACACGCAGGCCAGGTTGGAGCTGCTCATCTTGTTAAAGATGCTTTCCTGGGACACCTGGAAGAGCGCGGCGCGCGCGGAGGTCACGCGTGGGCTGGGAGCGCCAGAGGCCAGGGCAGTGGTGGCCCAGTCCACCCTCACCACCCCTGGGGAGCCGAGGGCTGTGCCATGGGAACAGTAGTGGACTGGGGCCACCTCCCCCTTGGGGCCTCGGAGTCTCCAGCTCTGGCCCTGACTTGTCCCATGGAGTCTCGTTACCCCCTCCCCTTCCACTCGGGGACTCCCCACTCCTGGCCCCCACTTCCGGCCACCTCAGGGATGGGGTTGGGGGGGGCTGTACTGTGTGTTTCTCAGATGAGAGGCAGAGGCCTGGGAGATGGAGCTCTGCCCTGGGTCCTGCGGCTGTGGGTGGCAGAGGACTGACCCAGAGCCCTGGGGGCTCGGGGTGAGCTGGGCTCCATGTCCAGCTCCAGCGGATGTGTTAATCCCTGGAGCCCTGGTCCCGCCACCACGGTGACCTGCTCCCTGCGGGCCACCGTCCATCCACACTGGCTCCCCGCCTGGCCCAGCCTCTGCTCCCTATGGCAAGGGCATGGGTGAAGACAGTGCCAGGAAAGTGACAGTCCTGCCTGGCCGGCGGGCGTGGAGGGCCCGTGCCCTGGCCCTCACCTCATGCAGGAAGCCCATGAGGTAGCGCAGGACGGCGTAGTTGTGCTCTGGAAGGCCCTGCAGGATCCGGCGGCAGTGACTCACACGCAGGCTGCTCTCCACGCCTGCAGACACAGGGCCCGGATGAGCCAGGCTGACCATGCTGGCCAGGGGGCACCGGAGGACCAGGAGGCCTGAGGAGGCTGACCCGCGGGCCTCGCCGGGGAGCCCCAGGCCCCGCCACCCCAGCACGCACCAGTGATGCCCAGGATCTGCTCGTAGGCCTGGAAGGTCAGCAGCGGCTGGGGCAGCTCCCACAGGAATGTCTTCAGGATCACGGCTGGCACGTGGATGTCCCCGTAGAGGTCAAAGTTCACCGGCTTCCCTGCATGCACGGCCCAGGGCTCAGTCCGGGCAGGCTGAGCGCTGCTGGGGGGACCCCTGTCACCTCCTCCCCCCGGATGCTTGGATAACTGCACTCACTGCTGCAGCAGAGGCCAAGAGGATGCAGGCCACATGCCGCCTGGTGAGTGTGTGTGTGTGTGTGTGTGTGTGTGTGCCAGTCCTGAGGCTTGAACTCAGGGCCCAGGCTCTCTATCACTTAAGCCCCAGCCTCACTTGTAGATTTTTGGCGGTAATTAGGTGAGAAGGGTCTTACAGACTTTCCTGCCTGGCCCGGCACTGTGATCCTCAGATCTCAGCCTCTGAGTAGCTGGGACCACCTGCACCCCTGGGTTAGCATTACTTGGGGTTGTCCTCAGCTCCGATGCCAGTCTCCCACGGGAAGGATCTAAGCTGCCAGGAAGGAAAACCACATATCTACCAGGTGGTAAAGTGGCTTCGCGCTGCTGTCTTACCACCTCGGGCTGGAGTCTGGGCAGAGAGCCTCGGACACTTGGTTAGTGGCCCCACCTTGAACTTCTTCAGGGGCTAAGAGGGGGTGGGAGGGCTTTAGGGCCGCAGGGTGGGGGCGGGGCCTAAGTACTGGCAGTGCTGGGCCATGGGTGGGGCCTTGCCATGGTAGGGGGGCTGTGGGGGCAGGGGGCCATGGGCGTGGCCTGGGTGAGGCGGGGCTGTGGGTGGGCCTGGGCTTCTCACCTTGATCGTACAACCTCTGCACCTGGCGGATGGTCTGGGCGCTGGCCGACCTCCGGAACAGGCCCTCGGTGCGGAGCCCTGGCGCGGGAAGAGACATGGGGCATGGCAGAGGTTCCTGTAACACCCAGGGCTTCCAGAAGGTCCTGTGGCCCCTCCTGTGCCTGACAGGATAGCTCTGCAGCCTGGCTCTAGCTCTCTCCACTTCGTTCCTCCTCCTCCCGCGCCTGGAGCCTGGGTGGTCCCCAAACAGGTGACTCCCTACCAGGCCTAGCACCGAAATACCCGCAGGGCCATCAGCGTGTGGGGATGGAGGGAATTCAGAGAGGAAGAGAAAAGCTTTGAAATGACAACCGAGAGAGGAGGTGTGAACACTGGACGCAGGAGCCCTGTGGCGTGTCCACGCACACCAAGCCCACAGAGACAGGGCGCTCCCTGTATACCACAGAGTCACCTCTGCGCATGCTCAGAGAAGGAAATGACCTGCAGGACAGCCAGGGTGCAGAGCCAGACAGACTCAGGGCATGGCTGGAGGCGCTGTGCGCCTGCCCCTCTCGTGGCCACCCCCGTGGGTCCTCCTCCCCAGGTTGTGGGAGGCCCAGGATCTGAGGCAGGCCTTGGAGGAAGGCAGCGTCTACTCACACAAAGGCCCCGGGCAGAGCTGGCCTCACCTTTCTCTCTCAGGTACATCACGGTGAATTTCAGCACGGGCGGGATGAGTTCGCCGTGGTTCTTCTCCTTGAGGCTGCAGGGAGAGAACAGGAAACAGAAGGTTTCTCTTGCTCTGTGGATGATGTGGCAAACGTGAGGCTCCAGGTCCTGACGGGGTTCGGGGCTCCGCACCTCAGCAAGAACAGCACCACGGCACTGTGTGGCTAGAGGCCGAAAGAACGGAGATGACAGCTCCACACTCCAGGCTGAGTGTGGTTCAGGGAAGGCAGAGGAAGGCCCAGAGGCATCAGAGGGCCTGGCTGCGGGGGGACCCCATGAGCCCTGGGCTGGGGGTGGTTCAGTGGAAACCACTTGACAAAGGGTCTCACAGACTCTCTTGCACAAGCTGGCTTCAAACCGTGATCCTCAGATCTCAGCCTCCTCAGAAGCTGGGATTACAGATGGGTGCCCGGCACACAGTGAGACTTAAGTCCTCTACGACCAGAGGAACAGAACGGAAAGCCCAGGAGTGAGCCCTCAGCTCTAAGGTCAGGTACGTGACTGCCAGAGCTCTCAGGTGGGGAGAGAATCGTGATTTCAACAGATGGCTGACATAGGTGCAGAAGAACCTAGCCAAGCCCTACTGTACATCGCAGAGACCTAAAGCTGAGACGTGTCTTAAGAAACTGCAAGCAGGAAGTGGCTCAAGGGGTAGAGCGCTCGCTGAAGAGTTCCGGGACAGCACCCAGGCCCAGACCAGAGATCAAGCCCCACAAAAAAGAAAAGAAAGTATAGGCAGGGCACCAGTGGCCCAAACTGTAACCCTAGTTACCCCAGTGCAGGGGTCAGGAGGAACACAGTTCAAGGCCAGCTTGGTCAGGAAGTTCAGACCCACGCTCGACAGAAGTGCTCACAAGACCTCATCGCCACAGGTAAAGCTGGGTGCATTTATGTGCCTGTGTACGTGTGTGTGTACTGCAGGTGTGTGTGGATAGATGTGCATGTGTGCACACACGTGTGATTGTATCCCACGCAGCATCCTGGCCACGTGAGCTGGCGGGCAAGGTCTCAGCTCCCACTCACTCTCACCTTGCCAGCTTTAGCCACCCAGTCCATGGCGAGAGCATTCGTGCTTCGGAACTGAAATCAGCAAATTAACATTCGTGACTAGGATTTGGTTATGAATTTTAATGACTTTCACTCATTTGTAGTCCAAACAAATTACATATGTGGTGCTTTATTTAATATGTTTACTGCCATTTTAGTATAGTTATTGGCAGTGCAATAGCATAAAATATTAATTTAAGGGGCAATCACGTGGACTGTCTCGTAAAGCTGTACAAAAGGCCTTCAGTGATGGGCCAATGTCTCCTCCATTCCCTAGAGAGATGACACACCATTTTTGTGTTTGAGTATGTGAAGCTGGGTTTGAACCAGGGGCTTGTGCATGCTAAGTGCACACTGTACCACTGATTCACACCCCACCAGGCCTTGTTGCCTTAACGGCTAATTTTTTTTTTTTAGTATCTCTACTGAGGGTTGAACTTAGGTTCTTATTCTTTTGTTTGGCTTTTTGCTCAAGGTTGGCTCTCTACCACTTGATCCACTCCTCCACCTCCAATCTCTTGGCTTTGTCTGTCTCCTGAGTAGCTAGGATTACAGGTGTGAACCACCAATGCCAGGCCTCATCATCATCATTATTATTATTATTATTATTATTATTATTTTGTGCCAGTCCTGGTGCTTGAACTCACTATTCCTGAGCTTCTTTTGCTCAAAGCGCACGCCACCACTTGAGCTGCAGCACTACTTCTGGCTTTTTCTGTGTACATGGTACTGAGGAATTGAACACAGGTCTTCTTCCTGCATGCCAGGAGAGCATTCTACCACTAGGCCACACTCCCAGGCCCCAGGCTGCACTTCTTCAATCCATTCGATGAGAATTAGAAGTGGCTCTGAAGGATGCTGCAGACACAGCCAGGCTCGGGGGGAGCCTCCAGACAGAGGGACTGAGGATATGGTTCCTGGCTTGCCCCGGAACACTGCAGCCACCAGAGCAGCACTGACCCAGCAGAACCACACCACGGTGCCTGGTGTGGCACAGAGGCCTCAGAACTGTAGGGAAAACCATTTCTCAAGGGTCATGACAGCTGTGAGGCCCCAGTGCCCCAAGAGGGGCCTGCAGTCACTGCAGGTGTCTGCACTGTCAGTCATTTGTCAATAGTGCTGGGTAAAGAGTGACACTTGGAAAAGGACAGGCTTGTGGCATGAAGACAGGGAAAGGATGGAGAAAGACCATCTGCTTGATAGCAGTTTGTGCTCCAGATACATCTGGGGACAAACTGAAAAATACCAAAAGCAAAATGGCTTTTAACCTAGGTCAAACAAAAAACTACCAAAAGAAAAATTAAAAAACAAAACAAGATTAAAGATCACATGAGAAATAAGGAAGCAAGCAGAAGCAGAAGAGAGGCAAGGAGAGGAGGATTGAGCTCAAGGTCCTGGGGCCACCATGAGAAGTCATGAGGCACCATTCTGAGGCAGCAGCTGGGGTCTCCAGGTTTTAGTGGCTCGTGCTTCCTGCCTCTGGCAGACACGGTGCCAGGTACCTGGAGAGGATGGCAGTGCCCTGGCACCTGGCCCTTCCTCTTGCTTGGATACCCCATATCTGGTGCTCCACCATGGGTCACGCCGGAACCTCTCATGGTGAATCAGCTGACTGCCAGCCAAGGCCAGGAGAGCGAGGTGGACTCAGCCACAGGCTCCCTCCCAGGCCCAGGGACAGACACTGAGATGGCACGAGGCCCCAGGGGCCGGGAGCAGCTGTCTGTGCTCACTTACTATTGCAGGCTGACCCCAAACTGCTGCGTGGGCAGCGGGGGCCTTGGGGGCGGCGTCCTGGCGGGAGGGGACGGGAGGCCTTTGTGTAGTGTCTGAAGCTTCTCGTCGTACCTGTAGGCACAGCACAGACAGGTCATTCCCTGGAAGCCTTCGGGGATTTCTCCTCTACACAGCCGTCACTGACTGTGATGGGTACTAGCTTGGGGTCTAGTGAGGGCTGGGGCCACATTCCTGCCCCCCTCTCCCCTTTTTCCCTCTCCTCTCATGAGACCTAACCCCAGAGGGACTCAACTCCCCACTCCCTGAAAGGTCTCAGCTGGTGTGTGCACTGTGGCAGGGTTCTGCCCCTTTAGAGAGATGTGCTCTCACTCTCCAGAGACTCCGCTGTCCTGTGTGCCCTGACACGTCCTAGGGCCACAGTTGCTCGCTGTTTTCCTGGTCCTGCGCTTCACCGGGAACGACAGTGATGACCCCTTCCGCAGAACCCCGGCAGGATGCGTTCCAGACCCCTCACCCTGCGAATCTACTGCTCAGCGGCAGACAGAGTGTACAGCGAGGCGGCCACTGCAGTCACCACATCAGGCTAGGTTTTTAATCAGGGCTGCCAGCAAAGCAGCCATCTGGGGCACTGCCTAGGCGGCTCCTTCTCCCGGCCTCACCAGCCTCATCTTTTAAGTCCCAGCTTTGTGGATGCTGCAGATGTCAGGACCAGATCTGGCAGAGCACGCACATGGTGTGCAAGTCAACACGAAGGGGAACAGGGCCCAGGGGCGTCAGGCTGGGCGTCCTCGGGCCCCGCGTGGCCGGGGCGGCAGCACTCACCGCAGGACTTCCGGGGGAATGGGCAGCTGGTCACACTGGAGGTGCTCCCGGAGCTCGCTCAAGCGGTTGAAATAGGTTACTTTTTTCCCAAATTTGTGACTGAGAAAGGAAAAGCAGGAGGATAAGGCAGTTAGGCAGAATGGAGGGGCGGGGGGCGCGGCAGGAGGTCTGTGGGAGATGCCTCATTTTTCCTATTAGGGAGCCATAAACACTGACATGCGTAAACTCAAAACATCACAGACTCCAGGCACGCACAGAATCTGTGAGGCTTCAACTCCCCGGGAGAGGCTCATCTGCATAAAAACACCTGCCTCCAATAGTATCCCTCCCTGAGAGGCTCATCTGCATAAAAACACCTGCCTCCAATAGTATCCCTCCCTGAGAGGCTCATCTGCATAAAAACACCTGCCTCCAATAGCAGCCTCCCTGAGATGCTCATCTGCATAAAAGCATCTCCTTGACTAGCACAGAGGACTCAGACAGAATGTGCTGGGATCAGAAGGCTGGATGACTGGAGCCAGCCTGCCCAGGGCAGCTGCTGTGGTTTCTGGGTATGTGGGGACTTTGCATCCGCCCAGCTCCCCTCAGAGGCAAAAGACTAAACAAGATCCCCTGGAGACCCTACTTCTCTGACCCTAGTCAGGGCCCCAGGCCTTCCAGACAGCGAGCACTCCCACCTAGGCCAGGCAGAAAGACAACAAATTAATTCCCACGCCCTCCCTGCATTCCACTTATTCTGGTTATTAATGGGCTCAGTTTTGTCTTTCGCCAATTCACTCATTTTTATTTAATTTTCTTTCCAACAGTATTATTTCCCTCGTCAATATATTTAATATATGCTGGTCTGAGTGCAGGTAAAGAATTGCAGTCAGCCGGGAGTTTGGCCTAGTGGTAGAGTGCTTGCCTAAGCATGCACAAAGACCCAGGTTCGATTCCTTGGTACCACATACATAGAAAAGCTGGAAGTGGTGCTGTGTGTGATTCAAGTGGCAGAGTGCTGGCCTTGAGGAAAGAGCCCAAGGACAGTGCTCAGGCCCTCAGTTCAAGCTCCAGGACTGGCAAAAAAAAAAAAAAAAAGAAAAGAATTGCAGTTACCATAGAAACAATGTGAGGTACTGACCAAAAATCAAATCTATTTTGTCACTGTTGCAAGTCTGGACCTATTTGTATATTTTCAGTGTTACACACACACACACACACACACACACACACACACACACTCTGCATGCACTGGCTCCCCCTTGTGGACAAGGGATAATCCATTGGCATGCAAGGTGGCTTTTTCCCCAGGGTTATGCCATCACTGAAGGCTGGGGCTGCAGAAAAGCCCCCAAACCACCCTGAGCCTGAGGCCAGAGGCCAGGTCCTTCCAGGGTCCCTACACTAGTCTGTTGACCCTGAGAAACGCACAGCAGGACCCCATCCAGGAGTCTTAGCATTGTTCTGTGCTCAAAGGCAAGCCCCACACAGAAAAAGAACAGCAAAGGCGCAGCAGGTGGCCTGCCAGCAGCAGTGACAGACTTGTTCCTTGTTCCAGAACTCCTCCCCAAACAAGGTCTGAGCTCATAGTGAACCAGAACCATGCAACCAGAACCCTGCTTGTTTGCTGTGTGACCTGAGGAAAGCTGCACAACCTCTCTGAGCACACCCTGTGTCCCCAGGTCCCTACTTAACATCGGTACCCCAAAGATGGCTGATGTGGTATCTTCCCATGGCATGCCGATGGCATGCAAAACATGTCCTGCCTTTCACCATGACTCTTTGCCTGTCCTGTAGGGGCCACTGAGTACCCCTGGCATGAGGAACCCCTGGTGTTTGGTCCTGGGCAAGCCTCCAGCTCTGTGTGGGCTGCTGTCAGGGTTTCAAATTCACATACCACGTGCACACTTGTAAATCCAAGCCCTGGGGCTTGAACTCAGTGCCTGGGTGCTGTCCCTTAGCTTTTTCTGCTCAAGGCTGGTACTCACTACTTGAGCTACATCTCCATGTTGGCCTTTTGCTTTTTTAAATTGGTGTCTCATGGAATTTTCCTGCCCAGGCTGACTTCAAACCTCATCCCCGGATGAGGTTTAAGTTTAAGGTTTTGAGTTCAAGACGACAGCCTATGGCCCTGAACTTAAGCCCCAGGACCAGCATAAATAAGTAAGCAGAAAAACAACATAGTAGGTGCAATCCCTCACAGGTGTCATGGGCTGGCACGCCTGTGCCGTTGCCATTCAACATGGCATGGGCCCTCCTGTGAGACAGTGCAGGCCTCGGGGTGCGCAGGGCAGGGGAGGATAGGTTCCCCAATCGAGGGACAGAGGCTGGATGGGGTATCACGGGGCCCCTGTGCCCCTGGGGTCCCAGCTGGCAGCACACACCTGATGAGCGGTTTGAAGATGCCCCAGAGCACCTTGATAAAGCTGGTGGGGTGAACCACGTACAGTGCCTTCAGGTTCTTCTTGTACCTGAGGAGGAGGCGGGAGATGCAGTCAGGCCCGCGGGGCTCAGACACCCTGGCCCCATGTCCTCCACCTGCATCTCAGGAGGATCCAGCTAGGGATGGGGAACAGAAAACAACAGTTCAAACTCAGAGAAGACCCCGGACCCCCCCTCTCCCACCCCTGGCACCCCCACAGCCTGAGGGCACCTGGCTGAAAAGGACGCCCACCGGGGCCTTCCCAAAACCCCTCAGCCAGGGCAACACTCAGGGAGGGCACTGTGTGGCCCAGTACAAACCTAAATGCCAGGCAGGGGTGTCAGGCCACGCCAGGGCAGGGCACGGGGCTTCTTCCCATCCTTCCCTCTCTCCTGCCTGACTTCCCAGTCCCCTATTCTGACAGGGTCTCTTGGGCCCTGCAGGGAGCCCTAGCCCAGAGAGCCTCACCACCACCCCCCTTCCCGGGGAGAGGTCGGCACCCTGACTACTGGCACGGAGAGCTTCCAGAACCTTCCCTGCCTGTACCACAGCCCCCTCCCACCATGCCTGCCCCCGGGGGTCGGGGCCACCCACTTCCGGTCGAACTCCTTGTAGGCGCCCTGGAGCCAGCGCAGGGACGGCTTGTTCTGGCTGCTGAGGCCGTGGTGGAAGTAGACGATGGTGTAGTCCTTCTCCACGTGCCGGTCCAGCGTGTACTTCAGGTACTCCAGCAGCCGCTGGTGGTTCAGCTGGTGCGACGGCGGCAGCCGGCAGCAGCTGAAGGTGACCACGCATCTCCCCAGGTGGTCGTCCCCTGCGAGGCCGGGCCGGTGTGAGCCTGGGGCCGCCTCCCGGCCTGGCCTCCGTGTCCGGGAGGGTCGAGGGGCCACACTGGATCCCTGGGCCCCTGGGGTGGGGACCAGCAGACTCGGCCCCGCCCCGCCCCGGGTGTGGGCGGCTATGCCGAGGGGCGTGGCCCGAGGCACCCAATCACGGTGGAGAGGGCGTGGCCCGCGGGGCCCAACCACCGCAGGGGCGTGGCCTGGAGCACCCAATCACGGCGGAGAGGGCGGGGCCCGCGGGGCCCAATCACAGCAGGGGCGTGGCCTGGGAGCCTAGTCTAGGAGGAGAGGGGCCATGGCGCCCGCCCTGGGCGCCGTCCACTTGAGCCATGGCTCAGCCAGGGTCTTAGCGTATGCCAGGCAAGCAAGCACTCTACCACTAGGCCACACTCCTGGCGCAGGACACCATGAGGTCCTCAGGATGGCACCCAGGCTCCTCAGCTTGGACCCTCCTCACAGAAGACTCCTGTGCTCTCTAGTCCCAGGACCCTCAACAACAGGGCACGTGTGTGTGTGTGTGTGTGTGTGTGTGTGTGTGTGTGAACTCAGGGCCTCACACTCTCACTTAGCTTTTTCACTCAAGGCTGCTGCTGGATGCTTGAGCTACAGCTCCACTTCTGGGTTTTTGCTGGTTAACTGGAGGCAAGAGATTCTGCCTGGGCTGGCTTCAAACACAATCAGATTCCCACCTCTGGAGCTGCTGGGATCGCAGGTATGAGCACTGGAGCCAGGCCACAGGATCAGATTTAAAGGAGTCTAAGGAAGATGGAGCAGCTGCTCCCCAGGTGCCAGGTATATTTCAGGGGTTCAGTGTGGGGGGCACAGATTGCACTGGAGACCATAGACCAGTCCTGCCACACCTAAGCCTCTTCTGGGCAGGGCTGCCCTTGGCTGGCTGGCCCTTGAGTGGTCCTCAGGGAAGGGGTGTGGCACAGTGGGCTAGAGTCCCACCCCAAACAACTCATGCCCACATGGACCAAAGAACCCACAGGACTTGGAGCTGGTTAGCTGGCATCAGTGAGACCATCCTGGGTGTGGGTGGCCCTGCTGCAGGACAGCTGAGCAACAGAGGGGACCAGAGTGACACAACCACAAGCCCAGGGCCACCAGAGGGCTGAGAAGTGGCCAGGGGTATTTCTTCCTGAGTGCCCAGGAGCCAGCCCCATCTCCACCTTGGTTGTGTACTTCTGGCATCCTAAGCACAGCATCTACTGTTTCAAGCTCTTCAGTTTGTGGAAGTTCATGCCACAGCCTTGGGGGAGAAGGACTTGAATAAAGGCTTCTTATTAAAGTTACTTCTATCCAGGCACCAGTGGCTCACCCCTGTAACCCTAGCTACTAAGGTAGCTAAGAGATCTGAAGATTGCTGCTCAAGCCAGCCTGGGCAAAAAGAGTTTGTGACATCCTTATCTTTAATAATCAGCAAAAGCTAGAAATGTGGCAAACTATGGCTCAAATGGTAGCGCACCAGCCTTGAGCTGAAAAAGAGAAGCAAGAGCACAAGGCTTTTGAGTTCAAGCCCCAGTGTAAGCACATACACACAGCACCACCACCACCAACAACAACAGCAACACTTTGGCTGAATTATATCTGTCCTTAATGACTGCAGATTGATTATAAAAGGAGAGGTCTGAGAGGTTCAGAGTTGTCAGAGGCCCATACCCCCCAGTCAACTTTGTGTCTCCAGCCCTCTCCCAAGCCCCCAGCCACATGGCGAGTCTTTCTGACAGCACCTGCACCCCAAGTGAGCACGAGTCTGCTAGATAGCCATCATGAATGCAAAGACAGCACCTCCCCCAATTCCAAGGACTTAGCCACAGGGACAGAGCCATCTGGGATGTACAGGATGGGGCGGGGGGGGGGCAGGATCCTGTACCCACTCATGTCAGCCACACAGGAGCCCCCCTGCATCACTGGTACCCGGCTGTATTATATTATTTTCATACTAACTATAAAATTCCTAGCCAGGAGCTGGTGGCTCATGCCTGGATCTTAACTACTCAGGAGGCTGAGATTTGAGGATCATGGTTCAAAGCCGGTCAGTCAAAAAAGTCCTTATGGAGATAAGAAAGACTCTTATCTCCAGTAAACTGCTTTAAAAAAAAAAGCCAGAAATAGAGCTGTGGCTCAGGTGGTAGAGTGGTAGCCTTCGAGCAAAAGAAGCTCGGGGAGAGTGCCCAGGGCTAGAGTCAGACCCAGGCTCAGACCCAAGCTTAGACCCACACCCGGGCCCAGATAGGAGTTTCTGCCAATTATGCTTTGCCACACCCCAAAAATGACTTGCAGAGCAAGGAAGTTCTCCAAAACCTCAAACTCTGCTGAGCTTCCATTTGGCCAAACACACACCACTAGTTATCATAAGATGAGCAACATATCAAGACATGAGGGAAGAGTCCGTGGACGTCCTGCCCAGGCTGGCTTTGAACCACAATCCTCAGCTCACAGCCTCCCGAGTAGCCGGGATGACAGGCGTGCACCAGCAGCACTGGGCACCTCTGTAAGAGTCCAGCTCTCACGCTGTCCTGATGGGACACCTACCAGCCACCTGCAGGATGCCATGTCTGGCCACGTCGTAAAATGGGTGGCTGAGGCTCAGCGCAGGGTCCTGGCCCGCCATGGTCACCGCTGAGGGTCTGCAACAACGCACAATGCCGCTCGGCTCCCTGCAGCCCTGCAGCAGACACAAAGTTAGAGGTCAGGTGTATGCACAAGCTAGGACAGGAAAGAGAGCAGAGGGGCTCCCCTGGACCCTTGCACAAGCCTGCCTCCCAGCTGGCACCAGTGGCTCATGCCTGGAAACCTAGCCACGCAGGAAGCTGAGATCTTACAATCAAGGTTGGAAAAAAGCCAGCTAAGCAGGAAACTCCATGAGAGCCTTATTTCCAATTAACCACCACAGAAGCAGGAAGTGGAGCTGCAGCCCAGGCGGTAGAGCACCAGATGAGCTTAACAGCTTATACACAGCGCCCAGGTCCTGAGTTCAAGTCCTAGAATAGGGGAAGAGAGGGGGAGGGAGGGAGAGGAGATCACTTTGAAAAAATTAAAACTGGGTCTGGGAGTTTGGCCTAGTGGTAGAGAGCTTGCCTAGCAAGCACGAAAACCTGGGTTCGATTCCTTAGTATCATGTACATAGAAAAAGCCAGAAGTTCCAAGACATGTGAAAGGGTATCAATGTATGTGAATTAATGCACCTTCTATCTGGCAAATATCATGTAACCCTCTTATTAATTACAATAAAAAAATATTTAAAAAAAAAGAAAAAATTAAAACTGGAGCAGCAGAGGGAGAACACATGCAGCAGACTGTGTGGAAAATGAACTACACAACTTGTGGATTGGGACAGGAGGGAAAACTGGGAGAGGGGGGGGTAGGGGTGACATTGTCCAAGAGGAATAGACTCTGCCTGATTTATGTAACTGTAACCCCACTATACTAATAATAATTAATTTAAAAGACGGGTGTGGTGGCTCACATTTGTAATCCTAGCTTCTCAGGAAGCTGAAATCTGAGGATTGAGGTTCAAAGCCAGCCTGGGCACTAAAGAACCTGAGACTCTTATCTCCAGTTAATCTCTAGAAAAGGAGAAGTGGGGCTTGGCTCAAGAGTAGGGTGGTAGCCTTGAGCTGAAGAGCTCAGGGACAGCGTCCAGGCCGAGTCCAAGCCAAAACAACAACAACAAAACCCTAATAATTTAAAAAGACAATAGTCAAATGTGACTGCAGCTCTGCCCCTTGCATGCTGTGTGATGCAGCTGTGAGCCTGGGGATGTAGGATAGCGTCTTGGGAATCACCTCCACCATGGAAGAGCAGCCTGCCAGCTGAGCCTCTACACCGGGGTGAGAGAAGGCCGCCTGTCCCCACAGCGCCACAGGGCAGGACAGGGGCTGGCTGGGCTGGCAGTACTCAGCGCCTGGCTGGACCCAGAAAATCTTCCCTACCATCATCTCCACGGGGTGTCCTAGCGATGGTGATAAACCTCAGTCCCCCAGCTCATTCTGGCTGCCATTCCTAATAGTCCAGGCAGAAACCTTTGATCTACCAGGGCCGTTTGGGCATCTCTGACCTCATTCTCAGGCCAGACAGAATCATCCGTAGAGACAGCCAGCTATGGGCAGTAGACAAGAGGCCCACAGGACTGTCCTGTCCCTAGGAAATGATTGTGAGGCTCTTGTGCAGAAAAGGCTGCTCCCCCCCCTCGGGGTCTTACAGGAACATGGGGCGGGAGACACTGACTGCACCCAGCAGAGATGAGGAATTCAAATGACAAGCTACAGCCTGAGACAGGAGATGCCACCACACACACCAGGACTGAAGATTCACTCATAGCCAAGAATACTATTAAACCCTGGTAAAGAATAAGTACAGGGGGCCCGGGAGTTTGGCCTAGCGGTTAAAGTGCTTGCCTAGCATGCACAAAGACCAGGGTTCGATCCCTCGGTATCCCACATACACAACCAAGCCGGAAGTGGCAGAGACGAGACTGCAACAAGCGACAGAGAGCGAAAGCAAGCAAGCGGAGCCCAACCGAGTGGTGGCCGGAGCGAGCGGGGCCCGAGCGAGCGGGGCCGGAGCCAGCGGGGCCGGAGCCAG
Source organism: Megascapheus bottae (assembly GCF_031878675.1). Classification (NCBI taxonomy): domain Eukaryota; kingdom Metazoa; phylum Chordata; class Mammalia; order Rodentia; family Geomyidae; genus Megascapheus; species Megascapheus bottae. Next base: position 93,854,971 of record NC_143510.1, on the reverse strand, counting down.
CGGGGCCGGAGCCAGCGGGGCCAGAAAGAGAAGGGGGCCAAAAAAAAAAAAAAAGAATAAGTACAGAAAAAACAAAGAAAGCAAAAGAATAAAAAATAAACAAAGAAAGCAAAAACCCAACAGCTAACATCAGATGAGACAGTGAAAGTTAGAAACTTCTGAACAGTGACCCCTCTTGCCACCTCTATCCAAGGCCCCAGGCACTACCATGAGAAAAAGAAATAAGGAAAAACCAGGACAAAACATTACTGATAGACTACATAACAGTTAAGTAGAAAAAGCCCAAGGAGGGCCGGGAGTTTAGCCTGGTGGTTGAGTGCTTGCCTAGCATGCATGAAGACCTGGATTCAATTCCTCGGTACCACATACATAGTAAAAAGCTAGAAATGGTGCTGTGGCTCAAGTGGTAGAGCTCTAGCCTTGAGAAAGCCCAAGGACAGGGCCCAGGCCCTGAGTTCAAGGCCCAGGATTGGCCAAAAAAAAAAAAAAGAAAGAAAGAAAAAGCCCAAGGAATCCATAAAGAAGTTCCTCAAACCAATAAACAAGGTGAGAAAAAAACATTAAGAAATGTCAGACGTGGTGGTAAACACCTGTAATCTCTGCTCTTGACAGGCCTGATTCAGGAAGATCTCAAGTTCAAGACCAGTCTGGGTTACCTAGCAGACTAAGTCTCAAAACCAAACCGACAAATAAATGACTAGATGTGCAAGCAAATAAGTAAGTTAAAAGGTTAGGAAAAAATAATCCATAAGCATGGATTGTGGATTTGGGATGCAAATTAGCAATATGCAACACCCTAGGTTTGATCCTTAGCACTTAAAAAAAAATCAGCTGTACTTCTGTGAGCAATGAACAAAGTGGAAATTTAAACTTAGAAAACTATTAATCCTGGTACCAAAAATTAGAAAACACTGGGGATAAAGTAAGAATATTCACACCTATAATCTTAGCTACTCAGCAGGCTGAGATTTGAGAATCGAGGTTCGAAGCCAACCCAGGCAGGAAAGCCTGCAGATCTCAGCCTCCTGAATGGCTAGGACTATAGGTGTGAGCCACGGTGCCCATGGTGTCCTGGAAGCGCGGTGCCAGCTGAGGTATACAGCTGTGGGAATGGGAGAGTCTACAGGCCTTCTCACAGCACGGGCTCAGTTCCAACAAGGGATTCAGGAAAAGATCTGGGGTGGACAGGATGCTGGTGGGGCCAGGGTTGGCTCTATCCAGGGCCCGCCTGCTCTGCAAAGGTAAACACCCACCTTGGTGACAGCCACACCCCCACAAACCTAGCAAACCTAGCAGGGTGACCATGGGACAAGTGGCCCCCGGAATGAGAAAGCTGTGAGTGATGCTGCTTCGAAGGTTTAACCTGGATCTAAGCCTCCAGAGCTAATGCTGCACCTGCAGGAAAACACCCCGGGCTTCCCAAAAGGCAGCACCAGCTGAGAGGACCAAAACACGCTGGGATGAGAGGCCTGCTGGACAGTGGGCCTGGATGCAATTAAAAAAAAAAAAGGTAAGGGGGGCCAGGCCTGGTGGCTCAGGCCTTTAATCCCCGCTGCTCTGGAGACAGACATGAGCTCGATCTCCGATGCTAGCCCAGACAGAAAGGTAGAGAGACCCCATCTCAGCTGATGGGTTGGGGGTGGTGCCCAGGTCTGTGGTTCCAGCTACTCCAGAAGCTTAGGTCAGAGACCTGAGGTCCATTTCCAACCCAGGCAAAAAGGTGGGATCCTGTCTGAAAAATAAAGCCAAGGGGCCAGGGCATGGCTCAACCCGAGGCTCTGAGTTCAACCCCCAGAACCCCCAGTAATAAATGAATAAATGAAGGAAGGCAGCTGTTTTAGAGGGAAAGAAGCCAAAGAGGGCTAGGTGTGGCTGTGTACACTGTAACCTTAGCACTTGGAGGCAGAGGCAGGAGGATCATAAATCCAAGGCCGGCTCAGGCCTCAAAAAGTAAGAGATGAGGAGCCGGGAGTTTGGCCTAGTGGTAGAGTGCTTGCCTAGCATGCACGAAGATCCAGGTTCAATTCCTCGGCACCACATACATAGAAAGAAGCCAGAAGTGGTGCTGAGGCTCAAGTGGTAGAGCTCTAGCCTTGAGAAAGTCCAAGGACAGTGCTCAGGCCCTGAGTTCAAGCCCAGGACTAGCCAAATAAAGGAGAGAGCTGAAAAGAAACCAAAGGCTGGCGGCGTGGGCAGAGTCACACAGCGGTCACGGCACAGGGCCACTCAGGCCAAGGTTCACTGCTCAGCCTGGTCCCTTGCACCTTGGCACAGAGCCAGGACTAGTTATGCCCACCAGTTGTCCACTGCAGCAGCGGTGCCAAACTGGCCTGTCCCCCCAGCCCCAGGAGTCGTTGAGGTCACCCCCGGCAGAGAAGGCCGGTCACCATGGGCTGCCAGGCCCTGTGACTCCCTGCCCAGCGCCAAGCTCCCACCACCCCAAGCCCCAGCCATCTGCTCTCAGGCTGGACATGGTGGCGTGGCTGTGGCCCTGTCCAGATGGCGAGAAGAGCACAAAGCCATCCGCTGCTGGCCAGCCAGGGTCCCGCGGTGGGAGGCCAGGCAGGGGCTCACAACTGTCCCAGCCACAGCCTCTAGGGCCTCCAGCCTGGGGTGGGTTCTGCTGTCACCTGACACTGGGGTGGGGAGGGTATGAGGACAGCCACGGCCCTGGAACAACCTCAGGATCACATTCACCCTCCTGGCAGGGGCAGGACAGTGAGCAGGGCTGGGGGGCCCACGGCTTCGGCTGGGCTGGCTCTTGGGACCTCTCCATCCAGGCCTCCCTCCTGGTGGTCTGGCCCCGGTGGGGAGAGCAGGGCCTCTTGCCAACAGGGTCTCAGGAGAAGGCCCCCCATCTCACCCCTCCAAACACGCGGGGCCTGGCAGGGGAAACGGGGCGCTGTCCAGGCTGGGACCCTATGCCCACACCCTAGGGCAACAGATCTGCCTTCTGTGAACCAGTCCCCTTCCCAAAACGCGGGGCTCCGTGGAACTTTCTCGCTGCTGTCCCTTGCAGCGAGCTGCCTGAAACCCAGCCTGGCGCTGTCCCTGAGCTTGTTTGGCTCAAGGGTAGAACTGTACTATGAGCCACAGCTCCACCTATGGCTTTTTGGTGGTTAAAGAGTCTCTTAGACTCCGGCCTGGGCTGGCTTTGAACCTGGATCCTCGGATCTCAGCCTTCTGTGTAGCCAGGATTACAGGCCCCAGCTACTGGCACCTGGCTAAGATTTTTTTTTTAATCCTACCACAGTGCCATGTGCCAGTTTACCCTGTCCACCCCTTGGGGTGTGGTTGCCAGTCCCCCTTTCCTGTCAGGCTGGCCCCGCCCCACCACGCTCTCGTGCCTGTGCTCAGGGCTCGGGCCAGCCTTCATCTCATGATCCTCCAGCTCAGGTGTCTCCCCTGAGCCTCACAGGACAGAGGCGGGCCACCAAAAGTGAAAGAACTCGACTCCGTAAACACACCTGTCACCTCAGCCTGCTTCCTCCCTCCCTGCCCCCTCCCACCCCCCCTTCATCAGGGTCCAGAACCAGATCCCCAGCCTGCTTTGCTAGTATGCAAATCAGCCAACTGTTCTATTTCTATTTCTAATTCATAGCAAAACGGCCTGTTGTTGTAAAATGGATTCGCCCATTCCACAAACAGACCCCAGCAATTATCCTAAGCTGTGGCCACTAATGAACACTTATGAACACTCACGCACCTGGGCCGATTCGCTGGGGGTCCCGTTGGCTGAGTGGTGGGGAGTGGGGCGGGCACACAGTGGCCGTGTAAGGCTCCCGCTCGGAGCTGGGCACCTGGCAAAGGGCTGGGGGGGCGGGGCCTGGAGGAAGGGCTCCCTGGCCACACTCACCCTGGCACCAGTGCTGACCCCCACCTGTGGAGGTCAGGGCGGGCGGGTGGGACCTCAGGGCCCTGGCCTCAATTTCCCTTCTCAGCTAAGCCACAGGTGGCTTCTGGGTAAAGGACCAGGAGCCACGGGAGCCTGGGTGGACCCTGGTGGAGACTCCATGAGGGAAATGTGGCTGATTCCGGGCAATCTGGGGGATAATTGCCCCTTACCTCTGCCAGCCGGTGCCCACAGCCCCAGGAGCCCCTGGCTTCTTGCTGACATCATGTCAGCATGTCTTGTGGGCCACCTAGGCCACAAGAGACCAGAATCAAGACTGAGGACTCAGGACAGGCCCTGGAGGCATGCCTGTGATCCCGGCGAGCGGGGGCAGACAAATCCAAGAGACTCCTGTACTGAATCAACCAGCAAAAGCCGGAAGTGGTGATGTGGCTCAAGAGGGAGAGCCAGCCTTGAACGGAAAAGCCAGGCAAGAGCAGGAGGTCCCGAGTTCAAGCCCCGGTACCAGCACACACACATGCACACGCACACACACACACACACACACACACACGCACACACACACACATTGGGGGTTGCTGCCCCTGCCTCTGCTCTGGGTACACAGAACTCTTCAACCTCCCCAGTGTCCTGTGGCCCTGACCAAGGACGTCCAGGGGCCCAGGGCAGGCTGTAGCCGCCCACTGCACCCCCTTCCCATCCCCCTACTGCCCATGGCTGGTGCCAGGAGTATGCCTGTTGCTGTCTTCCAAGTCCTTTGTGAGCTCAAGTCCTATTTCCTAGCCACAGGACTGGCTGGGGTCATGTAGCCCACGAAGCACCAGGAGAAGTGTTGCCCCATTCTCCCTGACTCCCCGAGGACTGTGTCCCCTGGGTCTGAAGATGAGGCCTGCATGGCTGGAGCCACCTCTGTCTTCATGAGGGCCCTGGTGATGAGGGGGATGTCCAAACCCTGATCAAGTCACACCTGATCTCCACTCTTTTCCACTACACAAGCCAATATATGACCCGGCTTATGGTTCCATTCAGAGCTAGCTCATCTCCAGCACATGTGCCCCTGCACCCTGACATGGGAGCTGTGTGGAGCTCAGGTCTTTCTGATCCAGGTGCTCAGCTAGCTCGTGGTGAGGGCTGTGAGGAGGAGCCTGGGGAGAGGATGAGAAGGCAGATGGAGCATGACAGAGCCCCCGGCTTGCAGTCTACCAGCCCCCAGGGCCGCCTGCCTGCCTGCTCACCTGTCTACTTGGTGTCTTCACCATGCACCCCTTCCATCCTCGCTCAGAGCTGGGGGCTATGAGACTGGCCCTCCACATCCCCGGGAAGTCAAAGCCCAACCTGCACACCCCTGAGCCAGACCTCGGGCACAGATCCCCAGCTCCACCTCTGCCATGCCAGTGCCACATCCCTCCTGCCACTAAGGCTTCCATATTTATTCCACCTTGGAATGAAGTTCAAAACCCTTGCAAGCACACCAGGCTGCTTCTGCCTCGGGGCCTTTGCACAGGCTTCCCTTCCACCTGGCAGCACAACCCTGAACCAGGTGAATGTGCTGCAGTTTGTGCACCACCACTGGCTGAAGTCTAATTTGTAACCCAGTCTGAACCACAATCTACTTCCTCATTGGCCTTGGAAACTAAGTGGAGCCCATGAAGAGTTTCCACCCACCCCCATAAACCATGCCTAGACCTGGTAACAACTGAGCCAGTGAAGATTCCTGTCCACACAGCCTCCGTGAGAGTGCTGCGGGGCACACAGGCTGTGGAAGCCACTGGGCCCCCAGTTCAGAGGCTCTGTGTCCCCCCCCACCCTGCCGCTCCACCTCATAACCCTGAACCCCGCCCCAGCCCGGGGCAGGCACAGGTGAGCAGCTCTGATGGGGAAGGGGTCCCTGTCCACCTGAATGCTTGGCCTTCAACCCACTGACTACCTACATGCCAGGTACACCTTAATAAATAGAAGGGAGATCTTTACGTGTCCATTACACCTTCATAATACCTTAATAACAGAAGGGAGATCTGTGTGTGTGTGTGTGTAAATAGAGATTGCCTGGTAACTGTTGGGGAAGATAGAGGAGGGTGGTGAGGGATGGGACAGGGAGGGAGAAGGAGGGATGAGGGAGGATGGGGGAGGATGGGGGAGGGATGGAGAAGGGAGGGAGACCAAGGCAGAGGCAGGTGGAAGCCAGGACTGACCAAGCCTGACTGCAGGGACCTCAAGATCTGCCCCAGCCCCCACTCTGTTTGAGAATCTGGAATTCTTTATGGATTAGAATAAAAAGGAATAAACAAAACCTTCCACATAAAACGCAGGGAGTCGGAGCAGAGCAGCCCCCCCTGCTTTAGAGATGGGGTGAAGGGTCTCGGCTGAGCAACGACAGCGCCCCGACCCTCTCAGGCTGCCCCTCCCCAGTTTCCCGAGCTTCCTTTTGTTTTATGGGCAGGTGGGGGAGGGAGGGAGCCGATCGGTGAATTTCTGGAATCCTGACTCGCCCGACCAGTTCCTGGAGTCACCAGGCCCCAGCCCACCAGCCTGAAGTTCTTATCTTGCATGGAAGGCAAGGACAGCTTGGCCTGTCCTTCAGAGAAATGTAACTTAGCACTAATGAAAGCGCTGAATTCTCTCCCTGGGGGACAGGAAGGGACACCCCCACCAGTCTCACGGAGGACACCAGGCACAGGGCAGCCACAACGCTCTCCGTCAGGGTCACCCGGCCTTCCCAGATGGTCACCTCCCCTACGTGATTCCAGCCGCCTCCCCACTGGAGACGGGAGGCAGTGAGGACCCGGGGGTCACAGGGAACCCCACCTCGCATGCATTCTCAAGGTCCACGGCATCACTTGCGAGGTTCCCGGCCGATGGCCCCCCCTCCCCCCGCTCCTGTCACACAGTGGACACTGGCAGTCCCTGTGCCCTGGGCTGGAGTGAACCAACGCCATCCTGGCCGCCGGCGTTCCGTCCAGCGAGTCCCCAGGCCTGCCTCAGTGCTCCGAGCCTCACTACCCCGTGGGCCTGGGCGGGGGCGTCCCTCGCCTGCCCACGCCAGCCGTCAGCCGCCCAGGGTCGTCCCCGCTGCCCACTTCCTCCAGGAAGCCCGCTGGGCGCCTGCCTTCCGGAGGGGACCGGACGGGGGCGGGGGGGGAGCGGGCGCCCACCGGTCGGGCCCCCCGCCCCCCTCCCCGTCCCCCCCCGTCCTCCCCTCCCCGTCCCCGCCGGGGACCGCGCAGGAGCGCGCACCTGAGGCCGGCACGGCGCGGAGGGAGCTCCGCTCGGGCTCTCACCTGGACAGCGCCACTCGAATCCCAGAGCCTCAGCCCTCAGCGCCCGCGGCCAAGGTCCAGGCCCCACCCGGCGGGCCGGCGGGGCCAGGCGGGGCCCGGGGGCGGCCCCTCCCCGGGGCGGGGCGGGCGCGCCCGGCCCGGCTTGGGGCCGAGAAGCGGGGGGCCAGCGCGGGGCTGGGGGGGCTCGGGGCCCCGTGCCGGTCCATGCACCCCGGCTCGGGCCTCGGTTTTCCCATCTGCGACACGGGATCGCCGCCACCTGCCTCCCTGCTCGGGGCGCGGAACCGGGGGCTCTCGGCGCCGCGGGGAGACGCGGTGGGGAAGGGCGCGCGGCGGCCGGGGGCCGAGGGGGACGGAGGGGGACGGGGGCCGCGCCCCTGTGCCCCACAGCCTCTCGGGGCCCGCGCGGCCCGGGGCCCCAGCGCGCTCCGGCCCGGTCCACCCCATGCACCTGGACGCCCGCGGCTCACCTGGCCCCGCCCACCGCGGGGCCCGCCCACCACAGGCCACGCCCACTGCCGGCCACGCCCCCTCGGCCAACGCGCGCCTCTGCGGATCCCGGGTCCCGGAGTCCCGGGTCGCGGAGGGCCGGGAGGACGCGGCCTGGGAGCTCGCGCCCTGTCCGCTCCCGGGGTCCCCCGCTCTCCTCGACGCCCGGCTTCCCCGACATTCTAGGGGAAGAGACTTCCTAAAGCCGTGTCCCCAAAGCGCCTCCCGGGCCGGGGTCCCCGCCGGCCCTGCGCGTCCCTGCGCCCCGGACACCGCCGTCCGCACTCCCCGGCCCGCCTGGGGCCTGGCCGCCTCTCGGCGCCCCGCCTTCCCGTCTCCTTCCTGTGCCAGGCCTGGCCAAACCCCTGGGGCCCCCCGGGCCCCCCGCCCGAGCGTGCGTGGTCCCTGCACACGCCAGGGCTTGAACTCAGGGCCGTCCACCCTCACTCAGCGTCCCCGACCCCCAAAGCTAGTGCTCTGCCCCGTGAGCCACACTGCAACCTGCAGCTTCTTGCTACTTAGGTGCAGATGAGTCGGCCCAGGCCGGCTTTGAACCTGGTCCTGCTGTTCTCAGTCTCCCAAGTAGCTGGGATTGCAGTGCGTGCTCTGGGTGCCTCGTGTGTTAAGGGCTGAGTTTGTACATAGATAAGACAAACAGCTTCCAGGGCCCGGAGTTTGGCCTCGTGGAAGAGTGCTCACCTAGCATACATAAAGCCCTGGATTTGGTTCCTCCCCACCACAAACACAGAAAAAGACAGAAGTGGTGCTGAGGCTCAAGTGGTAGAGCTCTAGCCTTGAGAAAGCCCAAGGACAGAGCTCAGGCCCTGAGCCCAAGGCCCAGGACTGGCAGGCTTGTGTGTGTGTGTGTGTGTGTGTGTGTGTGTGTGTGTGTGTGTGAGAGAGAGAGAGAGAGAGAGAGAGAGAGAGAGAGAGAGAGAGAGAGAGAGAGAGAGAGAGAGAGGAACAGCTTCCAGCCCATCTACAGCTGGCAACTCAGAATTAAGAAATTGGATGGAGGGGGTTGGCAGCCTGGCTCAGGTGATAGGGCACCAGTCAGTCAATGAGTAAAAGTGTCAGATACTGAGTTTGAGTCACAGTCTCTGACAAGAAAGAACTAGGCAGGTAGCTGGGGCTGAAATCTAGTGGCACAACAAACACTTGTCCCGTTACCGGCCAGGCTCTGGGGTAGATCTCCAGCAAAATCACAAGAAAAGTCGCAAAGAGAACCATGTTAGTGGTACCTCCTTTTTCTTTTGTTTTATCAAAATCTCATGCACATTTTCCAGCCATAATTTGGTGAGATTAAATACAGAGAATAAAGCAATGGAGGTGGGGGATTGTGACACATGGCATGCAAGTGTGTTTGCTGTTCATAAGAAGAGGAAAACGGTGGTGAAGGAAGAGAAGGTGAACCTCAGGCTGGCCTCCTGTAGTTCCTTCTTCTTGTAGTTCCTTCTGCGTCTCCCCAGTGCTATCTAATCATCCATCCAGCCCTTACTCATTTCCTTTTATTGTGCAACAAAACTCCTTGCATTTCAAGTGTCTTGCAATTGAAAAGGAAGAATAATCTCAGGGAATGGAGGGAGGACGTCTGCACGGCATTATTCGCACTTTTATTAAATTTGCTCTGGCAAATGTTTATGAAGTGGGAGAGTCGCTTTTCCCCCAAGCCACAAATTCCACCTTAATAAGTGAGCTGGGGAGGGAGGTAGTGGGGAGGACAGGAAGAAAGGAAGAAACCCGGAGACTGGGACTTTCCATCCGGAGTCCCTGGTCCACCCTCTGTCCCAGCGAACCCGGTGGCCTTGAGACTGACTAAGCCATGAGTCAGTGCCCCTGGCTGAGCCCTGGTGGGGCTGCAGGTGGGCCGAGCCAGCTGACAGTCCTGCACCCCTCCTCCGTGTCCTGGGCCCGCTTACAGCAGGCGGCGGGGGGGGGGGGGGGGGAGGGGGGAGAGGAGGGAGGGGGAAAAGGGGGTCACACTTCCATCGCTTCTGAGTCCTCTGGTTGAAAACGGAGGGTCCTGTTCGTCCCCACCCCACTTCTCGCAGGCCCTCACTGGTGGTGGGGACGCCCCCCTTACAAGCGGCGGCGTGCCTCAAGGCAGCCAATCAGATTACCCAGGCTCCTTCGTGCCCAGCGTGGGGACAGTGACAACCCCCACTGTGGAAGCACCTCTGGGGCGGAGGCGTGGGGGAGGCTTCAGGATTTGGGACGTAACCAGTATTATTTATCGCTGGGAGCTGTGGTGAGCTGGGTCCAGCGAAACTCCAGCCGTAGTAAGGGCGGAGCCGCACGAGGGCGGAGCTTCCGGTGGGGGCGGAGCCTACTGGGAGGGCGGAGCCTCATGCGAGTGGAGCCTTCCTATGAGGGTGGAGCCTACTGTGAGGGCGGAGCCTCATGTGAGTGGAGCCTTCCTTTGGGGGTGGAGCCTACTGGGAGGGCGGAGCCTCATGTGAGTGGAGCCTTCCTGTGGGGGTGGAGCCTACTGGAAGGGCGGAGCCTCATGCGAGTGGAGCCTTCCTGTTGGGGTGGAGCCTCGCGAGGGCGGATCCTACTGTGAGGGCGGAGCCTCATGTGAGTGGAGCCTTCTTGTGGGGGTGGAGCCTACTGTGAGGGCGGAGCCTCGTGTGAGTGGAGCCTTCCTGTGGGGGTGGAGCCTACAGTGAGGGCGGAGCCTCATGCGAGTGGAGCCTTCCTGTGGGGGTGGAGCCTCGCGAGGGCGGAGCGTCCAATGGGGTGGAGCCTCGTGTGGGGCGGAGCCTTCCCGTGGGTGGCGTATCTTTATAGCGTGGGTCCTCCCGTGGGCGGGACCCGCTGTGAGGTGGGGCCTCTTTGTGCACGGGAGGGGGGCTGAAAAGGTGGGGGCCCCCCTGTGTGTGGGCTGCAGTCGGTCCGCTTTCCCCTCAGGCCCTCTCCCTGTGAAGGAAGGGTGCTCTGGGAAACGGTTCTGGGAAGTCCCTCCACCCTCAACACCCCAACACGGCTGAGCCAGAGAAAACAGACACGTCGGAGAGCGGCGCTGAGCTCGTCATCACGTTCATCAACTAGGCGTACAAGCGTCATTGGTGATGAGGGCACTGTCACCTCAGGGTCGGGACCCCTCAGGCCCTGTCTGCTCTGGCAGGATCTGTCGGAGATAATCCCCAGCCCTGCGCCACACAGGGTCACAGTGCACTGTACCGAGTCTGGAAGGGAGGGTGACCACCACACTGGCTGTGCCCCCAAGGGGCAGCTGTGAGGTAGATATCCCAGGTCGGTCTTCCCCAGCCTCTGGCTGAGGACTGCTAAAGTCACAGGCATCTATCTATCTCCCAAGTCTAGCTGTGGCTCTGCATGCTGCACCTGTATGCGGGTCAGCCCCAGAGGTGCAGGTGGCCAAGAAGGGTCTCCTCCTGGTAACTGGCCCTGCTCCCCCACCCCCCACCAGGGAGTGAGGATGGCTTCCCCAGGTCCTGTGGGCCTGGACCTCTGGGTCTTGGTGCTGGCTGGGCCCGTGGATCCTCCTCCACCCCCACAGACTTGCTTCCTTCACAGTGGGGCCTACGGGAGCTGGGGATGGCTCACTGCCTCCTCCCAGAGGCAGGCAGGGAAAACTGCACGGAGAATGGCCTCTCACGCATGCATATTTGCATGCTTACATGCATGAAGTGCACACACACTCAGGATAACATTATTACCAGGAGACCAACAGTGAGCCAAGCTGGGGTTTTCTAACATGCCACGGTGGGGGCAGGGCTCATGAGAGGAGGCCCACGGCCACCTTCCTCTGCTTCTGGGGTGGGCTGGGGTCTTGCTGACTGAGGGAAGGGTGGGTCCATCACCAATGTGACCCAAGCCAAGTCCCTGTGTGAAAGACCCTGACCCATGCACTGCATCTGGAGATGGAGCCTTGTGGAAGAAGGTAAGGTAAAATGATGTGGTTACCGGGGGGTGGGGGGTCACAGGACAGGTTTCTTAGATGCCAGAGCCTTTCCTGTCCATCTTGTGGCTGACCACAAGGACCTGACTGGGCCCCCACCATTCTGGCCTTGCTCCTGCACCTCCAGCCTTTGGGTCACAGGAAGGCAGGCTTGGTGTCCCCTCTGGTCTGTGTCCCTGTCCCAGCTGCATCTGCGGGCAGAGGGGAATAGCACCTGTGGTCACTGCACTCACAGGCCCAGGCAGTGCCACTGAGACCCGTGGACCTTCCACCACTGCACAGGACACCCGAAGGACAGCTGTCTTTCTGGGGCTGTGTGAGCAGGAGTGTACATACAGGACTGTGTCTGGATGTGCTAGGTGGATGTGTGTAGGGAGTATGGGTGAAGAACCCAGACCTCAGTCAATGGCCTCATGTCACAGCTGGGACAGGACAGGAGTGTAACCTCTCAGCAATGGCTCAGGGAGCAGGAGGCCCATCTTTTCCCTCTCCTGTGGGGTGGCAGGGGGCTGAGCCATGGAACTCAGCTGTGATGTGTGTCAGAGCAGCTGCCGGGCCAGGCGTAAGGATGGAGGTTCACATCTGCCCAGGCACAGGAGCCAGGGTGGGAGGCAAGCTGCACACGTGCCTGGCGTGGGCCGTGTTCCTGAGAATAACCTTCAATGCCAGGCCACCAACCCCGTCTCGAGCCTGGCCCACACTGGGAGCATGGGACAACAGTGCAGACTGGGGTGCTTCATGTCAGTCTCTTGGCCGGGCCAGCATGAGCCTGGCTGCAGGAGGCCAGGTGTGGAACCTCTACAGCGGCTGGCCAGACAGGGCCAGTAGGCCAAGGGCCCAGGAAGAGATGGCTGCAGGAAAGCTGGGCAGGCATGCGTGGACATGGGGTGGGATGGAGGAGACAGACCTGCCCTGAGAGATGGACTCTCCCTTTTCCCATTGGACTGGGGCTCAGAGAACCCTGTGAGGTGGGCAGGAATAAAGCTCAGGTCAGAGAACTCAGAGGAAAGGTGATGGCACTACTGAACCCGCTCACCTCAGACTGAAAGTCATCTTACACCCTTGAAGCGTCAGGACTTCCCCAGGAGTCCAGAGCACAGAGCAAGCCAAACAAGCCCCCCCCTCCCCCCGCTGTCACTGCAGAGGGCCTCCGAGGCAATGTGCATTCACAGCCATCTCCCCGTTCTTCCAACAGTACATCTTTTTTTTATTTATCTTTATGTGTCAGAACTGGGATTTGAACTCAGGGCCTGGGCACTGTTCCTTAACTTTTCTGCTCAAGGCTAGTGCTCCACCTCTGAGCCATAGTGCCAAAACTCTCCTTGCCTGGGCTGGCTTCAAACTGAGATCCTCAGATCTCAGCCTCTCTGGTAGTTAGGGTCCAGGCGGGGGCCACTGGCACCAAACTCTTCAACAGATTTTGTTCCCAGCTAATGGTGCTATACTGCTCACTTCCTTTCCCACTCAGAGCCCTGCTGGTGGACGAATGAGATGAGGTGGGCATCAGAGACCCCACAGTTCCTGTGACTTGTGCTTTTGGCTTCCCTCTTGCTTCCATCCATCCCAGTAGTTGGGCCACCATCTGCGCCCCACTGGTCCTCAGACTTCCTTTCAATGTTTTTTGGGCCCTTCCATCAGGATGGGACAGAGAAACTGGATCAGAAAGCAAGCCTCGCTGAGGTAATGGGTAGGTGGCGCCAGGCGTGTGCCCCTGCAAGAGGGGAACCCCCAAATAAGGTCTCCGAGGGCTAGATGTCAGAAGGATTGGGGGGCAGGGTAGAAGAGCTGCATTCTACTTTCTCTGTCCCCAAGTCCAGGCTGCCCAGGCCTGCTGTGGGGAGACCCCTCTCCCTCTGGGTGGAGCCTGTGGGTGTGGTAGAATCCACCAGATTCACATTTTCCTGGGTAGGTGTGGACACTGAGGGCTGGGGCAGGTGGGTGAAGGGCAGGATTCCTGTCCAATCCCACAGGCCAAGTGCAGGGGAAGTGGGCGGGTCTTCTAGCAGCCTAGAGAATATAAAGTGATGGAGGAGTGACCAAGGGCTGGGGCGAGCAGGGGTGCGATGGAGTAAAAAAGTCTTGCACACGCGCACGCGCACACACACACATGAACAGGTGAGTAAAAATGCCAGGCCAGCCTCACACAACGCTCTGCCGGTCACCAGCCCCCTCGAAATCAGATGTCCCTGAGCTTCCCCCACGGCCAAAGTCAATGAAAATCCCTTCAGAATCTGAGTCCGCTGACTCTAGGATCCGGTCCACCAGAGTCTCAGGGCTGGAGGTGGGTGGGGAGCCCCCGCGGGCTGGGGCCGGCTCAGGCGGCTGGGCCAGGGGGTAGAGTCTGCTGGGGCAGGGCCCTGTGGGGGGTGTCAGGGAGGACCGGAAGGACCCTCCGGGGCCCTGGCCAGGCACATCGCTGAAGCCCTGGGGCTCCGGGCAGGAGGTCATCTCGGAGACGGAGTGCCTACGGATGCTGCCGCCCGCCGCCGCGCCCTCCGCCTCGTGCTCAGCCACAGGGTTCAGCAGCGGGGTGTTGTAGCTCTTGGAGCGGACGACCGGGTTCTTGGCCAGGGCGTCCCCAGGGCGGGACCGGGGCACAAGGCGCTTCTCTGCGGGGAGAAGCAAGGGTCACGCAGGAGCCCGGCCAAGGCCACCAGCCACGTGGCCTGTGCGCCCGACCAGCATGTGTGGTACCTGCCAGGCCCAGGCCGGTGCAGGCCCCTCCACCCCGACCTCCACCAGCCTCCCGGACAGGCAGCAGGGCATCAAGTCAGTGCGATTCTAGGCAGCACTCCGAAGGCTGTGTATTACCTAAGCCCGCTTGTGTGCCTCCATTTCTCCATCTGCTGAGCTCTGAGCTCAAGACAAGGGAGCTGCAGGCAAGCCTCGCAGTCCACTGCCTGGGGGCCTCTGGCTGCATTGGGGAGGAGGCAGAAGCCAGGACCCTCCCATCATGTTTCAGGCCTCCACTAGGGACACCTTGCAGTTTCCAGCAGTGACCACTAGGTGGCAGGGCTGGGTCCCACTGCCTGGCTGAGACATACCAGTGGGTAGGTTAACACCAACAGGGGCTGCCAGATTGGGGGGGAGAAAGGGCCGGCACCCCCGACACACTAGGGTGTCCAAGTTAGCCCAGGCAGGATCAGGACAGGTGTGCTGCATGGCTGGGCTTGATTCCGCACGGGACCCACGCCTACCCAGGATGCAGGAGTGAGTGAAGGTGTCCTCGCTGGAGTAGAGGCCATAGGCACCCAGGTAGGGCGACACCACCTTCTGGATGAGCGTCTCCAGGCGCAGGTAGTCCTCGGTCACACCCCTGGACTCATGTACCCCCTGGAAGGCAGGGCGGGGAAGCATCACAACCCCGTCCGGGCAGCCTGTCCTCTCCTCTCTTGGCACAGCACCACGGTGGCTTCCTTGGCCCCACAGTGTGGTCATTGTGCCTGCACCTTGACAGGATGCTCCAGTGGAAAAGGGCGCTGTGGCTAGGGAAGGCTGGGCCTCCCAGTGTCCACCCTCGAGTCTGGAGGAGTCCCTGTCACCCAGGCCCTTGCACCCAGAAGGGCAGGCAGGGAAGCTGACTGGGGTCGGGCCAGCCACCATCAAGGGTCAACGACTGACCCACTCTCTGGCCTCGCTCTCCTCCCACAGGCTGCCCTCTGGGATGGGTGCCACCCTAGCCTCCCTTTGTGGGGGAGAGGGGATGGAACAACCAGGCTTCTTCCTGGTTTATTCCAGCTGGGCCTGTGCTGTCAGGGTCGCCTCTGTTCACCACCCCAGCAGCAGACTGATCTGCTTCCGGCCTGGCGCCCTGACAGGGCTGGGAGTTAGGAGGTGCAGATGCGGTGCAGGCCAGCTGGCTTCCGGGGCCAGGCAGTGACCAGGTCTCGCAGGAAAGGAGATCCGCCACCCAAGGGCATGGGAAGGGCTGGGCTGGGAGGCTGCCCAGAGAATGAGAGTCCCCCGAGCCCAGCTTGGGCACGGGCTGGGGGGCTCCATGCGGCCCCTGGTGACAGCAGGATGCAGGCCCCCTCGGTGTGGGCTATCTCCGCTCTGCCAAAGTAGCTGGGTGCCCAGGGCCCTATCCGCCCTTCCCCGGGCTCTGCTGCGGGGCCCGGCCTTGTCCCACCTGCAGCACGAGCAGCATCTGCACAATGGCGGGGGGCACGCGGGCGCGGGCACGGGCGAGAGCGTCCTCCAGCCGCACGCTGAGGGCGATGGCGTCCCGGAAATGCAGCAGGGCCAGCTGGCGCACTGATGGCTCCTTGCCCTGCAGACACAGAGCCGTGTTCTGCCACACCCTGCTACTTGTGACCTCCCCTCCCCTCTGCCTCCAATCCTGCTCGTGGACCTCCCAGATCTCCCCGGATGACCTGCCCCAAGGGGAGGCCGACTGTCCCTTGGGGGAGCTGGCCTTACCTGCATCTCACAGGTGAGGAGCCAGGGGATGCCAGGCTCTGTGGCCCATAAAGGGTGGCATGGCCGGGCATTGCCACGGCTGCCAGGCCCTGGGCTCTCCTCCCTGTCACTCACCTGCACAGGATAGAAGATGGCCTGCAGCGTGGGCAGCACGTCACTGAAGAAGAAGTCCCAGGTCTCTGCCAGTGAGTCCAGCAGCTTCTGTCCTGTGGGCGCAGAGCGGTCATGGCTCATCCAGACAGGCACCAGACCTTCTCACCCAGGACCAACGGCCGAGGTGGGTGGTGCCTGCCAGGGCCACTCTGGGCCTCCAGCTCCCTCCACGTCACGTGGGGAGGGGACGGGCCCTGGCTGCCAGTGTGCGGCTAGTCCAGGCCCAGAGGCCATCAGTACAGGTTATCTTTTAGCTGCTGGTACTGGGGGAATTAAACTTGGCCTCAAGGTCTTGTTTTACTTTTTGCCTCAAGGCTAGCATTCTACCACTTGAGCCCCAGCTCCATTTCCGGCTTTTTGCTAGTAAACTAGAGCTAAAAGTCTTACAAACTTTCCTGTCTAGGCTGGCGCTGAGCCTCAATTCTCAGATCTCAGCCCGCTAAGAAGTTGGGGCTACAGATGTGAGGCACTGGTGCCCAGCCTCTCAGCAAGGGTCATATGCAGGCACATGCCAGCTGCCAGGTCCTGTCCCTCTGCCTCAGGTGTGCCCCCGCCCACCGTCCCGCACAGGCTAAGGGATTGGCCCACTCACTTCTCGTGCCATCTGACCCATGCTTACAGAGGAACTGCTTTGTGCCAGCCTGAGGCTGGGCACGAAGGACAGAGCAGCCCCACACAGAACGGCCATGGGAGATAAGGGTGGTGGACTGTCCTCCAGGGTGAACTACAGGTTGGGGGTCCTCTCCCTCTTGGGGCCGGGACCGCCCCTCCACGCTGACAGTGGGAGGCCTGGGAAACCCTGCAAGAGCAGCACCAGAGCCCAGGCGTGCATGGTCAGCACAAGGGCTTCCTGGAGTCGGGGTGGCTGGGCTGGGCTGGAGCCATGAGGGGCCTGTGGCTGCGTGGAAATCCCCAAAGCAGCTCCGTGGAAAGCGGCGTGGGACAAGCTGCGCACCTGGCAGCTGCGGGCTGGGGTGTGAAGGCCCTGCACGTGTGCCAGCCTGTGCTGCAGGAGGAACCCTGTGGTTGGGTCTGAGAAAGCAGAGGCCCAGTGCTGGTCAGCCTGGCTGGAAGCACACACAGCCCCGCACTGTTACCATGGAAACCACCAGGGCTGGGGCCCAGCTCTCCTCTGGTGGAGCCCAGAGGCCCCCTCCAGCCTGGCCATCCCACTCAGGGAGGCTGCCCTCCAGCCCTGAGGGGCCGCCTGCAGACACAGTCCCTTCAGCCCCTCTGCTGCAGGAAGAAGGGTGGCCTTGGGCGCTGGCCAGGACAGGTGGGCGCAGGCCGCTCTCCAGCCCTTGGGGGGGATGGGCTCTGGGAAGCAGATATTAGACAGAGTCGGGGGCGGTGCCAGGCTGTGCTCGCTGTAGGACCCCCTTGGTCCCCCCCACCCCAGCTGGAGTGCCCTGGCGCTGAGCATGCCCTCCTGTGAGCCCTCGGGCTCTGGCTGGTAGAGGAGGCCTGGGCCACGGTAGCACTACGCGGGTAGAGGCCATGGAGGGGACATGGTGGCAGAGCACAGGGGGAGCAGGTATGCCAAGGCTGCAGAGCATGGGGTGGGGTCACGTGATCACACCAGATTCAGCTCCCTGGGGAGCAGTCAAGGCAGACCCCAGGCCTGAATGCAGATCGCAGCACCCTCGGACGTGAGCTGGAGCTGGTTCCCAGGAATCGCTGCCCCGCTTAGCCAGGGTGCCCTCCACCCTCAGGGGCCTTGACTGCCAGCTCACAGCCAGTGCAGGTACTGCGTGTCACATGTCTCCCACTAGCAGTCCGGGGTGGCAGGGAGCGGTGACTCTGGGACAGGGTGGCCATGGCTGCTGTGTATCACTGCATGGGGCTACGAGGGTTCTGGACAGATGACTTCCCACGCAGACCCGATCTATCCCCAGACAGGGGCCACTGCACCCTCTGACCCACATCTGAGTCCCCAGCTGGGAGTCCCTGAGGCAGAGCCCGGCATCTGCCACATTCCTGGGTCCCCAACGCCCTCTGCCACACAGCAAGCCCAACCTCCAGTGCTAGGACAGACACAGAGGCCGCAAACCCGCCATGCTGTGGCTAGCTGAGAAGGCCCGGAGCTTTCCAGGGCTGTCCCCTATGCCACCTACTGGGCAGGCTGGCTGCACCCAAGCTGGAAGACACGGCACTGTGGGCAGGCCTCTGCCAGGCCACACAAAGCCACCGTTCTCCCGGCCTGGCTCCCGTGGGCCAGCATGGGTGGGAGGCAAGGCCCCGCGGGAATGTGCCAACTCAGCGCGTGCAGGCCGCTCAGGTGTGGAATGCACCGCCTCGAGGGTCACCTCCTCCACATGCGGGCTGCTGCCCACTGCCGTGCTCTCGCCTACCCCTGGCTCCTGCTGGGCCAGCCCCATCGGACAGTGGACAGAACTGGGTGACAGACAGGGTGCAACGCTCAGTTCCCATGGGGCCGGCGAGCCTCCGGGCCTCAGTCTTCCCCTGCATGGAATGGGCCAGCACCATCACCCAGGAAGGCCTGGAGGAGGCCCTGGTCTGGTGGGGTGACAAGCTGGCTGCCCGGGCACTGGGCTCTGCCACGCCACGGCAGGTGATGCAGACTAGATCAATAGTTTCTCACCATCCTCTCGCCTGCACCAGGTGAGCCAGGAGAGGAAAGTCACTCAGCAATCGCTCACAGAGCCTGAAGCTCAGGGCTTGGGGCAGGGAGGACTGGTGTCTGGGGCCACACGGAGGACCAGTGAGCAGAGCCTCTGGTCCCGGGAGGAGACCAGCTTGGCCCATCCCCTGAGGTGCTCGGGCACCTGGCAGGTCAAGGCCCTTTGCGCCCTGTGAGACCTCGGGGCCTCAGGAGGGCTGGGCTAGGAGCCCTGGAGTCACAGACCTGGGTTTAAATCCTGCTCTGCAGTCCCCACTCGGTACTGAGGACAGGCTCAGCCCGGCCCAGCCCGGGCCACTCACCCTCGTAGAAACGGATCTTGTCTCTCAGGATCACCATGCCTTTCGTCAGCAGCTGGTTCTGGAAAAAACACAGGTGTCACCCCGAAGGTCACCTGACCCAGAGGACCTCAAGAGCCCACCAACAATGCTGAGTGTCTGTGCTCACGCCTGTAACCCTAGCTACTCAGGAGGCTAAGGTCCTGGCTTGAATCAGCTTATGCAGAAAACTTTGTGAGACTCTTATCTCATTACTCAGCAAAAAGCTGAAAGTGAAGCTGTAAGAAAGCTAAGGGACAGTGCCCACGCCCTGAGTTCCAGCTCCAGAACCAGCACGAAAACCAAAGCCCCCCAGGAAGTGGCTGAGATCCGGAAGGCCAGTGGCTCAGAGGCCTGAACCATGCTGGAGGTGGACGCAGAGTCCTTCAAAAGATGGGCCAGGCACCAGGCTGAGCGGGGCAGGCAGTGCTATGCACACAGTGGCAGGGAAAGGACCCGAAGCCAGAAAGCCTGTCTTGCCAGCCGCCAACATGTGGGGATGGTGCGGATGGGGGCAGCGCAGGCAGGCTGAGACCCCAGGACTTCTGGGCGAGTTACACCAGCCAGGGCTGGTAATGACACACGGGTCCACCGTGGAGGCATGGGCAATCAAACGTGGCACAAGGCCTACACCTGGCTGAAACGAGTGAGGGGGAAATGTCCAGGGCAGGCAGATGAAATCCAGGCCAGGGAGAGGCCCTATGTCACCAGATGAACAGGGAACAAGTTGGGGTGGGGAGGGCTGCTAAAACGGGTGCATGGTTTGGAACAGGAATGTTCTGAAACGGAAAATACTTGCATAGCTCTGCAAACACACCACAAACCACCGACTCACATGATTTAAATGGGTGGGTGATGTACAATGTCTTAATACTCCAAGCTGTGAAGAATCCAAGCTAGCTGGATAGGGGGGGCTCCCGCCTATAACTCTACCTACTCAAGATCTGACTGTCTTGGGTTGAGACCTGAGGATCTTGGTTCAAAGCCAGGCTGGGTAGAAAAGCCCCTAAGACTCTTATCATATCTAATAAATTACTCAGAAAAAGCTGGAATTGGTGCTGTGGCGCAAGTGCTAGCCTTAAGCATAAGAGGCGCAGGGACAAAGCCCAGGCCCTGAGTTCAAGTTCCAGGACTGTTTTAAAAATGATAACTAGGCCGGGAGTTTGGCCTAGTGGTTAAAGTGCTTGCCTAGCATGCATGAAGACCCGGGTTCGATTCCTCGGTACCACATACATAGAAAAAAGCCAGAAGTGGTGCTGAGGCTCAAGTAGTAGAGCTCTAGCCTTGAGAAAGTCCAAGGACAGTGCTCAGGCCCTGAGCTCAAGCCCAGAACTGGCAAAAAAAAAAAAAGAAAAAAAAATGATAACTAAAAAAAAAAAGAATCCCAAGCTGGGTGTGGAGACGCATATCAATAGTCCCAGCACTCAGGAGGGTGGCTGAGGTGGGAAGACCATGATTTCAAGGCCAGCATAAACTTCAGAAAGGGATACTATTTCAAAAGTTCAAATCTTGCCAGGCACTGGTGGCTCACGCCTATAGTCCTATTCAGGAAGGTGAGATCTGAGGACTGTGGTTCAAAGCCAGTCTTCACAGAAAAGTCTGAGACTGACTCCATCTCAAAAAGGGAGCTGAAATCACGACTCAAATGATAGGGTGCCAGCCAAGCAAGCAAGACAAGTATGAGGCTCTGAGTTCAAACTCCAGTGCCAAAAGACAAGGCAAAACACGCACACGTACCACACAGACCCCAAAACAAACAAGACAAGAGGATCAGTAACTCAAAAATCCCTATATAGTCCCACAAGGTGAGGAAGCTCGGGCCCATCCTCCCCACTGACGAGGCGGGCGCCGTGCCCTGGGCTGTGTGCCCTGCCGGCCTGGCTATGTGACTGCAGGCAGGTGGCATCACCTCTCTGGCCCTGAGAATCGGATCTGTGTCTTGTCATTTAACCATCACAACCACCAGTGCTGGCTGGGGAAACTGAGTCCAGGTGAGGTCTCCTGTGCCATGGGTGGGGCTGGGAGCAGGCGCACCCACCTGCAGGTACTCGGTGAAGAAGGACCCCAGTTCTGTCTTCAGCAGCTGCCTGTGGGGAGGGAAACGCGGTGAGCAGAGGCTCCCCCTGCACTGGGGACCTGGTGAGCAAGCTGCCCTCCCCTGCCCCTCCCCCCCAGCACCTCAGCTACAGGCACCGTGAGAAGAATGGGAAGGCACAGGGCAGGGGCCACAGTGTCTCATGCTTCCTGGGACACCTGGCCAGGCTGGTGTCCCCGGGTGCCTGCCAAGTTCCTTGGGTCCCCTTCACACACCAGAGAGGCTCAGAGAGGTCAAGTGACTGATCTGAGGGCACACAGCACATAGTAGGGCGGGGGAGGGGGGGCCCGTGCCACATTCTACCCCACCCTCCCCATCCTACAGTGGGGGCAAAGGAGCAGAGCTGTGACGTGAGGAAGCAGTGACCAGCGTCAGAGACATGCCCTGGTGTCCCTTCTTTTCCTCCCCCATGAGGGACACCGGGTCCTCCAAGGCCCAAGCCGTCCCAGCAGCAGGGTTGTGTAACGCAGTCGAGCGTGGGGCGCCTCCGTGCCGCCCCTCCCACTCCAGCCCCCGCTTCTCCCCCGCGTCTCTTCTCATCTGTGGCCTGGGATCAGCCAGAGCACACAGTGGGCGGGGGGGGGGGGACAGCCATCGCCACACCTTGGGAAGGACCAAGAAGCAGGACAACCATGCTCCCACAGCTGAAATCCTCTGTGCCTTGGTGGGTGGCGTGGAGGCCGGGGAGGGGCCACAGAGAAGGCCACGGAGGTGACATGAGAGTCCGTGGCACAGAATGGGAAGCAGGATCAGAGCCTCCGCTGTGGGCATTGGGCTGGCTCTGGGAGGAAGTGGGAGCCGGAAGCTCCCCCGGGGGCCCAGCCAGCTGTCCCATGGGACTGGTGGCCACCCTGTGGTGAGGCTCCCTTCACATCACCTTCAGGGGGCAAAGTCCAGTGGAAAGTCCAGCGGATGGAAACAGCATGGAAGTTCTGCACGTGACCTGACCCTCAGTGGACTGGGGCAGCAGGCAAGGGCCCAGCGTCACCATTAGGTTCTTCAGGCTTCTTGGATGCTCATCAGGGCGCCATGCGCAATGGTAAGCAGCCATGAGAACGCCTAGGCTCCCCTGGCCTCCTCTTATCCCGTAAGGACCCTTTCAAGGTGGGTGGGGTGGGACCTCCCTTTCCATTAACCTATGGGCCGCTCTGCACAGCAAGGGAAGGGCTTTCCTGCCTGTTTTCCCAGCTGCCTGGTGTCCCCTGTCCTCTGCTGCTCCTTAGCCCTCACTTGCTGCCTGGGCACAGGAAACCAGGGTGCTGGAGCGTTGCTCCACCAGATGCAACATAGCTGTGACAGAGCTGCAGTGTCCCTTCTCTCTGATGGAGCAAATACCGTGGGGGGCCCCACTCAGGGATGGGGGGGGGAAACAAGGTCCAGGGGAGGCAGAGCAGTGGCCAGGCCGGGGTCAGGGCCTGGCAGCCTGGTGTCCCGTGTGGCACTGCCTGGCACTCACCGGACACCCTCGTTGAGGCTGAAGAGCTCCTGGTCCCGCAGCCCCTTGCGCTGGAACACAGCGATCACACCGCTGTGGATGCTGTGGGTGGGAGAAAGGAGTGAGGCCTGGAGCCCTCTCCACCCACCCCTGCCACCCAACCTCTCCTGGCCCACCCCTGAGCCATGCCTTGGCCTCCTGGGAGCAAAAGCCCGTGCCATGGTCAAATCGGCACTAACGTGGCCATTCCCACTCTGCTGGCCAGAGCCTGGCGCTCTGCTCCTCTACCCCCACGGCCACGCCCCATGGACTGCCTCCCGCTGCTGCCCCTGCCCTCATCTCCAGCCCCCATCCCCAATCTGGCCTGTCACAGCTCCCTGGCACACCAGTGGGACCCCAACACCAGCAGCTCACTGGCGCTCACGCACACCTGGAATTGTAGCTACTAAGGAGGTTGAAATCTGAGGATCTCGGTTTGAAGCCCGCCAGGGGAGAAAAGTCTATGAGACTCTATCTCCAGTTAGTCAGCAAAAGAGCTGAAAGTGGACTGTGGGTCAAGCGAGAGGATACCAGCTTTGAGTGAGAAAGCTCAGGCCCTAAGTTCCAGCCCCAGTCCCAGCACACACGCACACGAGTGCACACGCACACAAGTGCGCGCGCACACGCGCGCACACACACACACACACACACACACACACACGGAAGCTATGGCCACCGCTCTCTGTGGAGGCCAGTGTCTCAAGCTCTGTGGCTCATGGCTGTGCATACAGCGGTGAGGAGCTGGGCTCACCCTGCTCCGAAGCCTTCTTCCAGGAGCTGAGCCCTGAGCAGCGCCCCCCAACCAGCGCGGCACATCCTGCGCTAGCTGCACCTGGCTACACGGGAGGCACTGCTGCCACAGGACCTCTGCACATGCCTCCCACTTCATCCAATCCACTCCTTCCAGATCATGGGCCACGTTAGCTTCCCGAGTTAGAGCCAGGTATGGGTGGGCTTCTAGTCCGGGGGGGCCTGGGGGGGGGACAGCAGGGTCTCATGCCCTGTACAGCTGGGACGTGAGGTCTACGTCTGCTGGGGTCACCACTGGTTTCTCAGTGGTTGTGGTGTAGGCTACGAACAGCAGGACGGGGCATCCATTATGGCTCCCGGAAGGTGAGAAATCCACAAGAGGCCAGGCCCCCGAGGCAGCTGTACCATGCCGTCTGCCTGGACGCTGGGCCCTGTCTGCTGAGCTTGGGGTGGAGGGGTCGGTGGTCTGCCGGGGTGGCTGTGGTCTCCAACCAGGGCTGACGCGGCCCAGGCAGAGGGGCTGAAGGCCTGAGGAGGGTCGGATGCCAGCCTAGGAGGTTCTGGTCCTGCCATCCTCAAGGCCCCGCCCTGAACCCCATCTTTCCTTCCTCACCCCATGCCACCCCCTAAAGCCACCCTGCCTCTCCTCTGAACCCCTCTGCTGGAGCTCCTGCCCCTGGTCTGGGGAATCATTACAGCGGTGGCCCTCACTGGAGGCCAGAGGGCTGCCCGCTCCCTTGGTGAAGCCCGGGGAGGGGGTGGCAAAGGATGAGCTATGTGGCTGGCCTCTGCCCCCACAGTGGCACCGGGAGGTGTGTCTCTGCTAGACCAGGTCCCCCGCACTGTCCTCGGGGGGTCTCAGGTGCAGGCCAGGCATGACTCACCCTGGAGAGTCTATGGATGTGGCCTCAGTGGCCCCAAACCTACAGTGGGGAGACACGTGCCCAGGGGTGTTGCTGTAGGATGGGGGGATGCATCTGCTATGCCCCAGGCTTCCTTCCAACTACCAGCACATGGTGGCTGGGTTAGGGCCCAGGTGACAGAGATGCTGAGGCCCAGAGAGACCCAGGAGCCTTCTCAGAATCACACAGATCCATACCTACCAGGGCCACACTCAAGACAACCCTGGCCTAAGCTCTTTCCCATGCCTCCCTAGTCCTTCTGGGGTGTACAAGTAAGATCCCCCCTTCTCTCACTTCTCTCTCTCTAGCTCTACAAGGATACATGTTCTTTTCAAAGTGCAAGCAGAAAACCTCCCAAAACCTCCAAAACAGAAGTGAAACCCAGCTGCCTGGCCAGGGCCCCGGGCTGGATACTTTACAGGAGAGGTCAGGCCCCCTCTCCAGGAGGCCCCCTTCCAGTCCCCAGTACCCCTGTGGGGGTCAGCCCGTCCCCACTGCGCTGGGCCCGGAAGCTGCCAGGGACGTCGGTGACTCAGGCTGCAGCCTGCAGGGCTGGGACTCACTGCCCCAAGGCTGGCAGGAGGCCAAGCCCCCGTGGAGAGGAAGGGGCTAGGAGCAGAACTCTGTGCCACCCACCTGCCCACTGCCCACACAGGAAGCCAGGCTGCGGAGTGACTTCTGAGGCCCCTGCGGGATTAGACTGCCCCCCCATCTTTCTTGGGGCAATCCACTGGGCAGAACTGGAGGTGGGGGGTGTTATCACTAGGTCTCTCTCCACCCTGTGCCCAGAGACCAGGTTCCCACTGGCTGACAGGGACAGAGGCCAAGGCGTGGGTGGCCTGTGGCAATTGGAATAAGTGACCTCAGGGCCCTACAACCCACAGTTGTCCTCGGACAGTTCAGCCAGCAGCTTCCCAGTTTCCCAGGCTTAAGCCCTGGTGTCAGGAGGCTGTTCCTTCTGGGGGCTCCAGAGGTGAACCCTACCCCTGTCTCAGCACCCTGGGGTCTCAGCTCCTCCTCCACCTCCAGGTCTACAGCCTGTGACTGCGGGCCTCTCCCCAGCTCAGGGTCCCTGTCAGTGGCCTCCTCTCAGCTGTGAACCCCCCACCCACAGGCAGGCGCCTGGACCCTGCTGACCATGTTCCCAGCCTGACCATAGCAGACAGGCGGGGTGGGGGGAGCCAGCCACAGAACCCAGCCTCCAATAATCCTTCCACAGCCAGGGCCAGTGTCTGCTGGCCCTTTAAGACGCCCTTCCCCCAGCCCCCTAACAGTTGGTCTGCCTGAATCACCTGCGTCCCAGGCTGATCCTCTGAGCCTCAATTGCTCCATCTATAGACAGGGACCCCAAGTGCCGAGTCCCTCGTGGGTGGAGGCTTATGGGGATGGAAGGACTGGCTCAGGCCTGGGGTGAGGGCAAGGCCCAGCACAAGGTGTTGCCCACCCTGCCTGTGAAATGAGGCGCCAGTGTGCTGGGAGGGAGTAGCTGGGGACCACAGCCTTGGAGCTTAGCTCTCAGCACTTTCACCCACGCTGGCCTCACGGCCTACATGCAGACCCCAAGCCCTGACCTCCACAGCGGTTGAGGTTGAGGTAGCTCCTTCCCCCTCAGTGGAAGCTGATGGAGGGTTGTCAGACCGACCCTGGGGGTCGAGGTGCATCCTCTACTCTGTGCCCAGCACCTTGGGACCAGCTTTCTCCTTGTCCTGCCTGCCCAGGGCATCTCCAGGCTGGGACCCCAGGGGCACTGGCTCAGGACACGGGGATATCCAGGGGTCCCCGTAGCATCTCAGGGCTGCTGTGGGTCTTTGGCACCTTTTGGAAGCTTCCCAGGGCCCCCTCGCCAGGAGGCAGAGGCTAAAGCTCCCTAGGGGCTGCCACAGGTGACCATCCAAGGGCTGCTCTGGGCCCAGCAGCTCCAGCACGTGTAGTGCACCCAGGTCTTTCCTGGCTCTCAGGAATCACTCTGGGCCACCTCCTCCCCCAGGCAGGCAAGGGTGGCAGCCCAGGGCCCTTGGCTCAAGGGCTCAGCCTTCAGAGACTTGAAGGCCCCAGGAGGGGACACTGAAAAGTAGCCAGCAAGGCTGTGTGAGGTCACGCCATGTTCCAGAGCCCCCCACCCACCTAAGGTCTGGGAAAAGGCTTTATTCCAGCCTCACAACAAAACAGATACCAGCCCATGCCCACGCCCATGAAGCATGCCCTATAGTGGGTATAGTGGTGGGGTGAACCCCACGTCATTTCCACACTAGGATTCGTTAAACCATCTCCAGCCTTGTGACACAGCTGCTTATCTGTGCCCACAGCCCTGTAGGCGGGACTTGGTCTAGAAAGTTCCCAAGGCCCATTTCTACAAGGTTAAAGCTGTAGTGCGTGCGTGCGTGCGTGCGTGTGTACGCATACACAGGTCTATGGCTTGAACTCTGTTGGGACATTGTTTCTTAGCTTCACTCCAGGCCAGGCTAGCACTCTCTACACCCCACAGCTCCACTTCTAAATGTTTTTTGTTGTTGTTGGTCATGGGACTTGAACTCTGGCCCTGGGCGCTGTCCCCGAGCTCTTCAGCTCAAGGCTACGGCCCTACCCCTTGAGCCACAGCACTACTTCCAATTTTCTGGTAGTTAATGGGAGACGAGAGTCTCTTGGATGTCAGTGCCCGGGCTGGCTTTGGATCTTGAGCCTCAGACCTCAGCCTCCTGAGTAGCTAGGATGACAGCCGTGAGCCACTGCGCCCGGCTCCCACTTGTGATTTTGTTGGTCAGTTGGAGGTAATTTTATGGGCTTTCCTGCCCAGACTGGCTTCAAACCGCAATCCTCAGATCTCAGCCTCCCGGGTATCTAGGAGATACAGGTGCGAGCCTCTGGGACATGGCTGTTTCCTACTAAATTCTGTTTTCACATCTTGCCTGAATTTTTCTCTTTCTGGCTACCAGAATGGGGAGCGCTAGTTGAACATAGTGAACCTGGAGCGCCACGGGGCCAGGCAGGGAGGCAGGGGATAGCACCCCCACCCCCTCCAGGGCTGGGAAGGGGTGGGCTGGTTACCCATTTCCCTGGGAGAGCCCCTCAGTAGGTGCTCAGCCCTAGGCCTGGCATAACTGGGCTGCACAGGCAGTGGGAGCTCAGGAGCGACTCGAGCTGTGGTTCTGGTGAAGGCAGCCCAGCGTGGGCAACGCGCCTGCAGGAGAGCCTGCAGTCCCGGAGGGCAGGGGGCATGTAGCTCATGCAATGCCAAGGGCCAGGTTTCTTCCCCTCATTGCAATGTCCAGTCTCTGGACGGTCTCCTGACTTACTTCCCAGCTCTGGTGGGCTATTATCTGTTTCACTTGTGCCCAGCCCAGATTGGGCCACAAACAACAATGTGCCACTGGCTGAGGGCTCTGCTCAGGACAGGCTGGACTGTGTTTGTAACTCTGTGGCCAGATGAGGAGGCGGGTTAGAGGAACCTAGCAGACAGGCCCTGGGTCACTGCAGTATCCCTATGCACTTGAAACCTTACACCCAACTTGGAAATAGGGTCTTGGCAGGTGTAACAGAAGGAGGGGATCTTGAGAAGCTGTGGTCCCTTGTTTGTGGTGGGACAGGATGCAGCAGCTGCTGTCTTCATGAGAGGAAGACAAAGGCCGGTGAGGACGCAGGCAGGACTGGAGGAGGCTGCTGCAAGCCAAGGGCCCAAGGAGCAGGCAGAGGCACACGAGAATTCCCTAGAACCATCAGAGGGACCTGGCCAGGCCCCACCCTCGTCATGCCTCTTCAAGAGCCCTGAGGATACACTGCTATTATCTGAAACTGCCCGGTGACACTGATGTGGTCACACAGATAAAGGGGTGCACCAGCCAGCCTGGCACAGGCTGTGGTGCCCTGAGAGAGAGGGCAGTTCGAGCTGCAGGGGCAAAAAGGAGACCTGGGATACCAGTTTTCTACTGAAGGCTGGGGAAGACCCTTGGCCTCTCTGTGCCTCAGCTGCCTTGGGGAAGGGTACACCAAGGCAATGCTGTGGGTGCCCCAAGTCTCAGTTGAGAGGGGAGGGTGACCTCGCTGGCTGGGGTAGGCTGGAGGCAAAGTGAACGAAAGTCATGAGTGGGGCCTGGCACACAGCAGGGCCTTTGCTGCCTGAGACAGGAAGGAGCCCCAGGGACCCACAGGTTGCCCTGAGAGGCCGTGGGTAGGGCTGGCATTGCCCGGCAGTCTGCCTGGCCGTTGAGGGGAAACCTGTGCAGCGTTCAGGGGGCTTTCACTGCAGGGCCACACAGGGAGGGAGGGAGGGGGACATGTGAGCCAGGGCCAGTCACAACCTCATCTCTGCCAGGAGACCCCAGATGGCGGTGAGGGACAGCTTACAAAGTAGCTTAGGTACTTCGGGTGTTCTGAGACTCCACAGGGGCCAGAATCCGCTGATTCTGGAGCCTTACTAGGTGCCAGACCCTGCTGGGGAGGCTGATGAGGCATTTCCGCATTGAATGCCCTAACAGGAGTCTCTCCCTCATGTGATGAGAAGGGGGAAACTGAGGCAGGCTGGCCCAGCCTTCCAGCCGTTTGAAACTTAGCTGAAGGCAGAAGGTGAGCCTACGAGAGAACCTGCATGTCGGCCACAGGGCCAGGGGCCCATTAGAATCCCGGCGGCGCCTGGGGCGAGGCCTCCCCGCCAGGGCGGGAGCGCCCCGGACAGCGGGCGGCGGGCGGCGGGCGTCGCTCTCCCCAGGCCCACGGGCGGACCGCGGGAAAACTCCTCCTCGTCAGCTACGGCCCTTCCCAACGCCAGCGGCTGGGTGGGAGGCGCCCGCGGGGCCGCTGCGAGGGGAAGTGCGGGGAGCGCGGAGCCCGGCCGCCCGCCGCCCGAGGACAAGCACTTCCTGCCGTCCCGCCCGCGGGCCTCCAGGCCGGGCGCCCCGGCAAAGTGGCGGGCCCCGCCCGCGGCCCGGCCCCCGCCCGCGCGGCCGCCCTACCTGTTCCAGGTGGCGTTGGCGCAGGCCCGGCGCTGCTGCGTGCCCCGCTCGTCCGCGGCCGGCTCCCTCTTGCCCAGGTCACTGAGGCTGGGCGAACTCATGAACTTCAACCTGCGGAGAGTCCTCATGCTGACCCGGAGTCCACGCCGCTCTCCGCAGCCGCGCCCGCCGCCGGGAAACCTGGGCCGCGGCAGGAAGCGCAGCGGCCTCGCGGGGTCCCGCCCCGGCCCCGCGCCTCCGCCCCGGGCCGCGCGCCGGCCGCCCAGCCCGGTTAATCATTGCTCCCGCCGCGCGGCGGCGTGGAGCTCGGCGCTGGCCGCTCGGCCCGGCGCCAACGCGGTTGGGGGCGTGGCCTCCGGAGGGGCGTGGCCTCCGGAGGGGCGTGGCCACCGCGGCTCGGCCTTCCCCCGCGTCCCTCTCTGGAGGGGCGTGGCCGCTGGAGGGTGCTGGGCGTGGCCATACGCCGGGGGCGGGGCCGAGCGGCCCGCGTCCCCCCCCGTGGAGGGGCGTGACCTCTGGAGGGTGCTGGGCGTGGCCACACGCCGGGGGCGGGGCCGACGCTCGGAGGCCCCAGTCGGTGCCCCTCCCCCGCCTCCTTCGGAGGGCCACGCACACCCACAGGAAGCGGGAACGCAGGGCACACCCACATCATGACCCGGCCCCGAGACTCTCCCATCAGTATCTCACACCAAGTCACTCCCTTCCCATCGTCCGTCCTCAGAAGAGCCTGTATCCACACAGATCCTTCCAGACCTTTGTACTTGGATACAAGCTCCTCTGTTCCTCCAAGGGCTGAATCGGGGCGTTTGTTCAGTCCTGTGCCTGCCTAGGTCAGGAGCCCCACCCCACCTCGGCCCAGACAGGCCGTCCCGGATCCCTCCAGGCGTTGCCTGGCTGCCTGGGGGAGCTCTGGGCCGAGGTTTGGGAGACTGGAAGGTGGTGGAAGCAACCTCCTCCCCTGGCCTGGAGGGAGCAAGCAGGGGGCTGCTAAGCCCCTTGGTGTTTCCTGCACTACACAGAGCATCTGGAGCGTTTCTAGGAGAGAGGGGCGACTCTTCCTTCTCCCCATGAGGAAACTGAAGCTACAGGGCAAAGTAACATCCAGGGTTGTGCAATCAGCCAAAGCGAGCCAGGCCTCTGGTCACACACAGGGTCCCTTTACCCTGTGGCCTCAGGCCACAGTTGAGGGATTGCCACAGGCTCACCTGCCTCGCACGACAGGGGTGGCAAGTGCAGGTCCAGAGCTCTGCTTCCTGTATGGCCACTGTGTGGCAGATGTTAGCCCTGTCCTCAGGACAAAGGAGGCAGACTCACAGACAACTTCCTGCGCCCAGAGCCTCCCACAGAGCCTGGACCACATGACCCACTGCAGTGACAGTCCGGGAAGGTTTGGGCCTCTCTGGCTCCAGCTGCCCAGCGGGTCCAGGAGGGGGTCAAATTGGAGGTCAGCAGAGGAGGCACTGCCAGTCTTGGACAGTTGGGCAGGGGATGGCAGTGGGCAGATGACAAGGGTGCAGGTGTGGATGGATGAGGTCTGTGGGGCGGGGGTGTGGGCAGGACCGCGTTCCTTCATCCTGGCAGTGGAGGTGTGTCTGTGTGCACCAGGGCATGGGCCAGTGGGCTCCCAGAGCGGAGCAGCCTGGTGAGGGAGGACATGAGCACCAGGCTTCGAGCCCCCAGCCCGGCTCTACCGTGGGACAAGATTTCCTGCTTTATTGTAAAAAAGCTTGGCCAAGTGTGTGAGTGAACTCAAGGTGTCCTGGGAGGACCAGTGGTTCACGCTGGTTAGGGCAGTGGTCAGGGTGGACTCCCAGAGGCCCCACACAGGGCGGTGTCCCCAACCCTGGCCTTCAGAGCGTTCAGGGCTCCCCTAATCCCTGAACCTCCTTTGTGGCCTCTGAGAGCTAAAGCCCCAGGCCTTGCTCCTTCTTGCTCCTCCATGGCTAGCCTTGGGGTTCTCACCCTTTCGAGAGACTTCTCACTCTGCTCCCTCTCATAACTGCCCGGGTCTCTGGAGTACAGAGTTCTGGGGCCACCCTTCCTCAGAGGTGGTCAGAGCTGGCTGTGGGCAATGTTCCCATTGGCTTCCACTGTGCTGAGGACCAAGCCCAGAGCTTCTTGTCCTTCAGACAAGACGGGCATGCTACCCAGCTTCCTGCCTCTCCAGAATGACTTCCGGGGAGGGCCAAAGGTGCAAGGTCGCCTCCCCCCTCATTCTGGATTAGGCCTGGGAGTGGCCCTCTTGTGATTTGATTTTGTTTTCTACTTCTGTCCTCTGCCACGGGCCAGGAAGGCGGGGACTGCAACTTGCTCAGGCACACTCCTGGTGCCTGGCGCACAGTAGGTGTGCACGGATGCTTACTGGGATGGCTGGGTGCACCCGGGCCTCCAGGAGGCCTGAACCACATTGATGAGAATGCTCTTATTCCACGTGGCACTCACCAGAAAGTCACGCAAGTGTCAGGGCTGCCGGGCTCCCCATGGTTCCTGCCCAGCTCTGGGGACCCCTGTGCCTCCTCTGGGAAGTGTCTGTAGCAGGGGCACTGCTGCCCCCTGGTGGCAGAGCCCCAGACTGCCCCAAAGCCTGTGACAGAGCACCTGAGCTCTGAACCCTGGGGACCCAGCATCCCCGGAGGGGGCAGTGTGCCGGGCTCTTCCTCTGTAGCCTGTGCCTGTGGGCAGGTCCCCCCGCCCTGGGATGGCAGGGACAACAACACCCCATATGAGGCAGGGCGGAACCATCAGAGTCATGCCAGGGCTGGCAACTGTGGCTAGCACACGAAGATGGGAAGGGATTTGTGAGCCTGAGTGGCTGACGCGGCTTGGTGAGCTATCAGTGCCCAGGGCATGCTTGTGAGGGGGGCTCCCGGTGGCTCCCCTCGTGCTGAGCCTGAAAGGACACTCCTCTGGGAGCCCTGGGGCCAGTATTGACTTCTGTCATCACCGGGTCGTGGCTGGGAAACTGAGGCTAGATGGGATCACACTCAAGGGTGATCAGCCAGAAAGCCAAGGTGCCAAGGTGAGAAAGGGGCCACCCACCTTCCCTGCACACCACACACGTTTATTGAGCACATAGTGCCTATGCACTGCTTTGGAATGCAGTGGGATTCAAGAAGAACAGGGTCCCTGCCACCGGGGGGTGTGCTCACCATCATGTCCTGTCCTTGCTGAACCACCTGCGGCCTGGTGTCTGTCCCTCCTTCCCCGTCCTCCCCAGGGCTTCCTTCCCTAGGAGACCCCTGGGAGGTCTCCCTGGGGGGGGTCCATGGTGGTCCTGATTATGCGCACAAGGCCCCTTCCTTTCATTCCGGCTCCTGGGCTGGGGCAGAGGTCGTGGCAGGCACCGGCCCCTCGTCACCTATACCCTAAATTCATCGTGTCACGCCCAGCTCCACCTCCAAACAACATCTTTAATATGTGTTCAAAGGTTCTTCAGGGCAGGCATGTCAGAGCTCTCATTCTGGTCTGTCACTAGCTGGGGACAGCAAGGTTCCAGTGAGTCCAGGTTTGGAGTTCCCCAGACCAGATCTGCTCTCCCCACCCCTACTCCTGCACACCCTCCTGGCCTGCCCAGAAGCCCCTGGGCCTCAGTCTCCTCCTCCTGAGGGCCTGGAGGTAAGCCAGCCCCCGCCCCAGGGAGCACCCTGTGCCCCACGGGTCACAGTCCGGAGGCCCTCTAACTTCACACTGCCCAGGCAGGCTCCGCCATGGAGCTCTGTTCCAAGTACGCTGGCTGACACTGTAACAGGCGAGGTGGTTGGTTCTGGGGCCAGGGCCAGCTATAGGTCAAACTCAGGTGGCTCACGCTGTCATCCTAGCTACTCAGGAGGCTGAGATCTGAGGATCCCAGTTCAAAGCCAGCCTAGGCAGGAAAGTCTGTGAGACTCATCTCTAATCAACACAAAAAGCCAGAAGTGGAGATGTGGCACCAGACAGGATAGCACTCAAGCCTGGGTTCAACCCCAGGTCTGGCACAACACAGAACAAAAGCACTCAACTCCCTCCCCTTACTAGGATATGTGTCACCAGGGATCCGGCACACACAGCAGCGCTGCTGGCCCGGGGCTGGTGGGAAAGGACAAGGCCAGCCCCACACCAGACTGGCCCGCTGTCCCCAGAATGACCTCCTCAGGAGACTAGAGAAGACCACCTTCTGCCTGGTAGAGTCCTGGGTCCTCAGACAGCCCACCAGCTGCGGAGACAGCTGTGGCCCCGATGCCCCTGGTGGCTGACCGTGACCTAACTGGGGCTTGGGGCTCTTTCCGGTGTCATTGGCTGAGATGAGGCACTGTTGGAGATGACCACTGTCATCAGAGGAAGGACATAGACGCCCAGGGGCCACGTGACAGCAGAGGCTGACACTGGAGAGGGTCCTACATGCCAAGGGCCCTTAAGGACTGGGGGCCACCAGACACTGGAGGAGGCAGGAAGCCCTCAGCCTTCCCATCTCCTTCCTCTCAGTCTCTGTCTTCCAGAATTAGAGACTGACCCCACGCTGGCTCTGGCATGGACCCCTGGGACCCCTGCTGTCTCAGCACTTAGTATTCTGGAGAGGCCCCACAGTTCCCCGCAGACACCCCAGCCAGGGGTGCCTCTGCCATAGGCACAGTGCTCTTGGCACACTCATGACGCTCTCTCCCCGCACACACCCTGGGTGCTTGCAGCCTGGAGGCAGACCATCATAATACCCGCCGTGTTGACATGCCAACTGAGGCCACTCAGTCCTGGGGACGCCAGCTCCACTTTCTGGTCTACGTGCGCCGGGCACTGTGCCTAGAAGGGCCGGACAGCAGCAGTGCTCACGCAGGCTGGGCGGCAGCACTGGTGTGGGCTCTGGGAGGGGGCAATCTCTTCTACTCCTCAGTCCAGCAGAGACTTTCACCAAGTACCTGCCATGTCCGCAGGCACAGCTCAGCCCCACACCACCAAGGTGGAGGCCGTTTCTGCACCTGGAATCACCCGCACGACTGCGACTCCACGCCTCGCCCCTTCCCATCCCCAGCCTCCCTGGGCGCAGGTCATGGACCAGAACCCTCCGGTGGCACCTAGACCTTCGCACCTGAGGCTGGCTGGGAGTGGCCAAGGTTCTGGGGCTCTGGCTCCCAGCCAGGCCAGCAAATCACACCCTCTCCCCATTCTCCGTCTTGCTGCCTGAGGGCTCAGGACATGGGAAGTGGAGTTGGGGCTCAAGTGGTAGTGTGCCAGCCTTCTGGAGAAAAGCTCAGTGCCAGGCACTGAGTTCAAGCTTCAGTGCTGGCACACAAGTGTGTGTGTGTGTGTGCATGTGCGCGTGCGCGCGTGTGCAGATACACACACAGTTGTGAGCCTTTCTTTCTCCAGTTTTCCCTGCTCTTAAAAATAAACTTCACTGACCAATCAGAAGTCGTTTCAGACTTGGTTCTGACCAATCAGAACCACTCACTGGTTCCTTCATTTCAAGAAGACAAAGGACTCAACTGGAGCACACACTTGGAATCCTGGGATCACAGAACTCCCGTCCTCTTCTGTGGGAACGAGGTGGACGTGCAATCCTCGAATTGCAGCAAAGATCT
Source organism: Megascapheus bottae (assembly GCF_031878675.1). Lineage (NCBI taxonomy): Eukaryota > Metazoa > Chordata > Mammalia > Rodentia > Geomyidae > Megascapheus > Megascapheus bottae. The sequence continues at coordinate 93,820,180 of NC_143510.1, read as the reverse complement.
TTAAACTAAACCCCTGGTTGTTTTGTCTTTGGACACTGATATCTACGGCTAGCCTGCCCCCTCCACAGGTGGCCAGGCTGCACCAGGCCCAGTCTTCAGACTGCTCTGGGGCTCCCTTGCTGGCATCAGCTCTTCCTCCTTTGACCCAACTTGGCCATCACCTCTTAGCCCTCTTCAGATTGCGCCAGCCTCCTCCCATCAGACTGGAAGCTGCACAGCTGGCTCTGAGTGCACACTGGGGAGATAAATAACTATGGCTTCCTGTCGGCTCCCTGAAGAATCAGGCCTCCTGCGAGCTCTCTCCCCAGACTCCACGGCTCCCATCGTTCCCCTCTGCCCTCCTGGCACACTGGTTACCTGGCTTCTCCAACCTGCAGTCTGGTCCTCTTCCTCGTCCTTTCTCTCTCTGCACCCTCCCCTCCTCTGGACTTGGCCTTGGCCTTGGACAAGCTCTGCTGCCCAGATCCTCCCCTGGGAGGGTCCTTCCCAGACACACAGTGCATACCCTCTTACTTCTCAGTTCTCAGCACCAGTGCCAAGCCTCACCCACACCTACACTCAGTCCCACAGCAAGGCTATAGAGTCCCCCTGCAGATGCTGCTAGAATCTGCCTGGTGCCAGGTACCCGCTGCCCAGGGCTGTGTCTGTGGCACTCATTTCTCCAGTGTCAGGGGCTTGAGAAGGCGGGAAAACCGCAGAGGGGAATGAGTTGCCACACCAGCAGGGAAGCTGGACTCCAGACCCACAGGGGTGACCTCCCTTGGGGCACAGCTTGTGGAAGAAGCTAATAAACATCCACAGTGAGGCAGAGATCTGAGGATCCCAGTTCAAAACCAGCCTGGAGAGGAAAGTGTTTGAGATTCTCATCTCCAATTAACCAGCAGAAAGCCAGAAGTGGAGGTGTGGCTCAGGTAGTAGAGGCCAGTCCTAAGCAAAAAAGCTAAGGGAGAGCAGGAGACCCTGAGTTCGAGCCCATACACACACACACGCACACATAGAGCTTGAGACTTGAACAACGTGAAAATGCCCTTCCTCCCTATGTCCTAGAAGGGCAGGTGAGGCATTCCATACATCTCCCTCTGGTCCGGATGGGGCAGCCGGGCATCTGTCTAGAGATGGCCAGCGCTCCACACAGAGACATCGCTGAGCCTGCAGATGCGTGCTGGTATCTCTGTCGTACTCCACCAGGTGTGGCGGTCACGCCACGGGTGTAGTGGCCACATCACAGATATAAGCCCGGTTCCAGGGACTCAGGCCACTCCCCCCGCGCCCCCATGGAGCCTCAGGGACAGAGATGACACAAGCCAGCTGTGACTCCTCCGGTGCCTGAGGGCTCTCTTGGCTTCTAGCGGACTCAGGCTATGACCACTGCTCTTGGCCATCAGCACGAAGGCCTGGGCTTTCCCAGGTCAAGCAGATGACACTTCGTGGCTGGCTGACCCTTGGGAAGGGCCGTGTGGCCAGCTCTCTGGGACCATGCCATGGTCTGGCAGGCTGTATCTGACCATCGTCCCAATCTGCTGAGTGTCCCAGAGGCCTGGCGTCATCTCCAGGGCTGCAGGGCTCTCAGCGCCATGGTGGCTGAGGAAAGTGTGGAGAAGCTGGCAGAGGAGAGGAACGCTGGGGAAGTCAGGTGTGCGGGAACACGGTCTCCCCAGGCCGCTGGTTTCTTCCCTAAATCCTTAGCACACAACCCCTGCCCCTGAGAGCCAGGGTGGCCACGGTGGTCTTGGCAAACCCCCAGGGCTTGCCATCTGCCCTGGGTGTCTGCTCCCTACTCCCGCCTTCCAACCAACACTACTGGGGTTCCATTGTGGCGGGCCCGCTCTGATCCTGAGGCCAGGAGCCCCAATGCCTGCTGGGAGGCCTGGCACACATGCCTGTCAAACAGACCCCAGGGCCAGTGTTGGGACAGTGCCGTGCTGCCCTCTGGAAGGGACACTGGCAGCCAGCAAGCTTCCGCAGAGGAGGCCCCAGGACAGGGGTGGGGGCCAGGCAACAGCAGGGGAGGCCTAAGAGGGCCTGGCCGAGTGTATGCACTGGAAGACAAGATTTGTGCGCAAGGCAGGCAGGCAGGCAGACAGCCAGGGGAGACAGGGGCTTGGCGGCACTGGGGCTCGGAGCCAGCCTGGCTGCTTGCAGGGTCTCTCCCACAGCCATGTGGTCCGCTCCCTCTTCCTCTCACACTGCTGTGCCAGGGGGCCGGGAACCGATTTCCCTGGAGAACCTGGGACACTGTAGAGACACTTCTGCCCAAACAAGTCCATCATTGAGACCTCCCGGGGCTTTCCTGCCGAGCCAGCTCCTAGGCCGCCAGGCCTTTTAGAACCTGGAACCCATTCACAGACACCCACGCCTGTCAGGCCTCCACGGTCCTGACAAGAGGCCGACTGAGAAAACAGTCTTTTCCCAATCACAGCTCTGAGAATGAGGCTCAGAGAGGCAGAGCAATCTGCCCGAAGTCACAAAGCACATGCCCAGGTCCAGCTGCCTGAATGTACCCCTCTACACAAGAACCCCAATTGTTCTCTGGAGCCCTGACTGCTGGCCAGGGCCCTCAGAATGTGTTTTATGAATGGATGAACAAAAGACATGCCCCAGCTGCTCTGGCACCCCATGTGGCCGTGGGAAGAGGCCATCTGCCACTGTTTTGTTGTTGCTGAGACTGAAAATCAAAAGCACAAATGAGAAGTCACAGTGCTGGGTCAAGCTGGTTCTGCTTCTGCTCCACTCCGAGTGTGGCTTCCTGGGGACAGGACCTCGGTCACCAAATCTCCGCTGGCTGCAGCAGCATGAGGCCTAACCAGCTGTACCCCTAAGGGCTCAGTGTCCCAACAAGCATAGAAGAGGAAACGGGGCCCCCCACCCTGCAGGGCTCTGAGGGCAGCCAGGAAGGGCAGTGGGAGGGGGGACCCAGGGAGCCTGCTTCGGCCTGCTGTACCCCCTGACCGTAGCTGAGGTCAGGTTTGAAGCCTGCTCAGCACGGGTGAGTTAGGTACCCGGCCTGGGTGCCCCAATGGCTTACATATTATGAAGCATTGTGTGGCCAAAGGGCAGAGGGCCCCAGAGCTGGCCAGGGGCTCCCTGAACCCCGGGACAGAGAGCAAGAGAGGCTATAGCCCGATGGAGGCCGCACCTGGCTTCCTTGCAAGAGAAGGCTGGCTGCCAGGCTCCTGATAAATCTTTCAGGTGGTGGCTCACCTGTCACTCTACCCACACGGGTTGTGTATGCAGGAGGACTGTGTCCAGGCCATGGCAAGAAGAGAGGACTGGGGGCGTGGCTGGGAGTGTTCTACAGCTCTGCACCTGGCTTACTCAGCGCTCCTCAGTGGACAGAAGAATCCCTGGTTTGCAGATGGAGAATCTGAGGCATGGAGTAACCCTCTCAGAGTCGGTGGGTGTCCATGGAAGAGCAGGACCAGAGGTGGGTGGGGGCTGGGTCCTGCATACTGGGCCTAAGGGGCAGGTGAACTGGGCATGCTGCCCAAGTTGTTCTTGCAGCCAGTGACACAAGACCAGCTCAGCTGGCACCCAGTGGGGGAACCCCAGAGCCTTCCAGAACAGAAGGGGAGCCTTCACAGTCGCCCTCATAGAGAGGCGCCCTTCCCTCCAAAGGGCCTAGGACCAGTGGGAAGGGACAGCCTGATCCCTGCTCCCCAGGATACACGTCTGAGCTGGCCCTGCCTCTCCCCTTGCCCAGCACATGGAGGCTGGAGGCAGCACAGCAGCAGCCCTGCTTCTGGGCTGGTGCAGATGGCACAGATGACCCAAGTGGAGTGGACACCCACTCCTCCTCACCTGTCCCTTCTTGGCTGCCCAGAGGTGGTACCAACACCAACACTGATGCCAGTGCCATGAGTCCACCATGGAGGTCAGGCTGGCCTCGCCACACTGCTCAGTGGTGCAAGACCACACTTCTGTCAGACCACGAGACCACGCCATTGTCAGACCATGAGATCACACCACTGTGAGACCATGAGACCACACCAATGTGAGATCACGAGACCATGCCTCTGTCAGACCACGAGATCACACCACTGTGAGATCATGAGACCACACCACTGTCAGACCATGAGATCACACCACTGTCAGACCGCAAGACCATGCCTCTGTCAGACCATGAGATCACACCACTGCCAGACCACGAGATCACACCACTGTGAGATCATGAGACCACACCACTGTCAGACCATGAGATCACACCACTGTCAGACCGCAAGACCATGCCACTGTCAGACCACGAGATCACACCACTGTGAGACTATGAGACCACATCACTGTGAGATCACGAGACCACACAATTGTCAGACCAGGAGACCACACCTCTGTCAGACCACGAGACCACACCAATGTGAGATCACGAGACCACGCCTCTGTCAGACCATGAGATCACACCACTGCCAGACCACAAGATCACACCACTGTGAGATCATCAGACCACACCACTGTGAGACCATGAGATCATACCACTGTGAGATCATGAGACCACACCACTGTCAGACCATGAGACCACGCCACTGTCAGACCATGAGATCACACCACTGTGAGATCATGAGACCACACCACTGTCAGACCATGAGATCACACCACTGTGAGACCATGAGACCACGCCACTGTCAGACCATGAGATCACACCACTGTGAGACCATGAGACCACGCCACTGTCAGACCATGAGATCACACCACTGTGAGATCATGAGACCACACCACTGTCAGACCATGAGATCACACCACTGTGAGATCACAAGACCACACCATTGTCAGACCAGGAGACCACACCTCTGTCAGACCACGAGATCACACCACTGTGAGATCATGAGACCACACCACTGTGAAAACCATGAGACCATACCACTGTGATATCACGAGACCACGTCACTGTCAGACCATGAGATCACACCACTGTGAGATCACAAGACCACACCATTGTCAGACCAGGAGACCACACCTCTGTCAGACCACGAGATCACACCACTGTGAGATCATGAGACCACACCACTGTGAAAACCATGAGACCATACCACTGTGATATCACGAGACCACGTCACTGTCAGACCATGAGATCACACCACTGTCAGACCGCGAGACCATGCCACTGTCAGACCACAAGATCACACCACTGTGAGACTATGAGACCACATCACTGTGAGATCACGAGACATTGCTTCTGTCAGACCATGAGATCCCACCACTGTCAGACCATGAGAGCACACCACTGTCAGACCATGAGACCATACCACTGTGAGATCACGAGACCACACCACTGTGAGACCACACCACTGTCAGACCACGAGACCACGCCAATGTGAGACCATGAGACCACGCCACTGTCAGACCATGAGATCACACTACTGTGAGATCACGAGACCATGCCACTGTTAGACCAAGAGACTATGTCACTGTCAGACCACGAGATCACACCACTGTCAGACCATGAGACCACGCCACTGTCAGACCATGAGATCACACTACTGTGAGATCACGAGACCATGCCACTGTTAGACCAAGAGACCATGCCACTGTCAGACCACGAGATCACACCACTGTCAGACCATGAGACCACGCCACTGTCAGACCATGAGATCACACTACTGTGAGATCACGAGACCATGCCACTGTTAGACCAAGAGACCATGCCACTGTCAGACCACGAGATCACACCACTGTCAGACCATGAGACCACGCCACTGTCAGACCATGAGATCACACTACTGTGAGATCACGAGACCATGCCACTGTTAGACCAAGAGACCATGCCACTGTCAGACCATGAGACTATACCACTGTCAGACCACGAGACCATGCCACTGTCAGACCATGAAACTATGATATTGTAAGACCACCATACTGTGCCACTGTTAGATCACATAATTTTGTATTATAAGTCCATGAGAACACACCATTATAAGACCACAAGACTGCGATTGTCTTTGTAATGAGATAACACCACTGCAATACCACCAAGCCACAGCACTGCAAGGCAGTAAGACCATGCCATTGTAAGATCTGACTGAGAAGGCTGGTGATAGAGTGATAGAGTGCTTACCTAGCATGCACAAAGACCCAGGTTCGATTCCTTGGTACCACATACATAGAAAAAAATGGAAGTGATACTGTGGCTCAAGTGGTAGAGCTCTAGCCTTGAAAAGCCCAAGGACAGTGCTCAGGCCTTGAGTTTAAGCCCCAGGACTGGCAAAAAAAAAAGATCAGATTGAGGTCATAGCACTAGACCACGACACCACACCATCATAAGACCACAGAGCTGTAAGACCACAGTGTTCCTAGACCACATGTTCCTGCACAGGGCTGCAAGATCACCAGACATGTCCCTGCGAGAGCACATACAAGCTGTCATCACTGCCAGGCTGGCTGTGAGCCAAGGTGGGAGGGCAGCACCATCACTGAGGGCTTCTGAAGTCACAGGCAAAGATGCCCCTGTCCCTCTAGCGCTACACCTGCAAGCCCACATACTCAGGTGACAGAAAGGACGATCTTGAATTAAAGACCAGCATAGGCAAAGAGTGAGACTCCATCTCAACAAACAAGCTGGATGTGGTGATATATGCCTGTAATCCCAGCTACCTGTGAAGCAGTTCCAGGTCAGCCTGGGCAAAGTTAATGCGCCTCTGCTTTTAAAACAAAACACACACACACACACACACACACACACACACACACACACACACACGCACAACGGGTCAGGGATTTCAGTGGTAGGCGGGCTGCCTGTTCCGCATATGAAGGATCTGGGTTCCATGCCCAGGAATGAGGGGTAAAACACATCTGTCCAGTATGCACTCCCTCACCAAGAATCAAGTCTAAGACATCAAAGGAAGGTGGCAAGAACACAAAGGGTGGCAGTGTGGCCAGGGGGTCCCTCCTGGCTTCAGCAACTGCACAGAAGTCCAAATTCTCCATTACCAACCCTGGAGACGACTGGGCCTTTTCCAGTGCCCTGTGGCCACATAGGCCTCAGGGGAAGGACTCTGCACAGAATGCTTGCCCCTGGGGACAATGGCTGTGTGCACACAGCTTGTGTCTGGCTCCCTTCTCCCTTCTGCAAGGGTCCCTACCTAAGGGTTCTTCCTGCCACCTGCAGGCATGGACAAGGGGGCAGCGAGGAGCGCACGTGTGACCGCTGTCTTGTGCTTCCTGGGGGTCTTCGTGGGGGAGCCTCAGGAGAGAATACCACCCACAAGCACAGACACTAGTAGGGCACCTGCAGGGGCCAGGCCGTCTGCCCTCTTTCCCCACCATGCCCACTGTCATCTGGGTGGCACCCATCATCCTCCAGGCCTGCCTTGAGCTCAAGGCTGGCATCATGTCACATCCCTTGCTTGGCATCCCCAGAGGGTTCTGACTGGCCAGCCCCAGCCTTTTAAGGCGTCCATTAGAACCAGAAAGCCATTAGTGGCCCCTCGCTTTGCACGCATAACTTGCTGCCGCCAAGGAATGAAGTCCATGCACCGTCCCCATCACCAGCAGGCAAAGCAGTTTCGAGGGACACCCCTCCGCCCACCTGCAGCGGTCACACCCACCTAGCAGCCTCCTCCTTGGACCCCCTGGGCTACCCCAGCATGGAGGGTGCAATGATTCCATTCTCAGATCAGGCCACTAGGGACCAGAGAACCACAGCAACCTGCCTGGGGCCACTCAGCCTACAGTGGGCCAAGGATGCTCACTCAGGCTGGCTGGGGTCCACAGCTTCTCCAGCCCCACAGTTCAAAGGAAAGGCTCAAGGCTCCCCTCCACCCTACACCACATTACCTGAAGCTTCCCTCCAGGACCTACGCTCTTCAGCCTCCAGAGGCCCTGAGGTGGTGGTGGGAAGGTTGGAGGGGCCCTTCTTGGGACTGAACCATTACCTTCCAGCCACAGGGTGGGAGGTGACCTTGTCCTTCCTGGGCAGTGCCTGTTTCTACCCCGTGGGGCTGGAGTGCTGGCTGCACTGTAACATACCGCCTCCTGGGGCAAGGGCGTTTCCTTCAGTGCCGCCATGGAAAATGTTCTGTGTGCTCGGGTCCCTCTGGGGGACCCCAGGCTTATCCTGGGGGAGGCCTGGGGGAGGTGGGCAGGGGTCACAGGATGCCCTCCCTCCAAACCTGGTGCTAGGACCTCTGGGGCCTGGGCCCACAGGCACAGAAATCTCTCTCGGTAATCACCTGCTGTGGTCACACTGCATGCCCCCAGCCCGCGTGGTCATGCCACAGGCAGGGACACAGAGGTGTCCTGAAGGGAGGCCCAGGGGACCTGGCCAGGACCACAGCCAGGGCTGCAGGCCCAGGATTCATCCACATCCCCCTCCCTCACCTCTGCTCCAAAGGGAAAATCTTAGAAAGCGCCAGGCCTCCACTGTGAGCCAGCCACTGACTCCACACTTGCCCAGAACCACCCCCCCACCACAGCCCTGCCCAGTGTCCCTCTGTGTCAAGGGGCAGAGATGGGGTCCTCTGAGGTTCTTCCCGCAGGGACCCTCCCCGAAGTCCCTGAGGTGCCCTGCCCACTGCTGCCTCAGATCCACTCCACTGGCCATGCAGGCAGGGCAGCTCCGAGGACCTAAGCCAGAGGCCCAGGAGGCCTGGAGGCCGGTGTGTGTGGGGGGAGGTGGGGTCGCAGGGGACCAGGCCCGGCTCTGACACTGGGACTCCTAGACCATCTTTGTCTGCTCTCTTAGGGGGCGGTGCAGGGGGAGCTGCAGCAGGGAGGGGGGCGGGGGGCGGGTGACCGGCTGGGCAGGGGCTGGACGCCACCCAGGGGTCCCACCCAGACACCCGAAACTCCCACCCGAGAGGGGGGCGGGGCGTCCCGGGGGCGGGGGGGGCCCGGACCCCTCCACGGCCGCCCCTGCCTGGCGGGTCCCGCCGGACCCCTGCCCCACCCACGGCCGGGCACGCGCGCGCGCACGCGCACACACACGCACGCGCACACACACGCACGCGCGCACACGGACGCCGCTCCGCTGGCGCCGCCCGGGCCTCGCCTTCCGCAGGGCGCGCGCACCTACCCCATCCCGGACCCCGCGACCCTCGGGGCCGGGCCTCGGGGACCCGCCGCCACTCACCTCCGTCCCCGCGCTGCCGCTGCCACCGCCGCTGCCGCCGCTGCCACCGCCGCTGCCGCCGCCGCCACCGCGGCCAACGCGCAGAGCCGGGCTGGGCCGGGGGCGGGGCCTCCGAGACCACGCCCAACGCCACGCCCACAAACGGAAGCCCCACCCCGTCGCGTGGCCACGCCCCGGAAGGCCACGCCCCCATTCTGCGCCGGGCTCTAGATGCTGCGAGTCCCGGGGCAGCTCTTGGTGGACCTCGCGGAGGCTGCAGGCTCGGGTCTGGGCTGGGTCGACCCTGGTGCCCCGGCGGCCGCATCCCTCTGTGCATCCTGGGCTGGGGAGTCTGCTGTTCCGAGAGAGGCTGTCGGTAGAAACGCAGAGCCCACTGGCCTAAGGCTCTGTCTGACCAGACCACTGCCCTTCCGCAGTTCTGAGACGTGTGATGGTTGCCCCAGAGCGTACCTGACGCCACCCCAGACCTCATCCCAGACCCCATCCCAAACCCCACCCCAGATCCCAGACCTCAGACCCCACCCCAGACCTCACCCCAAATCCCAGACCCCATCCCAAACCCTACTCCAGATCCCAGACCTCAGACCTCACTCCAGACTCCGTCCCATACGGTACCCCAGACCTCAGACCTCACTCCAGACTCTGTCCCATACGGTACCCCAGACTTCAGACCTCACTCCAGACTCCGTCCCATACGGTACCCCAGACTTCAGACCTCACCCCAGACCCCGTCCCATATGGTACCCCAGACCTCAGACCTCACTCCAGACCCCGTCCCATATGGTACCCCAGACCTCAGACCTCACTCCAGACCCCGTCCCATACGGTACCCCAGACCTCAGACCTCACTCCAGACCCCGTCCCATACGGTACCCCAGACCTCAGACCTCACCCCAGACCCCGTCCCATACTGTACCTCAGACCTCAAACCTCACCCTAGACTCCACCCCAGATCCCAGACCCCACCCCCTCAGCCTATTAGATTTGGGTTTTACACAGCCACCTGGACCCGGGAGCACCATGGTGGCAGTCTGGTGTTGGGTGGAAGGCAGGAGGCCCGGCTAGGACTGCACTTCCTGAGTTCAGACCTTCCAGTTACTGGTTATTACAGGCTTTCATGCGGAGAGATTGATTCAAGGTTTTGGAATGAAATCATGTGAATATTTGATCTCTACAAAAACATTTCCTCACTGGATGCCAGTTGCTCAGGTCTACAGTCCAACCTACTTGGAGATTGTGATCTGAGGATGGAGGCACAGAGCCAGTTGGGACAAGAAAGCCAAGATGGAGCTATAACTCAAGTGGCAGAGTGCTAGCTTTGGAGCAAGAAAGATCAGACCCTGAGTTTAAGCCCAGGACTGGTGCACACGCATAAAGCATGCATGTGCACATGTTCCCCCCCAGTACATTTTCCCCTCCCAGCCAGCCCCCAAGTGCAGGGCTCATGGACTGAGACAGGTGAGGACACTGTAGGAGAGGGCTGGCCTGTCCAAGCATGAGTTAGCCCTTGGGGGGGGGCAAGTGTGTTTGGAGGACAGGCCAGGGCACTTCAGGGGGAGAAGGGGACATCTGGACAGCGGCCAGCTGGAGCACAGGCCGGGCTTGAGCGTCAGGAAGTTCAAGGCCCTGGGTTTAAGGCTCATTACCACCCCAAATCAGACAGAACAAAAAGAATGTTCTAGAAACACAATCACATGGTACATTATCATTAGGCGTTGCCCATTTGCACTCAGCACATATTAACTGCTTGTTCTCCAGGGAGATGGAAGGGTCTGTCCGTGGAGGGCTATGTAAATCAGTTTGTTTAGCTATTCCCTTGCCTAAGTGGAATCTGGCTTATTTCTAGTTAAAACAACAAATGTTAAAAAACAAAAGCTGCTGCAAACATTTGTGTATAGGTTTTCCTGTGAGCATACGTTTTCCTTCTCACAGGAAAAATGCCCAGTAGACATGTTGGGTTCTATGGTAGTTGCATGCTTAAATTTTTTAGGAAATTGTGTTTTCCAGATCTGTTTCATATCCTCATGAGCAGAGTCGGAGCCATCGGTTTCTCCATTTGGCGCTGTCACTGTGATTTCACTTACTCCATGTGTTGAGTGTGTGTGTGTGTGTGTGTGTGTGTGTGTGCGCGCGCGCACACGTGCTCACGCACGTGCACATGCATGCACTGATATTGGGGACTGAAGCTTTTGCTTGGTGTTTTGTTTTTGCTCAAAGCTGGCAGTCACTCGACCACAGGTCTACTTCCTGACTTTCGCTGGTTGTGTGTAGATGAGACTCATGGACTTTCCTGTGAGGGTTGATTTGGAACTATGATCCTCAGATGTCAGCCTCCTGAGTAGCTGGGATACAGGCGTGAGCCACTGGCCTATTTATTGGTTGATTGATTTAATTGATTTGAGACGAGGTTTTTCTCTGGAGCTCAGGTTGGTCTTGAACTGGAGCTCCACCCTGTCTGTTGGTTGACATTCATGAGGGGATGGCGTTTGTTGTGCATTTCTGATAGGATTGACAGTGGGGAGGGTCTGCAAACACCTTGAGAACTCACTTGTCACCTGAGCATTTTTTTTAAAATAATCATACAAATTTGTTTATTTAAAAGCTTTCATTACCTAAAATTAATACACCCTCATTTTGCCAAACCATTTTTGATCATGTTTCTTGCACTCATTTGGGGGCATCCAAAACCCCTGAGAAAGCCAAAATTAGAGGTTGGTTTTCAGGGAAAGAGAGGCTAAGGCTTGATGGGATTTGCTGAAATATTGCTGATGTTCTTGGTAAAAAAATCAGCAGAATTTTCCTGGTTGCTGAACGCTGAATAAACAATAAACATTTCTTGTCAGTTGGCCACTTAGTCCATGGATCATAATTCAAACACCCACAGAACAGTTATTTATTGAGATTAAAAGCAATCAATGAGAGCAGGGCATGGTGGCACATGCCTGTAATCCTAGCTACTCAGGAGGCTGAGATCTGAGGATTGTGATTCAAAGCCAGCCCGGGCACTAAAGTCTGAGAGACTCTTGTCTCCAATTAACCACTAGAAAACTCCTTCCTGTCTGTGACTCCAGTATCAGGGCCCACTGCGGTCATAATGCATCTAGAGCAACATAGAGCCTTCTTCAGCTCCACATCACCAACCACCAGCTCCCCCAGGTATCCTCCCCCAAAAGGCCCACAGCCTGTCCCTACGATGTTGGGTCTGAAGTGCTCCACTTTGGCTTTCTTCTGCAGCCTGGTGTTTTGCTCTTCCAAGGAAGCACTGGAGAGGATGTGGACTGAGCTGTTATTTGGATGAGCCACCTGGTAGTTCTCTACCGTAGGTAAAATCTTCTTCGATACTCTTCCCTTCATGCTGATTTCAAATTGAACTAACCTGTATGCTTGTGTTTTCAAGAACCTGGTGAACCACTGGGCTACCTCATCCCCTCAGTCTCGGCCTTCAGGGTCAAGGCCGAAGAGCCTGCAGTCGTGGAGTTGAGGAAGGCATCTTGGTAGGCAAAACCAGCTGGTCCCTGTCTACAGCCTGGAAGATCAGGCAATCATTCTCATCGGGGAGGGAGGCCAGCACCAGGCCAGGCTCCTGCCCTGCTGTCACCACCCTCCTTCATCAACCAAAACCTGTCCCGCAGGCTGCCGCTCACAGCCCAAGGCCAAGCACTCAGCCACTTCTGCCGCCCGCACCCCCATGCAGGACTTGACCGGGGAGATGCAGACCTGGGCCACGGTGCCCACCTGCTGCCATCGCAGCTGCCGCCAGCCTGGGCTGTGCCCAGTGCCAGGCCACAGCCCCCAGCGCCACCGTGGCCAGGGGTAGCGTGGTGACACCAAGGCACATGGGGAGCCGGGATGCGGGGAGGCTCCAGAGGAGCTGTCCACCTGAGCATTTTTACCGTGTGGGAGCCGCTGTGGGCCATGGAGACACCATGGGTCCTGCCTCTCCTAGAGCACTGAGCTCCCCACCCTGCCAGGTGTGTGCCAGGGGGCTTCCGCCACCCCCCAGCAGACTCATGAAGTCACCCTTCTGGGGGAGGGGGCAGAGCCTGTGTGTATACATGGGTGTGCATGTGTGTGGATGTGTGTGGCATGATGCATGTGCATACACATGAGGTGTCGTGTGTGGCATGTGGGGTGCATGTGTATGAGGTTACATGTGGGATGTGAGTGTGGGTGTGTATGCACATGCACGCGCATGTGAGCACGTGTGTGTGCAAGGACAGAGTTTGGCCCCAGTGTCACACCTGAACCTGCATCTTCCCCGGGCAGGTGGTATGCAGGATGCATTTCTGAGGCCGTGGCTCAGCCAGCCCCCCTCTGTCTCCTTATGGCCTCTAACCCAGACAGCTCCCACAACCCTAGCTTACCCCTCAGGGCCTCGCTGTTCCTCCTCTCACACCCCAGCCAGAGCCCAAGTCCTCCCCACACCCTATCCTGAGACCACTCTGCAGCTCCATCAGGCCCTGGCCATGCGCCCACCACCCACCTGGGGCCATGGGCGGGTGGCCTCCTCCTCAGAGCCTCAACAGAGGGAGGGAGCCCGGGAAGAACCCACTTAGGAGGAGGGGGCTGACCATGGGGCCCGAGGCGGGCCCCTGGTGGCAGGGAGGGGCCCTGCAGCCTGTGGGAGCAGCTGGAGGGTTGGGGGCTGGGGCAGACAGCTGCCTTCCTGCCACCTCAGCCAGGTTTAGCACTGATTCGTTCCATCCGATTCCTGTCTTCAGGGCTAGCTGGGACCTATGACCCCTAGAGGTAGGGGCAGAATTTTGGGTGCAATTCAAGATGCTTTGGGGACTCCTGTGTCTGCTCCAGTGAGGCAGCATCTGCAGCTGGTACTTGGTGAGAGCCAGATGTGGACATGGATTGTGCCCTGCTGTGTGGTATGAGGCCCAGAGAACATTCAGGGAGCTGGCCCTGGAAGACCACCCCACCCTCCACCATGTGCTGGGGCAGGGCAGCCCCTCAGGACATGGCCCAGCCTTGCCCGGCCCTGTCTCAGGATGAGCCCTGGAGGCTGCTTCTGAGCTGCAGGCAAGCCGAGGGCCAAGTGCCTGACCGGGAGGTTCCAGGGTGGATCCTTTTGCTGCTGTGTTGATTTGGGGGTGTCTAGGTCCCCCAAGGCCTCCGTGGTCTAGCTCAGGGACCTAAGTAAGGCAGGAAGACATAGGCAGAGTACATGGAGTCAGTCAGCAAAGAAGCCCTGCCAGGCCTGACCTGACCTTTCCAGGTGGTGGACCTTGTGTTTTCCATGGTGGGGTCGGCATGGAGCCCCTCTCCCCTCTCCCAGGACCAGCTGCAGGTTTGCCACCCCCGAGGGGCAGCGTGTGGCTGCAGTTCCCTCGTTCTCATTCACACTTCTGCTCGACATGGTCAGTTGTCCAAGCACTGGCCACGGTCCCTGCAGGTGGTGGGAGGGCTAACTCAGGTCTAACTGCAGGGGACCAGTTCCTGGCTAATGGGACTGTGGGCACCGCTCCCCTGTCTCTAGTGCTGTGCTGTCCCTCCCCCCCCAATGTGGCTTCATGGGGGGTGAGCGAGGGGTAACGCAGCCCTTCCCACACTGGTGTCCCTCCCAGACCCCTTGCAGGCCCTCAGACAGGCCAGGTCCCAACTGTCCCAAGCTTTAGATACGTTTGCCTTTGGCCCCCAGGGACTGCCCTGGGAGCATTTGTCCAGGCAGGGTGGGGCAGGCAGCCTGGGCAGGCACTGGCCTCCACTGGGCTTCTGTTTGTCTCTGCCAGCAAAGGCCTCCAAGGGCCATTGGCAACCCCATGGAATGTGCCCAGGAAAGCCTGGTTTCCTCCGAGGTTAGAGATGTACTGACAGTTTCGTGCCATCTCTCCCACCAGAGCATCACGGCAACTTGGTGGGGTGGGGGTGGGGTGTTGATTGACTTCTGTCTGCAAGCCCGTGGGGGAGGGTGGAGCCAGTGACTGAGCAAGAATGAACCCGGATCTCCCCTACCCTGCCCCTGCCTCAGCAGCCAGGGCTGGCAGAGCCCATGGCCGCTGGGCGCCTGGCTCCAGTTTTCTTGCCAAGAGGCGCCTGGCGCAGCCTTTCTGGAAGCAAAGGCCTGATGTTCCCCCAGGAGGAGCCATGGTTCTCCAGATTGGGAGGAGACGTGGAGACGAGAGGACGGGGATCAACCCCAGGCCCCCCAGACCGCCACTGTTAGGGGACATTTAATGTGGAAAAGGTTTCCCTGGCTAAATGGAAACTTCTGGGCAAAGAGGAAGATGTGTGCAGCTAGTGGAGGCTGGAAGCCTGAAGCCTTGGCACCACCATTCTGGAAAGCGGCAGGAACAGCCAGGCTGGGGGAGAGCTTATCCTCTGAGTGCCCATCCACCGGCAAAAAGTCAGGCTGAAGATATGGCTCAAGTGGTAGAGCATCAGCTCTGAACAAAACAACTCTTAGCTTTTGCACTCAAGGCTGTACAGGACTTCTACCGCTTGAGCTATATGCAGCTCCACTTCTGGCTTTTTGCTGGTTAACTGGAGAGAAGAGCCTCATGGACTTTCCTGCTTAGGTTGGCTTCGAACCACAATCCTCAGACCTTAAGACTCCTGAGTAGCTGCGATTAGAGATGTGAAGCCACCAGCTCCTTGATTCGAGCAGTTTTCAAAAGCGTGGGGGAAATGTCAATGAATGCGTTTAAAGAAAAGGCAAACAGCCATGGACCTGGGCTTGGCACTGCCCTCCTGTAACCCCAGCCCCCGGGGGGAGGGGATGGTGAGTCTCAGCAGAGCCAGCGGAGGTGACACATTGTGACAGAGGGTGGCCTGCAGCCACCTGCAGAGATGCGGGAGAGATGGAGAGAGAGCTCCCACTGGCCAGCTCGGCACTGTGGAAAGTTTTCTGTTTTTTCCCGTTCTCCGGGTGAACATTTTCCAGACACCCAGGAGAAGCCACGTCCTGGTTTTAAGTTTCTTGTTTCCAGCCGAGGAACGCGTCAGTGCCTTTATTCCCCCAAGGGCCCGGGAGGCCTCCTGCCAGATTAAATAAACTGCCCCGACTCTGAATGACCCAGGGCCCAGTCGAGCTTTACTGTAACCTCTTGTGAAAGCGGCTGTGTGGGGCTGAGAATTTAGGACGGCTCTGCCCATCTGGGGCCCTCCGTGCCTCCCTGGCCTGGCTCTCACGTCCCTATGTCCGCCTTGTCAAGCCCCGCCCCCCAGCTTTCCAACTCCCGTCTGTCCCTCTTGCTTCTTAAAAATGAACCCAGGACTTGAACCCCTCCCCAGGAGCTGTGGCACCCCCAGGTTCCTTCCTCACCTTGGATTTTTAGTTTATTTCGTGCACTGACGTTTGAACTCGGGGGCCTGCCCCTGCTAGCCGTGGTTACCCCTTGAGTTACGCCTTCTGCCTTTTCTGCTCTGGTTATTTTCTTCTAGTAAGGCCTCACTTCCCCTCCACTTGGAGCTGCCATGGTTCAGTCCACACTTCCCTTTAGCTGGGACGACTAGCGGGCACCCCGTGTCTGCAGGATTCTTTGTGGGGGCCGGGAGCATGGCCTAGTGGTTAAAGTGCTTGCCTAGCATGCACGAAGACCGGGGTTCGATTCCTCAGTACCACATACATAAAAAGAGCTGGAAGTGGTGCTGAGGCTCAAGTGGTAGAGCTCTAGCCTTGAGAAAACCCAAGGACAGTGCTCAGGCCCTGAGCTCAAGCCTAGGACTGGCAAAAAAAAATTGTGTACGTGTCAGTCCTGGGCTAGAACTTGGGACCTGTATGCTATTTGTGAGCCTTTTTTTTTTTTTTCCTCTCAAGGCTGGTGCTTTACCACTTGAACCATAGCTCCATTCCTGGCTTTTTGGTGGCCAATTGCAGTTAAGAGTCTCATGGATTTTCCTGCCTGGGCTTGCTTTGGACCTCAATCCTCAGATTTCAACGTCCTTTGTAGCTAGGATTCCAGGTGTGAGCCACTGGCATCTGGTGTGTAAGTTGTTTTTGCAGTAGGGTCTGGCCTTGTGCTGGGGCCAGCTTGGGCTGCCATCCTGCTGCCCGGGACTCCCGTCTCTGGAGGACAGGCTCCGTAGCCCAGCCTTGGGCCGGGCCTGGGACCACTCTACTCCGCTCCTTGGGCTGAGGCCCATCTGCTCCCATGGGCCGCGTTCACCGCCTGCGGCTGGCTGGGATGTGCACTCCATGCTCAGCTGATTAGGAGGCTTGCCTTGGTCAGTCTGTAGCTGCGAGGGTCAGCAGGGATGGAGGAGCCACCTACCAGGATCCACCCAACTGTCCACCCCAAATCCATCCAGCACCCACGCGTCCAGCCATCCTTCTCTCCCATCCCTCTCTTCCTCCCTCCCTGCATCACCCGTCCATCCACCCATCTACCTACCTATCTACCCTCCATTGTCACTCACCCCTCTCTCCCATGCCTTTTATCCATCATTCACCCATCTGTCATCCACCCACCATCCTGCCATATGTCATCTATCTATCCATTCATTCATCATCTGCCACAGGGCCCTTCCCAGGCGCCTGTCCCTCAGAGGTTGCGTACTGCCTTCTCGGCACTGGCCACGAGGGGGCGGCAGCACACCACACATTCCCTTGACTTGGACAGAGGCGCTGATTGCCCAGTCTGCGCTGGTCAGACACTGCCCCCGTGGGCATCATGCTGGAACATCCTGCCCATGCGGGGGTCAAGGGTGTGGTCTGGGGTGGTGGCCGGCCCACAGCTGTAGTCACACAACTGTGACCGCCAGGCACAGTGGCACACACCTGTAGTCCCTGCTACTCGGGAGGCTGGGATGGGGCGATCACTGGAGCCAGGAGTTCAGAACTGTCTTGAACACCGGTGGGGAAAGTCCAGGACTGGCCACACCACACCCACCTTAGGAGCAAGCTAGGACTGCCAGGCACCAGATGGGCAGTCAGTCCAGGTCCCCAGGTACAGAAGAGGCTCAGGGAGAGGCAGAAACATGAAACAGCCCGCTGGCCAGCCTCCCAGAGCCTCCCCCTGAGCGCTCACCACAGCTCAGGAAGGCTAGGTTGGCCTGCAGTGCTCCTGGACCTGCGTTTCCAGCTGACCACACCGGGAGCACTGGGCGCCAGGCTTTTCCAGGCTCAGGATGGCTCTGCAGCCGGCAGGGGGCGCCATCACCCCACCAGAGAGCCAAGCACCGTCCCTGCCAGAGAGGTAGCTTTGGCGCTTGGAGAGGCGCCTTCTGAGCTGGCATCCTTCCTGGGCCTCCACTCCCCCCCAAGCTCCTGGGGAGTAGCTCTGGGGTGCCACCAGATCTTCATGGTGGCATGTGAGGGGCTGGAGAGTAGGAGTGCTGTTCACGATCCCGCAGGGGTCCCCACCACCCGGCCCTTCCCCCTGCGCTGTCCGTCTCCCGGGGGACAGTCAGGGTCCGGCAGGCGCTGCTCAGCAGGGTCCATGTGGAGGTGTGTGGTCAGTGTCCCCGAGCCGACAACCGAGCAAGCCGCAGCTGCTGGTTGCCTGTTTCTCTGCCTTCCTTTCTTCTCCTTGTCCCACTCCCTAACTCATGGAATCTCAGCTGAAAGGGAGCCTCCTCCCAGAAGTCTGCCCTGACTCGCTGGCCTGGGGCTGGCTCTTCCCTTCCAACCCCAGGCAAAGCCTTTAACGTACACACCGGGCATTCCTGGGGTCCCTGGCTTGCGCGGCCTACTCTTCCAGCCCAGCACGGGGCCTGGGGAGCCCCGGGTCCAGCCTGGCTCTGGGCAGGAGTTCTGGACAATTCTGCGGCCCTGGGGGGACCAGGCAGCCTGGTGCCAGGCACGAACCCAGCACCCCAGCACCCTGTCCCCCTCGTGTCCTAACATGTCAGGAGAGACAGCCAGGAACCCCCCCCACAGGGCAACCAGCTTCATACTTTCTGGTATCATTTGAAATCTTTTAAACAGAATCCCATAAACAAACACAAATGTTCTTAGTTTCGAACAATCCAAAGCATTAAGTGTGATGGCTCCGCTTCTGTTCCGGACCTGGGGGCAGGGGTCCTTACCCACGGGCTGCCCTGGCCTGGCCCCCAGGGGTCCTGGCAGGGACCAGGGTGGCTCTTCTGAGACAAAGGAGTTTGTGGGACTCAGGGCCATCCCCAGAGCCAGCCGTTGGCTCTGGAGGAGACAGCAGGTGCCCAGGACAAAGCAGCTCGGTTGCCAGGTAACGAGGGTCACCATGGCAACGCTGCCTCCTTGGAGACTGGAAGCCTGGTTGCCCCCCACCCTGTGCTGGGGTGGGTGATGCTGGTGCAGGGCTGGGCCACGACCACTCTCCCGGCCGTTCCCTGGGCTTCCCTCTTGCTGCTTTGGCTGGGGGCCTGGGGCGAGGGCCAGGCCAGGCCCAGGGTCACTCCCAGCTCCTCAGCAGATGGGGTGGTCCACCCAGCTTCTCCATCTGCAGAGCGCGGACGCTGGACTCTTCCCTGTCCTGCCCCAAGCCATGCCAGGCTCTGCGTGGTCCAGGGCATGCCTTGATGCCTGGCACAGAGCCAGACACAAGCCCGGACTCAGTGATGGGGGAGGGGCAGGAATCACAGAGGTGGAGGGAAGGAAAGCTCTGGGGCAGGAGGCGGAAGAGCGGAGGTCCACTCCTCTGCTTCCGAGCTGGGTGACCCTCATCTGTCCCTTGGCCTCTCTGGGCCTTGCTTTGTCAGGAGCAAGTCTCCCTGACTGTGTCCTCAGGGACCCACAAAGGGCGGGGGCTGGGTCCCCCAAGGAACCCCGGGACTCTGCCCTGTCATGGAGACGGAGGTGGGGTGGCCCTGCTCCCTCCACACCCCTCACGCTGCCTCCTCGCACCCCTCTCCCCAGCAGCTGCTTACCCAGCTTTGATTTAATGACTCCATTACTCCCTCCAGTGCCCCCCCCCACCCGCCCACAGCAGCCCCCGCTCTTTCCTGTGCTGTGTGACCAGGACCCCACCCCGTGCCCTGCCCGTGCCCAGGTCGCCTCATGCCATCAGTGGAGGTTGTCAGACAACACTGTGTGAGCCAGTGGTCAGGTGGGGGGGGTCCAGTCCAGTTCAGTTCCCCCAAAATCACAGACCTGGGAACTCACTGGGGGCTCGGCTACTTCCTCTCCCACGGCCTCAGTTACCTCATCTGTGGCCCAGAAAAGGGCTACAGCAAAGGACTGCCAGAGGCAGGAACTCTCAGGGCCCTGTGCCCCACACTGGCCTGCCTGCCATACCAGCCAGAGACCGGTGGCCATCTGGGGTCTTCCTGCCACCCACTCCTGTGTTTGGTTCTTTTCTGTCCTCAGCCCATTCTGCTCCCCAGCACCTTGATTTCCTGATTCCCTAGGGCACAGGTTTCTGGAGAGGCCCCCATGGGTGCCCTGGCCAAGGAAGGCTCTGCCAGAAGGCCCAGCCCTGCCCGTGGTGGGGGAGAAGTGGAGATGAAGCGGCTGGGCTTTCCTCAGCCCATTAGTTGCCATGGAAACCTCCTAGCAACCACACCAACAGGATGTGCACAGCCAGCCCGGCAGCTGCAGGGAGTGGGGGCTCCCTGGAGCCCCCTGAGGGCTGCTGTGGGCCAGGAGGGCCCATGGAGCAGGAGGGGGGGGCTGGGGAATCGGGGTGCACGGTGATGGGAGCGGCCCTTTGTATTGACCACACTCTGTATGTGTGCATGCATGGGTGTGTGTGTGCCTAGGTGTGCTCACACCAGCACTGGGGCTTGAACTCAGGGCCTGGGCACTGTCCTTTAGCTTTTTATGCTCAAGACTGGCACGCTACTACTTGAGGCTTCCAGGCAGAGGGACATGGCAGAGCCTGCGGGCAGCAGGTAGGAGTAGTTGTTTCCAGAACATATAACTGTGTGTCCGGGCTCTTCTTGGAGATAAGCCAGGGACCGGGGAAGAATTCCCAGGGCCGCTCTGGCCATGTGGGGCCCAATCTGCAGACAGGAGGAGGGCGTCCCCAGCTCTGGAGTGGGGGATCCCCGGGCTGACCTGCCAGGTGTCCTGGCAGCAGCCTGAAGAGAGGGGTCACATTCTACCAGACAGGACTGGAGAGACAGGGCAGCGCTGGGCTCAGCTGGACACCGGAGCCCCTGCCCTGGCCAGTCCCAGAGCGGATCCGTAATTAACAGGGATCAGCCAAGCGCCGCTGTGAATTCTGTTCCCATGGCACCGCCGCGATCAACTTGATGGCTGTTCCTGCAGTCATGGTCATTGTTACACTTATGATTGTTGCTTTGATTATTGTTATTCTCTGACACTCTCAACTTCCCCAGCTGCCAGCCAGCTTCCCCGGTGGCTGTGCCGGCTCTCACTTTCTCACTCGCGCCCCCTGTGCCCTGGGCCATCCAGGCCCCACTCTTGCAGCCTGCAGCAAGAACTGTCCGGGGCTGGAACCCTGGATTCTGGAATCTTCTCGGGGCAAGAGAGCTCGGGGTGTGCAGGCTCACGTGGCTTCATTCTATGCAGTTGTCCCCCCCTGGAATTCCTCCTGCCCCCCGGGGGGAGGGTAGCCCTCCCCTCTCAGATGCTGGCACTGAACAGGGGGGTGGCCAGGTAGGGAAAGCCGGTGGTGATGCAGGAGGGAGGAAATGGCTCCCCCAGAAGCCAGCTTCCATCCAGCTTTCACGCCATGCAGGCGCAGGTGGAGAAGGGTGTCTGCACTCGCCATCTGAAGCAGGGGCTTGGTCCTGCTGCATTGTCAGGGTGGCTGGGCATCCGAGCAGAGCCCAGAGCCTGGGGTCGTGTGGAGGATCTGCTCGGGTGGCCTCCACCCCCAGGAAGGACCCGCAGGCCTGGAGACAGGCGCCCGAGCCCCCCACAGGGTGGGGTGGGGGAGATGAAGGTGGGGTGCAGAGGCCAGGCGGGTGAGGTGGGGGAGGGAAGTGGGGGGAGGTTCCCTGTCCAGCTTGAAAAAAAATACTTGAGGAGGATGGGGTGGGAAGGGAGGGGGTGGAGGGGACCTGCCTGGGAGGCCTTGTGAGTCCAGGTCTTGGCCCTGGTCAGGTGAGGGTTTCTGGGTCACCCAGTGGGCACTGAAGGCCAGGATACCAGCGTATTTGGGGTCCACCTTTGACCATACCCCGGCCCTGGGTGGGAGCTTCCTGCCTGATGGGGCTTTGGTTCTCCTTTCCCCTCCTCCCGCCATCACGGGCCCCAGCACCCGGAGCTGAGTCCCCGGGCCCTGCATCCCACCTCACTCACTGCAGCCCCCTGCAGGCCCCTGCAGCCCGGGCTGGCCCCCAAACTTCCTCCCCAGGTCCTGTAGCAGCCTCTCTACTCCATCCTTGCTTTGTCTGCCATTCTTCTGGACTCCTGGCCTCAGTTTCCCAAGTTTCTTTTCCCCTGGGCAGCCCATTGGGGGAGGGGGGTCAGCCCAGCTGACCAGCAGCATTGCTGTGACTCAGTGTCCTAAATCCCACTCTCTGAATTGCCACTATCGTTGGATTCTCTTAGGTTGCTGCTGGAAAAGCCTGTCACTGGGAGACAGTCCAGGAGCCTGGAAGTGCTCCTTCAGTCTGTTGCCTGGCAGAGGGAGGGAGAAAGGGAAGGAGGGAGGGAGGGAGGGAGAACCTCTGGGGCCCAGCAGGGACAGGGAGCATGGGAAGCAGCCTGCATAGATGACAGAGGCCAGGCTGGGGTGGGGGTGGGGAGCAGCCTGTGGACTCTCCTGACCTTACTGTCACTGTACAAGGCACACGTGCTGGCTCTGTGCCCAGGACCCCGCTACTCACTCAAAGGCATTCGCAGTGACCACAGGCCCTTTGAACCTCCCATTTCTGGCATCACTGTGCTCACTAAGGTTTCTAGGCATTATGATTTTAAAAAATGTGAAAGCAAAGAGCCAAACCACAGCCAGGCTTGTGTGGACTGGAACTCTGAGAACCTTCTGGAAGTATCTGGACCTGGGGCTGCTAGGACTCGTAGGGAAGAGGGGTACCCCTCCTTCTGACATTCCGTTTTAATAATATTTGAAGTATTCTAATTAAAGGCTCCATGCTCCCTTTGAAATACTAGCAATTACAAAGATGAATAATTGCATAATAAATATTAATTTGCATGATGGTAATGAGGCCCCGAAGCATCCCGTTGTTCAGTGAGAATTTAGCTTTTTTCCTCCCTGGCTCGGGGAGGGACAGGGAGGAGATGTGGGTCCATCAGGGACCACTTTTGGATGGGCTGAAGGGCCACTGGGACTAGGAACCAGACAGCACCTCCAGCCTGGGCCATTGAGCAGGGAGGAGGCGGGACTTCCTCCACGTGGGCCTCAGTTTCCCACATTTGCCAGTGCCTGGGGACTCCTCAGGTCCCTGCCAAGCAGACAGTCTGGAGGTTCTGAGCTTGTCTTGCCGAGGTCTCTCCCCCAGTCTAGGACCCTGAGACCCACTGCTCCCCCTGAAGCAGTCCCCCCAGGCACAAGCCTCTGCTTTAGTCTAAACCCAGCCTCCTCCTCCCTCTGAAATCAGAACTCACCTACTGCTGCCTGGGGCTGAAGGAGCGTGGCCTTGGCACCCCAGCCCCAGAAGGGAAATGGGGGTGGCTCTGCCGATCAAACACAAAGCCCCGGCTAGATGCAGCACAATACCTCCCGCCTGGTGCCTCTGCTGCTTCCGCAGAGGAGGAGGCTGGGGGCTGGAGGCCCAGGGCTCCTCTGGGCCACTCAGGGTTTGGGTTCCCTCTCTGTAACTCTGGTGGCTTTCATCTGGCCAGCGTCTTTCTGGAGTCTGGACCCTCCAGCCTGCTTCTCTGTTATCTCCCTGTTGAATTTTGCCCTGTGTGGACTCGGTCCCCTTGGAGCCCTTGGCAGCCAGGCGTGGCCTCCACTCTGGGTGGGCCTCATGCAGCCCCAGCCAGTGCCCTCCCTGTCCATCCCTGCCCTGTCTCCTCCCTGGACACAGGGGATGGGCTGGGTCACCTCCTGGGGACATTAGCTGAAGAGACAGGTGCGTGGGCAGAGCTGCTCTGGGGAAGGGTTCTGGAAGACGTGAACAATGTGCTGGGAAGTGGACTGTGGAGCTGCCCCTCTGTGGAGAGGGGCCTTGGCTGTGTGGTGTCGTGGCCGGGTTGAGTGCAGTTACTGTTAATCAGGGAGCACCTGTCACCATGACAACCGCCCAGCTGGCGCGTCTCCCCCATGTGTCAAGCGGCTCAAATGTTGGCTCGCAGCATCTGGGGACGATTCTGCAAGGGTTCTGCAGGTGGGGAGACTGAGGCAGAGAGAAGCCAGGACCAGGGCCTCAAGCCGGGGGCTCTGGGGGTCTTTCCCGGTCAGGCAGGGAGGTGCCGGCCAGGCCATGCTGGAGTGGGGCTGACGGAAGGCAGAGCTGACTGTGTGTCCTTGGCCAGCGTTGGCCCTCAGGCTGCTGGAGCGAGGAGTGACCCCCCATCTCCGTCCTCCCCGCCATTCTCCACAGCTGGCTGAGCCCCACTGGCCAGTTTTGGCATTGAGTTTCCGCCTTCCCTCAGTCCTCCCTCCCTCCCCATCATGGGACTTGAACTCGGCCTGGATGCCGTCCCTGAGCTCTCTGGCTCAAGGCTACCACCCCTACCCTTTGAGCCACAGTGCCACTTCTGGCTTTTTGGTGATGGATTTAGTGCCCGGGCTGGCTTTGAACCTCAGTCCTCAGATCGCGGCCTCCTGAGTAGCTAGTTTCCTCAGTCTTATAGGGGTGGGGTGGGGTGGGCAGTGGAGGCGGCCAAGGGGTCTCAGCCCCCCACAGCCGGGGGCCAGTGTTGTCCCCGCTCACAGGTCCCGCTGCACTTCAGGCTCAGCGACTCACCTGCTGGGCAGGTGACAACAGGATGACGAGGGGACATGTGAACCCAGTCTCTGCCCAGCTCCTGGCACCATGGGCACCAGTTCTCTCAGACCACACGGGCTTTGCAGGGACAGAACTTTCCTGTGTCCACCCAGCTGCCACAGGCTGTGTGAGGGGAGGAAGGATGGCTGTCATTCCTAGTGTATTAGGAAGCCAGGATGGCCAGGGGGCCTCGTCTCCACAATTCAGGGGTGTCATGCAGCCCCCCTAAGGGTCCAGGCCCAGCTGGACACCCAGCACCCACCCTGGAGAGCTGCCAGCGCCCTGTGCTGCTGCAGTGGGAGGAGGCACTGGGGCTCCGTGGCTGGGCGGTGCCTCCCGCAGGAGCGGGCACGCGTGCAGCCTAACACCGAGTCACCTGGCCCGTGCCCTCACACGCTGCCAGGCGTGAGTGCCAGCCCCATTCCTGGCCTGTGAAATGTCAGCAGCTACTAAATAGCTGTGGCCCAGAGTGGCTCCGTCGGGCAGAGGGCAGAGTTAGGGCTCCGCAAAGCAGCAGGCGCAGCTGGCCGAGCATGATGACATTGACGTCGTCATTTGGTGTTCTCCTAGGAGTGTGGACGGGACAGGCGGGGAAAGGTCTGGGGTGGCCCCTCCCCCTCCAGCCTCCTGGGCCTGCCCATCTAGGGACAGGCGACATTTGTCCCTCATCCACCAACAGATGACACTCCACCAGCAAAATCCTCTCTCCTCATTGTCTTCTTTGCCTCCCCATTTTCATACTGTTACCAGTGCCCCATGGGGTCCCCCCAAACACCCTATGTCTGTCTGTCCCTCTTTCCCCGCTCAGTAAACTTGGGCCACATCCTCCCAGCCCTCCCTCATGACACTGGCCTGGGCCTTGATGGGGTCCCCCCTGCCCCGGGGCTTCTCGCCTCGGACTCTCCTCAGGAGCCCCACGCAGCCCCCCCGCCCCGCTCCCTCACGTGTCACGTGGCCTAACCCCAACTCATGGGGTTACCTATTCCCTGGGGCTGTCCCACGCCGACTCCAATTACCCTCTTCTCCCCCGCTGTCTCCCAAACCTCACCATCCTTCTAGGATCAGCCTGATGTCTTCCTCTCACTCCCCCAGCAAACCCTGCTGGCTCTCTCCTCACCACGAGCAGGAATCGGGCTCTCTCCCCAGCTGAGTCGGCTCCCATCTGGTCCACACCTTCCTTACCAATTGCTCGGACAATTACAGAGTTTGGGGGGGGGGGCACAGGCCCAGGGCACCACAGGTTCAAGACCCCCTGCAGCCTCCTGGGGCAGAGCAGGCCCGGGCCTCCCCTCAGCCTCGCCACATCTCCCTCCTTCTCTCTCTCCACACTGTGCCCACCTGCCTGCTCCATTTAGCCTGGAAATTGCATAGTGGCAGCTGATGGCTGGGGCTGGGGTCGGGAGGATGGCTGGGCCTGCTGGGGGCTGGATTCCTCAGGAGAGGGTATGCTTTCTTTTCTTTTTTTCTGGTGTCAATTCCAGGCTTTGCTCAAGGCTCGCGTTCCACCCCTTGGACCCCAGCCCCGCTTTCCGGCAGTTCTGGTGGTTAATTGGAAATGAGTCTCGCAGACTTTTCTGCCTGGGCTGGTCTTGAACCTTGGTCCTCAGATGCTTGGCGAGGGTGGGGGCCTGAGCTTTAGGCTTTCTAGAAAGAGACCAAGGGGGAGGGGTGGGGATTGCAGTGACTGACAGCATTGGGGACTCCTCCCGGCTCTGGTCCCGTGCTCTGGTCTTTATGTCTCCCCACCATCAAAGTTGCTGTGGATCTGGGTGGACAGGGCAAAGGAATGGTCAGCCCGGGAGGGGCCCTGATCCAGAACTTCTCAGCACCTGTCCCCCCCCACCGCCATCTTCCTCTGTTAAGGTCTTCCCTCCCTCTCAGCCCCATTCCCTCCTTCTCTCCCTCCCCCTTCCCTCCCTCCCTCCCTCCCTCCCTCCTTCCCTCACTCTTTTTCTGCCTGCCTCCCTCCCCCTTCCCTCCCTCCCTCCCTCCCCCCTTCTCTCCCTCCCCCCTTCCCTCCCTCCCTCCCTCCCTCCTTCTGTGTTCTAGGTATCAGTCAGTGTAACCCAGGTTGTGCTGCAGTAACAAACAGATCCCCAAGTGGGGATTTAACCTCTCCTGTCAGGTGACAGCTCTTGCTTCCTCACCTTCCAGAGGACAAAGCAAGCCACATGGCCACCCCGCTTCCTGGGGACTGGAGGACAGCCAAGGTGGTGAGCAGCCTGCAGTCCACACACTCAGCAGAGGACAGGGGCCGCCCTGTGAGGTGCCAGTCCCACACCCGACGCCGGAAGTTGTTAGCGTAATCACTGAATGAAAAACAGAAGCAACCAGTAAGCCCAAGCGTGCCATTGCAGTGCTCGCTTAATGGTAAAAAACGAGTCTTTGCAAGTATTGAGTGGACGATGGTCGATGTCTATTTACCTGTGTAGTCCATTAGCTCTGCTTGTGAACGAGTGGATGTCCTCTTTTCCCGCCCTCCCTCCCTCCCTCGACCTTCTTGACTGTGGTTTTGGTAGTCACATTATTATTTAGAGATGCTCAGAGTTAAAATGTTCACCTTGACTGCAATTGCTCTGTGTGGGCAGCTAGCTGCTCATTTGAACGCCCTGGGTAGTGGTGGTGACTGCCGCGTTGATCGGAGGGTTTTATTGTGGTTTATTTATTTCCCCCCAGAGGGGCTGGTGTGCGAGCTGAGTGCCTGTGCCCATGGCTCCCAGAAGGGAATGATAACTGCCTGCGGTCCCCGCACCCCGTGGCTGTCTGCCGGGCAGCCCTGCTACAAGGTAAGTCTTTGCTTCCTGGCAAACCATTCTGATTCCCTTTCTCCATGCTGGAAAGAGTCTGCTTCCCTGAAGCGTGTAACTGTGCGAAGAAACACGCATGGAGCATGGGACTGAAAGTTTTCCTGCAGTGCAGGAAACTCTTCTCTTTTGCATTTGGGAGTCTTTTTCCTCTTCCCCTCCAGCATTCTCTGCTACCCAGCGCTGGCTTATAGCAGGGGTAGCCATTGCCAGGACTCTAGAGCCAGGATGGCAGGGAAGGAGGGGCGAGGCCCAGAGGGAGAGGCACTTCTAGCCTTCAGTGTTTTCTGGACCGGGTTGTGAGGTCCGGATGTGTAGCAGCCCCATTGTGACCTGTGGAGGAAGAGGTGCACTCAAAGTAGAGGAGGTGGTGGTCTGGTCTGGACGCAGGGCCTTGACCTCTGGCAGGAGAAGCAAGGCTGTTCCCCTAGAAGCTCATGTAGGGATGTACTGTGTCCTTGGGCTGCAGAACAAGTGACCACAAACAGAGGGGTGATGGTGGCGGGAGTGGGTGGTCGGAATGGATGGATCCTCATAGCTTTGGAGGACAGCTCTGCTCTGGGGCAGCGCCTGTGTGGTTCCCAGCTCCTGGTGACCACAGGCCATCCTGGACCCCAGACTCCACCATCCCCGAGGGGCCTGTCCATGTCCCCTACTAGTAAGGATGCCACGGGTCCCCGGATTCTTAGCCTCCAGTCCAGGGGTGCAGTGTGAGGTGCGGGCGCTGGGGGGAGGCACACCCCCAAGGCCCCGGGGTGTCCTGCAGGAGGGCGGCCACAGGAGCCGCTCCGGGGACCAGCAAGCGAGGCTGCAGCTCACCCCCCGCCCACCGCCTGTTTAATTTGATTTAGGGAGGAAATGTCTGGTTTTCCAGTCCGTTCACACGGACGCTCTTTCCTGCCCGGTGTGCGTTGGCATTAATGTAGAAAAATGAGACTCTCGGCTGCGCTCGGGGCGCCCCCCATGCCAGAGCGCCTGACACGTTCATTAAACCTGATAAATACTCCAGTCTAAAGATAACTTCCAACAAAGGAGACAGTCACCCCCTTATTAGCCCGCTACAAGCTCTGGCAAATCGCCTGGAAGGCGTCCCAGCTCCCTGGGGCAGCCGCGGGCCTCTGGCACTTTATCCAGGGTAGCACGGAGGCGGCTGGGGTGGAGGGGAAGCGCCGTGCGTGGCTTCCTGCCGCTCCTGACCTGCTCGGCCTGCGCCTTGGCTCTGGCCCAGGACCCCGCGAGTGTGTCAGGGCACCTGTGACCCGCACCATCACTGAGGCATTTGAGGGAAGCCACTTCCACAGAACCAGCCACAGAGCATCGCCCTTGCACGCCAGGTCACCATTAGCCGTGGTTAGTTCCTTCCTGTGTCCAATTCCTGGCGGGTGTGGGAGCCAGGAGAGCGGCCCTTTCTGGGTCTGGCACCTCGACGGCCGCGGGCAGGAAGTGGCATCCTGGCAATCCTTCCTCAGTAGCAGAGCCTCTTCCTGCTCCCGGGGGAACTGACTGACGCTGCCCGAACAGAACAGTCTGTAGCTGTTCCAGCCACCCCGTGGACAGGCCTGCAAGCTTTCTCCACCCCTGCTCTGTCCTCAAGGTCACCTTCATGGCTGCTGCTGCACCATGTGTGGCGTTTGACCTGCCTATGTGCCATGCAAGGAGATAAACCATCACCTCAGTACGTTGTCCCCAGTGTCTAGGAAGCCCATCCAGTGACTTCTACTGACGCCAGCTACAGGGACAGCTGGACATGGACATAGGCATCCAATGGGGCCCAGATTCAGTCACTCCAGAGGAGGGAGAGGGCAGAGGGCAGAGGGCAGAGGCAGGGCCCAGAGTCTCCATCAGCCTCATGGCTGAGTCCTCTCCGTAACTCAGGAGTCTGTGTGTTGACTTAAGCCTGCAGGCCGCGTGAGAGTCAGGCTTATCTGTGTTCTGTGCTTCCTAGCAAAGGCAGATGTGCAACAAAAACGCACTGAAGGAGTGAATGAGTGAATGACTGACAGCGCAATTGGAGGAAATGAAGGAGTATATGAATGAGTGAATGAGTGAACAAATAGAGGTGTGAATGACTGGATGGTGGAGTGGATGCCTGAGTGATTAATATATGCACAAATGGACGTATGAATAACTGAAGGAGTGAACGAATGATTGAGTAATGGAGGAATGAGTGGGTGAAATAAATAGGTGAGTGAATGAATGAATGTGTGAATGAATTAATGAATGTCTGAATGGGTGAATGACTGAATGGGCAGCACTCCATTGACCCTGGGCATCCTGGTTCCTTTCCTTCCATGGGCCTCAGTTGCCCCATCTGTGGAGGACGGGGCAGAACCCAGCCCTGCTGAGCGGCCTCCACCCTGAGGTTGATTAGCTGTGGGCTCCTGTTGGACCGGGCCCCAGATGCGCTGCGGGGTGACGGATGAGACCCGAATGCCAGCGAGAACCTCAGGGCAGAGCGGAGGTGGTAGGATGCAGAGGCGAGGGAGACCTCAGCCGAGGGCGATGGCCGCCTGGCTCCTGCAGAACGCTCCCAAAGGCGCTGCAGGTGGTGGGGTGACCGAGTCTGTGCCCACGGAAGTGGCACATGGAGGCCTACGAGGAGCAGCCCATCAGCCTGTGCGTGCACGCGTGGTGTGTGTGTGTGTGTGTGTGTGGTGTGTGTGGTGTGTGGTGTGTGTGTGTGGTGTGTGTGTGTGTGTGTGGTGTGTGTGTGTGTGTGTGGTGTGTGTGGTGTGTGTGTGTGTGTGTGTGGTGTGTGTGTGTGGTGTGTGGTGTGTGTGTGTGTGTGTGTGTGGTGTGTGTGTGTGGTGTGTGTGTGTGTGTGTGTGTGGGCCTGGGGCTTGAACTCAGGGCCTGGTCGGAGTCCCTGAACTTTTTTACATGAGGCTGGTGCTCTACCACTTGAGCCATACCACAGATCTGGCTTTTGGCTGCTTAGCAGTAGAGTCACGCAGACTTCTCTGCTCAGGCAGCCTCAACCCATGATCTCAGCCTCATAGATCGCGAGGATTCCTTGTGTGAACCCTCGGCAGCTGCTCACTTGGGTCTTTTAGTATGCTCTGAGAACCACGGTGCAGGAAACTCTGCCCCACCCCAGGGCCTTTGCACATATGGTCCCCTCCACGGGTGCTGCTCTTAGTTCCGGTGTCATTTCCTCAGGAAGGGGTGAGGGGAGTTGTGGGGGGGTGGGGTGGCCTGCAGCAGCTGGTGACAACTTCTGGCCTTCTCCCCTGACCTGTGTGTAGGAACTGGAGCGCTCGCTCGCTGGCTCTTGGCAGCAGATGGGGTTGGCATCTGAAGACGACCTCTGGAAAGAGGCTGCTAATGACGCTTCTATTTTTAAGAAAGGCCGGCTCCCCTGGTGGCGCCCGCGGAAAGGGCAGTGCCGCGTGACGCCAGCTTTGATGAACAATTGCTGCTCGGAGAAATCTCCCTGATGCTCCTTGTGAAAGGCGCATCAATTATTTCCCCGCAGCCCTCTGGGCGCAGGCTCTGGTGCTCCTTTTGGTTTATTTACCTTTTCCAGGGTTTTGAGTCTTGTTCTACAGCCTACCAGAGACAGTGGTCAGAGGCGCCCCACGCCGGGCCCAGACCCTTCTCCGACAGCCCACTTCCCTCACTGTGGACAGGTCTTGTCTCTGCCTGGACCTACTGCCAACTCCTCCGTTCACCCACTCCACAGATGAGGAAACTGAGGCCTGGGCAGGGACTGCGGGCGTGGGCCGGCACCCCGCTAGCTCCTAGGCAGGCCCTGAGTGGCGCTGCGTGCAGACCAAGGGCTTGGTGAGGAGATGGGGCTCTGCTCTCCACCTGTCATTGTGTAATGAGTCGCCTGAGCCCACACAGCTGGCAAAGCCCACGGAGTTGTTTCTCGTGTTTCCCTGGCTCTGAAGCCCAGGCTGCCAGGCCAATGAGTCCTGGCTGCATGGTGGGAGGAGGGTGGAGCACTGGGGACCCTTCAAGTAGAGCGATTTGAACTCAGGGTTACAGGCCTGCTAGGCAGGTGCTTTACCACTTGAGCCAAGCCCTCAGCCTTCCTTTCCCCACTTCAGTTATTTTCCAGCTGGGATCGTGTGTGCTTTTCCCAGGTCACCTGGGCCACGGTCTCCTATGTCCACCCCTTCACAGCACGGGTGACGGGCGTGAGCTGCCACGCCCGGCTCCACGCTGGATTCTAGTTACAGGCTGTGGTGCTGCTGCCATGCCCACGGCCAGTGCCACAGGGGAAGCCAGCCCAGGGCCAGGGGCTCCATTCAGAATCAGTGTCACAGCAGTGAGGGGAGGTTCCAGGTGTCTGCACAGCAAGGCCAGGAGGCCAGGGCAGAGGCCAGGGGGGAGGCCAGGGGAGAGACTGGGGGGAGGCTAAAGGGTGGCCAGGGGGTGGGAAGGGGGGAGGCCTGCGTTGCCTATGCCCCACCAGCCAATGGTGACTCACTCCAGGTGTCAAGGCTGGGAAGTCACAGAAAACAAGAAGAAGCAGTGGGGACTCTGAGCAGCCCTGGGCTCCTTCCAGTTTGTGCAGCCCCATGGGGCTGGGACAAGACTGAGTGTGAGAAGGTTCCAGCACATGTACCCATCCCCCCACTCACCCACGTATCCACCCTTTTATCCACCCTTTCACCTACCCATCCATCCAGCCCATCCAGCCACCAGCCAGCCATCAACCCACGCACCAGTCCACGCACACATCCAACCATGAATGCGTGTACACACAAAAGGATCCACCCGTCCATTCACCCACTTGTCCACTCTCCACCTACCTGCTCATCCACCCATCCACTCACCAATCAATGACCAAGTGAGGCATCGCTTGATCAGTTGATTGATCCATGCATCTACCTCCCACCCTCCACCCATCCATCCA
Source organism: Megascapheus bottae (assembly GCF_031878675.1). Lineage (NCBI taxonomy): Eukaryota > Metazoa > Chordata > Mammalia > Rodentia > Geomyidae > Megascapheus > Megascapheus bottae. Next base: position 93,787,719 of record NC_143510.1, on the reverse strand, counting down.
TCCACCCATTCTCCCACCCTTCCATCCTCCTCTACCCCCTCCACATACTGCGAATGAAAACTAAAGTTAGGCTTTGACCCCGGCCCTGACCACATGCACTCTTTGAGCCCAGGACCTACCCTGAGTTCCCTCCATCTCCACTGGCCCTTCTGGTGGACAGACAGGTGGTGACCGCCAGTGGGCTGGGCCCGGGTTATGGGGACCCCAGGGTGGTACCTGGAGCCGTGGCAGTGTCAGGTGAGTCCAGTGAAATCTGAAGGTGGCGGGAGGGAGAGCGAGTATGAGGCCCTCAAGCTGAGCCTGGAAGAAACAGCCAGCCAGGGGAGTGGGGGACTCGGGGCTAAGACAGATGGCCTGGGCTGGGTCTTCCATTTGAAATCAGGCGGGCAGGGAGGCAGCCCCAAGGCTCCACCTGCCAGGGCTGGGACCAGCTGGGATTGGGAGCTGATGTGATTTTCCCTGTGGGAGGTGGGCTTCCTGGAGGAAACGCCAGATCACTGGGTTTTTGCCTGGCCCTGGTCTGTCTGCTTGCCCACTGTGAGGTCCTTGCGTACCCTCTGCTAGCTCAGCAGACCTCAAACATCAGTGTTGGCTTGTCCTTGCCAAAGCTCCAGGTTCAAGGACACAAATGAGAACTGATTGCCTGAAAGATGGGAGCGTGGGGCGGGGTGCTCTTTCAGATAGCCCAGGGCTCCAGTCTTGCCTGGGCTGTCTCCTCAGAAAGGTGTGTAGGTACCCAGGCTCATAGGCTGGGTGTCCTGGGACTTGAACCCCAGTACTTCCATTCCTGGCTGTGTGATCACTGAGAGAGACACCGAACCTCTTCATATTGTTACATTTGCATTTCCGGCAAAGGCACCCAGGGCAGGTGCAAAGGCACTGAGACACCTCTTGTCTGACCTTGTGCCCTGGGAGGGGTTTGACTGCCAGGATTCAAATTCTGCCACTGGTTAGATGCATGATTTAGACACTTGGCTTCTCATTTCTGTGCCTCAGTTCACCTGTGGGGGCGACAGGAATACTCTCTCCCTGGCAGCGCCATAGGGTTCAGGGCTGAGTTAAGTGTGTACAAGCTGGGAGCCGAGCGGGGGTGGGGGGTGGGGATGGCACACAGGACTGGCTCTGTGAGCATTTGCTGACAGGAACGTTGCACACTCAGCCTGCTGTGGCTGCCTCCTCCTTTCTCCAGCTGAGCCCAGCTGGGGAGCCAGGCCTGAACCCTGGGTCTTGACAGCTGCCCACGACCTTCTAATTGGCATCGGGAAGGAGCTCTTTCAAAGCCCTGCTCAGAGTCCGGTGGCAGCCGCTGTGGGAGTTTGGAGCCAGCCTGGGCTCTAGCGAGCACCTGGTCCAAGTCGACGGTGACTGGCACCAGCACAAAGGCGGGGACACTGAGTCACGCGCTGCTGGGCAGGGATGAGCAGGTGTCCTGGGCAGGATGGGGAGGGGGTGACGGTCCCCCAGGAGTGGACACCCCTGCCTCTGAAGCCATGGGTTGAGGAGCGCGCTTTGGCTCCAGCTCAGCCGTCCCCGAGGAAGGGGATCCAGCCGTTTGCAGGTGCAGACAGCTGGGCACTGCTGGCCCACAACGCCCAGCGCTCCTATTTATTTCTTGAAGGTGTCTGCACCCGTCCCACCGGTGCACTCTGATATATGTAGAAAAACAATGGCGAGCCTGGCTTTTAGAGTCACTTCGCTGTGTGTCCTCAGGCAAACTGCTGTACCTCTCCGACTTCCCCCTCTTGTAAACCTCCATAGAAGAGAAGACAAGGTGACACAAAACACCCTTTGTGCGCCCTGGATGTTTCCGCCACGTTGTTTGTGAGGGTTTGTGTGGCAGTAAACCGTGCAGCCAGGGAGGAGGGCGGCTGACTTCCTCGTCCAGCCTGACAAAGGCGTCCATCCGTAGCCCAGCCTACTTCCTGTGGGCACTGCCCAGCTCCCACGACCATCTCCGCCATCTGGACAGAGCGGTCAGATCTCAGTCTGGACACCAAGGCTGAGGTTGGCTCAGGGCTGGGGAGACGGAGGCGCAGCCTGCGTGTCCTGCTGTCTGCTGCTGGCATGGCTGGTGGCCATTTTCCAGCATGGGGGCAGGGGAAGGAGGAGGCCCGGGTGCTGAGGCCAGCAGCCAGGGAGGCAGCAGTGAGCCAGCCCCCAGGCTTTCCTAAGAGCCCCGGGCATCCTGACTGCTGTACCACTCAAAGCCCCACTGCTGTGGCAGAGCCAGGCCCTGCTTGCACTCCATGTCCCGGACGAAGCCACTCCATCTCCTGGGTAAGGCACAGACTTGGAGACGGGGTGGTGGCTAGGCTGGAGGCTATGCCAGGCCGGCCGGCACCCAGGCTTCCACCAGCAGAGCTGGGCCCTGCTTTAACTCCCAGGATGGTCTCCTGTGCCTCCACCTGAACCACAGGCCATGGCGGGGGCTTTGCCTGCCTCCCTGCCCCCCACTGACCCAGGGCCTGGTACTGTCCCTGAACTTTTTCACTCAAGGCTAGTGCTCTACCTGTTGAGCCACAACTCTACTTCTGCCTTTTTGGTGGTTGATTAGAGATCAGAATTTCGTGGTCTTTCCTGCCCAGGATAGTTTTGAACAGGGATCTTCAGATCTCAGCTTCTTGAGTAGCTGGGGTTACAGGTGTGAACCACTGGGCTCTGGCTCCCTCACTGCCTTTGCCCTCTGGAGCAAGGAAAGTCGCCTGCTCCAGCCTTGGATCAGGATACCTGAGGAATTACTTTCAAGACAGGGTCTCATTTTTGGCCTGGGCTGTGTCTGAACCACGATCCTCCTATTGATATAATTCCTGGTGTAACTGGCATGACAGGCATGTGCTACTACATATGGCTTTGGGTATCAAGATGGCATTTGTACACCATTTGTCCTGGGACCGCATCCTCCTAATCTCTGCCTCTCACTAAGCTGAGATGACGTGTATGGTCTGCCCAGCCCGCCTTGAACGGCTCTTTTCACAGAGCTCCAAGCCCGCTCACTATGTCTATCTTGTAGGAATGGAAACGTTTTCTATGTTGATAAGTATGTACGTGACACAGTGTTCAATTGTCAATACTAATTAAGCCCTTAGCACTACAGTAGGTGTCTATATCTCTGCAAGTCACATCGACACACAACACATATACACAATATACAACCCGCAACCCACAACATTGACATGCTATCCCTAAGCCCAGGCAAGACCTCATCTCAACCAATGAAAAACTGGGCCTGATGCTTCAGGCCTGGCCTCTCCTTGGGTCCCAGGTGGTTCCTAGTGTCACATGGAGGCAGAGCTAGGAAGACTGTGGTGGAAAGCCAGCCTGGACACAAGCATGAGACTGGATCCCAGAAACAAAGCAAGAAAAGGGCTGGGGCTAAGTGGCAAAGCAAAACTGCTCTCACTGTCGCTATGTATTTGCTTGATCCAGGCCTGGGAATTTCATCATCTGTATAAAAGCTTTGTTTCACAGATGCCTGGAGAAAAGGTTTTACCTTTTCAAAAATAAAACAAAACAAAAAACAAGGAGAACAGCTGGAGCTTTCTGGGAGAGCATCGAAGTTTTACAGGCGGAGCACAAAGCCAGCCCCCCCCCCCCATGAGTGCTTCTAATAGCCTGAAAGAGACAAACCCACCGAGTTCTGAGCTGTTATTCTGCAGCAAAAACAGCCAAGGTACACACACACACACACACACACACACACACACACACACACACACACACACCCTGGATGGCCCAGGGCCCGGACACCCCTAAAGCCAGAGCCAGCTCCTGCCCGTCCTGGCTGCCTCCCTGTGGACCCCGGCCCTGCCTCCCCTCACAGTGGGTTGTGCCAGCAAGCCGTCTCCCAGCCTCAGATCCCCACAACTGATTTCTTAGCCACAAATCCAGACAAAAAGGCCAAAAGCACCGGTAGACACAGTCACATCACCCACCTGCCGAGGCTTCAAAGGCAGGCGGAAGCACGCCATGGCTCCACGTCGATTCCAGAAAGTGCACGGCTCAGAGAAGTGTTAGCGGCCATCGCCGTGATCCCAAGGAGAAGAGCCGAGCTCAGTGCACAGCAGCGCTGCTGAGTGGTGCTGGAAGCAGCTGCAGACTCCCATTTTGATGGGGTCCCCTGAACTGGAGCCGCTTGGGAGGAGGCAGTGGAAGAACGGCTGGGAGTGTCCTGTGAGGCCAGGACTGGGTCAGTGGTGCATCCCGCCTCCTGCGAGGGCCACTGAGGGCGGGGTGGAGATTTCCTGGTTCACCCCCGGGTGATTGGAGAGCGGGCTGTGGGGGATGAGGGGACCAGCGGAGGCCCAGTTATAATGCATCTGGGTCGTGAACTAGGACAGACGACCCATAGATCTCAGCAGCAGCCCTGGCCCGTTCATCTTCACTACGTACAATACTCCAGGTCCCCGACTGGTTAACAGCTGGGGGCAACAGCAGCATTTCAAAGTTGATCAGACAAACATGTAACATTTCAGCCACCTCTGACCTACCACTTCAGATGCTCCATGTGGATGGAGGGTCAACCTTTCCAGAAAATTCTGCTGTATGCCCGGGTCTGAGAATGCCCGCTGAATACCAGTCTTCTTGCGAATGAGCTCACAGGGCTATTTCCAGGCCTTACCCCCTGGATCCCCCAGGGCACACAGGCGGAGATTTGGGGGCCAGACATCCCCATCATACCCATTTTTCTCCTTTTTAAATTTGTGTAGAATTGTTTTCCAGCCTCAGCCCAAACAAAAATCACAAGCTGTGTTCCGCCCAGGGGGAGGGGGGAGTTTAGTTACATACAATTTAGAACAGCTAGCTGATAAAAAGCAACATTCTTGCTACAGTGAAGCTGGGGCCTGGTAACTGTTTCTCAGCCCATCTTCACAGCTACTGGGGGAGGCGGAGATGGGAGGGAAGATTTGCATTCAATGCCAACCCAAACAACAGAAAGGAAAACCATGAGACCCCCATCTCAACCAATTAGAAAAGCTGGCATAGCCTTGCATCCCAGCTACATGGAAAGGAAATAGACCAAGGTTGTCCATGGCCAGAGTAACAAAGTACGGCCCTGCAAAACAGATAACTACAACTAAGAGGGCTGGGAGATTGGGTCAAGTGGGCCTGCTGAGCAAGCACAAGTCTCCAAGTTCAAAGCCTGGTTTGGTAAAAAAAGAAAAAAGAAATGGGCAGAGCAGAGGTGTTCTTGAGCTTGAGATTAAAGCATTATTTGTATTTCCGTCCAACTAACCTGCTATTTTGTAATTCAAGGCAGAAGCTGTAGATGTTCATGTTGCAAATATACTTATCAAGATGGCAAGAGAATCTGAGCTACAATTTTGTGAAGTTAGTGTCAAATACAAAAACAGAGTGGAGCCTGGCACAAATCCTTTTCTTTGTCTATTTTTGGCATTAGACTTTTGAAACGCACGAACCTTGAAGATTTATGCTGAACACTGACCCCCTATCTTACAGCAACATTGAACATTTTGTAAAGACATTTTCTGTGGCACTGTGGTCAAAATCTGTTGGAAATCTTTAATCAACGTGTTCAGTAAATGAGTGCCAAGAATTTCAAACTTTGAATTGTTCGTGGATTGTAATTATTAGAAACAATCCTTGCCAGGAGCTAAACACTGGCAATGTAGCCTGACAGAGGCGGGGTGGGAGATGGAGAGATTCAATGCCCAGACAACTCTGGGGTGCTGAGTCCAATTTCCCTTTCATTCCATCATTGTTTCTGGCATATGTCAGCATGTGGGCTTGATCTTTTGATATGATTTCTAGTTTTAATTAGAAAAATTTATATTTTGCACAGTGGTGGTAGGAAATGAAGAAGGTCTACTATTTTCAAGGGTCTGAAGTGGATGAACTATTTCAAAAGAATAACAAACATTTTGAGGGAGATGAATTTTTGTTTATTCATCAAAGAACATTATTACCCAGAGTGCAAGTAAGAGGGCAGAACTTAGAGACATTCAACTTGGATTATGTACATTTTTAAAAATTCTGTTTTTATTTGTATTGATTGATTGGCCCGACTGGGGATGGAGCTCAGGGTCTTGCTAGGCAAGTTATCTATTGATATAGCGCTCTACTACTAGGCTACACTCCTGGTCCTCCAAGCCAATCTCAGTGTGTGTGTGTGTGTGTGTGTGTGTGGCTCAAACTTGGCCTGGGTATTGTCTCTGAGCTGCTTAATTCAAGGTTGGCTCTTTACCACCTGAACCACAGCTCCACTTCTGGCATTTTTTTGCTGGTTACTTGGAGATGAGTCACACAGACTTTCCTGCCTGGGCCGGCTTCAACCTATGATCATCAAATCTCAGCCTCCTGAGTAGCTAGGCTTATGGGCATGAACCACCAGTACCTGGCTCCCGATTTCTGCTTCTAAAGTTGGTGATCTCGGTCAAGGGTAACCTAATTTCTGCTGCCATCTGGCCTGGGAGCTCTTCTCGTTCTTCCCCTGGTGCCTCGGGCTCTGTGTCCCCAGCTGGACACAGAAGCACCGTGGAATACAGTGTGCTCTGGCTACACCCACGTCTGCCTCCATCCTAGGCCGGCCTGCGCGGTGAGGAGGCTGCCCCGGGGAAGCTGCGGCAGCGCCCGGGCCCTGCGGACTGCGCTCGGAAAGGCTTCATGGAGCATCTTCTCTGCAGACGCGCTGGCCCGCCGCTCTGGAACGCCCAGATAGCTAAGGTGCTTCGGGCTGACAGCTTGCGGGGGAACAGGCTGGGAAAAACCGCCAAGTGTGGTTCTGAGAACTACCGAAAGGGCCATGGCTGAGTAAGCCGTGTGCACCCCCAGACCCCGGCGGAGCAGCGGGCATGCGAACTCAATGCAGGTCCCGAGGCCAAGGCCGCCTCTTGTGCAGCGGGACCGGGAAGCGACCGGGCGCTGCTGCCGCAGTAGCTCGTGCCTCAAATAAACACAGAATTCCTAAACATGGACGTTCCCCGAGTCAAACGCCTCCAATCGTCCTTCGAAGACTTCGGGATTGTTATCACGGATGTACGCGGCATTCCAGATGCAACAAGAAAAGGCAGCTTCACTGAAAATAAATAAATAAGCGCCACGCCCGCGAAAGCCTCCGCGAGCCCCCTGGACGCGTCCACAGAACCCAGGCCGCCCCAGGCAAAGAAAGCGGCGAGGACCACGCGGCTGGTCGTCGATTGGCTGCTCATCAACGGGTGGGCGGCCCGTGGATCGGCTGCTCGTCGCGGATTGGCTGCCCGTGGATGGGCTGCTCGTCGCGGATTGGCTGCTGCGGAGGTCAAGCGGCCGCGGCCCGGAGGCGGGTCCTCATCGCCACTTCCGGGGGCCGGGCCTGGAACGTCGCGCAGCCCGGGAACCCGGGCGGTCTCCATGGTAACCGGCTCGGCCCGCGCGGTCCCGAGGCCCCGCCGCCCTGCCGGCACCGCGCCGACCCCGCCCGCACCGAGGCCGGGCAGCCGTGACCGCGGTGCTCCGCCTGCCCCGCCCCGCCGCACCTGCTGCAGGCTGACCGGAAGCGGCTCCCGCGGGCCGCCACCGCGGGGGCGCCTCGGCCCGGCCGTGCGGTGCGCGGGCCGAGCGGCGGAGGAGGCGGCGGAGAGCCAGGTACGCGCCCGCCGCCCCGCGCGCCCGCCGGCCACGGCCGCCCCGCCGCCGCCGGGGCAGGTGCGCCGCCTTTGTTCTCCCCCGGCTGGGTGCGGGCGCCGCCCCCGCCTGTCCGCCTGAAACCGTCTCCCAGGCCCCGGGGCCGGGACCGGTGGCCGCGGGCCGCCGGCGAGGCCTGCGGAGGAGCCGGGCCCACCGCGCTGCGCCGCCGGCCCGCCCGCCGCCGGGCGCGCCCCGCCCCCGCGTCCGAGGCCTCGGGGCCCGCGCCCCGGCCGGCCGGCATGGTGCAGCCGCAGACGGCCCAGGCGGAGGGCCCGGGCCCGGCGGGCGCCCCGGCCACGCCGGCGGGCCCCGTGCTGGACACGCTGACCTCGCTGCGCCTCACCAACTCGGCGCTGCGGCGCGAGGCCTCCACGCTGCGCGCGGAGAAGGCGAACCTCACGCACATGCTGGAGAGCGTGACGGCCGAGCTGACCCTGCTGCGCACCCGCGCCCGCATCCCCGGCGCCCTGCAGATCACGCCGCCCGTCTCCGCCATCGCCTCGGCCGGCGCGCGCCCCGCCACCACGCCGCCCACCTCCCTGCCCGAGCCCTTCTCGGGGGACCCCGGCCAGCTGGCGGGGTTCCTGATGCAGATGGACCGCTTCATGATCTTCCAGGCCTCCCGCTTCCCGGGCGAGGCCGAGCGGGTGGCCTTCCTGGTGTCCCGGCTCACCGGCGAGGCGGAGCGCTGGGCCATCCCGCACATGCAGCCCGGCAGCCCGCTGCGCACCGACTACCAGGGCTTCCTGGCCGAGCTGCGCAGAACCTACAAGAGCCCGCTGCGGCACGCGCGGCGCGCCCAGATCCGGAAGACGGCGGCCTCCAACCGCGCCGCCGCCTCCAGCCGGGCCGCCGCCTCCAGCCAGGCCGCGCGTGAGCGCCCGGGGCTCAGCCGCCCGCCCGAGGCCGTGGCGGGGCCCTGCCCGGTCCATCCAGCCTCCGATGGGACCCGTCCAGCCCCGGCCCTGCCCGCCCGAGCACGGAATCTTTAGGGCTCCACTCCCAGCCGGTCGCACCTCAGCCGACCCAGGTGGCCCTGACTGCCGCAGAGAAGAACCGGACCGCCCGCCCACCCATGGCCTCGCCCCGTGGCCTCGCCTGTTCGAAGACTTCCCTCTGCCTTGGCTAGTTGTAGGCGGTTTTCCTGCCACCCTGTGGGCTCCCCACCACCACCACCACCCACTGCCCGTCTCTGTGCGCTTCCTGTCCCCACTGGCTGGGTCCCCGCAGGGCAGTGCATGCCTTCCTCTTGTTGGCCACCTCGCTGGTCCCTTCCCCCCCACACTTAGCATGCCTGGGGACCTTGCGACCCCAGCCTTCTATCCTGGCTACTCGCTACTCCGCTTTGCACTCTGCAAGTGCCCTGTGCAGCTGCCCTGTTCCTGCCAATGTCCTCTAGGCACAAGGAGACCAGGCTGGTCCCTGACGTGTATCTGAACCCTCCTGCACGCACCGGCCTTGCCAGGGGCCGGGCACCAGGGAGCCTTATTCTTGTTCTTGGTGACCAAGTGAGCCTGCCACTGAGGGGTGCAGCATCTGGGGATGGTGGGATGGCTTCCCTCTGTCCCCCAGTCCCCCTTCCTACATGCCACCACCTTCTTACAGGGCCACGAGCTGGGGACATCGGAGCTTACCTGTGCTGTGGCAGTTCTGTCAGGCTGCCAGCGACTCATTTGTGACATCGGGGCCTGTGTGTGATGACAGGCTGGGGCAGGGCGCTCGTGACCCCGGTGCTGCCCAGGATCTCTGGTGGAGAGTTTGCATGTGGCTCAGGTCCAGGTTGCTGTGATGGACCTGCTCTGGTTCCAGACCCTTCCCTGTCCATCTGTGTGGTCTTCGTCCTGGCCTTTCAGCCTCTCTCGCCATCTCATAGTCTCCAAAGATGCCTGCTTTGGGCCCTCCCCCAGCTTGGCTACCATGTCCAGCTTTTGTCCAGGAGCAAGGGATTATCATCTCAGGAGGCCGGCTCCTCTGAGAGGTGGGGAGGCCAGTAGGTCTGGATGGCCTTTGTAAAGGCAAAGAGCTGTGGACTGTGCAGCCTGGTCGGGAGGATGCAGAGCTGGCAGGTCCCCCTGTGCTGAGGTCCAGAGCTGGGCCGTGAGGGTGGACCTCCATGATTTCTTCACAGCAGATGACCAAGACCTCATATTCTAGGACTTTGGCCCTGTGGACTGTGTGCCCTGCTGTACTTAAGTGCCAAATGGACCGTGGGTACATGGTCACCTGGGCATCTCTCGGTTCTGCCCTTGTCTGTGTGGTCCTGGCTTGAGCAGGGGCACCGCTTTGTGCCCACCCAAAGATGGCTGTGACTGGGGAACTAGACCTGAGCTCCCGGGGCCCTCCCTGTCTCCTAGGGTCGTCCCTTGGCGGGGAAGAGGCTGCGGCTCTGAAGCTCTCTTTGCTGTGTAGGGAAAGGGGTTCGCAGGCCACAGCACCCATACATTTTAAATTCATTTAAGCCGGTTGCCCTGCTGCACCATGGTCTGGACACAGGCCTCAGGTCTCTGGGTCAGCCCAGGCTGCTCCGCTGGCCGTGGTGCTGGGCTTCCCGGTGGGGCCTGGATGGGAGTGTGCCTGTCTCTTCTGTCTCCCTCAGCTGTCCTGGCAGGTCCTGAACCTGCAATCCACAGACCGGGGAGGTTTCTACCTGCTCAGCCAGGCCAGGGGAAGAGCCCCACATGCAAGCTGGGGCCTCTGCATGCTCTCAGGCTGTCTACCCGCTCTGTAGGGTGCTGTTGGCATTAGATTCCTGACTGCCTCCCTGGCCAGGCCCTTTGTGTCTGGGTTGTCTGCCCTGTGTGAGCCACTGGCTGGCTGGGATTGGTGATGGGATTGTATCTTGCTTCCTGGTGCTTAGTGTTGTGCCTTGTGCTGGCGTTCTGTGCTGGGTCTGGAGCCTGGGGAGGGGGAGAGGGCCCAGGGCCCCAGACTCCTGGCACCTCAGAATCAGAAGCCTTTGTTGGAGGGGCTGACCTGGGAGACAGTCTCCACGTGAAGCTGGCCTGAGGCCTACACAGCCCAGGGGAACCTGCAGAGAGTGGGATCCCAGCAGGGACGGGGGACCTGCAGAGAGTGGGGAGCGGGTGGAGAGGCTTTGTACACACTGAGGGTTTCCACTCGTTCTGTGTGGAGAGGACAGTGAGGATGGGGCAGTGGCAGGTCGTGCAGCTGGGTCTGTGATCCTCCCTCTCTGGTAAGTCAGCCTGTGGCACTGCCAGGCATAATGGCGGTGTACAGCATCATGACCTGAAGCATTCTGGTGACTTCTACAACCATGACACATCCGCAGAGCCCAAGTGGGCTTGAAGTTTGCAGGCCGCCCGGCCACATGCCCATCCCGGCCTGTCTGCTGTTGCGGTGGCCGTGGCAGGCCTCGTGTTGGGTGTAGTGGGCCTGACCCTCACTCGGTGGCATGAGGACTCCCCACGGGAGGGCCCAAAGCCACCGGGTTCCCCTTTCCATGTTGGCTCCAGACACGTGGCTCATGAGGCGGCCATCAGTGATGCTCGGAGCAGAAAGCCACGGTGTCGCTCCTGGCCTCCATCCCAGAGGCAGACCGTCCAGCTGCAGAACACGAGACCTGCCAGCTCCTTGCGGCCTGCGGACTAAATGGCTTCCACAAACTTCTGTGCCCACCCCTGGGTATTTGTGTCTCTGGGCTATTTGTTAATTTGGTGGTGGAAGCTGGCACTGAGCTTTCGTTCGTCTTTCCTCTTCTGTGGATTCTCCCTTGCCTGCTGACTGAGCTCGTGAAACACACTGACCTGGCGGTGTCCACCTGCTGAAGCATTGCCACGTCTCACTGTGCGCTTTTAGCTTAGTGAAACCTTGACGTCTCTGTGAGCCCAGGTCCACTAGTGGCCGTGGGAAGCAGGCAGGCTTATTTGGTCTTTATTTCTGGTTCTGGGATTTGATGCTCTGCAGTGGAATAATCACACTTCCAGCTCCCTTTTTAAAATGGTTATTTTGAGATAGGGTCTTGCTTTTTTCCCAGGCAGATGCCTGGACTTCTGCGTTCTGCTTTCCACCATTGCTGAGATGACAGGAACATGCCACCACACCCAGCTTTTTATCTGTTGAGACGGGCTCTCAGATCTGTTTGGGCTGTGATCCTTGCATCTCACTAAACTTCCTGGGTAGCAAGGATAAGCAGGCCAGGTGTTATTTTGCCTATTGATTTGGCTGTATGCTTTGCATCTGTAAGCAAGCCTGACGCACAGGAAGTCCCCGGTGGTCCTTCGTTGCTTTGCATATATGAACAAGCTGGGTCCTGGATCGCATGCACTGTTACAAGTACTGAGAACCCCGGCCTGGTTTTGTGTACGCAGGCGTTTATCTGTACTTGTGGTATCAGAAGTCTTCAAGCATTATTAAAAATAAAACAAAACGAGGCTGGGCATGGTGGTTTGTTGCTGTAATCCGGGTACTCGGGAGACAAAAATTGGGAGGATGACAGTTCAAGGCCATCCCCGGCAAAGAGTTTGAGGGCCTCCACTTCAGCCAGGAAAGATGAGCTAAGTGTGGTGGCCTGTGTTTGTATTCCAGCTACACGAGAGGTGGGACGTGGCTCAAGTGGCCGAGCATCTGCCCAGCAAGCCACCCTACCCCCAGCACTGCAGAAACGAAAACACCGCAGTCATCCACACAGCGAAACACTGGACTGGCTTTAACTTCTTAAAATTAAAAACATTGTCAGGAAGGTGATACGTCTCTCTCTCTGTGGGTTGCAGTTTCGTAAGTCAGGTGGAGTGCATTTCGTTTTGGACAGTATCCCCCATGCCTTGCTCTCCAGTCTCCTCCCCTCCCCCTCCAAGTTCAACGCAGTGACCAGTGACGGCCTCTGCTGCATTTATTTGCTGTTTGATCCTCCATTTCTGTTCCAGGACAAAAAGAAAAATAAAACAACTCTTGTTTCCATCTCCTGGAGTTCATTTCGATAAATACTATTTTGTATGCTCAGCGGCTAGCTTTTTAGTTGAAGGCCCGAGCTCCACCACCTGAGCCGCAGCTCTTCCGGCTGCTGGGTGGTTCGTGGAGATAAGAGTTTCACAGAGTTACTTTCCCGCTGGAGCCGGCTTTGAACTGTCATCCTTGTATCTCAGCCTCTTGAGCGTAATACTGTATGTGAATGGACGCCAGCTTCCCGCGCCAGCCCCACGTGAGGCAGTGGCGTTGCTTGTGCCCACTTCCCTGGGTACCCCCTTCCTGGAGGGGGTGGGGCACTGCTTCCAAAGTCAGTTGCCCTGGGAGAGCCGGCGGGGTGGCAGCCATGGCCCTTAACCCTCATTCTTTTCCCTGTTCATACAGACGTCTTTTCTGGGACTAATTTGGCTCTGAATGCCTTCTAAAGACTAAAACAACTGTCCTGAGAGCAGACGCTCAGTTCCTGTCCCCAGGGACAGCACACAGCCAGGGTGGGCCTTCCTGCCCAGCGGCCGCCTGCTTCCCATGTCTGGTTTCCCGATGGAGCGGGGTCCAGCCCTCCCTGCCCCTGGTTGTCCTGTGAGCTAGCCCTGGGGCGGAACCCCAGCTGTCAGCAGTCGAGTGCCTGGCCCTGATTTCTCCCACCTGCCTTCCGTGATCCCTGCCAAGGGAGGCCCTGCTGTGTCCTGCCACTCACAGATGTGTCCAGTGTCTGCCTGGGGCCCTGGCCCTCGGTGCAGTGGCTGGCGGGATCATGGTGGAACACAAGCCCTGGCACTGCCACGTCACATCTCTCCTCCGCGGGCTCCGCTGACCAGGAGCCGTTGTCAGAGGTGAGGGCACTGGAGGGGTCACTTTTTTTTGTGGGTCATGGTACTTGAACTAGGCCTGGGTGCTGTCCCTGAGCTCTTCAGCTCGAGGCTACGGCCCTATGGAGAGGTCGCTTTTAACCCTTTCCAGCCTCTGGAATTTAGGAAAGCAATCCCCTACCTCCAATGGCAATTGGAGGAGAGCGGGAGAAACATGCCTGAGTGCTGCGCAGTGGAGAGGAGGTAAGTGCCATTGGGCAGCGGGCCTGGAGGGCGGGGGCAGCATGGGGCAGCGTGGGGCAGGACCGGGGGCATGCGGTGGCTGTGTGTGCATGTCCTCCTGCACTGTAGGTGACTGTGTTACCTCTTCCTCAGAGCTGGACCACCCTGGGTGGACACGGAGGGATGGCAGAAAGCGGGGAGACCCACATTCCCCCAGGGCATTTGAACGAAACACTGAGGGGTTTGGAGGACAACTACAGTAAGAAGACCCTGGAACCATCAGAAAGTTAGGACAGATGAATGAATGAATGAATGAATGAAGTCAGAAGAGGGATGGTGCTGACTGCAGTTGAGTGGGTTTGGGAGGAGCTGGGGTGGCTTCTAGTGAGGAAATTCTGATAAACCCAGCAGCTCATCCAAGTGTGCAAAGTGACCGAGGAGGCCCCGGGGTCCTGGCTGCCCAGGGTGGGCGGGCAGGGGGGTGGCCTGCCGGTGGCTCAGGCCCTTGGAGGCAATGTCACAATCTGAGAGAATGTCACCGCGCGGTGTCCTGCCTGTGTCAGGACTCTGGAGGCTGAAGAGTGGTAAGGGCAGGAGGAGAGAAAAGGAACCCAGGTGGCTTCATGACAGAGAGGTCCCGCGGAAGCCAGGCAGGAGGGATGGTCGGGGTGGCTGGAGGGCCTCAGGCGTAGCCCTGCCCAAGAGAAAGGTTGTCCACGTGCGTGTTTAGCTTTCAGATCAATACTGTTCCACACTGTGTGAAACTTTCTCAGTCTGAGGATATATCAAACACCTCTCTCTCTCTCTCTCTCTCTCTCTCTCTCTCTCTCTCTCTCTCTCTCTCTCTCTCTCTCTCTCTCATACTGGGGCTTGGTTGCTTGGCTTTTTTGTTTAAGGCTGGTGCTCTACCGCTTGAACCACACTTCCATTTCTGGCTCGTGCGTGGGTAATTGGAGGTAAGAATCTCATGGACGTTCCTTCCTGCGCTGACTTTGAAGTGCAGTCTTCAGATCTGAGTAGTTAGGATTACAGACGTGAGCCACCCACAGCCAGCCAGCCAGCCCTAGGACTTTTACCAGTCTTCAGGACACAAAGACATTCTGACTTCTTTAAAAAAAACAAGCACACAAAGGAAAAAAACTCCACAGCTTGGAAGTTTTACTTTTCTCCCTTGGACCCTGAATGGTGATGGCGGGTGGATTTTGCTGGTTTTCCTATACAAACTTCGCCAAGAGTTGGGGAACCATTCCTGGGTCTCTTGGGATTTCCCAGGACTTCCCATCTCCCCCTGGCATTGCTTTAGAGTGATGCTTTGAAACCAAGCTGCCAGGCACAGCTGGCAGCCTGGAATCTTCCTTCAGTCCACTCCATCTATTTCCTTCCCACACTGCAGCCTTGGTTCCTGGAGCTTCATGCTTCCTTGTGGGAACTCTGAATTCGGGGGGACAAATTCTGCAGGGACTATCTTCCCTGTGGCGATTGCCCCCACTATTCACACAGCACCCCCACACCCCGGTACAGGGACTTCCACTAAATGCATTAAATGAAGTAGAACTAAGATTTCGCTTCTCCGGTGCAAGGGCCACATTCTGAAAAAGCTCAATAGAACATTTCTCTTCTCAGAGAAGGTTCCAGGGCACAGTGCTATTTTCAGACCCTTTGTAATTCCGTCTGTAGTCTAGAATGAGCTCATCAATTTCTACAGAAAGCCTGCTGGGCGTGAGACTGGAAGATCTCACATTCAGCCAGCAATCCATTTAGAACTGACATTTAAATAACATTGGTCTGCCACTGAATGAATGTGGTTCATTTCTCGTTTTTATTTAGGACTATAATTTTTTCTCAGCAAAGTCTCGTAGCTTTTAGTTAATAATTTCATATATTGTTTACAAATACGTTCTTGAGGATTGGATGTTTCTTGGGATGTTATTACAAAGAGAGTTTTTAGTTTTTCCTCAAAGCTTTATGTAATTATTTGTTGCTTGTACATAAAAGCAAAGCTGGTTGGATGCCTGTAACCCTAGCACCTCGGGAGGCTGAGATCTGAGGATCTCTGTCTGAAGCCAGCTGGAGCAGGAAAGTCTTTGAGGCTCTTCAATGGATCAGCAAAAAGCTGGAAGTGGCAATGTGGCTCAAGTCGTAGAGCATAGCCTTGAGTGAAAAAACTGAGCCTTGAACCCAGGACCAGGACACTCAAAGGCTTGGGCTAGGGTAACAGGCGTGAGCCCCACCCCGTTCCTTCCTTCAGTGTTGGCTCGAGTTTGTGCGATGCCCTGTGGACAGCAGTTCTCTGCAGTGACATGGTGTTTTGTGGTCGTGTATGCCATTTCCTTCTGGGACCCCAGTGTCCATCCTTGGCCCATCACCCCATTCGTGAGCCTTGAGTATGGGGGGTGTTTGGTCAAAGTTTCCTATCTGTTTGCACAAAGTTGTCCACAGCCTGCTCCGGCCTTCCTCAGCCTTCTCTTGTAGGCTGCCTGGCTGGTGTTCAAGTCTTGTCCATCCTGTTTGTCATCATCCTAATCTAAGTTGATTAACTTGTTTTAATTTAAGTGTGTGTGTGTGTGTGTGTGTGTGTGTGTGTGTGTGTGTGCAAGCTGGTCCTGGTGCTTGAACTCAGGGCCTGGGCACTGTCCCTGAGCATTTCACTCAAGACTGGTGCTCTACCACTTGAACCAGAGCTCTACTTCTGGCTTTTGGATGGTTGTTTAGAAACGAGAGTCCTACAGACTTTCCTGGCTGGGAACCTCAGCCTTCTGAGTGCTACAAGGGCCCTGTGGTTTTTTCCAGTTAGGCTTCCTGAAAACAATTAGAGAGAACCTGGAGTTTGGCCTAGTGGTAGAGTGCTGGCCTAGCATGCACGAAGACCTGGGTTTGATTCCTTGGTACCACATACACAGAAAAAGCCAGAAGTGGTGCTGTGGCTCAAGTGGTAGAGTGCTAATCTACCACTCAAGGACAGTGCCCAGGCTCTGAGTTCAAGCCCCAGGACTGGCAAAAATAAAAAAAAATATAAACAATTAGAGAAAGAGCTTTTCCATTCTACACTCCTTCTGTTCTTAACTTTAAATATTCTCAAGTTGTCCTTCATCGCCACTCCTTCTCAGATATCAGCTATTTATACCCATGGAGTATTTCTCATAACTCTTTTCTAATGTGTATTGATTTGTCCTAGTTATAAAAGCAGCACATGTTCACGTCTGAGCACTGAGAAAATAGAATCTCAGGAAAACAATAACAGCCTCTCCACCCTACTCAGAAGATGAGCTCGGACTTCTTAACATTTTTTTCCTCTGTTCATTTTAAATATGAAATAGAATTACTTAAGGAATGAATCTCCACTTTCTGATGAAAATTGTAATAACCCAGACGACTACACAGAAAGTGCTGGTAGGTCTCAGCAAGTCAAAAGCAGGTAGAAGCAGTGAGAGCCCAGAGCCCAGCGCTGTGCCGTCTGGAGAAACTCACACAGAGCTCCTGCACAGCGGGGCTGGCATTGGAGGGCAGGGCTTTGGGGGAGGAATGGAGGCATTTTCTGATGGAGGAAAGCTAAGAGAACTGCCTAGCAGAAGCGCCTGGGGTGACAGACTCTTTGGCTGTGTGATTCTGCGTGCAGGGGGGCAGACGCCGTGGGAAGATGGGTGTGGCTGTGAGCACGTGGCTCCATGCAGCCCGGGGCCACGGTGAGACGGCCACGCACCTTCCACTCTGCCAGGAAAATAACACCAAGGCAGTCACTCAGTCCCGTGGTGCCACAGAGCAACTGGGCCACTTAAAAAGAACAGAAACGTGTCCCTGTCCCAGCTCCACAGGCTGGGAAGTTCACCCTGGTGTCTGTCCTGGGCTATACTGTGCTGCTGATATGAGGGGGCCAAGGCCGTCCTCGTGTGGGGTAGGGGGTTTCCCACAGGCTGGGGGCCTTTCCGTGGGTGTTAGCTCCATTCTCCAGGGGGCTCTCCTGTGGCCCAGCCCCATCCCAGCCCAGTGGTACTAGGACAGAGTCCTGGAGCGACTCCAGCCAGATATGGGGGGACACAGATGTCCTCCCACTCCCAGGCCCCCCTCTGAGTGAGCCTCGAGGTCCCCTAAAACAGGACATCCCGCTCAGTGAGCCTCCAGGCCCCCCATACCCTGACACCCCTCGAGGGAGCCTCGAGGTCCTGTCCCTATAATGTCACCCTGAGCGTGAGCAAGGCCACATAAGTAGACCTTGGGGTGCGGGGCAAGGATCCCGTGGTATGAGATATTGGCCGACGTGCCCACGTGGACAGGTGGTCGATGGAAGCTGCCAGGCTGGTGAAGGGAAGCCGGTGGGGTGAGAGAATCAGGGAATGAGGGCGGATAGTTTCCTGGACCTGGGTGGATGGTGGCTACACAGCTCTGCAGACCAAGTGCACAGCACTGTGCTGCTTTAAGAAGGAGGGCGTTATGGTGTTGTGAAGTCTATCTCAATTAAACTGAGGGCTGCGCTGAAATGGGCTGGGGGTAGAGGATCCATGGGAGAGGCCCGCTCAGGAGACTGAAGGCCCTGGATTCCATCTCCAGAGCTGTGAAACGCGCACACACAAACACACACACACACACACACACACATACACACACACAACACACTACCATATACAAAAGGAATGAAAATTCTAATGACATGGCCTGCGTATACATTTTTAAGGAGTTAGAAACTACAGCCAGGTACCAGTGGCTCACACCTGTAATCCTGGCTGCTGGAGAGGCTGAAGTCCAGCTCATTGCTAGTCCAGGAGAAGAGCCCACGAGTCTCTCTCCAATTAAATAGCAAAAAGCTGAGCTAGAAGCCTGACTCCTGTGGCCGAGTGCCAGCCTAGCAGTTACACTGTGTAAGCTCAAGGCCCTGCGCTCAAACCCCAGCACTGCCAAAACCAGAAAAACGCATGACACACTCATGCACAGGTGTGAGCGTGCTTGTGTTTGTGGGTGGAGATGCGGGATGGAGAGCACGTAGAAATGGGCGGGTTCCCGGCACTGCGGGGAGAGTGGCAGTTAACACTGGGGAAGGAAGGAGAGGAGATAGAGATGCCTGGAAAGCTACAAAGGAAGAGTCAGCTAAGACCACAGGACAAAGCCAGAATAACAAAAGATGCTGGGTCCCCCCAAAAGTGAGACAGGGCAGGGGCCATCAGAAGAGGTTAGACAGGTAAGGACATAAATTAAGATAGTAGATTTAAACCGGCAAATGGATCCGAAGTTAGATTAAGGTTTTTTTGTTTTTGTTTTTTCAGTCGTGGGGCTTGAACTCTGGGCCTGGGTGCTGTGCCTGCACTCTTCAGCTCAAGGCTAGCACTCTACCACTTGAGCCAGAGTGCCACTTCCTAGACTAACTTTAAATGGGCCAAATTCCCCAGTGGAAAGACAGAGATGGTCAGGATGGTTTCTCAGGGCTCCATAGCCACCCACGAATGCCATGTCGAGATGCAAGGCACAGAGCAGGGCAGAGGGAAGGGTAAGATAGGTGAATCGTGAGAGCAGGAGCCAGTGTGGATCTGGCTTGATCACCAGGGGGCAAACAGGCAGAGGAAAAGAAAAACTAATCACCAGGCCATAGAACATGGGAATGCTTTTAGCATTTGGTTGCAGAAATCCTAAATTTGCAACGAGGCCTGCTGTAGAATGTGACAGGGTACTGTGGTTTGCGATCCATGCCCACATCCAATGCCAGTGACACCTGGATCAGTGTGCTCACCCGCCACCTGCCCCCAAGAGGATCCGGGTCCCGTGAAATGCCCTGGAGGAGCTCCAGAATCCGGTCCCTCCCTGAGTCTCCCCCAGTGTCGTCGAGGAAGCTCTGAGCCAGGCTCCGGGCTCACCAGGTCTTCGCTGAGTTAAAATCACTTGTTCTGGACTCACAGGGCCAGGCAAGCATTTCTGTCTCCCAGCAGCCCAGCAGCGCCCCCTCTGCCGTGGGTGACGGTGGCGGCCGCCTGGGTGGAGGGGAACGCTGACGCCCACCCGAGGCAGCAGCTGCTGTCTGCCAGCTCCCATGGCCTCTGTGTGTCTGTCCTCACCATCTGTCTGTCTCCTCTACTGCCTTCACCATGGAACACGCACAGACCTTATCCACCCCACCCAAAAATCCGGGTCTGCTCCGTCACACCTGCTGGCAGCTGGGTCACGACCTGGTCAGTGCCAGTGCCTGCTGCCCACTGGTGTCCACGCCTCACCTGTCTGTCCATGGCTTTGGGCTCCTTCTCAGTTCTGTGGTTTCTATGCAGGGGGTTCCCCTCCCCCAGGGAGTGACCCTCTGAGCCGGACAGGAAGTGACCCCTCCCTCTCACAGAGGCTTCTAGAGAAGGAAGAGTAGAAGGCCACCCACCAGCTCTATGGGAGAATGTAGATTGAGAAAAAGGGAAGAGAACAGAAACTGTGAGAAATCCCCCTCTGAAACATGGATGCCAACGTCCTAAATGAAACACGTAAAAAGCACGCAAATGACAAGTCAGACTTAACCCTACACAACAATGTCATTTATCCCATTAACGGCTAAATGAGAAAAACATCATCTCAATAGATTAAAAAATTGATGCTGGGTACTGGTGGGTAGTGCTGTAATCCTAGCTACAGGAGGCTGAGACCTGAGCATCGTGGTTTGAAGCCAGGGAGAGCAGGAAAGTCCATGAGATTAGAATCTCCAATTAACTACCCAAAGCCAGGAAGCGGTGCTGTGGCTCAAGCGGAAGAGGTGCTAGCCTTGAGTGAAAAAGCTCAGGAACAGCACCCAGGCCCTGAGTTCAAGCCCCAGTACCAACACTCACACACAAACAAAAGGATGGTTTATGGAGCTTAAAATCCATTCATGATAAGAACTCGAAGAAAGCTAGGAATTTAAAAAAAAAAATCCTTAACGTGATAGAGCGTCTACAAAACGTCTGTAGATCTCTCTATCTCTGTCTCTGTCTCCCTCCCTCCATCTCTCCTTCTTCCCATCCCCAGGCCTTTATAACAGCCCCCCATTTCCTCCATACAAAGGCTCTCTTCTTCAAGGAACACCCCAAACCAAGGACAGGCGGTCCAGGATGAGAAATTCGGGCTGGGATTCCTGGCTTTGATAGTTTTAAAAATAGGCCTCCATTATGCAGGCAATATGTCAACGTGAGGATTAGCATAATATGGTAAGCAGCTCAGAGGCTGGGCCCAGGAGCCTCTGGGCTGCAGCAGGCCAGGTTGGAACCTGGCAGGAATCAAACCCTCACATTGGCAGGGCAGTGTGGCCAGCGTCCAGGCAGAGCCACTTGTGTGTTGGGGGGGAGAAAGGGGCTGGAAGAAGCCAAGGCCCTGGGGTGGCTGAGCCAGCATCTTGCAGCGAGGCAGAGGGGCAGGGAGGGCCGCTGGAGCCAGGAGCGTCCATCCATCCACTTGAACACAGCGCTGTGTGCTCGGGGCCTGCGGCAGCAGGCAAGAGATACATGGAACGTTTTGGAATATAATGAAGGTAATAGCCGTCCTCCGGCCCCTCAGAGTTCCATTTGTAGAGGCAACGTTTCAGCTGGAGGCTGGTTATGCAGAGATAACGGAGAGGCTGTTGTGTGCTTGGAGACCGTCCCTTGGCAGCGGTTACACAAGTGCTATGAGAGCCAGGCTGAGCGGGGTGGGCCCGAGGGCAGCGGTGGGTCGGGCTCCGGCCATCTTCCCAGCCATGGCCTCGCCGGCCCCCACCCCACCCCGGAGGACAGGCCCGGGGCACACAGCTGCTGCCTCTTGCCCAGCTAATACCCACTAGCTCTGGCTTTGACCAGACTTGTCATACAGCCCTTTAAAACGCTTGTTCTCTGGATGTTTCTTTCCCTTAGGGATGGGTGGCCTGGTGGTACTGTTCTAGGCAAAAGATTGGGAATGAAAGCCACTGGGGATGCTTCTAGAAAGCTTGGTGAAAGGACCACAGGCCGCTGCCATTTCCTTTCATTTGACATTTGTGTTCTTTCTCCTGTTTGGAATGAAGAGGTAGTGCTTTGATCCCAGCAGCCGTTTTGGGATCATGAGGGCAAAAGTCACAGATGGAGCGGTGTGTGTGTGGGGGGGGGCGGGGGAGAGAACAGAAGGAGCCTGGCCATTGGTGTCCAGCTAGCCAGCTGGGCTGAACCAGCTGGACTTGGCCTGTGGACTTTTCTATGAGACAACAAGCTTGCTGCATCAATGTGGTTCATTGAGGAGGAGGAAAGTGGGGGCCACAGGAAGTTTGGGGAATGAGATGAAGGGACCATGCCTGACATGGTCTCCTGTGTCACCCACAGATACTTAGGCCTCCACAGCCCCCAAGAGGCCCCCAGGCCTCCCCTCCGCCCAGTGGCCCCAGGGGCTGGTCTCATGGCCCTCGCATGCCGACCTCTTCTCAGTTGGGGTTCGGCTGCCTGTGCCTCTGGCCCAGGCTGTTTCAGCTCCTCTGGCTGGCACTGCTCTCCCTGGCTTGGCTGTGCATTCGAGCAGATGGCATCTCAAAGTTACCAAGCGATTCTTTTGTTAAAAACCCCTAGAGTCCAAACCAGCGCCCGTGCCAGCACAGCTCCTGACCATCGCCCAGTCTCTGGGCCAACACTCCAGACATTTCAGATGGTTCTGCCATCTCAGTCATTTGTGTCCCCCTCTCGTTCTGAGCCTGGCCTCTTCTCTCTTCCTGGGATGTCTTCGCCTGGAAACTTGCCCCCTCCCCCCCACCACACACACATCTGTGGTCCTGCCAGCAGGCTCTTCCTCTTCCTCTCCAAGCCTAGTTTTGGAACAGCGTGGTTACAACTTTCCTGTCATTCCAGTGGCACCTTGAATGAATACAGAGAATTAAGGAATTCGGCACAAAGTACAAGAGGGAGGCATGCTGCATCGGATACAACCTGTGTGCCCACACCCTGGGGTCAGGAACCGGGCACAGGGCTTGGCTTGGGGTTTCGTTGCATGATAGAAGGATGGATACACAGCTGAAGGATAAGTGAATGGATGGATGGTGAGCAGTGGCTAGATGGTAAGTGGATGGGTTGACTGGGATGAATGGATGTAGACGGATACATGGTTTGGAGGGATGGGTGAGTGGAAAGATAGACGAATGGATAGCTAGATGGATGACAGAAGATAGATGGATGTGTGGATGGACAGACAGACGGTTTGGAGGGTTGGATGCAGAGGAAAGTAGGTTTCTGGATAAGTATATTTTCTAAGTCGTCTCCGTAGCCACAGCACAGTTTGCAATGGAGAAGCAGGAAGTGGGGTGTGGACCCCCGAAAGGCAGAACAAAACCTGAAGACCCCCCAGCAGGCCTGCACTCAGGCCCCCACACTTCCTGGGCCCAAAATGACCCACTGCACTTCCTCTCTGGCCCTGGGCAGCCCGCGTGGCATTTAGCATAGTTCTACTTCTTAACATTGAAATGTGGGTCAGAAGAGCTCTGCCCAAGTCAGATGGGGCGCTCTGTCACAAAGAACCCCAAGGGGTGTCATCAGAGATGACACTGTCAAATGAAAGGCACAGGTGACATTGGATCCAGCTGTGTGGTGGGGTCATGCAACATCTGATTTCCTGCTGTCTGTCTCCATTCCTTCCCGTGGGGTCAGGCCACTTTAAAGCTGGCACCCTCACAGACACATCAGGGACCATCAGGGACCCAGACCCCAGCGTGCTGGCCAGGGGGTGGGGGTCCTGTCTTCAGGACTCCATAACTCTTGGGGTAGTGGGAGCGCCTCCCCAGTGGGGGATGGTGAATGACTCTAGGCCCGGGGTCGGGGAGACTGAGGGCACAGAGGTTTCTTCCTGGCTTGACCTCTAGTGGGGCTCTGAAAGGCAGGATCACCATGGCAATGCCCCACACTGTGGTAAACCAGGAGAGGAAATGTCCCCAGATGCCCCATGTCACCTCAAAGCCCAGTGCAGGGACACAGGTCAGCTCTGCCTGGTGCTAGAGGAAGACGCTGTGGCTGTGTGTGTGTTCGTGGGACCTCAGGGCTGACAGAGGCAAGGCCAGGTCACTCATGTCCTTGGACTGTCCTCATACCACACCAGGGACAAAGCACAGCTCCAGAGTGACCACTCCTCTTCTCATGTCCCTAGATGTGAGAACTCTCTAGGGTGAAACCATGAGGGCCAGGCCACTGTCAGACGCTGTCCTCCCAGGTGGCCGGCCCCTCCTCCTCAGCCCTCAGTCTGCCCTCCTCAAGGTGGAGCCTGAGCCGCTTTCGGGAGGCAGCTGGGTCACAAGGAAGCTGGCACAGCCTGGATCTTCCCATGACCCTCCTCGGGAGACCTCAGCACCTAGGGGGGCCACAGCCTTTGGGCCACTGGCCAGGCCCAGGGTTACACAGAGCTGTCTTACCCATAAAATGGACCCCATCCTGATCTCCCTGCCTGGGGGCGGGGGATTCCTCCCTCCATTATGCAAATGAACCACTGTCGACTCCCTCTCTAAGGTCAAGTAGCTCAAGACCTCCAGATGGCCCCAGGCAGGTTTGACCCTAGGATGGGGTTGGGGTGCTCCCACCACCATCGTGGAGAGGGAGGGGCGGGCCGAGCACCCTCGGGAGCAGAGGCTGGGGCAGTGGGGCCAGCTGTGTCTGAGGGCCAGACAGACACATCTTGGAAGTCCCCTGTGCTGTGAGAACCTGTGGGTCAGATGCCTGGGAGAGGATGGCAGCCCAGAGCCTCCACCCCACCCCGGAACTCCCGAAACATCAGCAGAAAGAGCTGGAGAAAGTGTGTAACCCATCATCACCAAGCTGTACCAGAGTGCAGGTGGCATGCCAGGAGCAATGCCAGGGGGCTTCCCTGGTGGAGGAGCTCCTCCCTCCGGGCCCACCATGGCGGAGGTTGATTAAGGCAACCCGAATATACATGTAGCACCGTTCCACACAATAAAACATTCAAAAGACCCGAATTTAGCAACTTCCATGGCAGTTTTAAAAAGTAGAGCTGCCGTGGAACGTTACTGGGCATTCTCAAAGCTTGCATATGGAACCTGAACACAGGGACAATATTAACATTGCACTTTATAAAGCACTGTATTGTAAGTGGAAAATGCAATGTCTTAAATATATTTAAAATTGGGGAAAACCTTTCCCTCCCTCCCTCCCTCCCTCCCTCCCTTCCCCCCTCCTTCCCTCCCTCCCTCCCTTCCCCCCTCCTTCCCTCCCTCCCTCCTACTGTTTTGCTGTTATGATCAGCGTCCCACAGCAACACCTGGCTGGCACCCGTCCCCGGGGACGCGGAAGGCACCTGTCTCCTAGGATGCGGGTGGCCGGGGTCAGGCGAGAGCCTCATAGTCTCTGGCTCATGCCAAATTGCTTTCCAGAGTAATTGCAACAGTTTACTCAATTACTGTCTCATTGATTTCTGGAAATTGTATTTCATCCTTTCTCAAATCCACTTTGAGAATCTCTGCCTCATTACTCATATTTTCAACCCTCCCCCCTTCGAGCTGCTTTAATCCTATTAAACAATTATTTTCTGTTCTTCATCTACTGCTCCGCAGTCTGAGGGCGTGGGTCACGGCGCAGCGGTGTGGGTTGGGCTGGCTCTTGCTCCAGGTTCTCTGCTCTCTCGCGTGGTTAGCTGTGGCCCGCTCCTCACCTCGGAGCCTCCAGAGCTCTGTGCTTGGCTGAGGAGGCTGAGAAATGGACCCTGTGTCCTCCCCAGGGCGGGGGGTGGAGGGGAGGTGGGGGTGGGCTGCTGGAGTTTCAAAGTCCCCAGGGGTCATTTTCCCTGCACCCCTGGCAAAAATGTTGAGGGAAAGGAGTCTAGGCTCGCTCCCTGTGCGTCTCCCTTCCCTTTTACCTTCTTTCTGTGCCAGTATTGGAATGTGACCCAAGGGCCTCATCCCTGGTCACTTGGGAAGTGACCAGGGCGTTTCCTTGCACTCACATCAGGCCAGGGTCCTGCTCACATCGGGGCAGTGGCGCCTGCCTCCTGGAAGCCATGTCCGGGAGAGTGGAGGCCAAGGGGGAGGAAGGAAATGCCCCCCCCCCCCCGCGCCCTCCCTGCCCTCTGCAGCTGGAGAAGGCTTTCCAGGCTTTGGGCGGCTCAGGCCCTCAGGAATGGTGCTGGGAGCCAGGGGCCAGGGAGGGCCTGGGGAGAAGCTGAGGCTGGAGGAGGGGGGCACAGCCTCTACCTGACCCAGGGCTGCCCCTGGCCCCCCAGGGTTGAGAAGAACCCCTGCCTGCTGCCTCTACAACTCCACTGCCAGGCAGTTCTATCCCGGGCCTGTGTGGGCACGCAGGGCTCCAGGCCAGACCAGCCGGCTCAGCATCCCAGAGTCCTTGATCCTGGGCTCTGCTGACCAGTCCTGGCCACCCATGAAGCTGGGAACTTGCCCTTCTTCTGCCCCAGTGGCATGGGGCAGGAGCAGCAAGACCAGTACCCCTGCCCAGAGGGCAGCCAGCTGCCAGGCAGAGGGCAGCCCTGCCTCCTGGGGCCCAGGGGTTGCTATGGAAGCTGGATGGCCTTTGAGGCTGAGGCTGGAAGAACAGGAGGTGGGGGCGCTGGGGCCCAATGGGTGCAGATCCACACCCCGACCTCACACTTCAGTGTCCCCATGGGAGCTGCAGGGAATGCAGCATGCCAGCCTGTGGCAGGATGCTGAGAGGGACTGCCCAGGGCTGTATGGGGGTCATCCAGCCCCCAGCTGTGGAGCAGGTGGGGACACAGGGAGAAGGGACTCCAGCTCTTCAGGAATGGAAAGAGCCAGAATGGGAAGGAAGGCTCTAGAAGCTTCTTTGCCCAGGCCCTGCAGGCCAGGCGTTATCACCCTGATCAACTGCTTGCCTAGAGGCTCTGGGTGGAGAGCAAGCTGGGAATGGGCCCTACATTGGGAGGAGGGGCCCTCAGGCTGGCCTCGGCCTCTCGGGGTCCCCTGCCCGCCTGCACACTGCATAGCTCCCGTGTCAGTGGGCTTCTGAGGAGCATTACAGAGCTCACTCCACGTCCCCCACCCTGGCCGGATGGAGCCTGCCGCACCTGCTCCTGTCTGGGGTGTCTTACTGTGTGGGGGGTGGGGTCTTGTAAACCCTGGATTTCTGGGGTTGCAGGTAGAATTTCAAAACGTGTTTTTCTAACTATAATCCAGTTGTTTCTCCATCTGTGTCTGCCCCATTCTCTCTGCTAGCAATTCTGCTTCCCATTCTAGGACCCAGCCAACGTTGGGGGCTCCCTGCTCCCTCTCTCCAGGTTGCTAGGACATGGAGGGGAGGGCGATACCTCTCCAGCCCTCAAGATGTGGTCAAGCCTGCTCTTTGTGGGTGCCTGAAGGACAGAGGCAGCCTGTCTTCCCCAAGGCTCCCCAGCAGCTGAATCTCATTCAGAGCTCCCAGACATTCTGAGCAAAGAACTTGAACTTGACCTTGAACCTCAGAACAATCAGATGGCAGACTACCAGAGAGAGACCCAGGACCTTCTCAAGGGCTGTGCCTCCAGGTCCCCAGAGAGCCTGGAGGCTTTATTCCCTAGTGGCGAGGGTGACTGAGTGTGAGGACGACCTGGGAGGAGGGAGGAGGCGGGAGGGCGGCCTTTGCTGGCTGGTAGCCGGATGAGCCCTGTGAGCGGCCATCACCTGAAGTCTGGCAAGCTCTGTCGTGACCCCCCAGCTGCCCTCCTCCTCCCCCCTTCTTGGAGTGCCTGGTTCCCTTCCCCCGCCCACTGTAAACTCCGTACCTCCTCCTTCCCATCTCTGACATTCTGTCGGCAGAGGATGACATGACATCTTCTTAATTTTCAGTTCCCAGTGGAGAGATTGGACATTTTCCCTGAGTATTTTTCTCTAGCAATATTTTACCAATTTTTCTACAGTGATGTTTGTTTTTCTTATTGCTTCTCGAAGATGCTCAGCTAACGGCAGAGATTACCTTCTGGTTTCTACGCCTCTCACAAACGCTCTCTCTTGCTCTGCTCCATGGGTTTATTTAGTGCTTCACTCCGTTTTCATTCCTTTGCCACAGAGGACGCAGGTTTCTCACCGGGCTCCCCCCGCCCCGGCCCTCAACAGCTTCCCTGCAGGGCAAGCTCAGGCCAGCAAACCTGACTGTCCCTCTGTCCACTCCCTGCCCACCTCACCTCCCTGTGGAGGCTGCTGAGTTCCCAGCCTCTGAACACCCCAGAAAGCCCATCCCAGATCCTCCGCCTCCCGCTGGCTCCAGGTGTCCTTGGCTTGTGGCTGCATCCTCCCTCTCCATGTCATTCCAGGGGCTTCTGCGCCTGTCTCCTCTGTGGGCCTCTGCAATGACACGCGTCATGGCATTTAGAGCCTACCCAGGTGATGCAGGGTGAGCTTAGCTTGCTGTGCTCAGTCCACCCACAAGGCTGCTCTCTAACCAAACTCCACAACACAGGTTCCATTTGGTCCGTGGCAAGCGTCCACTTGACAGCCTCCTTTGTGACCTCCGGTGTTGAATTTCTCTCTCCGTTCCCAAGGGAACTGACCAGTGAAGAGCGGGCCCATTCCCAGGCCCTTGCCTGTCCTGCTGGCTTTGGGAGGTCTTGGCCTTTCTGGGGCTGGATCCAGATTTGAATGAGAAGATTATTTTAGATTCTTGGAAAGGTGGGGTGCAGCCTGTGATCTGATGGCACTCCTTCAAGCTGAGAATTCTCAGCACTGACCCTGGCTCTGTCCCCGCAAGCCTGCACAGCCTGCAATGAGAGCAGGCCCGTGGCCTGTGCCCCACGCACCGGACCAGCTCCAGTGGAATTATAATCATCCCATTCTCCCATAATGAAAGCCACCAAGTGAGAAAAAGGGGGTTCTTCTCTGAAATTGCTTTTTGGTGTTCCTTGACAACCCGTGGCATCTGTGGGTAATTAATTCAGAGCTTGTGAATGCTAGGGCAGGCGCACGGGCTGGAGAGAATGCTCCGGAGAGAGACGGAGATGCAGCTCCGGCTGGAAATGCAATTGCTCGCTCTCAACCAGAATTAATGCATTCAAATCTGGGCCGAGGAAGGAGAGGCCCCTAGGACTGCCCCCACACCGAGCCCCAGGAAGCCAGGCCCAAGGAACCTGTTAAGTCTGCTGGCGATTTCTCACAAGGAGAGGGGGACTGGGAGTCTTTGCTAGTGGTGGCAGAGAAATGGCTGAGCTCGCTGGAAAATGGGGCACCGCCTCCTAAATGGGAAATCAGATATATAGATTAAAGATATGCTTTGAAAATCTGATTATCTCTTTCCGGAAATGGCCTTAGGGGACTTTATCTTGAAGAATCATTGGTGACAGAGCCATTAAAACACAGAATCTAGGAAGTTGCAAGCAAGCTGACGAGCCCACTAAGAGAGGCTTGTTTAAAAACAAAACAAATCACAGACGATGGCCCACCCAATAAGTCTTCTTGCACAAAAGATGATTGTTATGAGAAAAGTAATGGCCAAGCATTGGTGGCTCATACCTGTCATCCTATCTTCCTGGGGGGCTGAGATCTGGAGGGCTGCAACTTGAGGCTAGCCTGGGCAGAAAAGCCTGTGAGACTCTTACCTCCAATTAGCCAGCAAAAAGCCAGACTGGAGGCATGACTCAAGGGGTAGAGTGCCAGCTTAACAAGCTTAACAAGGGCCTGAGTTCTAATCCTTGCGTCAGCAAAACGAACAAACTAGACAGTGAACATACCGGTCAGGAGGTATCCCTGAGGGGTCTGCCCCTCCCCCCGAACCTGCAGCCCTTGGGCAATCCCACCCCATGCCAGTCTGAGAATGATGCCAAGGCTTCATCAGTGTCCAGACCACGGTAGATGAGGGCGAGGGGACAAAACAAGGTTTCCATTTTAGAATAGCTGCTGTGGGCTCCCCTCCAGGGCGGTGGGTGCCCATTCGTGAGCACTCCCCGGAGGCAGGGCAACGTCATCCCTCCTATAGAGGGGAAACTGAGGCACGGGACCCCCCATGGCTCAGGTGGCAGAGCTGGGCTGACCCAAGCCATCTGTCTCCTTGCTGTGCCTCAAAAGCCACCAGAGCTCATGGTGAAGAACCAAGGGATTGAGGAGGGTTAGCAGAGGCTGAGTGGTAGCGGTCAGCCCTGGAGAGAGGCCACCCTGCCGCCCGCCCTCCCCGTACTGCAGTGGCATGAGCCACTGCTGTCCAGCCAGATTCTCACGTCGTTTATGCAGATTCCGATTTTGACACCAGCGGGTCAGCGTGGGAAGGCAGCGGAGGCTCCTTTCAAAGAGTGCGAGGAGAGGAGAAGCACCCAGGGAGAAGATACCACCTTAGCCATGTGCTGGAGGCGTGCTGGACAGGAGGTGTCCTGGGGTCACACGTGCCCTGCCTGTGCTGGCACCCGGACCAACAGCCACAAAGTAGGAGAAAAATCCCTTTAAAATGCTGGATTGAAAGCTGGGTGCCGGTGGCTCATGCCTGTTAGCCGAACTACTTAGGAGGCTGAGGGCAGGAGGGCCAAACTTTGAGGCCAGCCAGAGTTCTCAAGAGCTTTTCTCAGTCCATAGCTGGGCACAGCATTGCAAGTCTTCAGGCCCAGCCACACCAGAAAGCCTAAAGTAGGAGGATGGCAGGTAGATCAGGCTGAGGCCTGAGTGGGAAGCACGACCCTCGCTGAAAAATAAGCAGTACCAACCAGGGCTGGGGGCGTGGTTCAAGTCCTAGAGTTCCTGGCTCGCAAGTGTGAGGCCCTGAGTTTACATTCCAGGGCCATCAGAAAACAATTCCAATTAAGGAGTGTTTTGCACAATACCTGAGCAGTCAAGCTTAAAACTGTCAAAGTATCCAAAACAAAGGAAGTCAAGAAAACTCACACGAACCAGAAAGGCCTCCAGAAAACATGACAGCTCATTACGTGGCGGTCTCCTGGAAAATCCTCTGATAGAAAAGCAAACCTTGTTCACTGCACCCACTGTACTTAACAGTAAAAAGGTGCTCATTAACCAGAATGGGGCCCTGCACTGACGCCCCAGGGGTACCAGAGGGTGTGGGCCAGGCGCACCTCTGCAGTCGTTGGACAAGCTGGAACCACAGGAAAAAATGAGACAAAGGTAGAGAGCTCAGGTACCATTGCCTATGCACGGAATCCCAGATATTTGAGAGTTAGAGATCATGAGGTCCATGATTTAAGGCCAGCAATGGCAAATAAATAAAATGATGATGATGATATAGTAGCAGTGATAATAATAATGATATCAGTGAGACCCTATTTCAACTAATGAAAGCTGGGCTGGGTGGTGCATCTCTGCCACCTCTGCCCTTAGGAAGTGTAAATGGGAAGATCAGATCCATCATGGCTTAGTGAAAAAGCAAAATGGCTGTGAGCCTGGCTCAAGTTGTAGAGCATCTGCTGTGCAAGCATGAAGTCCTGAGTTTCTAGCAAGCATGAGAGAGAGAGAGAGGGAGAGAGGGAGGGAGGGAGGGAGGGAGGGAGAGGGAGAGGGAGAGAGAGAGGGAGAGAGAGAGGGAGAGAGAGAGGGAGGGAGAGAGAGGGGGGAGAGGGAGAGAGAGAGGGAGGGAGAGAGAGAGGGGGAGAGAGAGAGAGAGAGAGAGAGAGAGAGAGAGAGAGAGAGAGAGAGAGAGAGAGAGAGAGAGAGAGACTGTGATAAATAGCCTGACAAATAGAAATCATCAAGACTTAGGTTGGAGAGAAGTCTTTCCAGGTTCCTTCGGGCATTGGTTAGGTGGAAGCTGGGGCAGGACTGTAAACGCGAGCGGATGAATGAAAGAAAGCCACAGCCAGCCATGCTGTCCACATTCAGGCGGATGGAAACCAAGATTAAGAGAAAATCTCAGCACACTGGAGGAAGCCCACCATGGAAAGAATGTGAACGAAGCCCACAGAAACCCCACAGCACTTGAAACTTTCCTTTTTGAGGAGCAGGAACAGTTCTGGGCCTTGAACTCAGGTTCTGGGGTCTGTTGACGAGTTTGTTTTGCTTTTACTCAAGGCTGGTCCTCTACACTTGAGCCATAGCTCCACTTCTGGCTTTTTGGTAGTTGATGAGAGGTAAGAGTCTCACAGACTTTCCTTTCCAGGATGGCTTTGAACCAGGAACCTCGGATCTCATTCTCCTGGGTAGCTAGGGCAGCAGACATGAGCCCCAGATTCCCATTCACCAGCCTGGAAGTCCACGATCCAGAGTTCATCCGTGGACCAATCAACAGGAGATGGAGTGCAGGCAGGAAGCAAACCATCATACGTGTGTGGCTGAAATACCACGACTGGCACAGTGAACACACAGAAGAAAGGCAGGCGAGAAGTAGCTCAGGCTCCCCTGCAGCCTGGGGGGTGTGGGGGGTAACAGAGGGCGGGGCATGGAGACCGATAGGGCGGAAGCCCGTGGTTTGCACGTATGAAAGGAGCATGTGGAGACCTGTTGGCACTGTGTTAAGGAAGCAGGAGGAGGCCAGGTGCTGGTGGCACATACCTGTAAGCCAAGATCAGAAGAATAGAGGTTTAATGCCAACGTGGGCAAAACGTTGGACCCAAGACCCCGTCTCAAGCAATATATCCCAGGGTGGTGGTTTGTGCCAGTCATCTAATCTATATTGGACTGTTGAAGTCTGAGGCTGGTCATAGGCTTAAATGCAAGATCCTATCCAAAAATTAACAACTGTGCAAATGACCTGGACCATGAAACCAACTTTGACAAATAACAAAGGTATGAAATTATCATGAATGTTCTCAGCACAAGAGAATTAAATTAGAAATAAAAATAACAGATAATGAGGTAATAGCAAGATAGTATCTGAACAAAATGTTATTTGAAAAGGAGATGACATATCTAGCTGAATGCTGAGAAAACATGAGCCATAAAACAAGAGAGTGGCATTCGTGACTTAATTGCCTGCATTTGCAGAGGACAGGAGGAAATCTTTACCTTTAGAGGCCCGGGGTTCCTTGCACTGGGGAGACAGCTGGTGCTGGTGTAAAACTGTCACTCATAACTGTCCTAAAGGCTGTTGGCAAAAGAAATGCAAAGTTTCTGCCCTTCGTTAAGTCATTTCTCAAAACCTTCACAATGACTTTTCTAAGTTTTTGTCATAACCTTCCGGATCCTTCGCTAAAGCATTTATGATCAAACTCATGGAATTTAGCAAGTGATTGTTTTTCAACCACTAGAATCGTGCCTCTGTGCTCACAGGAGAAAACATTAAATCAGATGCTAAAAATAGCCAGAGGAAAGAAAGAGCACTTGCTTGGTCCAGCTCAGTCTGAGGTTTCAGATCCTACACTGGCTCCAGCCCCCCACCCCTAAGGGGTAAAACTCACCCTGACAAGAGAGCTCAGGCCCTTAGCTTTATACAGAGGAGCAGTGCAGGATTGTCCTTCACTTCTGGTCGTCCGCAGAGTGCTGGGTCCCCATAACTTTGGATACCCAAAGTTATCTGAGCCACACTGGAGTCCATATTTTAATTGTTAACCCAGAAAAGGAAAGAGAGGGGGGAGGGAAAGCTTCTTAAGCTTAACTGGACCCCCAAAGAAAGAGCTGGAGAAACCTGCCTGGAACTGTCTGGGTTCAATAGGATGGGGGTAGACACAAAAAGCCCCATTTGTGCAGCACCCCAGGTCCTGACTTTAAACACCTGGAGCAGCTAGGAAGCAATAAAGAGCCCTCACACATGAGGGTTTTCTGGCAACCTCCATGGCCCTGGGAAGTCAGATTCTGTGCGCAGCTGCGCGGCGTGTGCAGAGCCTGGCCTGGGAACCCCTTGTGCAGGGGGCGCTTGTTTTCCCATTAGATGTCCTTGCCTCTGGATTTACAGTTCAAAAAGGAACTCTATTCCTCCTAACTTCTTACAACAGCAACGGAAATATTTCAACCCATCAAGGAGAGAAATATCTTATTCTTAGGATTCATAGAAAGATTTCAAGTCAGACCCTTTCCACGGAGGCACTCAGTATAACTAGCCATGTGGGAAACACCCTTTACCCTCCCTCCCTCCCTTCCTTCCTTCCTTCCTTCCTCCCTTCCTTTTTCTGTGCTGGTCTAAGGCTTCAACTCAGGCCTGGGGCTGTTCCTGAGGGGTATCTTTGTTTTGTTTTTGCTCAAGGCTGGCATCTTACCACAGTCACAGCTACACCTTCCTCCTCTTCTTCTATATCCTTTTCGTCTCCTCCTCCTCCTCCTGCTCCTCCTCCTCCTGCTCCTCCTCCTCCTCCTGCTCCTCCTCCTCCTCCTCTTTCCTTTTCTTTGTATAGTTTATTGGGGATAGCAATCTCCTGGATGTTCCTGCCCAGGCTGGCTTTGAACTGTGATCCTCAGCTCTCAGCCTCCTGACTGTCTAGGATTAGAGACAACACTGTTTCCTTGTAAAGAATGGTTTCTCCTAATGGATCTTTGATTTGTCTTTTACTTAAAAGGATCATTTGATGTCTTCTGATCTCCGCCTTCTTCCAGTCCTGACTGTGTGGGCTGTCAGGTCCTGCCGGCTGTACTTCCCAGATTGGCTCCGGAGTCAGGTCAGGAGAGGTCTCTGGAAGCCCCCAGAAGGGAGTGGGTGCCTCACACAGGGACCCCAAGAGGGCGGGCCACTGACCGTCCTCTCGAAGATGGAAAGGGACCCCAGTCATTCAGGGGGAAGCCAGGGAGGGGAGCTAGATAAGACAGAGGGATTACATTATTTTTTAACAAATGCCACACGGTCAGACTCAGAAGTTAAAGCCAGGAAACAAACTGAAGAAGCATAAAAGCTTCTCCCTTTTCATGTTCTCTTATAAGACCAGGCGCTACCAGGGGTCATCTAAATCTGTTTCCTTTGAGGTGGTCCAGTCTGGGTGATCTTCACAAAGAAGCCAGGTCTCAGTTCACCTAGGTTGGGTTTTACTCCACTCACCGCTTTTGCCCGCCCCAAACCATTGCCCAAGGATTGGTAATTGCTAAATCAGGTGGATTTGTGGGCGTTGGAAGTATAAAAGCTATAGACCCAAAGCCAGTATGGTGATGCAGGTGTCCTGGGGTGGACAGAGAGGTCACAGCGTCTGCCACTCAAGCTTCCCTCTGCTTCTGCCCTCCAGGCGGGCCCCAGGGGTCTGACCCCTCTTTGGACAGTTAAGGAAACTGAGTCTGGAGTGGGGGGAGGGAGCTGGCTGTGTCACCCAGCAGCTCATGGACCCTGCCAGGCCTGCCCTGATCCAGGGCTGGCTCCGTCTGCCATTCACCCTCCCTCTTTCCTCTTCCACGCAGCAAGCTGTGGCCTGCCTCCCCTATAGCCGGCCAGCTGCCCCTAGGGACTGTGCTTTTCTTGGCACTTCAAAGGGATCAAACCACATTGCTGGCAGCAGAGCCCAGCAGCCCCTGGCGTCCAGCAGCCTGTGCCTCTCGGGCCCCGGGGCCAGAATCCCCTGGGTTCTCAGGGGTTTCCCAGAACTCTTCTTTCCCCACCACCCCAGCCAGGCCTGGCCCCATGGGGCACGGTGTCCTCCACTGGTCGCGGGGTCTCAGGATGTGAGCTGAGCCTCCCGAGGGGAAGAGGTCACTGTGGTCACCCTGGTCACCATCCCTGTCCCATGGCAGACCCCATGCAGCAGAGGGGAGTGGGGTGGGGTGGGGGGCCGGGCACGGGCCACGAGAGGCGGCAGCAGATGCTTCCTTTACAAGTGTTCAGTCACGTTCTGAATTCTTTAACTTTTCCCCCCTGAACTAGTGGGATTTCTGCTTCCTGTGGTTCAGAATTAGGAACACACAGCCACAGGCACAGCCACAGGCGCGCGCACGCGCACACACACACACACACACACGCACGCATGCGCGCACCCCCCCCATACCATACATGTAACCACATACACAACACACACACACACCTCAGACTACACATATACACACATGCACACATGTATACACACACAGGAGGGTTCTGCCTGGCCCCAGGGCCTCAGCATGAGGCCCAGGCCTTTCAAGTGGCGCTGGAGCCACCAGAAGACACTGGCAGGGACTCTGGGAGGACCTGGGGAGGGGGATTTTAAGGGGCCGTGGGCAGCCAGAGGGGACTATGCAGGGGGAATGGCTGAGACCGGACTCCTCCCCTCCTGTCCCCTGGCACGTAGAAGAGCATCCATCACAGACAAGCCGAGTCTTGCTATATTTATCGTCTACAGTCTACTGTACTCACTCGGCATATTTTCCAGGAATCTTCATTTTTTTGAGAAAACACTTTGGAATAACTTCACAGTGGGACATCACTCTGTGGCCATGTTCCCCTGCCTCCTCTGGGAGATGAGGCCTTTGGCCACTCAATAGAGACCACAAGCCTGTGGAGTCCTGTGGTTCTGTTGGGGGGGGGGGCTTCCCCACACAGGAATGTATGTGTCCTGAAGAGTCAGAGGTGGGGGAGGGCTGGGGAGGGAGGGACCTTCTTGGGGACAGGGCCTCTGCTGTCCTGGGCTGTCTGAAATGGTCGTTGCCATGACACAGCCTCCTACACTCCAAGAGTGGAGCCCAGGATGGTGATACCCAGTCCCCAGTCTGCTCTGCCTGTCAGGGGCCAGCCAGCCTGGACCCAGAGCACAGACGAGGCTTCAGGGCCTCACCCCAGGCAGAGAAGGAGGCAGATGGTGTGTAGGCCTGGACCAGCCCCTGCCCAGCTGCGCAGTGGGCAGAGGAGCCCAGAATGCCCTTCATAGAATCAACCTGGGCCCCACACTTTCTGCATGGAAGCCAGCCCTGGGCCGGCTTCTTTCATTAAGGCTCATTAAGTTTACACTGCCAAGATTAACCGAACCAGAGACAAGCCGACACAGCCACACTTGGCCTGCACAGCCTCAGGATGGAACGTGGTTTTAGAGAAGGGGAGAGCAAAGTCCTGCAGGGTCCAGAGAGAGGGAAGTGGCCTGAGCCAGGGCAGAGCTGCCTCCTGCAGCAGCACCCATCCTTGGAGAAGGCCCAGGTCTCGGGCACCGAGGACCCGACCCCAGGGCCAGCGGGGGAACTGTGGGGCAGCTGTAACTGTGGTGTGGGGCTCCGGGAGCAGCCCCAAAGCAGAGGGGGAACGTGCCAGGGCCCCCTACCTACACAGGGGGGTGGGCAGAGAGATGCCAGCAGACCACCCTCCAGAGTCTGCTGCTGATGAGACTGGCAGGCCCTGGCATCCTCTCCTGCCTGCTGGCCATCAGGACCCCCATCAGGCGGTGGCCACTGTCTCCTGACCCCTAAGTAGCTATCCAGAATCTGCTGTGGAGAAGACAGGGGGCTGTGACAGGACCCCATGCCACCCTGCAGGGAGAGGCACGAAGTGGGCAGGGAAACTTTCTCTTCATTCCGGATCACTCTTTCTGGGCCACTCCGTCTGTCCTCCATCATCATCCTGAAGCTGAGGGCTGGGGGTGGGGGGCCCTGTCCTGCTGAGCCCTGGGAGGAGATCTGTCCAGGCGCAGGTGTGACCCTGGGGGCGGAGTCCTTTAAGGGTTTCTTTCTCAGTAAGTGACAAGTCCGCCCAGAATGGGCTGCTTTGAGCTTCTGGAAATCTCAGCTGGGATCCTGGCGTCTGGGGAAGGGCCGGACTCTAAAAATAAACCACTGGCTTCAGCCGGAGAGCCAGAGCGGCTGGCGCACAGCCTGCGCCCGCGCGCCTGCAGAGGACAGCGGCCGGCCGGCCAGCGGAGGCGCCGCCATCCCGGGCAGCTGGCCCTGGGCTGGGCCGGCCGAGGCAGGTGGCCGCAGAAATACTCCACCCAGCTCTCTGAGGCCAGCACTCACTCGGCTTCCAGGCTCCGACCTCCCGCAGGGTGTGCGGGGAGAGGGGGCGCTGCTTGGGGGACAAGGACGTGGCTTGGGACCCCAAGAACAGCTTCTGCTGGCCCGCCTCCCGTGGGACACAGAGTGGCCTCGGCATAGACACAGGTAGGGGACCCCAGCACGGCTCTCCTGGGGCCTGGGGTGGCAGGTGCACTTTCTTAATTTGTGTTCTTCATGGGACCCATGCTGGGGGGACACAGTGTCTCTGCAGTGACTCATAGTGTGATGTCTACCTCCCTCTCACAGCCTGGCCCGATGGACTCAGATGCCCAGTCCACTTTCTGGGCTCCTGGTCACCACCAAAATGCCAAAGTCCTGTCTGTTTGGTTTAATCGAATGCTGTGCTGCATGGCTGGCTTTTCAGAAAAGTTTTGGAAGTGGTGCTTTTGCTTGGTGCCTCTGGGCAAGAAGGGTGGCTCTGCCCTACTCTGAGGGCCAGGATGGGCAGTGAGGGGCTGGGGCGGGGTGTGTGGGGAACAGCGAGGGGACTGGGGGTCCAGGGTGGGTGTAGAGTCGGACCCACTGGGGCCCAGCTGGAGGGCGAGGACGAGTTGTGATATTGGGGCTGCTCAGAAGGGCTGTGTGTGGCTCCCTTGCTGCCCCTGACTCAGGTTGGCACAGCGGTGGGACCCAGTGGGGCCTGCTGACACAGCGGTGCAATCTCCTGGGACCTGTGGGACCACCCCCCCATGGGGCCTGCTGACATAGCAGGGGGACCCCGTGGGGCCTGGTGGCTGCCCCCCTCCACAGAGAGCAGGGGCTGTGGGCAGAGGGAAGAGCCACCAAGGGCACAGGGTGGACTGTCTCAAAGCCCAAAGCCCTGGCACTCCACCCAGGTCTTTCCTGGCTGAGATGGGCTTTGTGGACTGGGCCGACCTTGAACTCCTATCTTCCCAAGTTCTCTGTACCAACCGGGATTGCGCATGACCTGCCATGCCAATGTCACCTGAAAAGATTCTTACGCAGGCACTGACTCCTCGAAGCCAACCCCACCTTACCAGGGCAGAGGATGCCAGGCCCTGGTCAGGACCACGGAGGAGGGGTGGTGGCCCAGGACAGGGGAGCCACCTCTTCCTCCTTATTGGAGATGTCAGGAGCGGCCAGGCTTTTACTGGACTGGACTCCCATGGAGACCTGCGCCTCCTGCTCTCTCTTGGTGGCCGTAAAGCAAGTCAGGTGACTCCTCCGCTTGTCTCCCAGCTGTCATCTCATTGACAAAGCAGCCACAGGGCCACACCCCGGG
Organism: Megascapheus bottae; assembly: GCF_031878675.1. Taxonomy (NCBI): domain Eukaryota; kingdom Metazoa; phylum Chordata; class Mammalia; order Rodentia; family Geomyidae; genus Megascapheus; species Megascapheus bottae. The sequence goes on along the minus strand of NC_143510.1, from coordinate 93,749,249 downwards.
GCCACAGAGAGGGCGTGGCGCACACTGGCTCCCCTTGTACCCCAGAGACCTCTGCAGCCATGACTCTGAGCCCCCCCTGCTCCCCAGAGCCGGGATGAGCCTCCCTGAGCCCCGACGGGCACCCCACCCCCCTCCCCAAGCCAGGGTGAGCTTCCACAGCAGATCTACTCACAGCTGCGTGGTGTCTTTGAACTTTGAACGGAGGACTGCTGTCTGGCTGTCGTGTTGTGTGCTCATGGGCTCCCGAGAGTCCCCCACGCAGCTGCCTCCACCGAGGCCCTGCGGCCACCTAAGGGTCACACAAACTCTTGGTTTGCATTAATTCACAGTTAAGTCTGCAGCAGTGCTCTTAAGCTGTGCACGAAACCCTGGAGGCAGCGCGATGACTTCCTGGCTGAATAGTCCCAGGTCTCCCCAGAATTGAGAGTGCTGAAGTGAATCCTGAGCAGGAGGTGGGGGACGTCCCTCTGGAGATGATGCCGCCGCCGCCGCCGCCGCCACCTCCTCCTCCTCCTCCTCCTCCTCCTCCTCCTCCTCCTCCTCCTCCTCCTCCTCCCATGGACAAGGAAGAAGCCGAGCTGGCCCAGCCGCCAGGTCTCGTAGCTCTAGGCCCTGACACGGCCCGCAGCCTCAATTTATCCATCTGGGAAATGGGCTGAGGTCCCCTGTGTGGGATTGGAGGGCTGGGAGAGGTGGGGAGAGGGGGCAGAGGGGGGGGGAGCCAGCAGAGCACATGGAGGAAGGGCGTGGGGAGGAGGTGAGGGAAGCCAGGAGGGTCTCTGGGTGCAGACGGCTGGAAGGAGTGGGCACGTGTGGTCAGTTTCTTGACAGGAGGTCATAACTCTAGAGACAGAGGGGACCCACCTGCAAAGAGGCTACCAATCCCTCCCGAAGGGTGGCTCTGTTTCCTGGAGTACCGTCGGGGGTTAAGTGCTCTCTGGGCAGTACCCCTGTCTCGCTGGGGACCTGGGGAGCCTCTGCCAGCACTGGGCACTAGTGCACACTCGGCAGCTTTTGGGGATGCCCCTGGCCTGGGAACCTGGAGTCTGTGGGGCCAGGCCCGGGGTGGTGTCTTGCTTTTGGAGCGTCCTCAAAGGGCTTCGGAGGGCTGGGCTCTGTGTAGGAGAATGGGCCGCTGGCTCCTGGGGGTAGGGGCACCTGGCTGGGTCCTAGGGGTGAGGGGGCACCTGGCTGGCTCCTGGGGGTAGGGGGGCACTGGCTGGCTTCTGGGGGTGAGGGGGGCACCTGGATGAGTCTCTTGCTACCACGAAGCCCACCTGGTCTGGGCAGATAGATTTGTCACCAGTTCTGGCCACGCCTGGAGGGCCCCAAATGTAGCTGTGGGGCAGTGTGGCCAGGACAGCGTTCGCCTGGATGGTGGGCACAGGTGGAGTCTCCTGGGGGTCTTCTTGGGGTCCCCTCAGCGTCCCTGGGGACCACAGGAGCCTTATCCCTCCCCCAGTGGAGGGCCTCCCCCCCTCTCCCTCCCCCTTTCAGGCATGAGTGGCCAGGACACCAGCTCCAGTGGCCTTGAGCGATTCTAATGCATTAGATGTGTTCGCTGAAAGCATGGCTGAGTGGAATCTCTCCCTCAAATGTACAATAAAAGCCAGCCGCCAGCTTGAGTTAATTGGCTCCTCTTTCCAGCTGCGCTCCCTTTCCTGAACAAACCTCCCCCCACCCCAGTCCTGGCCACCTTTCACCCCACTCTGCGGACTCCCACCAGGCAGGAGCCCCTGGGGTGTGCAGAGGGAGGGGGGATGCCCCTCAGAGTCAGGGAGACTGGAGTCCCTGGGAGGAGGAGGGCAGGGGCAGGAGGAGATGCGATAGGCTGAGAAAAGGGAATTTGGGGGTCCCGCAGGGAAGCAGGTATGCAGCGAGCGCCCCTCTTGGTCACTGCCCTGTGCTTCTGCAAACGTGGCTCTGCAGACTAGGCCACGCGTGGCTGGAGAGCGCCAGGGTTTCACTGTGTATGTGTAGGAGCCCGCGTGCGTGGGGCGCCCGTGGCTCACCCGTGTGGTCCTGGCTACTCAGGAGGCTGAGATCTGAGGGCCAGGGTCTGCAGGCAGCCTGGGCACAAAAGTCTCTAAGACTTTTTTCTCCACTAAACCCGCAAAACACTGGAGAAGTGGAGCCGTGGCTCAAGTGGTAGAGCTCTACACGTGAGCATAAAAGCTCGGGGACAGCGCTCAGGTCCTGAGTTCAAACCTTAGCACACACGGGCGCGCGCGCACACACACAGTCTGCATGGTCCCTCTCAGCCCACAGTGAGCACTGTGCAAATGAGTCCCATGCCAGGCTGGGAATCGTCCACTGGATTGCAGCCGGTGGTGAACAAGCCCCATCAGGTGGCCCACTCACCTCCTGAGCTCCGTGGATCGCCTGGACTCCATAAACGCCAGAAGCAGTTAGGGCCCTGTGTCCCCCGCCTCCCCCATGAGCCCATCCTGGGAGGGCTGTCCTCGGCCTCTCTGGAACTCTCTGCACTTTCAAGACTCTCGATGTTCCAGCCTTGGGTCCAGAGCCAAGGACTGGGGTGACCAGAGGGTGGCAGGCCGGAGGGCCGAAGGGCCCAGCATCAGAGGCTTTAGCCGAGTATGCGGCGCTGTGGGTGACGGATGTGAGCTCCACTCGGGACGCGAGACCGTGGCTGAGTGACTCTGGCTGCTCAAGCAGCCTGGAGGGGAGGGGAAGTGGCTCTTCCCAGGGCCCCCACTGGCTGCCACATTGGGGAGATCGTGAGAGCTGCCCCCTAGCTCCCTGTGCAGGCTGGCGCCTGGCGCCTCTGCGCTCTCAGCCCTCCAGGACAGTGTCTGGGGCTCCTCCCTGGGCCCTGAAAGCCAGACTGGATTTGAACAAAGTGGGGTGTGGGGAGGGAGAGAGGAGAGGACCCCAGGGAGAGGCTCCACAAGAAAGAAGAGCCGGAATGACAGTGAGGCTTGAGGGAGACAGGGATTGGAGGAACAGCATTTGGGGAGGGGAACAGCCAGCGTTTGGTGCCGTGGGACCTGAGGACAGCCTACTCCCCACCCCCGCCAAGGCCCAGCCGTGTCCTCCAGCTCCTCCACCTCCATTCCCTCTTCCTGTGTGCAAATCTTCCAGAAAACCTTAACGGGAAGAGTAAACGCCACCTCCGCCAGGGGTCACTGCCTTGAGCTTTACCCCTGGCTTCCAAAGTGCCATGTGGCCTTCAGGACCTCTCTGAGCCTCAGCTTTTGCTGTCCCCAAAATGCAAAAAGTGCTCCCCGCTTGCCACAAGCTGGCAATGTAGGCCCAGAGGTGACAAGGGGACCGTCCAGAGCAAAAGAGAGGGGCTGAGCTCACCCATTACCATAGGGCTCAGTGCTGGGGGCCTCCGGGCCCCCCTCAGGCCCCTCCATCCACCCGGCTTGGGTTCCGACCTGCAGCATTCCGATGTGGCCTCCAGCATTCCCAGGTGCTCCGTGGATTTGATTAATGCGAGCCTGCTCCCAATCTGCCCCACCAGAAGCCAGGCTGGAGAGTAATTATAATCAAGTTTGAAGATGGCGTTAATGAAAATCGTTAGGTGCTTGGCAGCTAATCCCGCAGAGGCAGAGCCCGCTGCCTCCATTTCTCCTTGGAAAGCTGTTTTCCATCAGGAACGTTCTCAGCCAGGGGAGGGGCTCTGCTCCCAAGGTGGCTTTGCCCTGTGGGCACAGAGATGGAGCAGGGAGTCCAGGAAGGCTGAGCACAGCCCGCTGGTAACACAGGCTGGCCCTCCAGCAGAGGCTCTCTATAGTTTCCCATTATCCGTGGATGGAAACCCTAGCCGAGGGGCCCTGGGACCTCTCAGCCCTGGCCAAATAGGACCGAGTCTCCGTAGGCCACCCCCATACACTCCCCCACCATGCGCTTTGACACTTATCTCCTGCCTCAGTTTCCACAAGAAGTCCCACGCTGGTGCCTTACCCTGCCACTGGTGTCCCCAGAGTCTCTCCTCTACCACTCATGATGAAATGGCCTCTTCAGGGTTTTGGCAGACACCAGGAAATGGGCCATCTATCAACACCAGGAATGAGGGCATGGGGGAGGGGAGGTTCCCTCCCCATCAATCCAAGTTGATTCCCCTGTGTGGTTCCCCTGGTGACTGGCAAACCCACCGCCACAGGGGCTGCGTGGGGAGGGGCCGAGGGAACTGGGTGGGGGTTGTTCCTGCAGAGCTGAGGACAGACCCTGGTCCTCTTTTCCACTGTGTGAGCCAGTGCCCAATACCAGGCAGCCTTGGGCGGGGAGTGGGGGTCTTGCCTGCCCTGTGCCCTGGGCCACTGGCGGTTTAGCACCTGTGCCTGGGGCTGGAGTGGGGTTCTCAAGGAACAAAGGAAGGGGAGCTGAACAGGAGCAGGGACTCAGGAGTTCCTGGGAGGGGTCTGGTGCTCAGGGGTGGGAGATGGGGATCCTGAGGAGGCAGAACTGGGGGTGTCTTCTGTGTGGGAGCTGTGTGGGGTACTGTGCCCCAGTTTTAGGCCCTGCCTACAGGAACACAGGAGAATGATACCAAGTGTCAGCCCCATGGGTGCCATTGTGTGCCGAGAAAACTGAGGCTGCTGTGGGTAATCTGGGAGGGCTTCCTGGAAGAGATGCCCACATGTACCGTGCTCGTTTTCATCCTCAGAGGCTACTCCGTCAGCGCTAGGCCAGTCCAGAGAGGCCAGGTCACTTCCAAGTTCCAGAAAGAGCAACGGGGAAGTCCTTCGAGCTACTGGGGTGCTGTGTGCCCCCCCACCTCCCCCAGGGTGCTACCTGGGGTCTGGCTGCCTCCATGCCCTGAGGCCTGGCCCACACCTGAGCTGGGCAGGCAGAGTGCCCCCCCACTCACAGCAGGGGCGCCCAACAATGAGGCGATTACATCCTGAGCTTTGCTTTAAAAACCTTAATGGATTTTTTCCACTCCATAAAGCTGCCCTGTGGTCCAGAAATGGTAATTGAGATCCGGATCCAGACTAAAGCAACCTCTCCCCCTCCCGCCCCTGCCCTGAGGGGCAGAGCTGCACTGAGTCCAGAGCAGGGAGGAGCCAGACACAGCCCCAGGGCCTGGCCCTGCCCACCAGACCCTCCCAATGTGTCCTGTCCATCTGCACTCTGCCCAGGCACAGCAAATGTGATCAACGGAGGCCCTGATGTCTGGGTGCTCACTGGGGGAGCGGAGCCCCTGGCTCAGGGTGGGAGGCCTGGCCAGTTGGTGTGTGGGGGGTGGTTGTCAGGCTTGAGCCGTGCACTGCTCTGTGGGGCCTTCCCTGTGTTCCACAGCGGCAGGTTTGTTCTTAATTTTAGCTCTTGCTCTGGTTGTGTGCCCACAGGGACAGGCAGCAGGGCCAGTCAGGATGGCCCAGGCCCCAACTAGCCTGAGGAGAGCTGAGCTGGCTGGGTGGGTGTGAAGGATGAGATCTCCTTTTCATGGTCAGCCTGGGCCCAGCTCAGCCCAGGAGCTACTGTGAGCCTTCTGCTGTGTGGGGCTGCCACAGGCCCCGCCCTCCCTGCAGGCCCCACCCTCCCCAGCAGGCCCCACCCTCCCCAGCAGGCCCCGCCCCGAGGAGGGGCGTCTGCCCTGAGGCCCCGCCCACCCATTCCTGGCCTGGGGTGAAGCCCTGGGTCCGTGTGACTTTCCATCCTGTGTGGCTCTGGACCATGGCGGACCCTCCCTGAGCCTGTGTCCTAGCCTGGGCTAGTCTCACACTCGAAGAGCACTGACACAGGAGCCCTTCCCAGCCCTGGAGCTTGGGTGAGGGGCTTGGAGCATCTTCTCCTCCTGTCCCCAGATGGACCCACCGGTTCCGGAGGGTAATTTGGGTAAACTGGGGAGAACCAAGCTCTAGGTCTCACCTGGACCTTCCTGCCCCCCCCCCCTCAGGGCCTTGCTGTGGCCCTGGGCGTTGGTTTACTCTGCTGCATGGAGGCCTTTGTGGTTTTGAAGCTATTTGGTTTTTGTTTTTGATTGTTTGTTTGCTTCCAGTCCTGGGCCTGAGCTCAGGGCCTGAGCACTGTCCTTGGACTTTCTCAAGGCTAGAGCTCTACCACTTGAGCCTCAGCACCACTTCCGGCTTTTTTCTATGTATCTGGTACCGAGGAATTGAACCCGGGTCTTTGTGCATGCTAGGCAAGCACTCTACCACTAGGCCACACTCCCGCCCCTGTTTGTTTTTTAAACTCTTATTTCCTAAGTACTTGTGAGCTGATTTGGGCATCTTGACACTATCTAGTGAACTTGCTACATTTATTTTGTCTAGTAGACTATAAACATGCATTTTTTTTCCTCTTGATGGTATCTGGGTCTTGCCCTTGCTAGGCAGGCACTATCCGAGAGCCTTGCCTTCAGCCCCTCTGTTTTAGGTTGTGTTTAAGGTCATATCTTCCTGTCTATGCCTCCACCAGCCTGGATGGTGATCGTCCTATTTCCATGTCCTCCATGGCTGGGGTAAAACCAGGCATGCTTCTGTGACCAGCTTGTTTGTTGAGCAGGGGTTTTGCTGACCTTTTCTGCCCAGGCTGGCCTCAAGTCATAATCCTCCTGTACTCTGCCTCATATGTAGCCGGGATCACAGGTATAAGCACTGCTCCTGGCTAGAATCATGCTTTTGAATCATGTGTGATAATGAATATTGTAATATACACACAGGTGCTCTTATTTCTTTCTCCCCTGGTCTCACACTTTCTCATTTTCTTGCCTTCTTAATATTGACTAACACATTTATGTGGAACACACATGAAGACTAGCTACCCCTGGCTTGTCAGCTCTCCAGTCTCTTACCATCACATATTCTGTTCACTACTGTTGGCTGAAGGCCATTTCTTCTATCCCTAGATTGCTAAACACCGACCAAGCCATAAATACATGTCCAGTCTTACTCAAGGCTATACTGCTTTCGTGGAGACAGACATTATCTCTCGTGTTTGCCTAGAGCACTGCCTTGCATTGATTGGCTGTCCGAGATGAAATCAGATCTATAGACTCCGTTGGTGATGGTGTCTATATAGCTATTGGCCAGTAGTTTATGGATGATTTTAAGTGCTTAGCTTGGATGTTTAGTTGGTTCTTAAATTCTCTTACCTATTAATGACTCGTTACTGTTGCTGAAAGCAGCCATGCGGCTTCCGTGCCCCGAGCAGCGGGGCTCCATGTGCCAATGAAAGTGGTGACTATGAAGGCAGGCCTTGGTGGGGTCTCTTCTCCCATTCACCCGCCTCCTCCAGCTGCTGCAGGGTTATTGATGTTGTTGTTGTTTTTTTTAATGGGGTTTAATTTCCCCATTTGCCCAATCCACTGGTGTGTGAGTTCCACAATTTTAAATCTCTGTGTGAGTGGTTAGTGTTTTTCATTTACTATCATCTAATTGAAATCAGTATGAGGGGAGTGAAGGGACCCCTTTCCTGACTTCCCCTAAAACCCATCCCCTATAGGCATTTTCCATCTTCATGACAAAGGAGTACTTGACCCAAGGCGGGGGCTAAATTCCCTCCCTTTGTCGTCAGAGCAGTGCGCCAGAAGCCCACGGAGATGATAGGTCCGTTCAGACAGCAAAGGTGTCAGTGGTTGCCCCAGCCATCAATCAACCATGCTGAGTCCCATTGGCCAGCTGTGTATGGCCAGCCCAACCCCGTGGCTGGCGGTCTTTTAAAAGTAGCCTGGGAGATCAAGCGGGGTCGCTCTCACTCCCATCCTAGAGGCGGCCCTGACCGGTCAGTATGATTCTCCATGCTAGGCGCGGAATAGAACTCTGTTTAACTTCCGCTTTTGTGTCAGACTCATTCCTTTGATCACGGACCCTAATATTGGGGGACTGGACCCTAACAGGGAGAGCAGGCCAGAGGTTGAGCTGATGTAAACACTGTGACTGCACGTGTGCCCTGCCCGTGTGAAACCGCTCTGAGCAGTTCGTACACACCCATAACAGGAGTGGCCAGGGTGGGAATCAGGCCCTGGCTGGGAGGGGGTGGAGGGAACATCCCGCACTGGTGGAAGTGGCACAGCAAAGCTGGTGGGGACAGGGAGAGGAGGGGGGTCGAGGTGTGGGGTCCATCAGGGCTCACTGTATGCACAGAGGGACAGGGAGCATGAAGACCCTTCACAGCACAGAATCAGGACTAAAAAGTCTGTGGGGATCATCACGAATGGCTGCTTTCACCCCTTTCTAGAAAGCACAAACATGGAGGAGTCCTGTAGCATTTTGACTCCATCCGTCCCTCCCTGCATGTGGACTCGGCCTACATGGCTACAGACGGCTTCCTTCTCCTCCTCTTCACCCCTGCAGGATGGACGGAGTTCTGACTGGGGGGCCTTTTCCTTCCTGGGTACACAGGATTGAGTTTTTCTTGTCTACAGATAGTCCTGTTTCTTCTTGAAGGATTTTCTTTCCTCCAATGGCATAGAATTCTAGGTTGGCAGCTATTTTACTTTCTGGCTTAAAGTGTTTTAAATGTTTAATTGACAAATAATTGTGCATGTGTGTGTGGGGGGGTGATGAGCAGTGACGAGCTCGAGCCAGTGGACGGACGCATGCACGTGTGTAAGGGTGCTTTCCATAGACCCTCAGCTCCCATCCTGCCCGAGGCAAAGTCATCTGCCCATCCTACTGCTGCAAATCCCAGGGCAAGTGTGCGTGTGTGTGTGTGTGTGTGTGTGTGTGTGTGTGTGTGTATGAGTGTGTGCATTTGTGTGTACCTGTGTGAGTGTGGGTGTGTGTGAAAACACATGTGCTGGCCTTTGTGGGTCTCGAGTGGTCTGTGGTTTGGATGGACGAGCCTGGCTGTGGAGTAGCTGTGGCCTGGTGTGGGCTCGCTGCCCCTTGTGCTTCTTCAGTGTTGATTTGATATTGTTCAAATGCTTGGAAATTTTCTTTTCTGATACTGTGTCTGCCCAAGTTGCGTTCCCGCCCCTCTGGGCTCCAATGGACGTGTGTCAGGTCTTCTAACTGGGCTTCCTGTGTCCACCTTTACCATCTGCTTCCCTTTCTTGTCTCTGTGACTCGAGGTAGAGATTTTCCTATTCACCTATTTTCTAGGGAAGAACTCTCCCTGGGGCCTGGCCATCTGCTTTCCCCCCACCCCAGCTCTGCGGCCCAGATGGAGACCTCCCTTCCCCGCTTCTCCATGCTGGCACCTCTTTTCACAGATGCGCTCTTTACTCTATCGCATAGCCTGCAGCAGTCGCTCTGGCGCTGCGTCAGGTATTTGTCTGAGGGTCTGATCCACTTTCCTGCGGGGCTCTTGCTCCTGCTCTGCCCGTCTGGTGGTCCGTTCCTGAGGAATGATGCAGCCTCTGTGCGAGGACCCAAACCTTGGGGAGGGCTTGGCTCTCCTCACCACAGGCTGCCGCTTGTTCCCCTGCACTTACATCTTCCTAGGCCCTGTGTCTGCTATTTCGGGGTTCAGTGGCCTCCAGGTCCATCTGAGGCTGTATGTGTTTGTGGTCATGCCCAGCTCCAATTTCTCCCCCATGACCATCATTCTGCCAAACGTTCTGAGACATCCAGGTGTGAGCAGCTAATGAACCAGCCTTTCCCCCGGAAGGGGGGAATGCATGAGGTCTGTGTCCTTCCGTGTGATTCTGGAGTGTTCCGTGTCCTTTGGCATGACTCTGGCAAGCTCTGTGTCCTTTGGTGTGTCTCTGGAGAGCTTAGTATCCTTCAGCGTGACCCTGGAGAGTTTAGTGTCCCTTGGTGTGGCTCTGGGGCCTGGACCCTCCCATCCCAGGCCTGAGAGCCCTGACCACTGGGCCTGCTTCACACCTGGGCCTGGGAGACTTCGGGAGCTGGGCCGTACCGCCCCGTGTTTCCCGGGTGGCTTCTGGGCATTTACAGCAGCTCCCTGGACACAGCAGATGTCCCAAGGGAAGGCGGTGAGGAACAGCTGCTTAATGGGTCCTGCATGGGTCTCCCCCAGACCCTGGCCCACGTCTGCGTCCTTGCACTCAGTGACAGCAAAGGGGAGGGGGAGGCGAGGCTGGCAGAAGTGAGAAGGAGAGCCAGGTAGCCCATGTGTCCTCAAGATGCTGGACACGCGCTACTTGTGACCTCGTGGTCCCCAGCTGTGTCTGTCCACCCCTGGGCTCACAGCCAGCATTGTGTAGTGTGGAGACAGCGCAGGTCACAACTGAGGAAACAAAGTCACTAAAGAAAGGAGACTTTCCCAGGAAGTGGACCAAGGGGCCACGCACCTCTCCTGGGCACAAGGATGCCTGGACTGCAGCTCTGCCCACCTCAGCGCAGGAGGTGCAGGGTACTGGGCAGCCCTGGGCCCCTGCCCATCTGTAGTCCCAGGGTCTCCAGGCTTCTCCTGGCTGCTCTCTGGGCTCCAGGTGCCTGTGAGCACTGGGGGTCCAGACAGCTGGAGAGCCTGGAGGGAAGAAGTCACAAACACCATCGGTGCAGAACTCACATCCGTCAGAGAAAAAAATGGAAAGGTGACACCCCCTCCCCTCTGCAGGACCTGGACCCTCAGCCCCCGATGCCACAGCCACTCCCAGCAGCTGCGCCCCAGGCTCTCCCACCATGCCCGGCCTGTGACATGAGCCCCGCACCTCTGTGGGGCAGGGCTGGGACGAGGGGCGTCCACGGGGGCTGGCAGGGCTGAGGCGAGAGGAGCGTCCAGGGGTCCTCTCCCTACATGCCCCCATCCCCAGCCACAGAGCTCCGCTCAATCTAGCCTCATCTGCAGTCCATGAACCTAGCATGGCCATTGCTGGCTCGCTGCCCTGGGCACGGTCTTTGGCCTTGAGGTGATAAGGAAAAGTGGGGCTGCAAGAGAAAAGGCACTGGGGTGATTAGCCACACTCTGGAGGCCACGGGGGAGCCTGGACTCCAACCCCAAGTCCCTGCCTGGCGTCACTGTCACAACCCCAGATTCAGGCTTTGGGAACAAGTCTGTTGCAAGCCTCGCCCTGCCCTCCCTGGAAGTGGAACCCAGGCCTAGCACCTAAGTGGGTCCTGATTCTGATTCTCATTTCTGTGAGATAGTCTTGCGTCCAGCCCCGCATGTGTCTGAGCATGAGGCCAGGCTTCCTGGGGTCGCCAGCATGGGTCAGCGTGTTTGGCTCTCTGCTGAGAAGGCTCTGTGGTCTCTTCTACCCAACTGGCCTCCAACCTCTATCCTCCCCATGGTGGCCTCCTAAGCAGCTAGGATCATAGATGAAAGCTTCTGGTCCCTGGCCACGTCGTCTCCCCTGCAGGGCCCAGGCCTCCAGAGCTAGCGCAGTGCTAGGTGGGGTGTCAGGACCCAGATTCAGTCTTGAGGGTGGCACCACACAGCCTCAAGGCTGCAGATTCACTGCAATTATAAGAGGTATGAAGCTCCAGCACCCTCTTCCAGTGAATCCCCCACAAACTCACTAGCCTGTGGTCCCACAGGAAGCCCGGGCAAGACACCCAGGGTCTCAGAGCCAGCCAGGGCTGGAGGCCTCTGACAGGTGGCAAGGTCTCCCTTCAATGCCCACGATGCCACCTGCAAGGCTGCATAGCTGCCTCGCTTTGCCAGGGGCTGCAGGCTGGGCTCCAGAGGCCTCTCCTGCCCTCATGTCACAGCAAAGACCGCTGGATTCAGGGATGGGGTGTGCCTGTCTGTCTGTCTGGCAAGTATGAGGCCTTTTCTTTCCCTGGTTCATGTTTACAAGAGATTCGAAAGCTGCCAACAGCACCTGTGTGCCCCAAGATGCCAAGTCCCAGGTGGAGGGGTGGAGGCCCAGTGCCCCCGTGAGCTCTCCTTCCCGCGCCCATGACTGCCTGAGCCTCAGGACAGGCTCGGGTGATGGGCTGGCCAGGCGCAGGCAGCTCAGGGGTTTGTTTGTCCCTGCTGGGCAGCTGGTCAGGAAATGTTCTTCTCACCTGTCTGCCGGTCTGTCTGTCTACCTGTCCATCCAGCTGCCCAGAGCTACTTTTTTTTTAAATTTTTTTTTCATCCTTACACCCAAAGCCCAGGGAGCTGGCTGGGCAGTTGGTTCCTAGCTGGGATATCTGTCCTCAGTAGCTGGCTCACGGGAGGGGACACCAAGGCTTTCCTGCATGCAAAGGAGACTTGCTGAACACAGGCGTCTGCTGCCCCTGTTGCCAGTCTGTGACTTGGTTTCCCTAGAGGCTTCCCCTCCCCTAACCCGAGGCTGAGCACTGTGGGTAGAAGGGTAGGGTAGAAGGGCTGGTCCTAAGCCCCAGGGGTCACCGCAATGAGCCAGCACACTCCCGAAGTCCCTGAGTGGCCCTTGAACAGTCCACTGAGGACCCAGGGTGGAGGCCACCTACAGCTGGTGTTCTAGACACGGCCTGCCAGGGGTCCTCCTGTTGCCGTTCCCCCCACCCCGGCCCCCATCCTGAAATGTGGTACCCACGCAGCACGACCTGCCCGGGAGAAGCCTTTGCTCCTGTCTCTCTGGGAATGTTGTAAGTGGAAGCTTTAGTGCAGAAACTGACTTCTTCTGCCCATTCTGATCACAGTTCAGGCATGGCAGGCCCCCAGGGCTCTGGGGCCGGCGTAGGGTATGACGGGAGGCCTGGGGGAGTCCATGGCTGGCTACCATCTGGGCCTCACTTCTCGCTCCTCTGTGTGGAGGAGAAAAATGATTGAGTTGTTTGCCAACATCTCAGGCTGTGTGTGGCCTCTGGTAAGAGATCCATGAGCCGGAGCGCAGTGTGGGAGGCTGTGGGTCCAAGGCTCAGCTTGGCAGTGGTGGCTGCCTCACTCAGGACTGCAGCGTCCAGGACCTGGTGGGCAGGACCTGACCAGGCGGGAGCCCAGCTGGGCACCAGAGGCCAGCAGTTGGACTGCACAGGAAGACATGGCCTTCAGGGTTGAAGTCAGGCGAGGGTACAGCAGGGGAACTAGGGTGATCTCAGTGGGGTCCCATAGCTTCTCGGAGCCATGGACTCCCCAAAATGAGGTCATTAGGGTATGTCTCCATGACAAAAGACTTGCCTCGTATGCATGAGGCTCAGGGGTTCCATTCCCAGCACCTAAAAAGAGGAAAAGAGGGCATTCAAATGAAGCCATCAAAATACACCCTGGGATGGTACAGAGATTGCTGGATGGCCGGTGCTCTGGTCTGCAAGAAGAGTTGCCTTTGTGTGTCTGGACCCCTGCCTGTAATCCCGGCCTCCCCTGCTCTGTCAAGCTGGCTGGGAACGTGGAAAGCCTGTCCTGGCGTGGTTACTCTCTGAAGTAGGAGCTTTCCACACGGCCAGCCCTGGCTGGGTCATCATGAGCAGGGCCATTTCCTGTGCCCAGGCCCAGCCCTCTGAGGTCATCGACCGTGTACAGTAGAGACAGGACAGCTCCTACTGTGTGCTTCCCAAGCTCCTACTATGTGGGACTGGGTGGGAACAGGCAAGGGTGCGTCTCACCTGGGAGGCAGACTGGAGGGCCCCTGCAGGGAGGCAGGCCTGGCCTGGCATGGAGTAGACTCAGCACTTTTGTTATGGCAGTTTCCTGTTCCAGTTTCAGGGCTTGGTCGGTGCCAGGAGATGCCAGAGCATCTGGACACGCCCCCGGCTGCAGGCTCTGAGCTCTTTGCACACAGCAGAGCAGGTGACAGAACCTTCTGAGGTCCAGGCTGTGGAAAGCAAGGTGACCCTCCGTATCCATCCCTGAGTGTCGTTGATTTGAGACACTGTGCAGACTGTGTGATGGTTAAGGCCTCCACTCTGCCCCGCCCATGAATAGGAGCAGGCTGGGCTGTGAGGTGACACTCAGCCTGGGGCCCTGTGGTTGTGCTGTCATTTACACTGATAGGAGAGTCTGCCATTGGGTCCCCACTCTCTGGGAGGCAAGCGACAAGGGCCTGGGGCCTGTCCTGGAGATGGCTCTGCTCTGCAGAGCCCCAACACACAGGCCACTGCCTGGCAGGCAGGAAGGGCCTCAGCAGCCCCCAGGGCCCGCTCCCCCAGGCTGACTGCCCAGGGACACTCTGCTCTACTTTGTGACAATGACAAACAGACATCCTGTTGATCCTCCAGCCAACTGTGGGCCCAGGGAGGGAGGGAGCTGGGGAGGGGCAGGGGCAGAAGAGAGGGCCCCAATTACACAGCCAAAAGGGCTTCACAGTCATTAACTGGTGCGAAAGGCAGCCTCGCTTGGGGTGTGCGGAAAATTAATTAGAGTTGGGGACACAGGAATGAGACAAGTGTGGATGGTGTTTATTAATAAAACATCGGCACCCAATGGCAGAGGCAGCCGGGGGGCCTGGCGGTATCCTTGGAAGCTTCCTGACTCCCTGCACGCCCAGCGGCTCACTGAACCCCAACCCACCAGGACCCCCTCAGGCTGTGGCGGGTGACTCAGGAGGAGATCCGGTCTGGCCCTTAGGGATCGCAGGCATTTCCACAGCACAGAGCACATGTCTGGAAGCTTAGGGAAGCAGAGATCCTGCTGGGGCCCAGAGAAGCTTCTAGAAGGAGCAGAGGGCTGAGCTGTATGAAATGCCACTGACTGGGCAAGAATGGCACCAGCAAGGTAGAACCCTACCCGGCCTCCATCGGTAACTTCAGGGGGTCCCCAGAGCAGGAACGGGACCCCATTTCAACAGAGAGAAAGTGGAGGCTCAGAAAGGAGAGCTGCTTGTCTAGAGGAACACTCCTGGCCAGTGGTCATCTGGGGGTCTTTAGGATGAGACAGGAAGAAGTCAGGAAGGTGTGCTGGGCAGCCTTTGGGCAGCACCTGCCTTCTCTGGTCTCTCAGAGCACCCCAGGCAGGCATGGCTCTGGCTTGCATCTTCCCAGGTAATGACCAGGATATTCCCATGATGCTCTGGGGCAGAGCTCCTTGGCCTGGGCTCTGGTGCCAGGGAGAGACTTCAGAGCAAGCTGAGGGTGGGATTCCCTGCATGGCTGCCAGCCAGGTGGGGAGGGCTGGGCAAAAGCGCCTCTGGGGCTCTAAGATGGGCATTCTCTTTCTATGTCTGCTACAAAGTGCAAATGGTTCTGAACTTGGACGCTTTGCATAACTCAGCAGCCCCCCTGACCCTCAGCAGAGTCTTGACCTCTGATCCGCTATCCTCTGCCCAAATGGTGCAGCGATAATAATGCTTTGTTTGTGCCAGGCTGACCAGGCCCTGGCGCACATTCATAAATCCAGGCTCTGAAATTGGTTTCCTTTCCTTTTCCTTCTTCCAAAGGAACTGGGGCTTGGCTGGCCTTGTTGGCTAAGAGAACCCTCAGACACAGCCTGTGGGTGTCCCTGGCCTTTGTCCCCCGCCCCCACCCCAGCCTCCTGACCCCATTGCACCCTGTCAGAAGGGCTGACTCCTCATAGATGTTGACCTGTGAGTGGGCTGTGGCTGGCAGGCAGCCACCTGGCCAGTGCCATGGCTCTGCCTGCTGCCAGGAGCCTCACCAGAACGGAATCCGGCTGCTGGAATCTGCCACTCAAGCCTTCACTCCTGGGCTTGGGGGAGACACAAGGTTTTGCAATCCTGAAGGTTGCTCAATGAAGCCAAGCCAAACAGTGTAGATTAAGAGAAATCAAAGAGGCCTGGAACCCAGCCTGGGCCTGGGGCCTGCACAGCAGGGCTTGGGTAACCAGCTCCAGGCAGCGGGCTAAGCCAACTCGAAGCTCACACTTAGGCACTAGGGCTCACACAGAGCCAGGGGAGAGTGAGGGCTTGGGATGCAGGCCCTCTGCTCCTCATGGAGAAGAGGCCTGGGGCAAGGGGAAAGACTCAGGTTCAATCCCAGCTCTGCCACTTCACAGCTGTGGCCCTCTGGGCAAATCACATAACCTCTCTGGGCCTAGCTTGTTATGTGTAAATAGAAATGCAAGGCAGGGGCCCGGTGATTACTCCTGGAATCCTTGCTGCTCAGGAGGCTGAGATCTGAGGATCACAGTTTGAGGCCCATTTAACGACCCAAAAGCCAGGGGGCATCTATGACTCAAGTGGTAGAGCACTAACCTCCAATAAAAATGCTGAGGGACAGCACCCAAGCCCTGAGTTCAAGCTCCAGGACGGGTACATACAAAGCTGGAGAATGCACCAAGGAGTCTTGTAGGAGAGCTGAGAGAATTCTGGGGTGCATCTGAATGAGAACCGGGGGCAGAGAACCCGCTAAGCAGGAACCCTGACTCTGCTTCCTTTAGGTCCCGACTGAGTCAGTGCCCTGGGCTGAGCCAGGGAAGAGCACCGGGGCTAGGAGAAGGTGGAAGGAGGTGTTTTTCTTGCTCCTAAGGCCCGCCATAGTTTGGAGCTTTTCTAGGCCCATTGAGCAAGCTGAAGTGCCAGTTCTGGCCCGAGCAGCTTTGCTCTGCCCGTGGGGCACTGAGATGAAGATGCCGCCCAGGCCAGGCCCCTCTCCAGTTCTCTAGGACGGAGCCCCCTGGGAAGCACTGCAGAGGAGAGCGCAGCTCAGCAGCTAATTCCTGCTCCAGCCTGGCCCATTGAGTGCTGTGTGGCTTCTGCCCTCATGGAACCTCTCTGACCACCTTTCTGCAGCTCTGTGAGAAAGTGGCCGGCTCCAGCCCCTGTGCTTTGGTCAGGAGGGGGTTGGGACAACTGGTTGACCCAAAGAGGCTTAGTGCCAGGGCCCCCAACAACCGGCATTATAACCCCAGCCCTCAGCAGGGGCTCAGCTCTGCCTGCTCACTGGCATTACTTTAATTCTCAGTAATTCCCTTGTCCTGCTCTGGGGCTCCGATGACAAGAGGAGCTGTGAAAGCCGCACCTCCTGGGGGCATGGCACCATGCACTGGCCACCAGGAATGGCTTTGCAGCCCTCCACCCAAGGCCACTTAGGCCACAGAGGCCTGGAGTGGGGTAGGTGGCGCTCACTCCCCCTGGACAGAGCCTGTCTCCCCACTGCAGCTTACAGGTGAGAAAACAGGGAACAGGAGGTGAGCCAACCTATCCAGGGCACCAGCTGGCACAGGGCAAAAGCCAGGTTTAGGTGCCACTGAAGCAGTGTTGTTGTCTCAGTTTGTCCCCTGTGATGCTGTTTCTGCCATGTGGCAATCCCATGGGCTTGCCATGACCGCCTGGTGAGAGCAGAGCCTGATGCTTTCTCCTCAAGGGTCCTTCTCAGTGACAGTGCACAGATGGGGAAACTGAGGCTGGGGAAAGCAGCACAATCCTCAGGCCTGGTCTCCTTTTGTAGCACTGAGAAGCCACTTAAGTTCCCCAGCCCTCCTGGCTCCCTTTCGCCCCCTGGTGGCACCCCCTTCCGTGAACCTGGCACCGCCTGAGGGATGCACTTGGGGTGGCACCTCTGCAGGTCTGAGGGCCACAGGACCAGCAGGCCCCGGGGCTGCGCTGAGTTTGGCCTTATGCCCAGGGCTCTGCCCATTGTTGGAGCCGGCATCCCCACGCAGGGGCTGTGGGGGGCCACACCAGAGTCCGTGGGCTGAGGATGTGGCAGTGGGGTTTGTTTGACGTCCATGGAAGCCAGTCCTGATGTGGGATGGGGTTTCCTGGCTGGCTGGTACCAGTGGGAGCCAGCCACAGCTCCTCCGTGGCAGCTGCCCCTCCGTGGAGCCCCAGTGCTTCTGGGCCTATCGGACACCCTCCTACTTCACAGAGCCACTAACACAGGAACTCCAGGCACCTGCCTGGCCTCCCGGAAGGCCTTGGAGACACCGCCACTGCTGTGGCCAAGGAAGTGGGGAGCAGGCACCAGGCCTGGGGGCCTTAGAGAGCACAGTCTGGCTCGGGTAGCCCGCGCTGTGGGGCAGGTGGCCGGGGCGCATTCCTGGACCCTGGTGTCTGGATGTCCACATTTGGGTCCACAATCTCAGGGGCAGCAGAGTTTGGTGTGCTGGCTTGTGGTCAGCTCGCCATCAGTTATGCCATGTGGTAACAGTCCTGACCACCACCAGCCTCGCTGACCACTTGACAGTCCTGCTTCCAGCTGACCACACTGGGGGCCTGGGCAGGGCGAAGATGCATGGCCACAGGGGAACAGACACACCTAGCTGTGGGCAGCTGGCCTGCAGATAGCCGCACAGGCTGGCTACAGCCCAGAGCCTCATCTCGTGCCGGACAGGGCTGAGGGCAGGGGTCCAGCCACTGGCCAGCACAGCTCCCCTCTGCAGCCTGCCGGCCTCCTGGCTGTCCCCCTCCCCTGTCCACTCGGGGTCTGGGTCTTGGAGCCCCTGCCTCTTGGAGGAGGCTCGGTGAGACTGCAGACCGTCTCCCCCACTGCTGATTAAATGGCAGCGATTTGACATGGCAGGTGATCTTTGCGAGGAGCCTGGCTTTAAATTTAGCTTCCTCCCCAGCCAGCCCTTTGAAAAGGCTGAGCTCCACCGGGAGAGCATGAGTCACCGCGCTGGGCCAGCGCCCGCCCCGGTGAGCCGAGGCCGGGCTTTGCGTTTGCGGGGGAGCAGGCCTCCAAAGGCAGGGAAAGTAGTAAATAAGAGCGGAAGATGAGAGCTGGAGAGGAGCGCCCGCTGTTGTCTGCACAGCAGCAGGTGCTGGCTTCAAAACGGGGTGGGGGCAGCTCCAGGGTGGCTACTTCCCTGTTCCCACCCTAGCCCTGGGCGGAAGAGGACAGGAAGGGACACTCAGACAGACAGAGGGGACCAGGATGGGTCCTCACCCCAACTGCAGCCCAGCCCAGAGGCTGAGAAACACTCCTCATTCTAGAGACATCCAACCAGATCCCATCAGACCAGATGCTGCCCAGCTCGCCCAAAGACTGTGGCTGACCCCTTAGGTGACAAGAAAGGACAAAGCTGGGCAGGTGGGACTTAGTTAAGGATGCCATCAGCCATCTGGTGGCTCTTAGTGCCACCGTGTGGCCCCCACGAGGAGGCTGAGGGCTTCACAAAAGCCAGTTTAAAGCCACTGGCTGTGAAGATGGACCAAAGCTATCTGGCTACCACCCCAGATGCCACTGTCCCTGAGCTGGACAGGACAGGAAAGACCCTGGGCCTGGAGCCGCTGAGGGTCCCAAACTCTGCACATGCCTAGATTATGGTCCAGAGAAGCTGAGTATTGATTTCTGGTCTCGATGTGTGTTGTGTTGCCAAGCTGGTTTGTTGTCACTGATGGCAGCCTCGGGACACAAAGCGACACTGCTAGCCAGGAGGGGCTGGGGGTGGGGATTCTAGCCTAAGTCCGCCAGTCCCACAGCCCTCTTCTCCTGTCCTGCTCCTCTTCTGAGTGGCAGCTGGGACACAGGTGGGACCAGGGGCCTACTAAGTGTCAGCCAGCTTGTCTGGGATTGCCCAGCGGGCCGCGGCCGGCCACCAGGTCTCTCTGGGCCACGGAGACTGTGCCAGGGTCCCCATGCTGAGGAAATGGGCAGTTTTGTCCCAGATGGGGTCACCTGCGTGGAGAGAGGGACAGAGCAGGGCCCAACACAGGAGGGGCCCACAGAGGGGTGAGGGGCCAAGTGTGGCTGGGGCAGTTGGGGGCAGCTGAGGGCAGCTGAGGAGTGGGCCACGGCAGGGACAGCCATGGCATGTAGAGGTGGACATGGCGCTGTTACCACAGCACCTGGCAGCGGTAACTCTAACCCCCAGCGGTGGCGCCACAGTGAGCCCGTGAGTGGTGGGGGCAGAGCAGATGGAGGGGTGCGGGCATGGAGATCTGGGGCTAACCCAGCTTCTGGCACACCCACACTCGGCTACCACATGTGGAGAACAGGCAGACCCGCCACACCCGGGGCTCTGCACCCACACACTGGCAGAGGGAGAGGCCACTCCCCACCCACTCCCCACACCAAACACCACACACCCCACCCACACCAGCCAATCACACACACAGCCACACATACACACTCACGGGTTCCACATACCTGTGGCACACACAACACACGCACAGACAACACACAGTCTACACCCCCCCAGCTCCCACGCCCCACCCCTCCTGTGCTCCGCCCTATGGCTCCCACCCCCACCAGGGCCTCCTGCTACAGCTTCCCCCAAACACAGCCTGAGAATTCCAGCCCCAGCCTGGCTGCGTCACTTTCTCTGGTCCCTGGCGATGGAACAGGGGTGTTCCCTGAGCATCATGTCACCCCCATAGGAAAGAAACAAATGCTCAGCCAAGGTCTTGAGGCCAGTGGCCGACAACGAGCAGCCAGGCCCTGCACCCCAGCAAAGCCGCTCTGGGCTCCCTCTGCCCCTGAGTGGGAGGAGGAGGACTCCCGGCACTACAAGTCCCCTCTCCAAACATGAAGGACACCCGAGGACACATAAAGGTGGGAGCCTGGCTCCCTCCCAGCTTCTGCCCCTGGCCAGCTGTGTGACTCAAAGGTGCCGGACCCCAGAGCACATCTGTACAAGGAGCCCACACCAGGCCCGCCTGCCCACCTGCCCTCTGCCCTGGTGAGAAGAGGTAAAGGCCCAGCCCAGCATTGCTGGTTCAGCCACATCAGACCCAGAAGGGAGGGATGAGGGCTCAAGCCCCTTCCCCACCCCCAGTCACCTGGTGGCCACATCTTTCCCATGCCCTCTTCCTCTTCCTAGGAGGGCAGCCACGTCTCCCCAAGACCCGGGTGCACCAGGCAGGGACCCAGGAAATGGGGAAACTGAGGCTCAGAGATCTCAAGCACCCTTGTCCTGAGGGTGAAGGGTGAACTGTGATTCAGACAGAAAGTGGGGAGTCTCTGCACCGCGGGGGTGCAGAGCAAAGCCAGCTGCCCAGAGTCGAAGAAAAGTGCCTCCCTGCCCACCTTCTAGCTCAGGGGAGCTCTGGGGAGTGTGACAGCCAGGGGAGGGGCGCTGCCAGGGCCACACCAGACCCAAAGAGAAGGTGAGAGAGGGAGAAGAGGAGGAACAAGGAAGGGAAGGAGGGAGGAAGGGAGAGAGAAGAGTGGAGGGAGGGAAAGAGGGGGAGGGCAGGGGAGGAGAGATGGGGAGGAAAAGGAGGGAGGGGGAGCCGGTGGACAAAAGAAAGTGAAGAGAAAGAAGGAAGAATGGACAGAGGGTGCCCGGAGAGCCTGGGGACGCCTTGGAAGGGGAGATCTGGAGGAAGAAGAGGGGAGATGGGAGTGGGGACAGCAACCCCGGCCACTCAGATTGGGATGGGGGGCGGTGATGGGGGATGGAGCTGTGACCCCGGGATAGAGCCGTGACCCCGGGATGGGGCCGTGACCCCGGGGATGGGACAGTGACCCCAGGGATGGGGCGGTGACCCTGGGGATGGAGTTGTGACCCCGGGATGGGGCCATGATCCTGGGGATGGGACGGTGACTTTGTGGATGGGGTGGTGACCCCGGGGATGGAGTTGTGACCCCAGAGATGGAGTCATGACCACGGGGATGGGGCAGTGACCCCGAGGATGGGGCTGTGACCCCGGGGATGGAGTCGTGACCGTGGGGATGGGGCTGTGACCCCGGGGATGGGGCAGTGACCCAGGGAGGGGCGGCGATCCCGGGGATGGGGCCGCGACCCCGGGGATGGAGTCGTGACCGTGGGGATGGGGCGGTGACCCCGGGGATGGGGCGGTGACCCGGGGATGGGGCGGTGACCCCGGGGATGGAGTCGTGACCGTGGGGATGGGGCGGTGACCCCGGGGATGGGGCGGTGACCCGGGGATGGGGCGGTGACCCCGGGGATGGGGCCGCGACCCCAGGGATGGGGGGCCATGGGGGGGCGGCGCGGGGCGGCGGCTCGGGCGGGCGCAGAGCGCGGCGGCGGCGGCTCGGGCAGGACGCGCGGCGCTCGGCGAGGGGGCAGCAGAGGGCGCGGGGCGCGCGGGCGGGCGCGAAGTGAGGCGGCGGCGGCGGCGGCGGCTCGGGCGGGCGCGGGGCCGGCGGCAGCGGCGGCAGCGGCGGCAGCGCGGCGGCGGCGGCGGCGGCTCGGGCGGGCGCGGGGCTCGGAGCGGGCGGCGGGGCGGCGGAGCCTCGGCGCGGGGCGCGCGGCGGGACCCCCAGCCCGAGCGCCCCGCGCGTCCGGACGCCGCGCCCCGCGCCCCGGCCCCGATCGCCGGAGCCCCTCGGCCCCGGAGCCGGGACAACTGTTGCGGCGGCGGCGGGGGCTCCGCGGCGTGGGCGCCCCGCCCCCCGGCAGGCGTCTCCCGCGGGCGCCGGCTCCGGGCCGCCGAGCGAGGAGCGGCCGGCGCGGGCACGAGGTGAGCGGCGCCGGGGACCCCGGGGAGGCCGGGGGCGGCGGGGGGGGGGGTCGGGCGCCGGCGGGGGCGGGGTCCCGCGCCCGGGCTGGGGGCGGGGGGGGACGCGCGTTAGGGGCCGCGGGGCGCGGCGCTCGGGAAGGGGTCGGGGTCGCCGGGGAGCCGGGCGCGCGGAAGCCGGCAGCTGGGCCCCGGAGGGGAAGGGCCGCGTCCGGGAGGGGCGGCCGGGGCGCTGGGCGCCGGGTCCGCGGTCGGCGTCCGAGGCGGAGCCCGGCGCCGGCGGACCGAGTCCGGGAGCGCGGCGAGCCGGGCCGGCGCGCGCGGGGCCGGGGCTGAGGAGCCTCGCGGGCCGGGCGGTCGCGGGGTCCCGGCGGGGGCGAGGCGGGTGGGCAGCGCCCGCTCGCGCCCCCCGGCCGGGCCGCGCGGACCCCGACCCGGCGCCCGGGACTGGTGGCCCCGCCGCGGCCCCGGAAGCTCGGGCACGCCCGCGGTTGCCATAGCAACGAGACCCCAAGCGTCTCCGGGCTATAGTTATTCTAATTATTATCGTCATTATTAGAATTAGGGTTCGTTACTCCGCAGAGGGGAAAAACAAGAAAGGAAAAATAAAAAGCCAGCGCGTCGTGGCGCGTCCGGGGCTCTCTCCGGGGAGTGGACACGGGCCGGGCGCGCCAGGCCTGGCCCGTGCCCGGGTCGCCGGGGCCGGGGTCTCCGGCTGACGGCCCGGCCCGACCCCGGCCCGGCCCACCGGCTTACATAACCTGCCGAGAGTTCGTGCGCGTCGGCGTGGCCGCCCCTCCCCGGGGCTCCGGCCCGGGTCTGATGGGCAGTGCAGAAAGTGCCCTGCCTGGACACCGCTCTTCTCCCTGCTGTGTGACCTTGAGCAGGGCGAGCGCCCCCTCTGAGCCCTGCGTCCCCGCTGCCCAGGTGGAATGGAAGCCGTCCCCAGGGCTGAGAAGGTGCCTGGCGCTGCCCGGGGCGCGTGTCCGGTGAGGGGTGGGGAGGAAGGCTGGGTGACCCCCAGCCCTCCGCTCAGCCTTCCACCAGCCTCTCCTGCACCTCTCTCAGCTTGTCTGTAAAGTGAGGGCCGGGTCCTGGTGTTGTTCAGTTAGGTTGTCCTGTGAGTTACATTGTCCTGACATTGTCCTGGGAGTCCCCCTCCCGGCTGATGGAGACCTGGTGAGTGGCTCCCGTGCAGGGCGCAAACCCAGCATTTCCACCCTCTATGCCCACCCCTGTTCCCTCCAGGCTGGGGTGATGGGCCGGGTGCAGTGGGACTTTTGAGCTGGCCCTCACTGGGCAGGGGCCGGCCGGGCTGGCTGGGAGCGGTGTGGCATCAAGTCTACATGGGCAGCCCAGGGCTCAGGGCTCAGAGCCTCAGGGCTCTGGTGCCAGCCCAGGGTACTCCCATCTCTGCTGGTCCTAACTGGCCAGAGCCCGGGCCCCTCCTTGCTTGCCCGGATGACAGCCCTCTCTTCAGGACCCTTCCTCCACAGAGGGCTGCTGAAGGTGGGATGTGGGACAAGAGGCTCCAGAAAGTTCTGCAGCCAGGTAGCTCCCCCCCCCACCCCCATTTTCTCTAGTGTCTTGGTCTCACTGAGCTCGCTTGGCCAGGTAAGGATAGTGGGGTGTGTGAGTGTGTGTGAGTGTGAGTGTGTGTGTGTGTGTGTGTCTGTATGTGTGTGTGTCCTCATATCTGGAGCTTATGGAGGCAGCAATACTGACCAGCAGGGAAGGGGAGGGGGCAGTGCCGCTGGAACATTCCAGAGAGGGGGAAGGATGCCTGGAGGGAGGGACAGCAGCAGGGCCCCTCCTGGTCACCTGTCACTCATCCATCCAGATCCTGAGCTGCTCTTTTCCCAAACTCTGGGCCCCTGAGCTGTTCAAGGGCCCAGCTCTGCTCCCGGCAGTTTCTGGGTGGTTGAGTCTGAGGCAGGTGGGGGAAGCAGCAGGCCCCTGTGAGGAGGGATGGGGGTTGGGGTTGGGAAGGACTGGGGAGCCATTCAGAAAGGAAAAGGAGAAGATGGCCAGGCAGAAACCTTCGGGGAGCAGAGCTGGGGTGTGGAGGGCTTTGGGCGCGCGCGGAGGCAGGGCTCCAGGTAGGACTGGCTCTGGGCAGAACCCATGCCTGAGGTGTCTGGAAGTGGTGGGTGATCTGGTGTCTGCCATCCCAGGACAGTTAGCCCTGCTGGGGTCAGGAATGGCACCCATGCCATGGCCCTGGGTTCTGAGGTGGAGGTGGAGATGGGCCCAGGCCTGCCTGCGTCTGCTGTCTACCTGCAGCAAATAACTTTGCTGACTGGGGCTCCCGGCTGCGCCCCCACTGCAGCCTCAGCAGTAAAGGCCCCAGGTGGGACCCAGCTGTGCAGACTCCCCCAGAGCCCAGCCTCCGCCCTGCTGTTACCCCTGCTTCTGCCAGACAGATGAAAGCAGACTTACAGAGGCAGATAAGACAAACCCCAGCTAGGACCCTCAGTCTAAGCACTGCACCACAGGGCCTAGAGGTGGCCTGGGCCCATGCCTTGGGGAGGGGCGGCCTTGTTCTCTTCTGTCGACTCAGGGCCATTTCCTGGGGCTCCTTACCTCCGTTAAGTCTGCCGAGGGGGTTCCAGTCCCACCTGCCCCCAACTCATGCAGAGTCAGACACAGTCAGTGCCTTCCCAGGTCACTCAGTCCCCCTCCAAACTGCAACGCCTTGTTTCCCAGCCATTTGGAAAGGGGTGTCTGTAGGTGAGGAGGGAAACCTGCCTGCCTGCCTGGCCTTCTGGGGACATGCAGTTGTCACCCGCCCTCCCCGGTCAGGAGGGAGCCATCCTTCTCCTCCTTCCTCTTCCTTGCCCTTCTCTCCTTCTGGAGCCTCCTCATGTGGCCTCCTCTGTGGAACGGATCCCTAGAAGGACCCAAGCCCCTGGGGCTTTCCTGAGGCAGCAGATGAGCCGGCTCAGCCATGTTTGATGTTAGACAGGACAGATGGGGATCTTGAGTGTCCCAGCTCCTCTTCCCCGCCCTGTGCGCCCCTTGCCCCCCCCCCCCCCTGCTTCTGGAAGTCTCTTCTTTTTTCTGCCCATTGTAAGGCTTGAATTCAGGGTCTGGGCTGCCTGAGCTCTTCAGCTCAAGCCTGGTGCTCTACCACTTTGAGCCACAGTTCCACTCGCGTTTTCTGGTGGTTAACTGGAAATAAGCGTCTCATGGACTTTTCTGCCTGAGCTGGCTTCGAACAGCAATCCTCAGATCTCAGCCCCTGAGTAGCTAGGATAATAGGTGTGAGCCGCCACGCCTGGCTCTTCTTTCTTTATTTACACTTGAGCTAATGGAGTTCTTCAAGGCTGGGTTCCCCTTACTCAGGGCTGTCCCCGGTCCTGAACGCGAGTGACACAGAGCCTGTAGCAGGGACAGAGAGGCACAGCAGTGTCCTCAGAGTGGGGCCTCCTCTCCCCAGCTTGTGTTTCAGGGTGAGCAGTCAGAGTGGGGTCACCGAGGCCCAGAGTGGGCTGGGAAAGTGTCAAGGTCACAGAGTGAATCGGATGCCCTTGAGGGCTAAGGTTGTTCAACCAGATGTGGTAGGCTTGGCCCAGAAGCTGGGAACGGGGTGGGCAGGGGATGGGCATGCTTCCTGGGTGAGGGAGACCCCAGTTCTCCAAGAGTTCCTTTCAAAAGGAGCTGAGTGTGTGCGGAATCCCTCACACCACCCGGCATCCCCCGGGGAAAAGCCATGAAATGCAAATATCTCGCCCCATATTTGCAGACCAGAATGAATGGAGCTCCTCCTTGGCGGTCCTCCCAGCCTGCTCTCCCTCCTCCCCTCTATCCTCCCAGCTCACTGTCCCCATGCCCATCCTGCCAGCCTGCTCTCCCTCCTCCCCTCCATCCTCCCAGCCTGCTCTCCCCCTCCTCACGGGACCCCCCTCCACTGCCACCCATCTGTGCTCCACAGACGCGTGCATACTGTCTTTAAGAAATTAAAAAAAATAACGTATGAGCTACCCAAACGACACCCAGTTAACACTGAATTAAGTTCGGCAAGTCTTTATCAGAGCCTTGGGAGGGAAAAAATATATTTATTTACTTTTGTTCACACTTCCTTGGAAATGAGACAAATCATGATCTTTGAAAACCTAGCTACATAATCTGATTATGCCTGCCTGGGAGATTCAGAGAAAAGCCCAGGGAGGGGGCTGGGGAGGGGGAGGAAGGGGAGGGTGGGGGAGGGAGGGCGCTGGCTCCGTTCAGCTGAGATTTGCGTTGGGAAATCTCAGAGCTGGGAAAGTTTTGTCTCCTGTGCCAGATTCTGGATCTCCTCATTGCAGGAGGAGCTCAAAATAAAGTGCCATTTTCTTAGATATTGGTGCATATTAAAAATAAAGGCAAACGCCTGCCTTAACCCTGCAGGAAAGCTTCCTGCTTTGTGTTCCTGAGCTGACCTGGCCAGGGAAGGGAGGGTCAGGGGCTTTATTTCCTCTTCTGTTCCTTTCCTTTGTTGGAGAGAAATTGAATTGGCAGCTAGATTTAGAACCATGGAAGTGCTGTTAGCTTCCACAGTCCCCGGTTCCCTGGATCAGAGCTGTCTAGGGCTGACCTGGTCAGCTTCTTTGTGGGTGGAGCATGGGGGAGAACAAAGAAAAGATGGATCTGGGAGGGGCTCCTGCAGAGGGCACTTTAGCTTGGGTATTGCAGGGTGTGGAGGAGTGCATGCTAGCAGGAAGAGGAAAAGGACCTTCTTGAGCAGGGTTTGCAGTCTTGGTGTGGCCTCTTGTGAGCCAGCTCCTTAGTTACCACCGGGCCTGACTCAGCAGTTGCCAAGTCTGGCCTCTGTGTGGGTAGCAAGGCAAAGGTCATGAGTGGGTCATTCTACAGACAGACCCTGGTGCTGGCTTGAAAGCCCTCCCTCTGTGAGCCTCATTCCTGGGCTGGACCTGGACCCGGGAGGTCACGCCCCACTCTCACCAGTGTCTGGCTCTAGCCCTCCATCGCTGCATCCAGAGCATAGAGTCATGGATCTCTGTGTGTGTGCGGAAGGCCTGGCATCCTCCAGGAGCCCGGCCGTCAGTCCTGCGAGCCAGGCTCGGAGCGGGCCTTCTCGGCTTGGCAGCCACCTGGCACGTGGCGTAGCTTGTTGGTTTCTAGGAGTGGGTCGGGAATAACTGCCCGGAATCGCATCCCAGGGATCGCAGGCCCTCTGGGGAAGAAGCAGGCCGCTGAGCTGGGGCCCATTGCCAGGGCAACGGGCCCAAGGCCCAGGGAGGCGTGAGGAAGAGCTGCTGCCCTGGGCGCAGACGGGAAGCTGGGTGGCCAGGCTCTGCCGGCCACGCCCCTCTTCTGGCTGCTCTTTGGGCCTTGGACCCAGCTTCCTCACCTATTCTGTAAGAGCCAGGTGTATTGGCAGAGTGCTCTTGGGCACGGGTGTCCGTGGTCCTGTGTGCTGTGTAGACAGCCGCCTTCCACAGACAGCCAGGCCAGAAGCAGCTCCCACCACCACGACAGAGGGACCATCTCAACCTGCTCATTGGGTGAACACGAGCAAAACCTGGCGGGGGTCCCGGTGCCTTGCTGGCACCCAGGCAACTCGGAGTCGGCTCGGTCGGGGGGGGGGGGGGGAGAGGGGGGAGCCCAGAGCCCGGGCGTCAGTCCAGCTCCACGTCTTACGCACAGCCAGCATGGGACTGTGTTTAACTCCAGCAATCACCGGTGTCTTCCTTTGCAAAATGGGGTGGGTGAGGAGGAACAAATAAGACAATAACTTGCACGGAGGGCAAGAGGGTTGTGTGGTGGGGAAGTGGCTGCTGAGTCCAGGGAGGACCAGATATGGCTCTAGCCTGGTGGGGGACGGCCTGACCCCTCAGCATTGGCATCCCAACAGGCTGGGAGACACCTCCACATCAGGGGGCTGGTGAACGCATCAGATGAAGAGCACAGGTTTGGAGAGTCTGGCACACAGTAGGTGCTCAGCAAATGCTTCAGCCATTGGAACACTGCAGGAGACCAGCACAGAGCAGGACTGGTACTCCTCAATCCTCTGCCGAGTGGAAAAAAAACCTTGATTCTGTCCAATACTGCTCTCATCCCCAGCCCAGGCTGGCCTTTGATGAAGGGAAGGAGGGAGGGAGGGAGGGAAGGAGGGAGGGAAGGAGGCCATGAGGCCGTGAATGAGTGAATGACTGAGGGACTGGATCACACACCACTCGGGACAGGGCAGAAGATTGCTAGGCTGTGGGGATTGAGGCGCCCCACATCACAGCTGCACGTCCAGTGGAGGGACCGTGGCTGAGCCCAGGGCCCAGGCTCCTTGCTGTCCTGATAGTTCCTCTTGGGAGCTGAACTGGGGCTCTGTCCTGTCCCTCTGGGCTCAGGGAGGCCCAGGACAGCACCAGCCTTCCTCTGCCCTCTGAGGAGGAGGCTGCCGGCGGCCTGGTCAGTTCTGCCCACGGCTGGGCATCTTGCCATGTGTAAAGGTACTGGGCGCTGGGAAGTGCATTTGGATGCAGCGCTGCAGGGTAGTGATGTGGAGAGGTGCTGGCATTCCAGCCAAACACTTGAGCCTGCGCTGTGCCCTGACCCCCGTCTGCTCAGGACACCCGTGTCTGAAGCCGGAGTGCACAGGGGGCAGCGAGGCTCGGGCCGGGAAGCAGGCCTTAGGATGGGGAGCTCTGTTGCAGCCCCTGAGAGACCCTGAGAGCCCTCGCCCCCACCACAGCCTGTCCTGGCCGCTTTGTAGCCCCGCCCTCCCAGGCAGGGCCAGGGCCCATCCAGCCTGTATAGGGCCCATGGCAGCCTGGGGCACCGTGAGCAGAGGCACCGTGAGGGCTCGGTGGCTCCTGTCCCCCCGGGGGGCCTAGGCATCAGGGTGTCCTGTGCTGCTGCTCCTGTGTCTGGCCCCTGTGGCTCTGCGTGGCAGCCTTTCCTCCCTGCCTGGAGGCAGGGGGCCCTGTTCCTTCCTCTGGCTGGGGAGTGGATCTACAGGTCCTTGTGGGTTGCTTCTAGTGGGGTTATGGGAGGACTTCGCCCAGGTGGGTACCCTCCCCATTTCTTCTTACCTGAATACCTGGGGAATCAGGGGGGGCAGGCTATTGGAGCTGGTTAGGAACTGTGCGCTGGTGGTTCCCCAGTTTGTCTGGGGGGCATGGGCCAAGGGTAGGGGTCCTCTTCCACCTGTGGGCTCCTCCGGGGACAGGCAGCACAGCCAGGGCCTTGTCTGGCCTCTGTCACAGTCCCATTGGCACAGGGCCAGCTTGCTCAGGACGGGCTCAGGGTCTCTGGGCAGGCATGGACAGTCACTTGCTCAGTCCATCCTGAGACTGGTTCCAAGGCAATGCATGGATGCTTGGGCCACTGAGCCCAGGGAGGCATTCCTGGAGGAGGCACAGCCTGCATTAAACATGTGAATGAGGAGGAGGGGCTAGAGGGGTGAAGCAGAAAAGGAACCTAGGCTGCCCAGGCCCACCATGGCCCTCAGGGCAGCGACCCCATAGCAATATGTGGCCAGAAGGCCACCATTCCTGGGGCAGACCTTGCTAATCAATCCAGCTGACTGGGAGTTGGTGCCCAGTCCTCAGACAGACATTGTTAATCAACCCATCCTAGTGGGAGGTGGTACCTGCAGTCAGGTTCCCCTGCTGGCTCCTGACGAGTCCCCTGCCTGGGGGACGAGGATGGCCCTGCTCCTTTTTCACAGTCGTTCATGTTGTTGAGGAAGCTGCTCAGAATGGAAATGGGCAGACTAGTCCAGTTCCACAGAGCCCAGAGCGCGGTGCCTCCTGGGAAAGCACAGTCAACCCCCACTGGACAGGAGGGCAGGGAGGCCCCTGGACCTGCAGCGCCCACCCAGGACCAGTCCCGCACCTGTCGCCTGCAGGCCCCACATGGGAACACGCCCCGAAGAGCTGTGGGCATCCCGGTGGGCCTGACCAAGGGCAGGGCCTGGCAGGACGGGGCGGGACCGGGGGAAAGTAGGAAACTCTTTCCTGAATTCAAACAATTGGACAATCTGTTCTGGATCGATTTAGAAGCAGTGGACTGAAAAAAAAAATCAGCAAATACAGTGTGAAAGCTATTTTCTCTCCCTCCCGGCACGGTGGGGGAGAGGGCTGAGCTAGAGTTTATTTGCAGATTGTCCAAGGCCTCGCTGGGCCTCTGCCTTCCTCTGGAGCCCTTAGTACCAGGGCCCCCCAAGGGTGGGCAGGGCGGCAGCCCAGGCTCCAGCCTCAGGAGGCCAGCAGCTGAAAGGGCCTCCAATGAACGCAGCCATGAAATGCCATCTGCCCTCTGACGTGCGTCTGGAGGGTTCCCTCCTCTTCTTACCTGGCACCCCACAACAAGGAGGAGCTGTGTCTGCAAATAGTCCCGGGGTTGAGGAATGGGGCAGGCGCACAGTAAATACTTAGTCCAAGTTTCTTTCCCGAATGGAGGATGATGGGAGGAGAGAAACTGGCTTTAAAATGAGTGTGTGGCACCTGGAACCTGACCTGTCTCCCTTGACACCAGCCTTGTCCCTGGGGTCAGGAGACACTGGCACACGCAGGCCCTGAAGCTCCTGGGTCTGTCCAGGCTGGTGCCACTGCCCCGCTCCTGACTTCTCATCTGGTTGTTTGAAAAAGACATGCGCATCTGGGGAAAGGGGACAGGGCTCCCCGAAGCCAGCTCTTCACCATGGCAGCTCCTGCGGCCATGGAGCTGGGCCTGAGGGAACTGCCATGGCACCCCTGGAGGGCTGTGTCCCGGAAAGGCGGGGGCCTCCCAGCCAGGGGGCTGGCAGCCTCCTCCTCCTCCTGCTGCCTCCCCTAGGCCAGGGCAGGGTCCAGAAAGGACCCCAGCCTGGAAGGTGGAGGACAGGCCTGGCCAGGAGCCTGGCTGCACGTGGGTCTCACCTGGCCATGGGTGTCTCTGTACTGTTGTGTCACCGGAACTGGACGTGTGCATGCCACCCAGCCTGGGCGGCGCACAGTAGGTGTTCTGAGAACTGTGTTGTCCACTTTTTGTGTGGAGGTGGTGACCACACCCCATGGTCAGCTCAGGCTCTGCATCTGCTTCCAGTGTCAGCCCAAGACAGGGCGTCAGAGCCCAGAGGTCCCCCAGTCCATGGCAGGGGCCAGTGTCAGAGAGCCCTCCAGGGGTCCGTGCTCAGGGGCCCTCCAGCCCACAATAGTGGGGGGGTCAGTGCCCAGGAGATCCCAGCCCTTGGCTGGGCATCCAGCCCCTGCAACAGAGCCAGGTGGCTGGGCATCACGAGGAGGGGGCCCCATGGAGACTGGTTCTGTACGTCAGAGCTGTGACCCCAGAAGGTCCAGCGTCTCTTGGGCGTCGTGGCTGCCTCTGCTCCCACTCAGGGCACTGCCGCCTGGCCAGAGAGCAGGGAACCGAGGCCTTGGTCCGAGGGTGGTGGAGCTGTGGGCTGGCCAGCTTCCAGCTGATGGTGCTGCACTGTGGTTTCCAGGAATGAGGTCACTCGGGGGCTAGGTTAGCACCCTACTGCAGAGCTGGGTCCAGAAGGACTCAGCTGCATGTCCAGGGACACGGGGCCAGGACAGGCTGCCCTGTCTGTCCTCTGGGGCGGGGGCTCCGGCCTCCTTCGGGGACGCCACCCTGGCTGTCCCATTTCTCCTTGGTTTCTGCCGACCCAGCTCTTTCATAAATGCTTTTTGATGTTACCTCCCCAGTTCCCAGAAAGTTTGGAGTCTCCGCTCCTCCTAAGCAGGCTAATTAGACCTCTGGAATTCTGTTTACTCAGACATCAACCCAGGCTACAAGATTTTGCCATTTTCTCTCCATTAAAAGAGACCTTCCTTTTGTAAATGCAGGCTAGGTTGGAAGGGAGGCTTGTGCCTGTGGCTTTTCCCCCGGGGGACATGTGATAAGGCAGCCTTGACCAAGGTGGGCTGTGCCTGGCTGGGTGGGTGGTCTGCCACGTGGGGGGCTAATCCCCCCTGCCTCCTGATGAGCTGGGCCGCCTAGGGAGGGACTGGGCCACCTGGGGAGGGATCGGGCCAGCTGTATTTATCAGTGAGGCTGTGCTTCACTCTCGCTGGCGAGGCACCTCGCAGGAAAGGCCCCCAGGACCCTTAGTCTCTCCCCTTCCCAAGCTTGGATAGGGGCAGGTCAGACAAAGCCCCCTGCCACTCTGAGACAGGCCCCCCTTTCAGCATATGCTGTCCCTCGGGTCCTTCTCTTTTGCCCCACCCCAAACCTCTTCCCTCCCCTCCCCTCCCAAGGTCAGTGCCACTCACAACCTGGGGGAGGGAGGTGGACACTGGTGTGGGGTCCAGAGTGGGGGCCGTCCCGGAGTCCAGACCTGCAGATGGGAAGGGAAGGGAGAGGGTGCTGCCTGCACCCTGTCTGGCCCCCCTGAGAGCTAAGGGGGGCAGGCCAGAGCCCAGGAAGGTAAACAGCCATCTCAGAAGCCCCTGGCGAGCCTGTCCAGCCATGCCTCTGGATGGGAAGCCCAGTGAGTGCAGACGCTGCCTGGGTCAGCAGTAGACAGCTGGACCTCGTGAGAGGAGCCAGGATCGAGCCGCCCCTACCCAGCTCCAGCTGGGCCCCTCCTCCAGCAGCTTCTGTGCTCATTACCCGGCCAGAGCCAGGAGCGCAGGTGCCAGGGGAGCTGCGTGGAATGGAAGTGGGGTCCCCCCAGGCTGGCGGTGGGAGCAGGATGGGGGGGCAGGCCAGGGCTCCATCTCCAAGGTCTCCACTGCTGCCCAATTTGCATCATTTTGAAGTTGATTGGCCTAAAGGCAACTTGACTTAATCACAGCTGACAAGTCTGCTGGGAAGAGCAACTGCTCCCAATTAGCGGGTGGTGACTTGGTTTGTTCTAACCCAGCCCTCCCATCCCACCCAGCCGCTGCTCCCTGCTGCAGGGAGCACTGCTCCAGCCCCACCCCAGTCGGAGGAGGGCCCAGAGACCACCCCCACCCCCGCCTCATCCTGGCCACCTGCTCTCCGCTGTCCCCCAGGTGATGGGCTTGGGGAGAGGAGGAAAGGATTCTCTGTGCTGGTGGATCTCCAGGTTTCAGGATGGTCCATTGTCCCAGTGCTTTGGACGGGTGGAGGAGGGCTGGGGTCTTGTGTCCCCTTAAGGGAATTCCCCCCCAAACAGTGCCACCTGGGGACCAGCCCTTCTTCACGAGGCCTCAGAATGTTCTAGAGCCAGGCTCTGGCATCTGGTTCCCGCCTCTCCTAGATGGGAAATGGAGGCTCGGCCCAAGCTGCTGGCCCCGAGCTGGTGGGCTCTGCCTCCTCCCCACCACGTGCCCCACCTTGAACCCAGAGCCCTCACAGGGAGGCCGCTCCCTGCATGGCTGGCAAGGCTAGCTGGTCAGGATTCCGTGGTGAGGAACAGCGCCCCCTCGGGCAGGTCTCAGCAGGACATCTCCCCCCAGACGGGATCCAGGGGTGATGTGGGTTCACGGCCCATGCCCCCGACCACAAGGTCTCCAGAGCAGGTGATCAGCTACCAACACCGTCCAGGCATCATCTCCCCGTCTCTTCCCCCCACCCCACCCCCTTTGCCCCAGGCCAGGAGTCACCTGAAACCAGGGCGTCTTGTGTCCAACTCCAAGCCACAGAACCATGGCTTGGTTCAGCTGCAGGCCTTCTTTGTTGTTGCATTGTCTGTGGTAGACCAGATATCTCTGCCATCACAGGCTGGGCATGGCTCCTGCTTCCTGCCCAGCCTTCTCGACTGGGTGCATTCTTTTAAGTACATAATATGTTTACAGCTCAGCTTTATGTTAAAAGGGAAAAAGGACCATCAGGCTGCATCTGTTGAGTCTCTGGGGCCCTACCCCTGGCCCTGGCCTCGTATGGCTGTGGCCGTCCACCACCGTCACAGCTTTGGACAGCTCTGGTGCTTGGCCACACTGTGCCACATCTCCAGATCGTCCTGTGTCCTCTGAGTGTGTTCTAGGACTGGACTCCATGCTCCATCAGGGTCTCTGCTCAGGGGGAGGGGGCCTGGGGTGAGGACCCACTGTGTGTAGGGAGCTGCACCCCCCCCAGGTAAGCCCCTCACTCCCCCTGCCTGCTAGTAGGGCGGGTTGCTCTCCACAGCCCAGGTGGAGGGGAGGGAGGGACTCGCCTGGGTCCCGTGGCTGAGAAGTGCAGAGGGGATGGAGCCCTGTGGAGACCCCAGGCTCAGTGCCCTCTGGTCCTCTGAGCCTGTGGGGAGGGGAGGGGGGCGAGGCCCACACCCTGCCTGGCTCTGCTTCGTGGTAGATCCATGCTTATTTCCTGAGGTGAACCTGTCTTCACCCTGCCTCCTGGCCTCCCTCCAGAGTCCCTACCAGCCATCCTGGTTTGGGGTTCAGCTGTGCATTCACCTGAAATCCTAACCGCAGAGATTAAATCAAGTCCCCTCCCTCCCCACCAGGCACTCTGGGGCCGCCATGTCCAAGTGCAGATTACCAGCTCCACTGGGCACTGAGGCAGGGCTCCCTACGGCCTGGTGCAGGAGGCCAGAGGCCAGGAGTGGTGGTGGGGGGAGCCAGTTGGCTCCTCTGGACCCTTTGAACCCGGCTTTGATGGCACCAAAGCTGCAGGCCAGGCTGCAGGGGGTGCAGCAGGGAGCGTGCTGGAGGTGGCAGCGCCTTGGGGCTTCCAGGTCCTGAGTCTGAGGGTGCAGCTTCTTCTGGGGACCCCATGCTCATTAGAAAGGGGGATGGGGGTGGCCAGTGTGGCAGGCGCTGTCCTGTTAGCATGGCTCATGCTCACTCCCTCTGGCTTATTTCCTATCCCAAGGCCACTGTAGGGGCCCAAAGCCCACTGGTGGGGAGGCCTTGTGGCCGTGGTCCTGGTCACCACTGGACCACAGAGACTGACTCGAGGCGAGATTTGCACACGGGCCCAGTGTTAGCCGAGGGTGGTGCCTGGAGTCCACAGCAGGGTCTGAACCTCAGGCCCAGCTCTGGGGTGCCCCCACTGTCCTGTCCCCCTCTCCACACGGCTGGGAGGAGCTGAAGGGGAGGGAGGCCTGGGAGGAGGGACGGGTCGCTGCCCTCCGTTGGGCTGCTCTCTGCCGCCTTGCTGGGATGGCTCCTTTGCTATACAAGGCTAGCCACTCTCCTTGCCTATGGCTGGGGGGTAATGGTGACCAACCCCCAGGAGAGGAGAGGGGTTCATGTCCAATGTCTCTAGGGGATTGGGTCTCCAAGCCCCAGAGCACAACAGGTAAGCATGGCCTGAGGAGTTTCCCAGCCCTGCAGGGGCAGGGCCGAAAGAGTTCTAAAGTGACCCCTGTCACAGAAGGGAGGCACAGGGAAGGTGGGAGAGGCCCTGCAGGGAGGCAAGAGGCCTGTGGGGTGCAGCATGCACAGACACTAGTCCTGGGAATCCTGGCTTCCCCTTGCTCCTCTACCTGCCTGCTTGTGACCTTGGGCAAATTGCCCACTGTCTCTGTGCTCCAATGAGCTTGTGGCAAGCGCCTGACACAGAGGGCAGGCAGGAATGAGGCCCAGATGTTCAGGGCAGGCTGTGTCCTGTCTGGGGTGGGGTGAGGAGGCAGGAAGAGTGGGAGAGGGCATTGGGGTCCAGCACAGCCTGTCCCTCTCGGCCTCCCTTCCCTTCGGCTCCTGCCACCTAGTATGTGGGTGGAGTCTGTGAGTGTGGGCACTGCCCCCTCAGGAGCCCTCACCTGCCCCTGCTCCACCTCACTCACCCCGGGGCCTTTGCACAGTCAGCACATGCTCATGCTGACCAGCAGTCTCCTCCAGTCTGTCCAGGACTGCTTACCTGGCACCCCAGGGGTTCAGCCTTGGCCTGCAGCCACAGCCGGCCAGAGGACTGAGAGGACAGCGGGTGGACGGATGAACCAGTCAGTGGATGTGTGGCCCTTTCCACCCCTGCAGGAGGCTGCACCGCTGGTTTACATGAGGGAAACTGAGGCCAGGCCTTGGTCTTCTCCCTGGAGAAGGTATTGGGGATCGGGGCAGCCCCTCCTCTCTGCCTGTGGATAAGCCACCTGAGGTGCTTCGTTCCTCACAGGGTACAGTTGTGTGTCCAGGGGCCGAGAACCACAGGGGTCTCTAGACAGGTTCATCTCCTTCTGGCAGGGTGGCCCCACCTCCAGGGGACTCAGTCGTGTAGATGGGATCACAGAGGGTACAACAGAGGATGGACAGACAGACAGGCTGGGAGTGGAGGCGCAGGGAGGGAGCGGGGGAAGCAGCCAGTTTAGGACTCACTGGAGCTTGGTTGGCTGGAGTCTCAGGGCGACTGCAGGAAGAGAGCCTTAAAAGGTGATGCTCTGGAATGTTCTCTGCAGGCTCACGCTCGAGGTGCCGTGCCCTCCTGGTTGGTGGTGAGGTACAGGGCCCAGGCTCGGGGGGACCTCCGTGCAGGGGCCCTGTCCTGCCAGGTTGGCTGCTGGCCTTCTTGGCTGATGGAAGTCTCACAGTCCACAGGCCTCTGGGGGCTGCGGTGAAGCCAGGACCCCCGCCCCCCTCAGCTCAAGGGCAGGGCTCTCTGTGGGCCTCCCCTGACCTCTGCAGCTCCCACCCCAGTAGGAGTGAACCCGAGCATCCGGGCTGAGTGTGGATAGAGGTCCCACTCTACCAGCCAGCGCACATTTATCCAGCATCTGCTGTACGCCTGCAGCACCTACTGTGTGCCTGCGGCACCTACTGTGTGCTGTACAGTGGGACAACATAGAGGCCAGGAGGCGCTCCACAGCAGGCAAAGGGGGGAAATTAGTGTGGGTCTAAGCCAGCAGAGGGGAGAGGAAAGGCTGGAGAAGGTGGGCACTGGTTGGGGGGGGCGCTGGTGGGGGGCACTGGTGGGGGGGCATGCTCTAGGGGACCCTTGGGGCCTTCCAGACACCCAAACCATAAGCCACGAAGGGCCAGGATGGACAGCGCTGACCTGAGTGGTTCCCAGAGTGCTCGCTTCAAGTGCTCCATGCCTGGAACTCAGCGCCCTGTCTGTCTGTCTGTCTGTCTGTCTCTCTCTCTCTCTATGTCTCTCAACCCCTGCATGATGGCCTTCACAAGCCCTGCCCTCCCAGCTCCAGCTCTGAGGAGAGCACAGCCTCTCTTTTTTTCTTTCTCTCCTCATCCTCCTTCTCTTTTTTTCCCCCTCTCTTTTTCTTCTTATATTCCGCTCTCCCTCCCTCCCTCTCTCCCTCCTACACTCCTATTTGGAGTGCCCCCTCCCCATGTGGCCTCATGCCCCTGTGGCGGGCCTCTGTCTCCTCCGGTTGGTTGGTGGGTTGGAGAGGCAGGCTTTGATCTTGGCAGGCCCGAGTGCCTGGCTTATTCCTGTTTGTCACAATGGGATTTTGTAACCTGTACCAGCTCAGCGTCTTGAGAACGAGGTGGTGCACGCACGCTTCAGGCCCGGGGGCCTGGGGACCCCCGGGGGGGGGAGAGGATGAAGTCCTCGTCACCTGTGCTATTATATGCATGCGGGCCCACCCGGTTCTCCCGTGAGGGGATTTCCCATCTTGTAGGACTGTGACCTGAAACCCTGCCTGTCCTCAGTTGTGGAGCCTGGGCTCTCCGCCCTTCTGCAGGCCTCAAGTTCCAGGTGGGGGTCCCGTCCGCCCTGGGGCCGGTCTCTGAGCGAGCCCCCCCACGCCACAGCTGGAGAGGGTGTCTTGGAGCAGGGATGAGGAAGAGGAATCAGGTCTGAGTGCAGGGGTGGGGAGGGCCGCTCCGGGACCAGGCTGCAGAGCAGGACTGGACGCCCAGCACAGTGCCCAGTGGAAGGGCTAACCTTCGCCAAGGCCCACACGTGGGACTCTGCTGCCAGCCTCCAGGCATCCAGGCAGGGCTGTCTGGGCTCTGCTTCCCTCCTGCCTTCAGCGCAGCTGGGACACAGACACTGAATGGACACTGTCCTCTGTCCTCAGAGGACAGATGGAGGTTCAGGGCTGGTGTGGGTAACTTCTGAGGAGGCCTCAGCCTGGTGCAGCCATGCTCCTACCCACCCTGGGAGCTGAGCTCTTTCCTGAGGTCCACACCCAGTGGGTGGCTCGCCTGGGTCCTCACACTGAGGGTGGGGGGAGGACAGCTCCTGCAAAGGCCCTGAGGTCACAGGCGCAGAGGGCAGGTGGGCCCTTGACGGGACGTGCTGTGCTGGGCATGGGGGCTGAGGAGGGCCAGAAGCGAGGCCCCCTGCAGCCGCTAAAGTGCCAGGCTGACCCAGCATTCACCCCTCGCTCCCAGGCAAGGCACCCTACGGTGTGGAGTCCCTTCTGAGCCCACACATGGGTGGATTGGGGGGGCTGGGGGTCCATGCTCCCCACCCCACCTCTGGTTCTCTCCACACATGCTCTCCTTCCTCTCCTTCCTGGCCTCGCCAGATTCCATGTTTAAAAAGAATCCTCAAATCTCAGAGCCGCTGTCCCCAGCTGACCCGAGGGTGGACGGCAGCCATGCATGCCCAGCTCGGGCTCTGGACCTGGTCAGACCGCAGGCAGGGAAGCCCCAGAATGTTCTCCAGTGATTCCCGTCTATTGCTGGCCATGAGCTGCCATCTTAGGCAGCCAACCAGCGTTCAGAGCATGGAGCCAGAAGTTCAAACCTCCTGTGCTGACACTGGGCTTGACCCGAAGGCCTCACACTCTCACCTGGCTTTTTCCCTCACGCCTGGTGCTCTACCCCTTGAGCCACAGCTCTGCTTCCAGCTAGGAGTCACGTGGGCTTCCCTGCCTGGGCTGGCTTTGACCCATGATCCTCACATCTCAGCCCCCTCAGTAGCCGGGATGACAGCGTGAGCCGCAGATGCTGGGCCTGGGAGGCAGGTCAGGGTTTAGAGCCGTGTCTGAGCGTCACCTCCCTGAGCCTCAGTTTCCTCCTTTCTGAGGCCGAGGCCAGGCAGTGCCCACAAAGTTCCCTACCCAGAGGCTGGCGGGGCACCCACGGGGCCTCCTCAGCTCAGCTGGCAGCCTCCGTGCCCAGGCCCTGGCAGACCCCGGGGACTGCTGTCGCTGTGTCTGGCTGGCCCTAAGGAGAACTCCCACAACCCCTGCCTCTCCAGGCCTCAAGGCAGTGGATTTGATCGAGTTGTCCCAGGCTGGAGCTGGGCAGGGACAGAGCTCAGAGACCATGGGGGCCCAGGCCAACAGTGGCAGACCCGGCCGATGGGCTGCAGGCTTCATTTGCTATGGTAGGCCCCGCTCAGCCAGCAGCAGAGGGGTGACAGAATCCATGGCCACCAGGGTTTGGTTGGGTGTGGGAAGAGCTGAGGGGTCAGCCTGCATCTGAGGGGACTCCCTCCCCCGCCACCAGCCACCCTTGAACTTGGGCTCTGACTCCGGAAGTGGAGAGGGCAGGCTGCCACGGGGGGGGGGGGCCTGCGCCTCTGAAGGTACAACCTGCTGCCCACAGCACAGTTCCAGGGCAGCCTGGCCGCCGGGCGCCGTCTTCTAAGCACACTCAAATACTTTAATCTCCCGCGTCCCCGCAGGGCCCGATGCAGCAATTAAGCAGCTTACAGCAGGCAGGGGACGGGGAGCCGGGAGGGCTCCCAGCATCGCCAGGGGAGACCTGGCCGTTCATAGCTTCACGAGGCCCTCACGCTCTGCCGGGCGCTGGCCGAGCAGGGGGTCTAACCCCTAGGGAAAGTTTCCAGACTGTGAGTTCCCCAGCCCTGAGTGGCTGCCCTGCAGCCAGGGCTCACGTGGTCGGCTTCCCAGCCTGAAGCTGTGGGCCTGGCACATTCCTATCCGAGGGCCTGGCGGCCGCGTGCTAACCACACAGCCACGGCCAGCTTTGAGCTGTGCCTCGCCCGTGCCTGGGTCCCCCCGAGCACCCCCAGTGGGGTTTATCCTGGACTGTCCTTAGGGGCAGTCTTTTGAGGAGACTCCAGGACCGGCCAGGCAGAGGGCCAAGAATGCACAGTGCACAGGGGCCCAGCCAGGCCAGGCCCCTGTGTGCCCCACTGGGCAGGGCGCCAGCTCTGACCACTGCCAGTCACTTCGCTGAGTGCCCCGCCGCGTCGTCCACCCTCTAGCAAACACAGACTGCCTTCTTGGTGGTGGTCATGGGGCTTGAACTCAGGGCCTGGGTGCTCTCCCTGAGGGGTTTTTTGCTACCACTTTGAGCCACAGCGCCAGTTCTGGTTTCTGGTGGTTCGTTGAAGAGTCTCACAGGGACTCTTTGAACTAGGCTGGCTTTGAACTGTGATCCTCAGATTTCAGCCTCCCAAGTAGCTAGG
The DNA here is from genome assembly GCF_031878675.1 of Megascapheus bottae. Classification (NCBI taxonomy): domain Eukaryota; kingdom Metazoa; phylum Chordata; class Mammalia; order Rodentia; family Geomyidae; genus Megascapheus; species Megascapheus bottae. Next base: position 93,709,111 of record NC_143510.1, on the reverse strand, counting down.
ATTACAGGCCGAGCCACCAGGAAAGGCTTTCCTTTCCTTCTTCATGTGTGAATAGTACTCTGTGTGCAGATGAAGTTTTGTGTGCTTGTGTGCAGGCATGGGCGTCTTTCCCTCGGACCTGCAAGGGCCCGGCCTCTGATTCTTCCACGCGCACATGCATGCGTGTGTTTTGTGTGTGTGTGTGTGTGTGTGTGTGTGTGTGTGCGCGTGTGCTGGCGTGTGTGCATGTGGATGCACACATGTGCTCAGATACCTCCCAGCACTAAAACATCCCCACTTGTTTGTAGGCACCACTGGGTTTGTTTGGGGAGCAGGGGGCAAGCTGGGGACAGCGGCTTCTTGGTTGTCTCCTGTCTTTGTTCTACTGCGGTGTCGCACATGCTGGAAGGGCTCTAGGCAAGTCCGGTCCAGCCTAGGGCAGCTGGGCCATTGGCCTCCGGGGCCCCAGGCCGCCCGCGTCAGCCTGTGCCCGCAGACACCACCTGAGCGCCGCCTCCTCTGATTAAGTCTCCTTGGCGAGGGAAGGGAGGGTGACAGGTGACTGCCCGCTCATTCTCCAGAAGCAATTGGATGGCCGCGTTTCCATCCTCCTTCCCGGCCCCCTCCCAACAAACTCCTTCCTCATCCTCCCCTGCCCGCCCGCCCATCACGGCCCATCACACCCATCTCCTGTCTCGGCACACAGGCCGCACCGGACGGGCCAATGCCAGCCAGACGATGACCAGTTGTGGCCAACGGGTCTGGAATGCGCTGGTGGTCATCTCTCTGCTGGTCCCTGCAGGTAATGGCCTCTTCTGTGGGCCCTGGGGGTGCGGGGAGCTGGATCTCGGGAAGGGGCCTGGGGAAGGGTCTGGGGTCTCCTCTGTGGGCCCCTGGGGGTCCAGGAACAAGGGTCTTGGAGAAGGGTCCGGGAAGGGGGCTGGGGACTCCTCTGCAGGGGGAGCAAGGGTCCTGGGAAGAGCCTGGGCAGCAGGGGTGGCCCTCGCTGTGGGTAAGCAGCCTCCTTGCTGGCCATGGAGCCCCATGGGGGTGGAGGGCACTGGACAGCCCCCCCCAAGCTCTGCAGTCATGTCAGGCCCTGCCAGGTGGCACTTTTGGAGATGAGAATCTGAGGCTGAGCTGCCCGAGGCGGACCCTGGCACCTGCTCCGCCTGGACCACAGATGGGCTCGGCTGGGCTCCTAGAAACCATATCCTCTGTTTTCCCTTGCACCCTGTACCCTGTACCCTGTACCCTGCACCCCCACCCCGCACCCTACCACACTAAGAGCAAAGGCAGCCAGGCCCTCTTGGGCAGGGCCTCCACCAGCCTTCTTTGTTGTGACTCCTCCAGTGGTGTCTCCCCTTTATTCCTCTGCTTTTGTCTCTGGTTTTAAGTCTTTCTGCCCCTCTGTCTCTCTGCCTCTATCTCTGGCTCTGGCTCTCTGTACCCCCTCACTCGCTCACACACTGGGCTGAGGGTTTGCTGCTTTGAGTGGGGAGCAGGAGGGGGGCTTGTGCCACCACCCGGGGTGGGGCAGAACAGTGGAGAGGGCCCAGGGAGCCAGGCCAGCGCTTGGGCAGCTGCAGGGATCATCAGGACCCACCCAGGCCCCCAGACCCCAGGCCCAGCTCCAAGGTCCAGGCCCCATCCACTCCATCCCCTCCTCCCTCCCTCTCCAGACCTAGGGCCCCACTGGTCCCTCTGAGTAGCGTCTACCACCTACCCTGCCCACCCTGCAGGCGCTCACCCCGTGTCCTGGTCCCCAGCCTCCAGGCCTGAGGTCCCACGGAAGCAGGTGCCCCTGAAGGTGCCAGTGGCCTGTGGGTCTAGCCCAAAACGGTGGTCCCCACAGAACCCGTGGGGCACAGCACAAACCCCCTGCCCAATCCTGTTGTTAGCTTTGAGCCTCAACCAATGCCATTATCCATCAGGAGCAATGAAGGGTGACCCCATCACCTCGCCCCCCAAAGGGGCTTCCGTCTACCATGTCCTGCCCCCCCAGAAGAGAGTGCTGGCTTTGGGGGCAGGACTGGAGAATGTCACAGGGTCCCCCAAGCCAGCCCGGTGCCCGCCAGCCGCCCACCTGCCAGCCGTCCCAGCCGGGGCTCCCGCAGCTATGCAGGCGGCGCTGGGCCGGCGCTGTGTGGGCTGCGGTCTGCTGGCGGTGGCAGACAGGGCCTCCAGCCAGCCATGGACCCGTGCACAGCCAAGCTCCATGCTGTGGGGGGCACACAGCCGGCGAAGCCCCTGCTCAGAGACACACATTAGATACCACCATTTTTCTCTTACGTAGACACTAATTAAGCCTCGGACGGCAGTTCCAGGCTTCTCCATTGTTGGTGGCCTGCTCATCACCCAGTGCTCATCACCCAGTGCTCCAGTCGTGGGCTGGGAGGAAGGTAGAGACTGGTACAGCTCTGACGCTGCCGGGGAAGCTGAGGGTGACCTGGCCTGGGGCTGCTGCCCCGTGCAGGAGGGGGCCCCGAGCAGGAGGGGGCCCCGAGCAGGAGGGGGCCCCGAGCAGGAGGGGGCCCCGAGCAGGAGGGGGCCCCGAGCAGGAGGGGGCCCCGAGCAGGAGGGGGCCCCGAGCAGGAGGGGGCCCCGAGCTGGCTGCCCTGCACATGGGAGGAGACAGCAGGAGAGCACTCAGGTCCGGGTCCATTCCACCTCCCCTGAAGCTCAGCCGAGTCATTTTAGGCCCTTGGTTTTGCCATCTGCAAAGTGGCTTCTCAAACCATCCTGCTGGGTGGCCACGGGATTCAGTGAGCTGAGCCTGAGAGGTGCAGAATGGCCGCCAAGGTCAGGGACCACGGGACCCGGGGCAGAGCTGCTGCCCCCGGCGCTGGAGGCCCCCCTGAGCCCGGCCACCTGTCTTGCAGTCTTGTCCGCACACTTCCGAGTCTGTGAGCCGTACACTGACCACAAAGGCCGCTACCACTTCGGCTTCCACTGCCCCCGGCTCTCCGACAACAAGAGCTTCTCCCTGTGCTGCTACCGGAATAACACCGTGTTCAAGTACTGCTGCAGCGAGGCTGAGTTCCAGGCGGTGATGCAGGCTAACCTCACGGCTGGCCCCGAGGGCTACATGCACAAGTGAGTGCCCCCCACACCACAGCGGGGCCCCCAGACCGGTCCTGGGGAGCCTCCACCACCAGAGCAGTCAGACCCAGATGAAAGGCCACCAGGGTCCAGGCCCCGTCCGCCCCTGTGGACTTGAGGCTTCTCCTCTGAGAGATGGGGATGCAGCATACACCTGGCAGGTTGTGGCTGAAGCCACGGGGGTGGGGTGGTCAGGTTTCGGGGTGCTTTCACACCTCAGGGGTAGAAGGTGCTGGAATCCTCTCCTTCCTTCATTCAGAAGGATGGCCCCAGCTAAGCCGGCTGGGTTCTGTCCCCTAGGAGGGACACTCCTCAAGGCCAGGTCACCACTGGAGGGGATCGTAGTTCAGGGAACAGGAGACACGACAAGAAGGTGGCAGGTGGCGGCAGGTGTCAAAGGAAGGGGAGGACCAAGCTGCATGCCAGGCTCTTGGTAGGCACGTCTTCCCTGCGTGCGGAGCCTTCTGGGTTTCAGCTCAGCTGCGGGTCACCTTTTCTCGTTACTGCTGTGTTTGGAGAGGGAGAGGGTTGGGGGGGTCTTTAAAAAATCTTACTTGTTCACAGGAACTCTTGGAATATGAAGGAATTAAGATGTTGTGAGGATTTTCTCAGTCTGCCTTGAGCTTCCTGATGCCTTTTCTTCATGCCTTTTTGTATCTATGGAACCCTGCTGTGCCCTGTTTTACTTTTTCTGTTTGTGGTGTATGGGTGTGGCTGAGATTTCTAAAAGTTCTCCAGCCATTGTGAGGTTTTTTTGTTTTTTGTTTTTAATTTCCAAATCCCTGATCTAGTGTTTAGATAAGCTTTAACTCAAATATAAATTCTGAGATAGGAATCTACTTTTTTTTACTTTTTCCCCTAAATAAGGAGTTGTCTCAACTTCATTCCTTGTCTAGCTTGTCTCCCCTGACCAGAAGTACAAACGTAACCACAGGCTGTATCCTAAGCCTGTGTGCCAGGCAGACTGTGGTACCTCCGTGGCTTCCGCGGGCCTGTCTAGACTGTCACCTGCTGTGACCTCCAATACTCACTATATGTTTACAAGTGATGTTATCTCCTCCTTCCCTCTCTCCCTCCCCCCCTCCCTCCTTCCTGTCCTTCTTTGACAGGGTCTTTCTGTGTAGCCCAGACTGGCCTCTAACTTGTTACCCCCCAGTCTCCTCAATGCTGGTTTATAGGCACACACCACCACACCGGGCCTACTTTCAGATTGTTGTGCCACATCTTTCTTTCTTGTCTGATTATGTTGGCAAGTATCCCTAAAGTAGTCAGACATTCTTGTCTTGCTCCGACTCCAGTGAGATGCTTCGTATCGTTCCCTAATGTTTTTGAGACTAAGTCTTGGGCAGGTTTCACTTTTTCTTGGTAGGAGAGCTGCGATGTCTGATGAGTAGCTAGGGGGATGGAGCCCAGGGCTGAGAGGGGCAGGCCAGGCCAAGGAACCGCAGTCTCTAGTGTTGGGGCTTCAGCTGTGCCATCGCATTTTTGCTTTGGAAAAGGAACGAGGGGAGGAAGGAAGGAAGGAAGGAAGGAAGGAAGGAAGGAAGAAGGAAGGAAGGAAGGAAGGAAGGAAGGAAGGAAGGAAGGAAGGAAGACAGGCAGGCATTCTTCCCTGCTTGGAGGAGATGAGGCTCCTTGGCTATGGTCTTCCCCCCCCTGCCAGCCGCAACCATCCTTCCCCAAATACTCCCCTGAATCTCTCTCACCATCTGCTTGGGCCTGAGAATAATTCTGTGTGAAATCGCCCCACAGGCCCACTGGCTCTGCTGGCTGGCACGGGGCCTGGAGTGTGACCCCGGCTCTTTATAAGGCCAATGACCAGCTTCCCTGAGGAGGGCGGGGCAGTGCCAGGTCCACTTGGCCCCCAGATAGCTGTGAGTGCCGGTGAGAGCCGGCCAGGGGGCTTGGCATGGCACATACACTTGCTTGACGCCTAGGGTCTGGAACCTGGCTCCGAAGCCCCTTGTCTCACTGGGGTCCCACCCCTGGGGTCATGGGCCCACCTGTGGCGTGAGGAGAGGTCTGCAGGTTTGTGCCACAGCGTTGGTGGGGGGCAGAGGCTCCTTTGGTCCTAGGACATCCCCGGAAGTGGCACGGCAGGACTTGCACCTCACAGATGGGGGGACTTTGGGGAGGGACTTGAGCCCAGGGAGCCTCCATGAATGGCCAGTTGCCAGGAGGGGACTGGAGGCCAGGTCTTGCAGAGGGACTGGCAGAGCTGGATGGCCAGGGCTAGGCCTCTGCATGAGCAGCCTGTGGGTGGACCCGCTCCATTAGAAGCCATGCTTAGCCTTCCTGGCGCTGGCGTGCCTGGTGTCCGCATGGCCCCGCTGCGAGGCGGAACGACTGTCACAGTCCACGCGGCCTGACAGCAGTGCAGGCCGAGGCCCTGTCCTCCTGCAGCTTCCCGGCTGCGTCCACCGATGGGGGACGTTGTCAGGTCTGGATGAGTGACCGGGTTTCCATGGTCAATGCAGGCCAGCGTTGGCCGTCTGCCGGGTGGGTGCCCGGGGGTGCAGGGAGGCCCCCGCGGGAGCCAGGCTGATGGGGTCGCTGCTGTGCGTTTCTCTGGTCTGTCCTTCAGTAAGGAGACGGCCTCCCCACCGCGCCTGCACCACTTCCCACCACGCAGGCGCTGGGCCTGCAGGCCACCCCCCCGTGCCAGGCTTGCCCCAGCTCTGGCCTCCATCCGGGCTGGAGTGCGGGGGGTGGGTGCTCAGTTCTTGGGGGACAGGGACAGTCCCCAAAAAGTGCCTCCTGAAGCCTCCCACCACAAAGTGGAGTCCTGATACCCCCACACCCCTGCTCGCCCCAGGGCTGAGGTTTGAGGTCTGCAGAGTGGTGGGCCACGCCACGCTGGCCAGGGGTGACCCGTGGGGGCCGGCCTCGTCACCCGCGCCACACCCACTGTGGGCAGCAGTGGTCACCGGCCATTGGCCAGCCTTCCGGAGCAGCCAAGCGCTCTGCAGCCGGTGTTTTCCTGACCTGCTGCCCTTGAAGGCGACTGTGGGAGGGGAATGGGGTTCCCTCTGGGGCCAGGAGTGGGCAGGGCAGGGGACCGGCCCCGTGACGGGGGCCCTCAACCCCAGCAGAGAATGGTCGGCACAGGTGCCCTTTCCAGCCAGCGGGCTGCAGAGGCCCTACTGTGCCCATGACTGAGTTTCTCCACCCATCTCCCCAGCAACTACCCCGCCCTGCTGGGCGTGTGGATCTACGGCTTCCTCGTGCTCACGCTGCTGGCTCTGGACCTCCTGTATTACTCGGCGATGAACTACGACTTCTGCAAAGGCTACCTGGCTCGGTGGGGCGTCCATGGACGGTGGATGAAGCAGGACCCCCGGCGGTGGGGGACCCCCGCCCAGGCCCCGCGGCCCGGCCAGTCAGCACTGCAGCCCCAGCCTCCCCCCGGCTCCCGGCCACAGCCCCCCCAGGCCATGCACACACCAGGGGACAGCCACAGCCCCCCGCTGATGACCTTCCAGAGCTCGTCTGCCTGGTGAGTGACGCTGCCCGAGCCCTGGCGGGCAGACGCGGGGTTGCGTGTCTGGGTCACCAGGATCGTTGATGTTCCTTTGTTTTGTTTTGTTTGATTGGCCAAGAAAGACTTGAACTGACTGATGGGCCTAGGCAGGAAAGTCAAAATAAGAGTTGGAAACAACTTAGGCGCAAAGCTTGCCAGCTTGTTGTACAGAGAGCCTCGGCCTTGTGTGAGTTATCAGAGCACTGAACAGGAAGTAGAGTTTGGAGTTTCCTAGCAGCCAAGGTGAAAGGAGAACCGGATGGTGCTTCACGTTTTACGGTCTGGCTGAAGGAAAGAAATCAGCGAGTCAGGAGTGTGGGAAGACGGCTTCATGAGGGTAGGAGTCGACATCCTTTGTGTTCTGCTTGGCTGCCTGAGTCCTGAGGTGAGGTGGTGATGCTGACCGGCTCTTCAGTGGTGGCTAAAGGGAGGAGGACGGGGAGGAGGTGATATTGGGGACTGCCTTGTAGGGTGGCTGTGATCACAGAGCCCAGTGCCCTCTGGGGACATCAGGACACAGAGCCAGGCTGTAGGTGGCCCCTGAGCCAGGTTCTGCCCCCACCCCAGCGCTGCCCCTTCTCAGCTCTGGACTCCCCTGGAATCCTTGCAGAGAATCAGGGGTGTGGATTCCCCAGCTGGGCGCGTGCAGTGGGTGCAGTTAAGCTCTGCCTCCTCCAGGGACCCCACTAATGGTGCTTCAGCCCTCACCCAAGCGGCCCCTTCCATAACGAGTGACTCATAATGAGTCAGACCCACTCAGCCAGCCGCACTTCGCTCATCCATCGCCTAATGCCCGCCGTCCGTCCGTCTGTCTGGGGACAGTGGCCGGCTTGGCTGGAGTGCAGCTGGGAGGGAGCGGGCCTGCCTTCCTTCAGAGTGCGGGCGGGGGGGAGTGGCGCCAGCCAGGAGGTGATGCCAACTCCCAGGAAAGCCAGACTGGCTTGGGGGCGTCAGGCAAGGGGGCTCCCTGGGCTTGGACCCTGCAGTGTGCCCGGCTGAGGGCCCCAGTGCACCCACCAGAAATGCCTGAGTCGGGTGCCTGGGCCACCACAGGTTGAGAACCCCATGGAAGGCAGACTGAGTGGCCAGGCCCTGGCTGCTGCTGTCCTGGGTCTGGGAACCAGCAGCCATGTTCCAGACACACACATGCATGTGCACACATGCGCATAGACACACATGCTTAGCTCTGAACCCCAGCCGTGGCCTGCACCCGCCCCTGCGGGGACACGCTCTAGGTGGCCGTCCCTAGGGGCTTCTAGGGTGGGTCCAAAGGACTCGGGTGGAGGGGCTGAGCCAGCTCCACCCTTGTGTCTTCGATGGCCCCCAGGGAAGGCATTCCTGGAGGGGGAGGGTGCCCCAGGCCTGCCCACTCCTCAGCCATCCTGGCTCATCTCCTTTCCTCTCCAGTGAGTTCCCTGGTTAGTTTACTGCACCTCCAAAACAATTCATAATCACAGTCATTGTTTAAAAAGGCAGCATTTCTCTCTCTCATCTCCTTTCTTTGGTGTTTATCTTCTATAATTTACTTAATACATTTTTAATTGACTTGGAATCAAGTGACTTCTTGAGAAAACTCAGATGTGCCGAAGCCCTCTCCTCTGGGTTTGGAAGTGAGGGGTTTTCCCCGAGTGGTGTGGGATCTCTGTCCTGCCTCACGAGCCCAGCCAGGATTCGAACCGGGGAGGCTGCTGTTCAAAGCAGCCATGACCAAAGATCAAACCCAACGGCCAGACAAATAAATAGTAATAGACCCAAAGTGATGACGATTCAGGACTGGGAGGGTGGCCTAGCAGTACAGTGCTTGACTGGCATGCATGAAGCCCTGGGTTCGATTCCTCAGCACCACATACACAGAAAAAGCCAGACGCGGTGCTGTGGCTCCAGTGGTAGAGCTCTAGCCTTGAGCAAAAGCAGCTCGGGGACAGTGCCCAGGCCCTGAGTTTAAGCCCAGGACGGGCACTAAATGGTTGAATGAGTAGGTGAGCGAGGGCGTGGCCGGCCCTGGCTCCTGCTCCCTCCCGGCATTTGCTTCTGCAAATAGCACTCAGCTCCCACCGCAGGCCTCCGCCAGCCTCTGGGAGCTGCTGTGGGGCCAGGGCACCCACTCCCCCCCCCCCACGGAGTCCCCTGGAGGCCTGAGCACCGGGCAGGATGACCGTGGCACGTGGAGGCAAGGAGGTAGAGGGGAGGTGCAGGGGAGGCCAAGTCAGGGGTGCCCAGAGCAACGTGAGAGCAGATGGATGTGTACGGAGGGGTGCACACGGGCATGTCTGCTCTGGTCCTGGGTCATCTCCCCGTCCACTCTGCTCCGCCAACCGTGAGAGGTGAGGGCAGGTTGGGGGCCGTGGACGGTCCAGGACGAGGAGTCAAGGCAAGGTGTGGACGCCCTGAGACAGACCACATTCAGTCCATAAAACGTGGATCCCAGCTGCTCCGGGCCTCAGACGCTCCCCGCTGCTCCACCAACTCCCCGAGTCCCCGACTGCCCTCTCAGGGAGCTCCTGCTCCCCCTACAGAACCTTGCAGAGGCCATCACTTCCTCTGGGGCCTGTCTGCCAACCCACAGCCATCACAGCCCCTCTGGGCTTCCCCTGGACAGGGCGACTGAGCCTGGCTCCATGTTTGTCTGCCTCAGCCCTCATTCTGTTTAACCGTAGCAGAGTAGGCCCTTCCTTGCCTCAGTTTCCCCTGGGTGGGATGGAAGAAGGGCCCGAGGCTTTTTCCCACACCGAGGCCCTGACCTTGTATCTGCCCATGTAGATAAGAAAGAGCTTTGAAATATTCATTGCAGGAGAACAAGACGTTCTATTCCCTCGGAGGAGCGGGAGGCGGAAGGTGGGAGGCGGCCCTGGCCCTGGCGAGGCCTCCTGCATCCTGACATTTAACTGACACTGTCTCCTATTAAAGCAATGGCATCAAATATTTACCAGAGTGACATTAAAAATTAACCCTCAGGGTGGGTGTTCAGAGGCCCTGAGCCTTTCCAAGAGTCAAGAAGTTGAGGCTATAGCAGGCAGGTGACAGAGTGACAGAAGCCCCTGCTTCCCCCAGCTTCTACATGGCCCCAGAGCCACCCCCAGTCCCTGGCTGGCACTTCCGGCTATCAGCCCCTCCTACTCTCAGTGGTCTAGAGGACCAGAACTGTCCTTGGCTCCATGCCTCAGTGTCTCGGAGCAGGTGAGGCTCCTAGGGCAGAAAAGGGCAAGCCTGTCCTGCCTGGAGGAGGCCCGGGTAGACCAGCTGTACCAGGAGCAGCATGTGCCAAGGCACTGGGGGTAGAGTGGGTGTATTCACGCCTCTAAAGAGAAGCCCCCGCCGCCCGGTGCAGGGAGAGGGGAGAGGGCAGGAGACCCAGGCAGGACACAGGGAAGATTGGCAATCTCTCCTCCCCTATTTTTGGTGTTGGCATTGGGGCTTGAACTTGGGGTTTCTTGTTCTCACTTAGCATTTTTGCTCAAGGCAAGCACCCTAATGCTAGGCTTACAGCGCCATTTCTGGCATTTTGGTGGTTAATTGGAGATAACAGTCTCATACTTTGTCTGCCCAGGCTGGCTTCACACTGCGGTCCTCCCATCTCAACCTCCTGCCTGAGTGGCCAGGGTTATAGACTCCAGCCACACCTCCCGAGGGGCCCGTGACCCAGCCTGCTTTTTGGAAAAGCTCCACGCAGCAGGATGAGGGCACCAGAAGCCCACGAGAGGGGCGGCTGCTCACTGTTGCCTGGATGAGACTGGTGAACCAGGCAGACATGAGAAATGGCCTGAGGACCGGCTGGTGACCCGAGGGGGGAGGGGAGATGGTGGGGACGGGGCCTGGACCAAGCCGCTGGAGGGTGTCCCAGTCCTGTCTCCTGAGGTTCCTGTCCTACTGAAGATGGAGGGGGCAGGGCAGGGGGAGGGCACAGGGCAGGGTCTTCACAGCAGGAGGAGGGCACTGCCTCATCCCACACAGAATCGTGGACATCAGCCACAGTGGGCACCGGCCTGTCGGGTGCAGCTGGCACCAACCAGATGGCCTGTCCTTCACCACCACCCACTGGGAAATCAGCCGGCCGCCTCTGAGACAGGCCAAGGCCTCCTGCTGGTCTGGCAGCCCCCTGGTGGTGGTACTGCAGGCGGTGGAGTGGCTGGGGGGCGGGGGGAGCACTGGCAGAGCGCCAGGGCCCCACACCCACATCTCAGCCATTCGGAGCCAGTGCTCCTTGCTGCACGATCCCTCAGGAACTGGGGCCATGAATGGTCAGGTGATGCATTCAAGGTCAGCTGCAGTGAGGCCACGCCATCCTGACACACGTGGGCAACTCCCCACCCGCCCTTGCCCAATCCCTGGCTCCAGTGCCAACACCCACCTGTCAGGGCAGAAGGAATCTTCCCCGGGCTTCTCCACAGTCCTCTTGGAGATTCTCCTTCCCCTGCTCACTAGAGCACTACCACGGCGTTCCACCTGGGCCTCCCGGTGCCATGGCCCTCCATCTCACTGAGTGACCCCACACCAACACTCGTGGAGAAAGGGAAGCAGGCCACGGTGGAGAGGCCTGGCACCCAGGGCTGCCTGTGTGCCAGCCTGTGGGGAGGCCCCCCATGTCACTACCTGTGCACTTTTCTCAGTAGACAGTGGACACCCAGATCTGGGGTCTTCCTTGCCCCCAGACTCTGGTTCTGCCCTATTCTTGTGTGAATGAGCTACTGCTATGGAACAAATATCCCAAGACTGAGCAGCTTCAAACCCTCGTTCCTCTGTCTATTGTCCACTGTCCCAGCAACTGTGCTGGAACATAGAATGGACTTGTCCAGTCAGAGCCACCGAAGAGCTGGGGGAGAGGTCCAGCCAAGACTTCAAGTCTAGTTAAGAAAGAGAGCAGTGACTGGATGCAGGCAGTTGCAGGTGCAGGTGGAGGTGCAGGTGGAGGTGCAGGTGCAGGTGGAGGTGCAGGTGGAAGGCAGGTGCAGGTAGAGGTTCAGGTGGAGGTGCAGATGCAGGTGGAGGGCAGGTACAGGTGGAGGGCAGTTACAGGTGGAGGAAAGGTGCAGGTGGAGGACAGGTGCAGGCGGAGGACAGGTGCAGGTGGAGGTTCAGGTGAATGACAGGTGCAGGTGGTGGGCAGGTAGAGGTGGAGGGCAGGTGCAGGTGGAGGTGCAGTTGGAAGGCAAGTGAAGGTAGAGGTGGAAGTGGAGGACAGGTGCAGGTGGAGGGCAGGTAAAGGTGGAGGTGCAGGTGGAGGACAGGTGCAGGTGAAGGTGGAGGACAGGTGGAGGTGCAGGTGGAGGACAGGTGCAGGTGGAGGACAGGTGCAGGTGAAGGTGGAGGGCAGGTGCAGGTGGAGGACAGGTGCAGGCAGAGGACAGGTGCAGGTGGAGGACAGATGCAGGTGGAGGTGGAGGGCAAGTGCAGGTGGAGGACAGGTGCAGGTGGAGGACAGGTGCAGGTGGAGGGCAGGTGCAGGTGGAGGGCAGGTGCAGGTGACTGCAGATACAGGTGGAGGACAGGTGGAGGACAGGTTCAGGTGACTGTAGGTGCAGGTGGAGGTAGAGGGCAGGTGGAGGACAGGTGGAGGTTCAGGTACAGGTGACTGCAGGTGCAGGTGGAGGTGGAGGACAGGTGGAGGTCCAGGTGGAGGGCAGGTGCAGGTGACTGCAGGTGGAGGTGGAGGGCAGGTTCAGGTGGAGGACAGGTTCAGGTGACTGTAGGTGCAGGTGGAGGACAGGTGGAGGTTCAGGTGACTGCAGGTGCAGGTGGAGGTGGAGGGCAGGTACAGGTGGAGGTTCAGGTGGTGGACAGGTTCAGGTGACTGTAGGTGCAGGTGGAGGTGGAGGGCAGGTGCAGGTGGAGGACAGGTAGAAGACAGGTTCAGGTGATTGTAGGTGCAGGTGGAGGTGGAGGGCAGGTGCAGGTGGAGGACAGGTGGTGGACAAGTTCAGGTGACTGTAGGTGCAGGTGGAGGTGGAGGGCAGGTGCAGGTGGAGGACAGGTAGTGGACAGGTTCAGGTGACTGTAGGTGCAGGTGGAGGACAGGTGGAGGTTCAGGTGACTGTAGGTGCAGGTGGAGGTGGAGGGCAGGTGCAGGTGGAGGACAGGTGGTGGACAGGTTCAGGTGACTGTAGGTGCAGGTGGAGGTGGAGGGCAGGTGCAGGTGGAGGACAGGTGCCTTCTTACCTTTCTTGCTCATCATGTCCTCTCCTCCCCTCCTTTGCCTGATGCCAGGCTCCGAGCTCCAGGGCACATACAGCCAGCGCCACGTGTATTTTGGCTGTTTTCCTTGCCGGGAACACTGTGTGCAGCTCACCTACAATTTGCCACATTGAGTGGCTGACTTTCTTGGCAGGAGTGACATTGCCTGCCACAGCAGCGTCTGGAAGAGCTCATTATCATTCACATTATTATTCAAATTGCCAAGTGCTCCCACTTAATCTTCTCAATGAGGCTGCAGACAGCCCACTGGCTGCCAGCTGCACCCCCTCCTCACCCTGCGCCTGGGCCAGGCTCAGCACCGCTCCCACTGGGCCCAGAGGTGGCCTGGTCCCCAGCCTGCTGGTCACAGACCAGAACCAGATGGTTGCAAGAGTGCATCCCAGTGGTTAGCTCACAGGCTGGACTTCCAGCTCCAACAATGACTGTGGATAAAGTCCTGGGTAGTCAAGGAAGAAGAGTGCAGTATGCAGAAAGCACCTGGCCACCCATCTGGGACTGTGGTCCTGAGGATCAGAGCTGCCTCTGGCTGCAGTGGTTAGGAGAGACACAGGATGCAAGCACAGGGCTGGATTACAGCTCTGGGGCCAACATAGAACCCCTCCCCCACCTCCTAGGGCTGTGTGAACTGGGTGGGGGCCCTGAGCCCCACCCCTCTTTCTCTCTCTCTTCTACCTGTTGCTCTCCCATGCTTTTCTTGGGTTCATTTCTGTCTTCTCTTTCTAATGTGCTGAGTCGGATGGCAGGCCATGAGCTTTTCCTCTATAAGCTCAAAGATGTACCTTTTTAACTTTTTTTTGCCGGTCCTGGGGGGGCCTGAGCACTGTCTTTGGACTTTCAAGGCTAGAGCTCTACCACTTGAGCCTCAGCACCACTTCTAGCTTTTTCTGTTTATGTGGTGCCAAGGAATCAAACCCTGGTCTTCGTGCTTGCTAGGCGAGCACTCTACCACTAGGACAAACTCCAGGCCCTAACTTTGTTTTTTGCTCTGAAATTTAAATGTTCTATTGTCTAGGCTTTGAATTCTTTTCAGCAGCGGTTGGGGGGGGGGGGACACTGGATCCAAAGCCCATGCCCACAGCCACACCCCCACTCCTTGTCCAGAGCACAGAGCTTCTGTGTTTTCCACTCTGTTTGACTTGTTTGTTGTTTGTTTGTTTGTTTTTAAGAGTTTATGATATCCTTGATGGGCAAATCCAAACAATTTCATAGCTTTGATTTTAGTGGTTTCAGATCCGCTATGTCGCAATCAGAGAGAGAATGGTCTGTAACTTCTATTTGCGATGACAACTTCGGGTATTCTCAAGAGTGCTCTGGTAAAAGACTCTGCTGCACACAAGATTTTATTTATAAGTTTACTAACTTACTAATGGTGGCATTCTCCTAATTCTAGGCCAGTCCTACTGGGTAAACCCTGGGGCGTGGCCCAGAGTCCTGCTGGACCCTGCTTCAGCCATCCACGCCCACTGTTTAAAACATGACGCCCCCCTGCCCCATTTCTCTTGCTTTGCATTTGTTTGTTCTATTTCTGTCTGCTCTTTCTTCCTTCCTAAATAGGCTAAAATGCACAAAATGGGCCATTTAGCTAGCTTAGTAGCTCAGTTTCAGTGGCATTGGCACAAACCTTTCTGAGAAGCTCTGCCTGTGGTTTTGTTTGGGATCTAGTCAATTCTGGTTTTGTTTTCTGTGTTTTCGAATGTTTGTTTGTTTGTTTGTTTATATGAAGCTGAGGGCAGAACTGGGGGGAGGGTCTTGTACTTACTGGCCAGGCAAGTACTCTTCCACTGAGCTCAGACCCTGACCCCCTGTCTGTCTGACTTTTCTGTCTGTCTGTCTGAGGGAGTAAGTGTGCATTGCTCACTCACATTTATTGATCCACAGCTGCACATTTGCTCCTATTTCTGTCCTGGGGGTTTGTGGTTGGCTTTCTTGCTTTCCTAGCTGGTGTGGGGGTGGCAGATTTTGCCATATGGCCTCAGTTTTCTTTGTTTTATTTTTTGTCTGCCTTCTGATAATTTGCGAAGTCGTGTTTAAATTCCCATGATCACCATCATAATTAAAATGGGATGCAATACACTTAATCCTGTCTCCTGATAAAGATTCCCCTCCAGCCCCCAACCATCTCCGCTGCCCTGTCTCTTCCTACCCAAGTATTCCAGCGGATTACGGGTCTTCTTCTGTGTCTCTCATTGGAGTTCCACCCCGAATTCCTCAGACCCCTCCCCCGCCCCACCCTGTTCCAAATGAAATGAATAAGTCGTGTTTATTTATACCTCCTCCCTCCTTGGGCTAGGTATTTATAGCCAGTCTCGCTTGCCTTTGTCATCTTTTCTGGAATAGTCTCAGTTCTTAGGTCTGTTTCAAACATGGCCCTGGCATTAAATACTTCTCTGCTCACTGCTGGCAAGGGCTGTCGCCATTACTCCACTCCATTAAGTTGTGTTATCCAGTTGTTTAGTTAAGAATGGTTTATGGGAACAAGAATTCAAAATTTTGGTCAGAGCCAGGTGCCAGCAGCTCACACCGGCAACTCAGAAAGTTGAGATCTGATCTTTTTGTGCCAGCCTGGGCACAAAAGTCTGTGAGACTCTTATTTCCAGTTAACTACTAGAAAACCAGAAGTGGGGCTATGGCTCAAGTGGTAGAGCATTTATCTTGAGATGAAGAGCTCAGGGACAACGCCCAGGCCCTGAGTTCAAGTCCCATGACTGATAAAAAAAATTACATTCAGCAAGGTTTTCTGCTGACTTGGTGCTTGGAAGCTGGCTTGTCCTGGCTTTAACCTGGTTTAGTAAATATCTGTGACTGCTAAGTACCCATGTAATGACAGGGGCAGGGAGGGAACGGCCACCCAGCATCCCTACAGCAGCCCAGGGACTTAACCGTGAAACCCACTGGAGGCACTGGGCCACAGGGCCATCCTGGTGCAGAGGGCTCTGGAAGGTGAATGCCCATCACTCACCTGCCCCTGCAGCAGCTCCTGGAATGGGAACAGAACAACGGGACGGTTCGTGTCTAGGCCCCCTGTCCTCCCTGCCTCCTCCGAAACTGTGAGGGTCCCCCTGGTGTATTCCTGTCCCTGTGCACTGCACGGCCTCTCCTCCCCAGAACTCCCTGGGTGAGAAGTTGTCCAATGGCGCCCTCACATTAACAGGGATTCTCCAAGCCAGGCACACAGTGGAGCTGGGGCGCTGAGCGGTGTGGAGTCTGTCCACTGATGGGCGTCTGGGAGCAGCAGGTCAGCTTTAGGGGTGCTCCTGGCCTGTGGCCACCGTGGGTTCCATTGGATTTTCCAGCAGGCCCTCCAGGTCTGTGCTTGGGTCTGAGGCCACCTTGTCTCCTGGCACGGATCTGGAGCTCTCGTGCGGGACACAGCGGTCATGTGTCCCCTCCTGTCCCCTGGAGCCCTGGAGGAGACATTGCTGACGCTCTTGCCCTCTGCTTTTTCCAGAAAACCCTTGTGCTGTGCCTTGAGACGCAGGACGCGGGGCGCCGTGGCCAGCTCAGCCTCCGAGGACATCTGTGCAGGCAGCGGGCAGAGCCAGGGCGGTGGCAGTGGTGGCACGGGAGGGCACGCTGGTGGTGTCCCCCCCACGGACTTCTGAAACCAGGATCGAACTCAGGGGTGAGGCCGGGGCGGGGTGGGGGTGGGTTGAGCCAAGCCGGTCAGCAGCAATAGTTCTCCCTCCAGCTGGAGGCTCGCGAGGCATGCGTGGACTCCAGGGCCCACACAGAGCTGCCTGGCTCATGCCAGCCCCAGGGGGCCCAGCGGTCCTGCTGGGGTCCCACACAGGCGCCCTTTGCCTCTACCCCATCCAGTGGCCCCTAGGCCTCGCCGTGTCAGAGTGCTGAGAGTGTGTGTATGCGTGTGTGAGCGTGCGTGTGTGTGTGTGTCTGTGTGTGTGTGTCTGTGTGTGTGCACATGTGTGTATGCGCGTGATTCAGGGTGTCCTTCTTGGTTGATTGGTATGTTTTTATCGGGGATCCCTGACTGCAGGGTCTATGAAGACACAGAGTCCCGCGTGGCGGGGGGCGGCAAAGCTGGCCCATGTCCTTGGCTGGCCGCGAGCTTCTTGCTGTCACCAGCAGGAGTGGCAGGGATTTGCCAGGCAGGGCTAGCTCCTCTGGATTTTGTTTCTGTAACCATGTTGTGGGACCTGGCAGCTGCCCAGCTACTGTCTCCACAAGGGCCTGCCAGGCCCCTGCAAGAGCAGCCCAGGGAGGGGACCAGCCGGATCCCGGGCCACAGGGCCAGGGTGGACAGCCTGGGCAGGCGACCAGGGCAGCTGCCGTTCCTCAGGTGTGGCAGGCTGCACAGCCGTGGCCCTGGGTCACAGGCGTGGCCCTGGGTGCGGTGGGAGCCTCTGAGCGGCTCCTGTGTCCCTCAGGCTCCCACTGCTGCCCAGAGCCTCGTCCACTCACAGTCTGGTCAGTTAAGCACCCGTATGTGCCAGGCCCTGTGACAAGGCAGTGACAGGCAGCCGGTGAGTGGCCTCCACTCCACCTGCAGTGCACCCGCAGATCTGCCCAACACGGTGATAAGGCCAATCAAACCCAGAGCAGAGCTTCTAGAAGTCCATCCATTGAAGGGAGGCCCTCCACCGTCCCCAGTGCTCAGAGCGTCACCGGAAGGCTGTCCAGTGCAGCCCCCGAGGCCCCGCTGCCCATCACCGGGGCCGCTCGCCGTGCTCTCTGCAGAGCTGCACAACCATGGCATCCTGCCGTGGAAAGCAGAGAGAACTTTCTGGAAGGTAGAACATTGTCCACCCTCCTCTCACCAGTCCCCCACGCAGGAGGGACCTCTCTCTCTCTCTCTCTCTCTCTCTCTCTCTCTCTCTCTCTCTCTCTCTCTCTCTCTGCAGAGTTGAAGGTGGTGGCTGGCGGGGACACAGCTGAGAGGGCCTACTGCCTTTCCCCAGCTCGTCTCCCCCTCCCTCCCGTCACCCTCCAGCCCCGCTTTAAAGCTTTGGCTGGAGGTCCTGGTTCAGGGCAGGCACCAAGTCCCTTGCCACCAGTGCAGAGTCACAGAGCTGTGTCCCCAAGAACCAGCACCAGCCCTGGAGGGTTCAGCCGGCTGGGTCACACCGCCACCCCAGTGTGAGCCTCGGGAGCCTGGAGTGGGCGGAGAGCCAGGATAAGGAGCAAGGGTCGCGTTCACGTGGACCCCACAGGCATGTGGGGGTGGGCGCGGCTGCCCTGCCCCAGGGAGTTCAGAGGTCACCGTCACCAAGGGTTGCTTCCTCTTTGCCTCCCTTGGGCTCAGCGGCCCCATGGAGGGGACCCCAGTCCCCACGGGGGGTCACGGTTTCCAGGGCTGCTGGGCTGGGCCCCTTTGGGGAGGCCCCTGCCCCAGTGGCCAGGACTCCACCTATGGCGCTGTTCCACTGGTGAGCCACCCCTGTCTGACATCTCTGAGCCTTTGCGCACCTGCCTGCTGGGGGACAGCAGGGTGAAGGGTGGGGCTGGGCTATGCGGTGGGGTCCCTGAAGGCCGCCCCCACCCGCCCCACGGGCCCCTCCATCCATCCCTGTGGCCCTGTGGCCGGGCTGGGCCTGGGAAGAAGCCGTGTGGAGGCAGCTCTCGTGTAGGCGTGTAGTGCGTCATCCTTTGGTGACTTCTCAAGCTGCCTGCCTCCCCTCTTGACTTGAGCCTCTGTCACTCCATTGTCTCCGCCCAGGAGCAGCTGTGACACAGACGGGAGAGCAGGAGGGAGCCACGGCTGCCCCTTGGCCTGCGCCCCAGCAGAAGCTGCTAGGCCAACCTCACCATGACCATTATCAGTGTGCAGCGGGCTGTGGTGGACACACACGTGTGTGGCCGTGTATGTGGCTCTGGTCTCCTGGTGCTTTTGTAAGTGGCGGCTGGCAGCTCCTGTTCCCAGGGTGGGGGCGCCTCCCCTGGCTGGGGCAGCCTAGGGGCCCTGGGGCCTAGTCCTCAGCTGTCTCCGGGAGATCCAGGGCCGGGTGAGCACTTTGCTGTACCTGCCCCGGGCGCTGTGCCTGCCCAGGCCCCTGGGCGAGCAGAGGCCCCGTTTCCAGGGCCCTGGGAGAGAATGCACACAAGAAGACAAGGCTTCCCACAGGCCTATGACGATGGCCTCAAGCCCTGGCCGCCCTGGCTGGTTTTCATTCTCTGGTGTTTTGCCCCCAGTGGTAGAAAGACGCCTCTGGAAGGGAATTGAAGGTTCCCAGCCATGGCAGTGGGGTGTGAGGCTCAGGCCTGTGACCTTAGCTACTGGGGAGGCAAAGATTGGAAGGAGGGACGTTCAAGCCAGCCTGGCAATGATGTCACAAAACCTCATCTCAGCCAATAAGTGAGGCATAGATGTGACGCACCTGTAATCCCAGCTCAGGGCCCACACAGGGAGGAGGCTTCAGTCCAGGCAGACGTGCAGCTCGAGCACAAGGGACAGGGATAGAAGCCTGCCCAGCCAAGCAAGGCCTCAACGTGCAGACAGCCAGGCACGGCGCCAGCACAGAGCTGGACGTGGGACACCTCCACCACGGCCTCCGGGGTGGGACTGGGGTGAGGGCCACCCTGTCACTGTCACCCTGGTCCTGCAGTGCCACCCTGGTCCCCAGGGCCCTGTCACAGGGTGGGGGCATGGGTGACATTGCAGGCTAGGATCTTGACCTGTCCCCCAGAAAGCAAACACGCTCACCTACTGTGTGCTGGGCCAGTCCCTCCCACTGCACAAACACACCTGGGAGTGTGTCACGTGATTGTGCATGTGCTGGGTCAGTGACCTGGAGACCCAGGAGAGATCAGAATGTTCTAGACCACCCAGAAGTCACACACACATCCTGTGCAGCTAGCTCCCGCCCTGTCCCCGGGACCCCACCAGGGCCACACATCACATAGACAGGAACAGCTTTGTCCATGGAAGTGGCTGGTGGATCCCTAGCCAAATGACTAGTTGTGCTGGCAGCATGGTTCTGTGGGAAAGCACCTGCTTAGCTGGTACCAGGCCCTGAGTTCAAATCCCAGTACCACCAAAAATAAAAATTAAAAATTAAAATGAGTCAAATGACTAGTTGTGCCTAATGGTTAGCTCTACTTAAGCCCAGAGCTCACCCAGTGTTCAGAAATCCCCTTCCCTGTTAGGGGCTCACCCCTCAGAGCTCAGACTCACCACAAACAGACACCTAACCCAGCCTTGAAAGTGACCTTAGAGGTAGACCCTCCCCCCATCCCTTTCCCAGGCTGTGCCAGGAAATAGCTTTGGTGGGAGAGAGGGGCTGACCACTTAGCCACTCTGTGACTAACTCCTGTCTTCACATCAAAGCCCTGGCCCACTTGCCCTCCACATACTGAAATTAGAGCTGCCACCATGTCATCTAAGTGGTGACAGCTCCCAGATGCCTGTGACAGCTGGCTCTGAGATCAGTGCTCCTGGCCCTGGGCCACGAGGCGCCCTGCGGAACTGCCCCGACCCACCTCCAGTGTGCCCGTCCCCGGCAAACATGGGATGGGAGGCCCCGGTGACTGGGGGACCCTGGACGCCCGCGCGGCCACACGAGAGCCCAGCTCCTGACTCTGTCCCACACCATTCCTTCTGAATAGCCAGTGGCCATGCTGGAGGCTGCATTTCAGTCACATTTGCAGCAGCAAGCACCTGGGCCGTGTGCTGTAACCAGGGTGGCTGCGGGAGGGGGTGGGCACCCCGACAAGGCAGGAAGTGGCCCCCAAATTGCGTGTCCGCACCAGGGGCAGCCCGTCGGCCTGATGGGGGGAGGGGTGGGCGAATTCCACCCTCCCATCCCTGCTGACAACCAGGAAAACCAAAAACCAATGACGCTCGCGGTGGGCAACGCCCAGCTGTCCGGCTGTCCGGCTGTCTGTCTTCGTACCAGTAGTTTTTATAACACTGTTCTAAGGTTTTAATAAAGGTGTGTCCTGTCCACTGTTTCCTGCATCTCACTGACTTAACGCTTCACAGTGTGCCCTTGGGAATGTGGAGCCCTGTGGGGTTTGTCACTGCTGGGGGCAGGGCCTGGGGGCTCAGCCGAGGGGCCCAGGGGGTGTGGGCCAGCAGAAGCCATGGCTGCAGCTGGTCACTCTGCTACCTGCCCCCTGGGTGCTGTCCCTGACCTTGTGTGCTCAAGGCTGGTACTCTACCACTTGAACCACAGCCCCACTTTGGCATTTTGGTGATTAACTAGAGATAAGAGTCTCACGACTTTCCTGCTTGGCCTGGCTTTGAATAGCAACCCTCAGATCTCAGCCTCCAGATTAGTTAGGAGTACAGCCACTTTTTTTTAAAGCAATTTGAAACAATAGGAATAAAAGATAGAAAAATTGAACTTAAGATGTCCATCCAGGTACAGTGGCTCAGGCTTGCAGTCCAGCTACTCAGGAGGCTGCAATCTGAGGATCATGATTCAGAGCCCGCCCCAGCAGGGAAGTCCACGAGACTGCTATCTCCAATTAACCAGCAAAAAGCTGCAAGTAGAGCTGTGGCCCAAGTGGTAGAGTGCTAGCCTCGAGAACAAGCTGAAGGACAGCAACCAGGCCCCAAGTTTAAACTCTAATACTGCCACACACGCACACACACACACACGCCAGTCAGTAACTGGGTGTTAAAAGCAGATGTTGCTGCCAGTGTGCAGTTGGCAAGAGCACACATGTATCACCAAGTGGAACAGAGTCCACAAATAGAGCCTCATAAATAGAGTTGCCTGAGCCTTGACCAAGGAGCCAGCCTCACAATAGAAGAGAAAGAGGCTCTTTAGCAAGTGGTATTAGAGCTGGGAGGCCTCACAGGGCCTCTGTGAGGTACAAAGAGCCGAGCACAGAGCTGAGGGACTCAATGTTTCAGAGGCAGAACATGAGATGCGCTTACTTCACAGAAGTCCAGACGGCCAGGGTCAGGAGAAGCTTTCCAGACACCTCAAAGGCACCCATCCACCAACGAGGAAACTGATGAGCTGGGCTTCATTAAGACTAAAATTGTCTGTTGGGGGACAGACATCATCCAGAGAGGGAGAAGCCAGACCACAGAATGAGAGACAAATGTTTGCACACAAGCTCAGATAGCAACTCGGCTGTGATTGAAAACATGCTGAAGTCCTTCACATGACACGAGAGGAAAGCAATAACCTGCTTAAAAACTGGACCAAACGCTATCCAGACACCTCAGCCGAGGCTCCACAAAGATGAAAAACACCAAACATGCCCAGCGACCCAGGCCCCACAGCAGCAGCAGCAGCCAGCACACACCCAGGAGACCCAGCCAAGCCCAGGCTGAGCTTCAGTGACAACGCGCAGGGTTTGCCGGCTTGTCACGGGGACACACACTGGTACACCCCTTTGGAAGAAAGTTCCTTACAAAACCAAACCCACATGTGTCATCGTAATCCAACAGTCCTTCTCCGTGCTGTTTACCTCATGGCCTGACATCTTAGGTCCACATTTAAAACAAAAGAAAAAATCCCGAACAGGACGCTTATAAGAACTCCATTCACAATTGTCAGCATCTGGCCTCAGAGAGGCCAATACTAAAGAATTACATCTAAGCTGGGCACGGTGGCTCACACCTGTAATCCCAGCTACTCAAGAGGCTGAGATCTGAGGATCAAGGTGTAAAGCCAACCCAGACAGGAAAATCTGAGAGACTCTTAGCTCCAGTAAATCACTCAGAAAACATTAGAAGTGACCCTGTGGCTCAAGTGGTACAGTGCTAGCCTTGAGTTCAGAGAAGCCCTGAGTTCAAGCCAGGATGGAAAAAAAAAAGATTAAATCCAAAACACTGGGAAACATGAGCCAGAGTGTAGTTTCCACAAGCTCATAATACCAATTCTCAAATCTCATACTAGAAAGAAATAGAAAATTGAACATTTCTATCACAAATAAATTTTGAATCTAGAACCAACTCTTTCCCACTACAAAAATCCCTGTCTTGCCAATTCAATCAAACAATTAAGGAAAATAATAACATCCATCTTCTGCCAGCTGTTCTGGAGACTAGGAGAAGAACAGAAAATTAATATAAAAGAGTATAAATTGGTCTCAGCTCACTTATGAGGGCAGAATACCCTGGGGCCAAAACAAGACCGACTCCACACACACATGTGCCCGTCAAAGCAGTGGGGGGGGCTGTGTGGCTCTAAGCGGGGTCACTCCCAGCCCGTCCAGCGACCCACGGCAGAAACAAAGCTGGTCAGTTCACAGGGAAAGCATCTTCACCAGAGAAATGAATGACCATTTCCACAGAGGCAGGAAAAATGAAATTCAATGCCATTCCAGTTAAAAATGCTCGGCCCTCCGGAAGCCTTTAAAAGACACAACAGATCCACACACGGGCGCGCACACACAGAAATTACATGTCTCAGGGCTGGAAACCTCGAAAGCTTTCCTCTGCTCCCAGAAGCCAGCCTGGCATGGCCAGCAGCCATGGTTTCTGCCATCGAGCACTGAGTACCGGAATCAACGGGACTGAATGAAAGGGAGGAAACTGGAGCATCACCTTCCTCTTAGGCCATGATTGACACGTGCAAAGGAGGCCTGTAATAAGCATGAGAAAACAAATGCATCTCAGCGCTGTGAAGCCCAAGGCATGCAGGTGAGCATCCTCGTCCATGCGGCCCCCCGGGGGGGGGCACATCTGCCCTCCCCACTGGCACCCCAAGGTCCCCACAGCAGGGAATGCTGGGGGGCAGGGAATGAGGCCACCCTCCAACACCTGGACCAGGAAGTGAGCTGAAGCTTCTACATGCATTTCATTGGCTGGCTGAGTCACGTGGCCACCTAACTACCAATGAAAGGAAGTGTCATCCCCCAGGGACCACGGGGGGGGGGGAGGGGGGGTCCTCTTTCCCCATGGCGCCTTCCTGCCTTCCTGCTGAGGTCAGGGCCTCTCTCGGGCCTTACGCCTGGGATGCTGCAATTATCAGGAGCCTGTTGCCTGCCTTCCACCAGACACTCCTCTTCCCTCCCCTTTTTCCTCCCTTCCCTCCCTCCTTTCTTCCTCCCTTCCCTCCCCCCTTCCCTCCCTCCTTTCCTTCTCTTTTTCCTCCCTCCCTTCTTTGCTTCCTTTTTTCCTTCCTTCCTTCCTTCCTTCCTTCCTTCCTTCCTTCCTTCCTTCCTTCCCTCCTTCCTTTCTCTTTCCTTCTCCCGTCCTTGAATGTTGCCGTGGTGTTAGGACAGCTCCAGAAGCTGCTTCCATTTGGAAGCAGGAAGCACGAAGGCTGGAGAGGGGCTGGGGATGGTTCTGGAAGCCGGCAGGTGGAGCGGGGCCCCAGATGGATCTCTTCTGGGAGAAGCCCCGCGCTGTCTTTGGCTCTGGATCCTGTCGTGTGTCCTCCCTTTGGCTGAGCCTTGAGGAACGCAGACCCAGCCCGTCCTCCCAGGCGCTGCCCTCACTGCTGGTGGCCCGTGGGAAATTGGGGGCCCCGGCCTGTTTGAAGTCATAAATGGTCTTATTTTAGTCCAAACGCTGGATCCTTTCGCAATAAGCTTCCTTCAGGATGTGCGACTTTTTCATTTCTTTCCCCCCACACAGTCCCAGCCAGTCCCTTGAGCAGCCAGCACACGCCGTGCTGTGTCCCCTTGTTCAAAGGCCCTCCCAGCCCCGTGTCGAGCTAGCGGTGGCAGCCAGCCACATCCGGACGCCTCTGTCCCTTTGTGTCTACTCACAGTCTAGCCACTGCCTTCCCAAGTTCCAGAGCCTCCTGCGATGACTCAGCAGCCAGGACACGTGTGACTGCCTGCGTCTGTGTTTACGCTTGCGGACTCAGCCGCCGTGTGTGTGTGTGTGTGTGTGTGTGTGTGTGTGTGTGTGTGTGTGTGTGTGTGTGCGTGTGTGTGTGTGTGTGTGTCACCGTGGATGCATGTAAATATGGACACACATGCATATCTACGCATCTACATTTACTTTAAAATTCGTGACCCTATGGATCTGTCACACCAATCTCACACCTCGAGACCTGCACAACACTTCAAGGTTTGCACACTGATCCTGCCAGAACACTTGAACGACTTTGCCAAGTCTTCCCTAGCTGCCCTGTGGCTGAGCCCTGGGGGCCACGTAGGCACGGCGCCAGCCCCACGCCCGTGGCTGTTCACGTGCAGTGGACAGCTAAGATGAAAAGGAAAGGAAGTCAGGGTGAGAACTGGAGCTCAATCGCCCTCTGAGTGGAACAGGAGTTTTTACCTCGGGGGAGACCATTATTTTTTTATGTGCTGATTTTCTCACGCTCCTCACAATATCATGGCGCCAGACGAGACATGTGCTTGGAAGTCACCTTTGTGTCATTGCCATTTTCTCCCTGACGAGCGGACGTCTAGACGAGGAAGGAGACAATGAACGCAACCCCAGCGCTCCACGTCGTGCTCCACGTCGTGCTCCACGTCGGCCGGCATCCGTGTCTACGAGAGCCCCTGGGAATCACCACGCGTGGGTGCTGAGCTTGGCCTCGGGAGCTGCGGAGTGGGTGCACACTCGGGACTGCCTCTCATAGTCTGTGAACCCCCAGTGTGCCAGTGCTAGTGAGCCAAGCTAAGGGATTCTGAGGGCTTATTATCTTTATTTTTAATACACCGCACTTCATTAGAAGCTCATACGATTACTTTCTACGGGCTGTGCTTCACAGACTTCCCGGAGAATCCACAATAGACTCTGCAAGCACGAGTTCCAGCCGCACTGCACCCCGGAGACGCCAGGCCCTCATCGAACAGCGCTGCTGCAAACGTGCGTGCAGTTATCTTACAAAGCCAACAGTGGACCTCTAGGAGACTCCAAAGGATTTTTCACGTGGGGCTGTCAAGTAAGAAAAGCAGAATATAAATCCCAGCTTGTCAGGAGGCAGAGCTACGAGGATCATAGTCTAATGCCAGCAAAAACATAAGAGTTTATCTGGAAAATGAAGCAAAATGGGCTAGGGGCATGGTTCAAGGGGTAGAGCATTTGCCTAGTACATTTGATGCCTGGAGTTCAAACTTGAGTACCACATAGGAAAAAACAATGTATGGGCCAAAGAGCATACTATTGATGGCGTTTGTGCAACACTATGACCCCAGTACCAAAATACAGGAGTCTGTACCCTTAGCACACGATGGGGTGGGAATCTGCAGGAACAAACTGACTTGATTTGGGGGCCAAGGGTGGGATGTGTGGGAGGAGTAAAAGAGAACCAAGCAAAATAAGAAAACAGAACCAAAACGACAGCCAAGAAAACCAATTGTGCATATGGTGACACATTTGAGCATTTATGTGCTGTCTACCCAAGATGCTGTTCATGTCATTAAATACTGCTTCAAACCGAGTCTGTGGTTGGACGGGTGCTTAGGGTATGAACCCCCCAAATCTCTGCATTGGTCTGAGTCCATCCCAGAATTCATTCCCCACAGAGGAATCCGGAAACGGCATGCTGGGATCAAGGGATTTCTGCCTTTGTGCATGGTTGCAGGCAATTAGAAAAAGGGAACTGGAGGCCTGGCTTAGTGGTACAGAGTCAAGCAAGCAAGCAAGCGAACCAAGCATGAAGCCCCGAGTTCAAGCCCTTGCACTGGCAGTAATAATTTAAACAATTAGCATTCAAATCCTAACTGGGCACTAGTAGCTCAAGCCTGTAATCCTAGCTACTCAGAAAGTTGAGGATCACAGCCCAGACAAAAGAGCCCACAAGATTCCATCTCAAAATTAGCCAGGAAAACGCTGGACTGGAGGTGAGGTTCAAGCAGTAGAGCACCATCTATGAGCACTCCCCACACACATCCATCCAATTACCCATCTGTCATCTATCCATCCATCTTTCTACCTGTCCATCAATCATTCACCCATCTGTCCTTCCTCCACACATCCACCCACATGCCAGAACATTTGGCAAACATTTCTGAGGCTCTCTGTCAGGTGAGATCCAGAGAGCCTGGGAAGGAGCAGGCAGGGAGGAGATCTGGGCCACCACGCCAGAGCTGTGTGGGGTAGGTAGGGCAGCCAAGCAGCAGCCACTGAGCCCGGGGCTCTGGGTGGGGTCCTCAGGTTCGTGGTCTCTTCAGGGTCTGGTGGGGGGCATTCGGACGCCTGGGGGGGGGGGGCGGGCAGGGGATCTGCAGGGGAGGAAGCCAGGTGTGTGGCGGTTCAGATCTGTGAATTCAGAAGGCTGGCTGGGCACACAGAATGCAGATGTTCACAGCAGACGTGGAAGGAAGCGAGCCAGCCCCACCCCAGCCGAGCAGGCACCGCGAGCCCATCGCAGGGAAGGAGGGCCCCGCGGCCACCGCCCCAAACGTGGCTTTGCCAGGGTCATCCCAGCTGCTGGCACTGCCCTTGCCTCTTCCCCAGCCCCACTCCCACTCAGCCCTGGAGCACACTCACACCGGCCCACACTCCAGCTGCACGTGCGCTTTCAAAAGCACGCTCATCACCTCAGAGAAGACCCAGGCGCTGGCAGATATTCAGCCGATGCACTGGGGGGGGGGGTGAGAGAAGCGGCAGGGACAGGAGGGACAAGTGTCCAGGCCTTGCCTGGGACAATGCCACAAGGCGGGCCCTCCCTTCTGCAGCAGCCTGCTGGGTCTGTTCCTACACAGGGACGCAGGGATGCCGCTTCCCTAGGCCTGTGGCAAGATGGGGGGCGGGGGTGGCAGCAGGGGAGCAGGGCAAGCCCTTCCATGGGCCAGGCTTCTTTTGGAAATCCCACCACTGCCCAGTGCCAGTCCCCCGTGGCACACTGGAAGACAGTCTTCCAGCCCACAGCGTCATCGCAGCCGTGGGGCACAGGGGTGGGGGGGGGGGAGACAGCCCAGCCTCGGTGGGACCCTGGGAAGGAGAAGGGGGGATCCGAGGGGCGTCAGGAAGGGAAGACTGGGCCTGACTGCCCCGGGCTGGGGGAAGCAATAGCGAGGAGCTTGGTTCTTCAGCCCTGGCTCTCAAGGAAGGTGGTGGACTGAAGTGTTGGACTTTCATGCCCAGGCTGGCTTTGAACTGTGGTCCTCAGATCTCGGCCTCCTGAGTAGCTAGGATTGCCGTGGTGAGCCCAGCGCCCCGCGACCGGTCAGCACTCTAGCAGTCGTCCCGTGGCTATGTAAAGAAGTGAACGCTCCCCTCCAGCTGCGAAGCTGACATCCTGTGGCAGCCTCTGCTGCAGGAAACGCATGAAAGGAGTCATTTAAAATCAACGTGCTTTTTTTAATGTAACATGCTGATTAAGATGGAGCACTTGGAAGAAGCGAAGCGTGCATTCGGGAAAGGCGTGTGTGCCGATGTGGGAAAGGCAAATGGCTGACCTGTGAGGAGAACCGGGTTCTTATGGTAGACCCGCCGACCAGCCGCCACCGGTCGAGGCTGGGGCTCTGTCCTGGGCAGCCCGGCGAGGTGGAGGGAGGACTGGAGGGAGGCTCCACCCGCTTACTACCCTCGTGACGTCAAGTCCCCGTGCTCCCTCGTGTGGGACGACAGCCTCCAGGATCACTCCGTGTGGAAAGCAGCATGGCTGGCCCCTGACCCAGCATTGTCAGGTTCATCTCTAAGACAGCAACATGAGAGAGCTAGAAAGAGAGAGAGGGAGAGGGAGAAAGATGAAGATGATGGTGGTGCTGGTGGTGGTGATGATGATGATGGTGATGATGATGATGATGGTGATGATGATGATGATGATGATGATGGTGATGGTGATGATGATGATGATGGTGATGATGATGATGGTGATGGTGATGATGATGATGATGATGATGATGGTGATGATGATGATGATGGTGATGATGATGATGATGATGATGATGGTGATGATGATGATGATGATGATGGTGATGATGATGGTGATGATGATGGTGATGATGATGATGATGATGATGATGATGATGATGGTGATGATGATGATGATGATGATGGTGATGGTGATGATGATGGTGATGATGATGATGGTGATGGTGATGATGATGATGATGGTGATGGTGGTGATGATGGTGATGATGATGATGATGATGATGGTGATGGTGATGATGATGATGATGGTGATGATGGTGATGGTGGTGATGATGATGATGGTGATGATGATGATGATGGTGATGATGATGATGGTGATGATGATGATGATGATGATGATGATGATGGTGATGGTGGTGATGATGATGATGGTGATGGTGATGGTGAGGATGAGGATGATGATGATGATGATGATGATGGTGATGATGATGGTGATGGTGATGATGATGATGATGATGGTGAGGATGATGATGGTGGTGGTGATGAAGATGATGGTGGTGGTGGTGATGGTGATGATGATGGTGACGATGGTGATGATGAGATGGTGACGATGGTGATGGTGAGGTGGAGATGGTGAGGATGGTGAGGTGGAGATGGGGGGAAGGGTGGAGATGAGAGTGCTAATGGTGGCATCACAACATCATAGGGAGTGTGTAATGTCCGACAACGCTCCGAGCACTCTGGATGGCTTCTTCTTGAGGCTCCATGACCTCATGAAGACACTGAGATCCCAGAGTGAGTGGCCAGCCCAGGGTCACGGGACCAGGAGAGAACACAGGAGGCCAGAACCGCCCTCGGCCAGGGCGCCACTGCCAGCTGTGCGTGATCTGAACCCCAGCTCCGAGCCCTGCCTGGGCACACACCCGCCTGTGCACAGGGCTGCCTCTGTTCTCAGGGGAGACCCCATCGGGCCGGGCTGTGTCTGAAGGTGTAAGCACGTGGGGTTCATCCCCAGGCCCATCAGCACGGCACACTCGTGGGTGAATGAGACTCTGGAAATGCAAGCTGCCAATCATGGAGGAGACATGTCTGCAACTTTCTCATCGTCTGCTTTTAGCAGGCCGGGATCTGCCCCCCCAACACACACGCCCCCTTTATAGAAGCCTGGGATGCTCCACTAGGGTGAGGACCCAGGCTTGGGGTGAGAGGGGGCCTGGCGCCCCGCCTGCCCTGCCAGCCTCCCGAGAAGGCGGAGGAGGCGGGCACTGTGATCCCCGCCAGAGGGAAGGGGAAGAATCCGCTCTGCTCCAGACAAGCTGTCCGCTTACCAGCTGACTTGGGTGGAAGCGAGAGAGCGATTGCTGGCACCATCTGCTCCCAGGCAGGCGGCTGCTGTGGGCCCCGGGCTTCCCGCCGCCCAGGCGGCCAGGCCCAGTTTCCCATCTGAGACAGCTGCCCCGAATATTTTGGGACGCAGCTCAACTCCAAGGTACCAGGGCCTTCGAGGCATTTCCCGTCCGCCACTCAGAAGGCGTTTGCACACCCAGCCGTGGCTGCCAGCTCCTTCCCAGGCCCTGGACCAGGTCCAGTGCGGCCCACTGCAGCCGGCTTCCAGCCCCACACCACCTCAGCCAGAGGCGCGATTGTGGGGATGGAGGTGGAGGGCTGTGCTGAGCTCTGGGAATGGCCCCTCCTTCCCTCTCCCCAGCCTCACCGGCCGGGACCCCCACACAACCCTCCCACACTCTTTGTGAATGAGGTGGCACAGGGCACAGGGCATCAGGAAGCCAGAAGCCATACGACCAGGCTTCCAGGACGAGAGCTCTCAGGTGGCTAGGGCAGCTACAGACTCAAAAGGAACCAGGCAGGAGGGGACAGCAAGGAGGGAGGGGGCAGGGGAGGCGGAAAGGGGTGAGGAGCAGGGGGAGGCAGGGAAGGCCATGAGCACTGAGTTAGATGGCGACATTCAGGAATGAGCATGCCAATAGAAGCGAGCCGCGGGCCTGGTCAGAGGTCAGGGCGGGCCGGGCACGGTGGCTCACACCTGTTATCCTCGCTACCCAGGAAGCTGGGACCTGAGGGTTATAGCTTGAAGCCAGCCCACGAAGGAAGTCCTTGAGACTCTTACCTCCCGTGACCCAGCAGAAAACCACGAGTAGAGCTGTGGTAGAGCGCTGACCTTGAGCAAAAGAGCTCAGAAACGGCACCCAGACCCTGACTGCAAGCCCCGGGATCAAATAAAAGCATCAGAACGGTGGCCTGCAGCTGGGGACGGCAGCATCGGATGGGGACAGAGTTGGTTTTGCAAGATGAGACGAGCCCTGGGGACTCACGTGCCCTGTTGCACAAGGGGGACTTGCTAAACCCTGCTAGTGGCCTCATGTCACGTTTTGTGCTGTGTACACGCGTGTGTGCTCGTGCACGTCTGCGCTGTGGATACTCGTTCTTTATCACATTCAACTAACGCCGTAGCTCGGGGCCAGCCGCTCACCTCGGTCACCCTAGCTACCCAAAAGGCCGAGAGCTGAGGATGGCAGTTCAAAGTCAGCCTGGGCATGGTTCTCAGCCTTGGCTCTCCGATCGTGGTTCCTGTGTGCCTGGAAGAAGAGGAGGAAAATGGAACTAGCCCGCAGAGGCCCGTTGCTCACTGCCTGCCAGCCGTCCCCAGGGGGCAGGGAGGAGACTTCTTCAGTGCAGCAGGAGAGGAACGATGCCTAGCCAGGCTGCAGCCTGTGGTCCCAGCAGCTGGGGTGACAGGAGAAGAGTCCTCGGGAACCCGTGCCTGCACAACGGGTCCACGGAAGGCCCAGGCGAGCTTGAGCACTTCCTATCCCAGCCCTTGCCCGACACCTTGAATGCTGGGCACTGCAGCCCATCCCCCTCGCCAAACACAGCCCAGAACCACAACAGACGAACCCCTGTTCTTTACAGACTGGCCGGTGTCGGGAATATTGTTACAGCAACAGAAAGAAAACCAAGGGGGAGGTCTCCAGGCAGGAAGCCTTGACACCAAGTGGAGGAACCACAGGGCATTAGATGGTATTTATTGGTAAACAGAAAACTCTGCTTCATTTTAAAAAGTCTCCTTTACTCATTGGCCACCTAAGGCAGAAACAACACATGATGAAATATGCAATATATCCACATAACAGGGCTGCTGTTAGCGTTTTAAAACAAAAATGGCTCACTGACTCAAGACTGGTAGCATGAGGAGGTAGGAAGTGACAGGGCACGAGCGTGGTACTGGACAGCAGGGCACCACTTCCCGGGCGGTCTGGTGAGAGCGGGCTCAGAGGGGTGTGTGGGAAGGGGGTGACACAATGTTCTGTGTTCTGATCCTTCCGTGTGCTTGCACAACTGTCTGCGATTGTCCAAACTCATCACACTGGGCACTTACACTCAGAAGTTTTACTGCTTGCCAGTTATTTCCCAGCAAAGCCACAAAGCAAGCAAGAGAGTCAGTAAGCAAAAGAAGAAAGAAGGAAGGAAGGAAGGAAGGAAGGAAGGAAGGAAGGGAGGGAGGGAGGGAGGGAGGGAGGGAGGGAGGGAGGGAGGGAGGGAGAAGAAAAGAAGAAAGCCATCTCAGTGCGCAGTCAGATAAGACGAGGTGAGTTGGTGGGCCAGCCTGCAGGGGAGAGATGGGTAGGGTTTGCTGGAGGGAGGAAGCGAAAACAACACCCACCCATGCACCTGTCCCTGCAGGAAGTGGGACTCCGATTCCTTGCCTGATGGGAACAGAGAAAGAGATGACAGAAGCTTGGGCCTGAATGTCCCAGTATGCCTGTGGTGTGAGGAGGGGCCCGTGTCCCAGCGTGCCCCTGGTGTGAGGGGGGCCCGTGTCCCAGCGTGCCCCTGGTGTGAGGAGGACATCTGCATGGAGAGGACACCTGTGCAGAGGATGGAGCAGGTACAGCAGGGCCACACCTGGACTGAGAGAGGCCTGCGCCCCAGAGGCAGCAGGGAAGGGAGCGGAGGTGGGGCCGTCCACGCACACGGCGGAGGCCAGGTGGGGAGAAGGCTCCTTGAAGCACACCGATGCCCAGGGCTGGCCTGGTGTGGCATCCTTCACCCTCCCATGCCAACCCCAGCAGCCAGCCTGGCAGAGGTGGCCTGGCTCACAGCCCCTGGCCCAAGCCCCTCCCTGACCACCAGAGGCTTGGAGATGGGTGGAGAGGGCAGCTTGGAGCCCAGGGCCCCGTCCCCCTCCCAGTCACACCCCTTTCCACCTCTCCACACCCCTGTGCTTTCTCCAGGATGGCTTTCCCTTGATGGCCGCTCAGGGCAGTCCAGGAAGCCAGGCTTGGAAGGACCGAGCTTCCCTTTCTTATGAGTTCCTTTTTCTCTGCCAAAGACTCTGAGTCTCACCACGGCAGAGCGATGTGATCCCTCCCTGGGGACAGACTGGAGACAGACCTGAGCACACGCGTCAACCACAGATTTCTTTGGCGTGACTTGGGGTCGGCCAGGGCCATGGTTCCTTGGTTCCTTCACAGGAAACAGTAGGTGGGGGATGAGGGGTGGAGTCGTGCTGAGTGCTAATGGTGGCCCTGGGCCCATCACCCTGAGAAGGAGGTGGGGGGGCTGCGGGCAGCAGGAATGCAGAGGCCATGGCCTGAGAACCAGGGGGTGGGGTGGACTGCAGGGAGTGGGGAGTGGGCATTGTGTCCACCTGCAGACCACAGATGGAGGCTGCGGGGGACCAGGGCAGCCCGGGGGCTGAGTCTGGCCTCGTCACATGCAGCGTCTCTCCCAAGACCCCAACGGGCTCCAGAATCCCCCCAGAGGCAGGCTTGTTCAAATACGCCGAGCACGGCCAAGGGGGCTCAAAACAGACGCAGGCATCGTGGGTTCTGAGGCGTTCATTGAGCAGGACAGAGGGAGCGCATGAGAGAGTCCAGACACAACAGAACAGGCTGGGCTGGGGAGGAGCGGGGCACTGGGCCCAGAGAGCAGTCCTGAGACCTGGCATGAGTTAATTTGGGGTTCCACGGGGCGCCCCCGCCGCATCTGTTTTCAGCTTGTGCTTGGAGAACAGGCTGTGGAGAACCCGCAGAACGCTCTTGGTGTCCTTGTTCACGATGTCTGCAGGTCGGGAACAGCACAGCGCCGTCAGCCGGGAGGACCCAGGGCTCGGTCCGCCCGGATGCGGTGCCTGGGCCTCTCCTACGCCTCTCAGTGGTCTGGCTTCTCTGGACCCCTGTCCCCAGGACCCCACGCCTCCCCGCTGTGGATGTGGAGGCCGCAGCGCCCCCCGGAGGAGGCTTGAGGACCTGCAGGAAGGCTCTGGCGCCTCCGCCCTGCTCCTGCCCGGGGCCTGCCCACCCAGACACCAGCCCCCACCTTCAGGGCTGACGGGGGAGTGAAGCAGGCCTTCGTCCCTCAGCAGCTCCAACGCCAGGGTGACATTGTGTAACTGCAAGAACAAGGTTTCTCCGCGGTGAGCAAAGGAGGCGGCCCAGCCCCCCGGCCCAGCCCCCAGGCCGCCTGTTGCCCTCACACCCACCCACCTCCGCCCGTGCTTGGCTTCTTTGAATGGCAGCGGTCATCAAGGGCTACCAGCCTCTCCTTACAGCACCTGTGGAGGCCCCTACCAGAGGCCCTCGGCCCTGCCCTGAGCACACAGAACACAGGACGGAGGAGGGCCTCCGCTGCCAACGGCCCGCTCCAAGGAGGCGCACGGGGGTCAAGGAAGGCTTCCTGGTGGAGGCTGTCAGGTGCAGGGAGTTCACCCAGGAAAGAAGCAAGGGAAGCTGAGACTGAAAATGGCCTAGGGGCTCAGGCAGTGCTGCAATGCCAGGCACTGGTCACTCACTCCTGTAATCCTGGCTACAATCTAAGGATCGCAGTTCACATCCAGCCTGGGCGGGGAAGTCTGTGAGACTTGATTCTCCAATTTTACCACCAAAAAGCCAGGAGTAGAGCTGTGGCTCAAGCACCAGAGTGCTCGACTGAGTGACAGCTCAGGGACAGCACGCAGGACCTCTCCATTCAAAGCAAGAAGGTACCAGAATCAGACTCATGTCATGTGTGCCCCGGCCAAGCAGGCTGGAGGATGGAGGAGCCATCCCTGCCTGGAGGCTGGCATGGACTGAGCCTCAGACCTGGCTCTTCCCAGAGCAGGGATTGCTAGGGCCCGTGCCAGCCCACACCAAGGATTCTGGGAACCCTGTGCCTGGATCTGCTCCAGTCACCCCAGCTGCGCTGCGGTGACAGCCAGTTCCCACGGCAACCCAGGGCGCAGTGCTTGCCTACCACGTGAGCAAAGCAAGCAGAGCAGAGCCTGTGCAGTGGGGTGCAGGCCGCCTCTGGTCACTTCTGGGGCTGAGTGGAAGGAGTATCCGGTGGGATGGCCGAGACCCTCCCACTCCAAGCACGTAAGCTCACACAGGCCACAGATCCTGGCCGGGGCCAGCACATGTGGTTCCCCGGGGCAGCCATGCAGGTCCAGCATGGCAGGCACAGAACCACAGAGTCACATGCTAACATGAGTGTGGGGAGGAGCTGCCAGGAGGCCATGAGCAGAGCTTGAAGGACAGCATGGAGGGGACAGAGCCTTGCAGAGGCAGGACAGTCCCAACACGGTAAAGAGAGAGCAGAGAGTGGGCCCCAGGCTGGTGGGCCTGGTGAGGACCAGAGCTGGTCAGCAGATGGCTTGCAGTACCACCACCGCCCGGGGGGGCGCCCTTCTCAACTATCCGGATCAAGCAGAAGTCCTGAGAG
Organism: Megascapheus bottae; assembly: GCF_031878675.1. Taxonomy (NCBI): domain Eukaryota; kingdom Metazoa; phylum Chordata; class Mammalia; order Rodentia; family Geomyidae; genus Megascapheus; species Megascapheus bottae. The sequence continues at coordinate 93,673,961 of NC_143510.1, read as the reverse complement.
CCATCAGCCTTGTCCCAGCCCCCCTTGTCCCCTCCCTGGAAAGTTCTAGGAGGCAAGGACTTGCGCTATGGTCACGGTCTCAGCATAGACATTATTTGCATTTGGAAAGAAATAAATGTCAACATGAGAAGGAATGATAGTGACTCGGCCCCAAGATGCCCAGGGAAGCCGGGGCCAGACGGGAATGGCTGGATTGAGCAAAATATCATGGAAGCCCTTGGCTGCAGGGATTTTCTGAGCCTGAGGAGTATTGGTGCCAAACCAGAATATTCCAGAGTGTTTCCCTTAGTCATTTGACTACAGAAGGTCTCAGAGCCCCTGGGGACCAACATTTTGAAAACAACTTGTTAAAAAAAAAATTTCTCACTGAGCTAGGGGGCCAGTAAGAGACCAACTCCTCCTCTGGGAATTGCTAGTGGTGACACTAAAAATGCTCCTGCTGGCTTCACTGCCACATGCTTCCCCAGCAAAGCTCATGGGGACCAAAGATCACCTCCCAGAAGAGCCCTCCCCACGCCAGAGCTGTCTTCCACCCTCTCCACTCAGCCTCTTTCTCAGGGTACAGCCTGGGATGCTGAAGAGGAGCCATGACCTCCCACCGCTGAGGGAGGGAGGGAGGGAGGGAGGGCCGGGACCCCTCGCGCCCTCCCGGGAGAAGTAATTGAATGTGGGAGGAAGCTGGCAGCTCTGGCTCGGGCACACTTTGATTTCTGCAGAGCAGATGACTCTGTCCCCCCCCACCAGCCCGTCCTTAACTCCTGTTCTGGAAATGAATGACAATCTCCCGTGACCAGTGTGGGCAAGCCTGGGCTGCACATGAAAAATCCAATTTCCAGAGGCCACTGTGGCAGGATCTCCCTGGTGCAGGCGCGCCTCTCCTCCCCTGAGGGCCTTCCAGTTCTCCAGAGGGTTCGTGCCATGAGACTGCGCGGCCCCCACCCTCGTCACCCCGCTCACCTTTGGGGGCCAGTTCTGAAATTCAGTGAGTGTGCTCAGCAAGCTGGCTGAGCACAGGGAGGCTCTGAGTCGGCCTACCTGTGCCTGGCATGGCATGGGCCTGAGGTGTGCAGCATGCAGTCATGATACCCAACACCCAGGGAACAAGGATGGGCTGGGGCTTCCAGAGCCTGGGTTTTGAAAGCCCTTCCTGAGGGGCTCCTCAGCCTGAGCTTGCCTTGATCTGCAGCCCCCCGTTCTCAGCCTCCCAAGTAGCTAGGATTACAGGTGGGAGCCGAGGGGTCCAGCTTCGTCTCCCCTCTTAATCCCTCTCAGCTCCTGGTTCACCCTCTTTCCAAGGGACACACGGATGGTCAGACAGAAGCATGAATGGACAAATGGGAAGGAGTGGGTGGAAGTAAGTAATTGGGTGGAAGCCTGGCTGGATGCATGGATACGTGGACAGAAGCATGGATAGCTATGTGGATGATGCATGAATAGCTGCATGGATGGATGGATTGTGGATGGGTTGGGTGAATGGATGGAGTGATGCATGGATGAATGGGTGGATGCGTGGGTGTGTGGATGCATGGAAGGATAGACGCATGAGTGGGTGGGTGGATGCCTGTGTGCATGCATGGATGCTTTGGTGGGTGGATGGATGGATGGATGGATGGGTGGATGGGTGGATGGGTGGATGGATGGATGAGTGGATGGGTGGATGGATGGATGGGTGGGTGGATGGGTGGGTGGGTGGATGGATGGATGGATGGGTGGATGGGTGGATGGATGGGTGGGTAGATGGGTGGGTGGATGGGTGGGTGGATGGATGGATGGATGGATGGATGGATGGATGGATGGGTAGGTGGATGGATGGATGGATGGATGAATGGATGAATGGATGGATGGATGGATGGATTTATGGATGGATGGTTGGATGGGTGGGTGGATGGGTGGGTAGATGGGTGGGTGGATGGGTGGATGGATGGGTGGATAGGTGGATGGATGGATGGGTGGGAGGATGGTTGGGTAGGTGGTTGGGTGGGTGGATGAAAGGGTGGTTAGGGTGGATAGATGGGCAGTTGGGTAGATAGTTGATTAGGTGGGCGGATGGAACTGTCACTCCACAGGCTACTTCACAGTAGATGAACCAACACTGGTGCACTGGTGCCCAGATCTGTCCACTCTAAGGCCCACCATGCAGGAAAGCCCCTGGAAAACTCACCATTTCTTCATGAGAACTGGGAGTGAGGTAGAATTCCTTCAGGTGGAGGAAAAAGCCTTCCAGTTGTCCAATTAGCAGGAGCAAGAAGACACCATCTGCAAACTACAGAGAAAGGCACTGGAGGCTCAGGGGTGGCAGGGACCAAAGTCGACGGTTCTAGCAGCCTTTTACAGACTGTGTGGCCCTCAGGACATTGCACGGCCTCTCTCAGCCGCGGGTTCCGTTATAGAAATGGGGATGCCTCCCGGCCTTATAGGCTTGTAAACAGGAACACAGCAATTACGGTGGCCCAGTGTACAGTACGTGCTCAATAAAAAGAGTTTGTTGGCAGCTTCTCTGTACACTCGCCTCCCATCATTTTAAATGACATATTGCTCCAGAACTCTAGGAGCGCCGGTGAAAACAACTAAGTGTGAGATTATCCTGTCAGGAGAAGCAGAGACGGCAGCCGCTCCTCTTGCAGCCAGACATTAGTATTTCTGTCTGTTCTCTGGGTGTTCAGAGATAAGCTGTCATCTCCGCCACCAGCTCATCAGACATTAATGCACCTAGTGGATCTCTTCAAAGATTAGATCTCCCAGGAAGAACACGGCCCCGAGTCCTTCATGGGTTTCCTCGTGAGAAGCCCGTTCCAGCGTTGTTGGTGGGGAGCTGAAATCTCTCCCGCTGGCGTCCCGGATGCCAGTGCACTTACATTTTCATCAGTATACCAAATACCGTCCTGGCACTGCCACCCTCCTCCACATGAATATATTTTTTTAACCAAGGGAGAAGTAAAGATGAGACCGGAATAAAAAGCTAGGAAATCATCCTGTTTATACACAGGATCTACAATAAAACCAGATGCGTGGTGCCTTGCAGCCCCACAGCGTCGCACACTGGGTGCTCATGTCCAACCCCTCAGCTCGGTGGGCACGGGAGATCCAACCCCAGCAATCAAGAACAGGACCTGAGAGGTCAAAGAAGTCCACCCCGGGCCACACGGCTGAGGTGGGGACCCGCAGGCCTGGAGGCAGGCAGGCCTGGAGACGTGTGTCCAGCTGGCTGTAAGGCCGGTGTTTCACACCACGCACACCTCCCGTGGCTCGCTGAGGAAGTGGCTTCCCAGGACCTCCACCCACGGTGTGTGGTCGTGATAAGTGAACTCACTCCTCGGGCCTTACTGTCCTCATCTGTGAAGTGGGGCCTGCTGGGACCCGTCCTGGCCTAACATGGGGAAGGCGTGTGTGCCAGGCTTGGTACCTGGTGGGGGCTTGGTGTTTGGGATCCGGGCTGGGTGTGGGGCCCTACCTGGGTGTCCAGATCCTGCACAGACAGACCCAGGCGCTCCAGCTTCTGGTTGACGACGCTCAGCATGGTCTGCGTGCAGTCGAGTGAGGAAGTCAGGTGCAGGAGGCTCAGGTGTGGGACTCCCTGCCCCCGGGTCCCGGAGCACAGCCAGCTCAGAGCCAGGCCCGGCCTCCCCTCCCGCCCCTCCTCCCTGCCCTTCACCCCCACCCCAGCAGGGCAGGCTGGGCAGGGAGAACCTTCGGCTTTGACCCCTCTTACCTCTTTCACAGCGCTCACTTTCTCTGGAGCTGCCTTAAATAATTCATCAAAGATGTCCTCTGCAGGCCAAGCCGACAAACAACGTTACCACGCTATTATCTTCCCACCAAAAGGAAACATTATTTTGCACCAGTTTCTCAGGTCAAGCAGCCCAATGGGAGCAGAGATTCTAGTTCAGGATTCCTGAACAAAACAGGCCGTGTGTGGGTTGCTTGCTGTCCCTGGCTGTGGGCCTGAGGAATGGTGTCCTGCTCTGAGCTCAGGTCCCTCATCTCCACTGCCTGGTGGACGGCCCCCAGACTCGGCATCCTCAGTCTGCACACAGGCCGGCCTCCTCCAGCCCCAGATCACTGAGTACCCACACTAGCGGGCACCTCCTGCCTCCACCCACAGCCCAGGCTCGCAGTAAGCTGCTCCTGTCGGTGCCTCAGGCCCCTGTGCACACCGGGAGAGCCTGCCAGCGGCACCACCCCGATTAAGTGCTCCATAAAGCAAGCGCCAGACTTCCCACTCGGGGCCGGGGCAAATGTGTCCTCAAGGAAGCCAAACACAGGGACAGATGCATCCTTCACAGCAGCCGCTCTGTCCCTCCTCAAGCTGCTTGCTGCCCCCTCATCTCCACACTCACAGACCACAGCGCTAGGTCCCTTTCTGTGGGTGAAATGCCCCCTCTAGCACTCTGTGCCTACAAGTGAAGCAGGGAAAATGCAGCGAGGAAAATCAGTCCTGGGATAGACAGATGGATGAGTGAGTAGATAATGAATCAGTGGATGGATAAGTCAATGGATGAATAGAGAAATGGAGGATGGATGAATGGAGAAGTGCAGAGATGCATGGCTAGATGGATAATGGATGGATGAGGGGATGATGGCTAGGGAGATGGATAAATGGATGAATGGACGGATGAGTGGATGGATGGATGGATGGATGGATGAATGGATGGATGGGTGGGTGGGTGGGTGAATGGATGGATGGATGGATGGGTGGGTGGGTGGGTGGATGGATGGATGGATGGATGGATGGATGGATGGATGGATGGGTGGGTGGATGGATAGATGGATAGGTTGATGGGTGGATGGGTAGGAGATATAAACAGCAGAGGACAGGGAAATGAGGGGGGAAGCAGCAACCAGCCCTCCCTCCCACGGGCCCTCCTCCCCCACAGGCCCACTAGCGCATGCCTGCATCAGGCAGGGCAAGCTCTTCTTCGGTCAAGACGTTACTCACTTGCAGGCTGGTCCTTGTCTGAGCTGAAGGGAAAGTTGTGGAGAAAGAAAAGAGGCAAAGAAGTGATTTTAAGTGTCTGTAGCCCTGACCCCTCCTCATGTCAGGGTGGCGCTTGTCAAAGTCTCAGGGCTGTGGGTATCCTCCCCTCATCCCTCCCCGCCCAGCAGCGTGCAGACAGCACAGGCATAGGTCTTTATGGAAACAGTGACAGCAGTTCATATCATAATCCTAGTTCCACAGGACACTAAGATCAGAGCATGGGGGTTCAAAGCCAGCCTAGGAGGGTAAGTCTGTGACACTCTAATCTTCAATTAACCAGCAAAAGCTGGAAGTAGAGGTGTCTAATAAAAGTGCACAAAGTATGTTTTCATGCACACACATTCCTGTGAGGTTGCCACCCCCAGAATGGGACTTTCCAGCACCCTGCAACCCCAACCAAAAGAGCACCACTGCCTGGCCTCTCTCACCCTGACCTGCCTCGCCTGACCTGAGAGCTCATCCCATGGACCTGTACGGGAAGGCTCCTCTGTGTCGAGTCCTTCCTGTTCTTATTGGTTTACAGTGGTTTTTTCAACCATGTTCATCTTCCATAGAAGTTGGGATGGACGGGTGGGTGGGCAGACAGATGGATGGACGGGTGGATGAAGATAGAAGTGAGGGTCTTAGGGGGGGGAGGGTAATGGGTACCAAGACATGTGGAAGGGTATCAATGTATGTGAATTAATGCACCTTCTATCTGGCAAATACATGTAACCCTTTTATTAATTACAATAAAAAATATTAAAAAAAAAAAAAAAGAAGTGAGGGTCTCTGGGAGCAAGGGTCAGCCAAGGCCCTGTGGCCACATGGCTGGAAAGGGAGCCGGGCCACAAAGGAGAGCAGAAGAGCAGCTGTGACAGTGACCTGGGCTACACTGTGGGGATGGACAGACGCTGTGTGCTGCCCACCCAGCTCCGGCCTCGGGGCCTTGGCCAGGAGTGGACGTAGTCCTTGAAGGCTGTGAGCCCACCCTTCTCAGCTGCCCCCACTTCCTGCCCTAAGCAACTGTGGGAGCAGGGGCAATGCTGGGCAAGTCTGCCACAGCGCAGTCCTGAGCTGCTGCAAGAACTCAAAAGACCTCACCTGACCATCGCCAGTGTGGTACCCCCTGATCGAAGCCAGCTGTGCTCTGAGCCCGTGAGGGGTGGCCTGTCCCCCCCACCCCGCAGCCCCTAACCCTGGTTCCCGCTCACCCTCCAGTGAGCTGCTCCACTGACTTCTCCGACTTTAGGCCAGCCCTAGTGCTCTAAGAACAGAAAGAAGATGGAGTGGGCCAGGGAAGCCCTGGGACCCTTTCCCACCAGGGTGAAGGCAGCCCCTGGGGACCCCTGTGTCCTCCGCCCTGCCTGGTGTCCTCCTCAGGGTGGCCTCTGAGGTCTGGTGTAGTCACAACAGAGGCTGGTGGGTGCGAGGTGGCCACAGACAGCCACAGGTGGTCCATGAGATGTGAGTGCCCCCAGCCAGGTCTTCCTATGGCCTCTAGCCCCACCTCTGCCCAGCAGGTGCCACCAACCCCCCCCAGATCCCCACCAGGTCTCAGCCAGCCCAGGGACCCAAGTCATGGTGGAACACGCTATTTCCCACGGCACCCTCAGTGCGGGATGCAAGCCAGGGCCCCCGTCTCCACTCACGTGCAGCCCCCCGGGCCCAGCGTTACCTCCATGGTGAGAACCTCCACCTGGACGTGGCTGGGGAGACGCAGGTCGGGCTGGAAGCGCTGGGCCAGGGCCACCAGGAGGTGCAGCGTGGCCAGCAGATCCTTGTTGAAGATGGCTGGGGGGGGGAGGGTGCAGTGAGGCATAGGGCCCCGGGGCCCCGCAGCCCTGCAGCCTGGCTTTCCACAGCCCTCTGCAGACCCTGCAGGCGCTTGTCCAGTTTCTGGCCAGTGGGGCCTGAGGAAGGACATCTCCCTCAGCCCGGGCTATGTGTGTGCATGTGTACGTGTGTGCGTGTGTCTATGTGCATGCATGTGCACGTATGTGCATGCTGGTCCTGGGGCCTGAACTCCTGGCCTGGGTGCTGTTCCTTGGCTTTTTCACTCAACTGGCGCTCTACCACCTGAGCCACAGCTCCCCTTCTGGCTCTTTGGTGGTTCACTGGGGATGAGCCTCCAGGACATTCTGCCTGGGCTGGCTTTGAACCACTGTCCTCAGATCTCAGCTCCTGAGTAGTGAGGAGAATGGGGTGAGTTGGGCAGAGCCCACTCCATTTTCATTCTGACAATTTTCACACTTCAGGTGGCCAGGGAAGCGAGCACAAAGCACAAAGGCCCCTGGTGGAAGAGCAGACAGCCTGGCCCCCCTCCCTCTTGGTCCCTTGATGAGGAAGGTGCAGGGACTGGGGTAAGGAAATCCGTACCCAGCGGTGGCTGGGCTGGCTGGGAGGTCGGCAGTGAGCAAGGGGCGCCTGGGTCTGTTACCCTTGGGCTGTGCCAGCCACACTGATGCCCTCGGGGTCCGGACGGTGGCCCCGTGCGCTGCCCGGACCAGGCCGAAGCTGCACCCCACATACCCTCCACGGCCCACTTGGCCTCGGGCTCCTCCACCTGCAGGCTCTGGTTCACGGCCTCCAGCACGACGCCCAGCTTACGCCTCTGGCTGGCAGCGGTCAGCGCGATCTCCTCCACCTCCAACTTGAGCCCGGACAGCTTCTCTGCAGGCCGGCGGGGCGGTGAGCACTCTGGGGCCACAGCAGGGCACCACACTGGCTGGAGGGCTGAGCTGGCCCCCGCTGGGGCACGGGACTGGGGGTGCGCGCTCTGGGTTCCAGCTTTGGGCATTCCTCCCCCCACAGGTGCAAGTGCCACCAGCCTCCAGGGAGACCTCTGTCCACTCGTGAGCTGGAGCCAGTGGCTGAGCCAGCCCCTTCCTGGGCCACCTCTCCCAGGCCACTTTGGGCTGGCACCACAGCCTCTCCCGTTTGTCTCCTGTCCTCTCAGCCCAGGAAGAGTGGCCTGGATTGAACCCCCACACCCTGCCCTGGCTGCCATCTCGTGCCTGAGTCGCTGGGCACGCTGCCCCGTGCTCACGAGCTCGTCTCCCATCTGATCGAGGACAGGGAGAGCAGAGGGCTTCAGGGAGCTGACCGCCTGCCTGCGACCTCAAGCCTGCACATGCCTGCTGGGCTTCTCAGAAGCCTGTCTACCAAGAGTCGAGCTGCCCGGCCCCAGGCTGGCACCCAGCATGCCCAGTCAGACCCTTCCGAGGACATCAGTGCTCGGGCATCAGAGCTCCACCTGGAACCTTAGCTACCCGGCGGCTGAGACCTGAGAGCTGCCGTTCAAAGCCAGCCTGGGCAGGAATGTCCGTGAGACTTCCAGCTCCCAAAAAGCCACAGGTGGAGGTGCAGTTCAAGTGACAGAGTGCCACCCCTTGGTGACACAGCTGCCGGAGAGAGTGGGGCGTGAGAAGGAGTGCCCCCAGGCCTCGGGCAGGGCTGGAGCTGCAGTCAGCCCCTCCTGCCCGGGGCCTGGGGGGGTCTCCACATCCCCCTCCCGCTTGCTAGCCCTGAAAGGGACTGAGTCCCGTCCCTGGGGTGGCGGTGGGGGGGCCTGGGGGAGCCCCGGCGAGGCCGGGCAGGGCCAAGAACCCCGCGCGGAGAGCAGGACTCACGGAACAAGTGGTGCAGGACCAGCCCGTCGAACATGTCCTCCTCCAGGCTGCGGACCACGATGTGCTCGGGGAGCAGTGCCGCGTTGACCCACTCCATCAGCACCTGCGGCCACCAGGGAACGACGGACCCACCAGCTGGGGGCCACCAGGCCCTGCTGCCCCCTCAGCCTGGAGTGACGCCGCCACCCAACTCCTACCCACCCTTCACTGCCCGGTCAAATGCCACCTCCTGCAGGAAGCCCTCCCTGACCTCCAGGCTCCCACAGAGCCCCTGGGTCTGGGCACCACACCTGGCAAGGTGGGCCCGGTGGTGTGTGGCGTAAGGGTTTGGGGCTCAGCAATCAGCATAGCTGTCATAAACACCCCAAACGGGGAAAGCAGCATGGGGCAGGGCGGTGAGTGCCCCAAAGAGAGGGCTGATGCAGCAAGGAACCATAGAGTCTTGGGTCTGGAAGATGGTGCAGGCCAGGAGGCCTCCATGGAGGAGGAGGCAGGCTTCAGATTGGAGATAGAAGACATAGAGCAGCAGAGGCCCAAACCCACCATGCCAGGAACAGAGATAAGGGTGCCCAGGCCATGCTGGCCTGCTGGGACAGCTGTCCGCTGCCTCAGGCAGCCAAGCAGGCAAGCAGCACAGGCTTAGCACCTGATGGCCTGGCTCCAACCAGCTCTGGGGGCCCATGCCGGTCAGGCCGCCTCTCCAGCATGGCAGCACGTTGCTTGCCACCACCAGGAGGCTTGTGGAGTTGGCACAAGAAGGCAGCAATCAACACCCCACCCGCGTTCATTCCCACAGCCACTCGTCATGTCTCCCGCAGTCTCAGGGCCACCGCCTGCCAGGCTGAGGCCAAGGAGGGGATGGAGGCCAGCTGTCCTGACTCTGCACAAGGGAGGCTCACCCCCCTTGAGAGAAGCGGGGAGCACGGGGCCCCGTGCTGAAGGCTGGCGTACCTTCTGCAGCTCTTCAAATCTTCGGTCCTTCCGGGAATTAGGTGGCAGGTATTTCTTCTTTTCTCCTGGTGGCAGAGGTGGACATGACATAGGAACTGGACAGCCATCTCCCTGCAGGTCACCCAGGGACCGGGTCACAAGGACAGATAGATGGATAGTGGATGGATGGATGGATGGATGGAAAGTCATGAAGGGATTGAGAATGGGTGTGAGGATAAAAAGATAATGGATGGATGACGGGAAGATGGATGGATGGGTAGATGGATGGATGCTAAATAGATGGAAAGATAATGATGATGGATGGATGCATAGATGGACGATGGTGAATGAATGATGGATGCAGGAATGGAAAGATGGACAGAGGCTGTGCATGGATGGGTGGATGGACAGGTGGGTGGGCAGAGGGTGGATGAACGCATGGAGGCTCTCCAGTTTCCCAGGGCAGATTTCTTGTCACTCTTAATCGTCTCAGTTCTAGTCTGGCTTTTCAGAATTTGGGAAATGAACTATAAACATGTTTTCCCGATGAGCAAGGCCCCACCCTAAGCAGCCTCCTCCTCCTCCTTCCCGGCCATGTAAGGCGGAACGGTGCAACGGTGCAGCTGGTGCAGCTGGCCGGCGCTGCCCCGGACCCTGCTGGCTGCTTCTGGCTCACTTCTGGTGGGAGCTGGCAGTGTCAGGCACCGGGCTGTGCCCTTGCTCGGAGCCAGCGACCCGGGCCCCGCCCCCCACCCCGCCCCCCAGCGGGCCGGGCCGTACCCTGCGGGAGCTCCTCCTCACATGGCCCGGCCGCTTCCTTAGGGAGCTGGAGCAGGTTGTAGAGAGGCTCCGGCTCCATCTTCTCTGTCGGTCCTGGAGGGTACAGGGACAGGCGTCATCTGGGAAGCTGGGGCTCACTGTTCCCATGATCCGCCAGGCTAGGAGGCGCTGGGGCTGGGCCAGGACCCCCAGAAGACAAACCCAGGGCTAAGGCCCTGAGGAGGAGGAACTGGGGCTAGCCTGGCGGAGCTGGGGTGCACAAGAGCCCTGGGCTGAGGCGTGGCCCCAACACAGACTGGGCAGAGCAGTGGCCCAGCCCTCACCCCAGCTCTAGGACAGAGTTGAAAGCTCCAGGCCCCCCAGGACAGCTTGGCCAGGGGAAGGGCACTCCACGTGTGGAGGAGATCCTCTGGGAACAGACGCTGGCATCTTTGGGGACCAGCAGGTCAGAGAGGCTGGTGTGCCCCGCGCCTGGAGGCAGAGGCAGCCGGCGGCGAGCGTCCTCTTGTCCTGTGCCAGGTTCCGTGTATGCCCCCACTCTCGTCCCACCCCTGCACCTTCTCAACTCGTACATCCAGGTGTGGGGAGCAAACCCTCACAGGCAAGCACGCCCCGGGGGAGCTGGAAACCCCATCCTGCAGGAAGCCAGGAGCGGGGAGGACACCGAGACAGGCACTGGCCCTGGGCCCTGCTTCCCGGCTGGCAGAAGAGAGGAGCCCAGGAAGGGCTCACGGAGGCTGTGTGACGCTCGGCAGACCTCCGTCCTCGCTGGCCCTGGCACTCCTGTACAGGGCGTGCTGGACGCGGGGCCACACGCAGCCCTGCGGGCGCAGACCAGCGCTGCCGCCCCCTTCCCTGCCCAGCCTGCTCTAGAGAAGAGCGCTGGGGGCGGGAGGAGACATGACCACCCTGGGGGACATGGGACAGGACGGTCCCCTGGCTGCACAGAGGGGCAGGGAGGGGACTTCCGGGTCAGGGGGCGCCTGGCGATGTGGGGACACCTGGGGATCCCCTCTAACTGCTCCCCCTATCAGGGGACCCCACGTGGGACCCCACACCACACCTGTGGACAGGAAGAAGGTTCCAGCAGCTCAGGACCAGCGTGCTCGCGGGCTCCCCTGCAGCTCCCTCCACGCCAGGAAGGCAGGGCCCAGGCGGCAGGCAGGGTCCCCAGCTTCCCCTAGAGGCCGGTTCCGGTCCCCCAGCCTGGGCAGCGGGGCCCTCACTTCCTCTTGAGGCACCCACTTCCTCTAGAGGCCCCTCCTCTTCTCTGCTCTGGGTGAGCAGCGGTGTCCCTGGCTCCTGAAGGGAAGAGGCTGTGGGAGGCCTGGTCCTGGCGGGGAAGGGCCCTGACCACACCCAGGACTTTTCCCTACATTTCTCCCCCCCCCCCGTCCCTTCCCCACAGGAGGCCAGGCCCTCCCTGCCCTCCCCTGCTATTTAGCCTAGAAATGGGGGGGCAGTATTCTGCACCGGCCATCTGCAGGTCATTTTCCACTTTGGCCACCACATGGCCCTCTGCTTCCATGCGGTGGCTCTGCCCGCCCCCACGGGGACGCCCAGGCCTTGACACTCCACCTGCCGCCAGAGGAGTCCTCCACGTCCCCAGGGAAGGTGGGTGGTTCGTCATCACTGTGTAACAAACCAGTCCAGACGCGAGGGGCCTGAGTCAACGGTTCTCAACAGATGGCTTGGGTGGGCTGGGCAAGGCATCTAGGACAGATGGGCAATTTTGGCTGGCCCGCTGGCATCTGGTTATCTACAGTGGCTTGCTCCCAAGCCAGGGAACTGGCGGGCTCCTGAGCCAGGCTGGCTGTGGACGGCACGGCCCCTGGTCCCTGGCAGGCTGGCCCTGGCTCTGCCACAGCAGTCCTGGCACACACAGCACTCTCCAAATCACTACTGGCGTCCCCCTTCCTATTGTCCCCTTGGCCAGCACAAGCCAGGATCCAAGAGCACCCAGGCCAGGTGGACAGGCTGGGCCGGGCGCTGGCGGGAAGTACACAGAAAGGTCAAGTACACAGGTCACACCGGGGCCATCAGGCTGCGGACCGTGGAGCCCGGAGTCCCGGGATTCAAATGGAGGGGCTCAGTAAACACCACAGAGATGGAGGCCAGACTCACAGAGGCCTGCGTGGAGACACAGCAGTCACGGCGCAGACCCAGCCGGGCCTCCGACCCACCTGGCCTCTGACCCGGGCTCCGGCCCACCAGAGTATGACAGAACAGGCATCACATATGTTCCCAAGAGGACCAGCTGGGTGAGGACAGCTGGTCTCTAGGAAGCTGGGGAGAAGACTCAGCCCCTGGAGTCCTGAGCTGGGAGGCTGGGTGAGCTAACTGCAGCCCCCACACGGGGAGACAGCTGGATCCAGACAAGTGTTTTGTCTAAAGCCGGCTTCTTTCTTCCCAGCCAGCCTAGAATATTAATTTGCCTTTGTAAATAGCATTTGTTGAGTCACCGCCCAGGCCGACCGTCCCTGGCCAGCCAGTTTTAGAATCATTTTGTAGAGGGAAATGTTGTGCTGGATGCGGCCCACGACCTTTGCCCAGGCGGGAGAACAAATGCAAGACCACCCCTGCTGCTGGGCTCAGAGCAGCCTGCGTCTTCCATGAGGGGGGGCCCACTCCCCAAAGCAGGTTCTCATCCAGTCCGGCCCACTACCACCACCCGCTCCGGATGGGCGTGCTCACGCAGGCTGGTGTGTGCCTGCAGCCTGGTGCAAACACCACCACCAAACACATGAAGCCCGGTGGCCATAAAAGACAGAGGCCACAGCGTAACCCTGGCTACTCAGGAGGCTGAGAGCTGAGGACTGCAGTTCAAAGCCGGCCCAGAAAGGAAAGTCTGTGAGACTCTTAACTCCAATTACCAGCAAAAACTGGAAGTGGAGCTGTAACTCAAGTGCTTAGTAAAGCACTAGGCTTGAGTAAAAGCACTGATTTCAAGCATCAGATCAGATAGACATGGGGACACACACATGTGCGCACACGCACACACACGAACATGGTGGGGGTGAAGACACTGGAGTCACATTGACACTTCTGGACTTGAGCAGAAGCTGTTTAATCTGTAAAGCCCTTTTGCTGAGAAGACCCCACCTCCTAGGAGAGGCCAGCCTGGAAAATTCCGGAGAACAGGAACAGCCGAGTCCCAGGAAGTGGCCACTCCAGGCCAGCTGCAGCTGTGTGGCACAGGTGGCTGTCCCGTGGCACCGCACTGTGGCTGCGGGGCGGCTGGCCCCAGCTGGCAGTCCACTCAGTGTCTTCTGGAAGGACCAAATGAAGCCAGGCCTCGGGTGAGAGGAGCTGGTCAGAACAGCGCATTGTCAAAGGCCTCGCCGTGTGCCATCCACCACAGAGAGGCTGAGGACGGACCCTCCCGGGGCAGGCAGGGGCGAGGCATCTCCTTCACGGCTCTGGTGTGGCTCACAGGCGGCTTGGGGAGGGCCAGCAGCCGTGGATGGATCTGGATCCCGCGCTCTGCTGCGGTCACTCCATGTCCTTGTACTTGGTGAACAGGTTGTAAAGAACCCTCAGAGTGGACTTGAGGTCCAGGTTCACCACATCTGCAGAGGACACAAAACCAGACAGCTGAAGCAAGGGCCTCCTGCCAGCCCCTGGGGTCAGCCTCTCCTGCCAGCCCCTGGGGTCAGCCTCTCCTGCCAGGCTCTGGGGTCAGCCTCTCCTGCCAGCCCCTGGGGTCAGCCTCTCCTGCCAGCCTCTCCTGCCAGCCCCTGGGGTCAGCCTCTCCTGCCAGCCCCTGGGGTCAGCCTCTCCTGCCCCCAGAGACGCCCACGCTCGGCCTCCATGTTCAGGACTGGGTGGCAGGACACACGGCGTCTTCCATACCAACTGTCTCCTTCGGCCTCTCCAGACCAGTGATCATCAAAACACCCACAGGGCTGGGACCCGCCTGCACACTCATCCCTCCCACACGCACCAGGGGTGTGCATGCTCATCCCCCCCACACTCACACCAGGGGCATGCACACTCGTCACCCCCACACACTGGCTCCCCTGGAGCCCGGCCTGACCTTCGGGCCGAGCCTTGGGTCTCTTGAGCCCTCCGTCCAGCATCAGCTCAAAGGCGAAGGCCACGTTGTGGACCTGAAAGTGGGGGGGGGTGAGGTCCAGGGCACCCCAGGCCCGCCCGCCCCGCCCTCCCTCCTGACCAGGCCCAGACGGGTGCAGGGCACAGGCGGGATCTCCGCAGTGACCTGCCCTGGTCCCTGTCCCTGGCGACTGCAGGGCAGAAGGTGAGGCACCACGCCCTGCAAGGCCCCGGCCCCCAAGCGCCAGCCGTGCCAGAACTGACAAGATGTGATGGGTCCCCCAGCAGACAGCGAAGCCACACTCGGGGAGGGCATGTCCTTGTGAACACACAGAAAGGCCGCCACTCCCCCCCCGCCCCCCGCCCGGGCAAGTCTCTGCAGGACACAGCAAGCTCTGGGAGCCAACGGCATCCCGCCAGCACAGGACATCAGGGGACAGAGTGATGGCTGTGAATCCCAGCCTGCAGGCCTTGTCCACATCCTGGCTGGAGAGTGGCCACAAAACATCCTGACCAGCCTGTCTGTCTCACCTGTAGAAAATATGGGTCCACGGGGCACAGTGGCTCGGCCTGTAATCGTAGCTACTAAGGAGGCTGAGATCTGAGGATCAAGGTTCAAAGCCAGCCTGGGCACAAAAGGACCCGAGACTCTTATCTCTAATTAACCTCTAGAAAACAGGAAGTGGGGCTTGGCTCAAGGGTAGGGTGGTAGCCTTGAGCTGGAGAGCTCAAGGACAGCGCCCAGACTGAGTTCAAGTCACATAACCCACAAAAAAAAAAGAAAAAGAAAAAGAAAATATGGGTCCATAGAAAAGCCCTCAAAAGAACTGGGAAAGGCAAAATGTGGTGTTCAGATTGCTTATGACCTTCCTTCCTTCCCTCCTTCCCTCCTTCCTTCTTTCCTTCCTTCCTTCCTTCCTTCCTTCCTTCCTTCCTTCCATCCTTCCTTCCTTCCCCCCCCCCCCCAACCACTGGTACTGAGGCTCATACTTGGGGTCCGGGCACTGTCTCTCAGCTTTTTCACTCAAGGCTGGTGCTCGACCACTTGAGCCAAAGCTCCATGTCTGGCGTTTCCCTGGTTAACTGGAGAGAATCTCACGGACTGTCTTGCCTGGACAAGGCGCTCAGAGCTCAGCCTCCTGAGTCCCGGGGATCGCAGGAGCGCAGCGCCAGGCCGCTGCTGGGTGATGGGTAGTTTGTGCTTTCTGAAGGCCACACGCCGGTGCATGCAGCAGACCTGGGCGCCCTGTCACATGCCCCAGGCAGAGCCTGGGGACAGAGAACCACACGCACCTTCTGGTCAAAGCTGTCTGGCGTCAGGTGGAAGAGGTGGAGCGGGACGAAGTAACCTTCCAGCAGCCCCATGAGCAGGACCAGGTAGACGCCATCGGCAAACTGCAGAGCACATGGCAGCACGGTGACACGGCGCCGCCCCGACCGGACTCCTCTGGAGCGCGTGTGCCCACGGCGCCCACACCCCTCCTGGGCTGCTACATTTTCTTTGTTTTTTGCCAGTCCTGGGCTTGAGCTCAGGGCCTGAGCGCTGTCCTTGGACTTTCTCAAGGCTAGAGCTCCACCCCTTGAGCCTCAGCACCACTTCCGGCTTTTTTCTATGTGTGTGGTACTGAGGAATCGAACCCGGGTCTTCGTGCACGTGAGGCAAGCATCTACCACTAGGTCAAATGCCCAGCCATGCTAACCTTTTCTTTGAAACTTATTCAGCTGTGTGGAAACACACACGGCCCACTCCATGTGTGTGCACAGCCTGTCCCCGCCTGGTGACCCCCTGGACTCAACGCCTTGATTTAATTTTGTGCCACTACTGGGACTTGAGCCACTTTGTGCCACTGCTGGGGGCCACGAGCTCTCCTCGGCCTTTTCACTCAAGGCTGGCACTCTGGGATTACCCCCTGCTTTTTGCTGGTGCATTAAACCTAAGAGCCTCTTGGATCTGGTTGCCTGGGCTAGCTTTGGGCCTGGATCCTCGGATCTCCTGCACAGGGCAGAGCGCAGACGTGAGCCATCGGTGCCTGGCTGGGAATCTGAGTTTGTAAATGGTGCAGTGCAGAGTTCAGCTCCTTGGGTACAAGGCCAGAGAATGGCCCCATCCCTGGAGGAGATGACTAGCCAGCAGCAGTCCAGAAGATTCTCCAAGATACCTGGAGAGGGAGGAGGGGCTGGGACACCCAGGAGGCGCCTGGCCTCCCAGGCCAGCAGCTTGAACTGGGTGAATAAGAACTTGAAGAAGGAAAGGTGCTTCCCAGAGGCACTGTGTGCAGGAGAGAAGGCACACACAGCCCAGTACCTAGGAGAAGCGGCCTGCGTGCACACCCGCAATCCTCACGCAGGGAGGCCGAGAAGGGGAGGGTCACAGGGTGAGGCGACCTGGGTGGAAAAGGCCCAGAGCACGGAGACTCATCCTACCCGCTGTGGCGTGCCTGTCACCCCACAACCCAAGTGGGCAGGTCACAGCTCAGACCCCAGCCGGAAGTGAGATTCCGTCTTAGGAATAAGCAGGAAGCAGGGTGGATGCAGATGGCTCCCGCTGCAATCCTAGCTACTCAGAGACTGAGACCTGAAGATCTCAGTTCAGAGCCAGCCTGGGCAGGAAAGTCCACGAGACTCTCATCTCCACTTGACTTCCAAAAACGGCAGGAAGTAGCATTGCGGCTCAAGTGGTAGACCACTAGCCTCGAGCACCAAAGCGCAGAGACATCACCGGGCCCCAGAGTTCAATCCCCTGGGCCGGCAAAAAAGACAAAACAAAACAGTGAGTGGCCTGGTGGTGGGTGGCCTGGCGGTCGGTGGCCTGGCGGTGGGTGGCTCAGGGGTATAGCACCAGCCTAGCAAGAGTGAGGTTCTGAGTTTAAATCCTAACACTGCACAATAAAACCAGGCTCTGGGACCCCTAAATGTCACGTGATGGCGGTGGCTTCATGATCAGTCTTTGCTTGCCCTACATAATATTACAGGGCAAAGGAGATAAAAGTGAGCAGACTGGAGTTTGGAGTCCTAACCGAGGCGCTGTGGCTGTGCCCGCTGGTGTGTGGGCACACACGGGCCGTGGTGGTGCTGCTGGAGAGGGGTGAGCCCCCCACACAGCCAGGAGCACACGAATGGCCAGGCAGGCCTGGGCCTCCACCCTGAGGACAGGCGGGGGCACAGAGGAGCCGCTGCACCCTGCATCAGCGAGGGAAGACCACCCTGAGGGGCTGGCTCCAGGCAGAACCTGCAGCCTTACACAGAGGGAGGAGGGGCTGCTGACAGAACAAGCACAAATCGAGGCAGGCCAAGCCAAATTAAAAAGGGTCATCAGGAGGCCAAGACCTGGCAGACCCTTTTTCAAAGCCAGATGAGGCAGAAAAGTCTGGGAGACGCATCTCCAATTAACCAGTAAAGTCTGGGAGACTGCATCTCCAATTAACCAGTAAAGTGCCAAACTGGAAGCATGGCTCAAGCAGTACAGTGCCAAGTGGTAAAAGAGAAAGCTGAGCAAGCATGAGGCTCTGAGTTAAAAGTCCAGAAATTATGGGACAACAGGGAGTGGGGGGGGGTACAACATAGTCAGGGAAAGACATTTACAAATCAGCTATGCAGCACAGCCCACCATCATTTAAGGAACTAAATAAATGCACATTGAACATCCTGGAAGAGACCCACCCAACCGAATTAGCATCTGGAGCACTGTGCAAGGGACCTTGGGTGAGCAAAGCAGAAAGCTCACTGTTACTTAGTCGGCCCTGGCCAGCGACCAGCAAATAGCAATACCACAAACAATAGCAAAGGCCAAGAATAATAGCTGTGCTTGCAAATGTTGCTCAAATAATGACATATCTTGGGGCCGGGAGTTTGGCCTAGTGGTAGAGTGCCTGCCTAGCATGCATGAAGACCCGGGTTCGATTCCTTGGTACCACATACATAGAAAAAAGCCGGAAGTGGTGCTGAGGCTCAAGTGGTAGAGCTCTAGCCTTGAGAAAGTCCAAGGACAGTGCTCAGGCCCTGAGCTCAAGCCCAGGACTGGCAAAAAAATAATAATAATAATAATGACACACCTTAAAAACAAAAACAAAAAGACATGCTGTTCACCAGGCACGATGGCTCACGCCTATAATCCCAGCTACTCGGGAGGCTGAGATCTGAGGATTACGGTGCAAGACCAAGCTGGGCAGAAAAGTGACAAGTGGAGCTGTGGTTCAGGTGGCAGAGGACCAGACTTGAGTGTGAGGCCCTGAGGTCAAGCTCCAGTACTCAAGCATGCACGAGTGCACACGTACACATGCATACACGCGTGTACACACGCACGCACACACACACACGTACACATACATAAGTACAGTGCCCCAGGTCTCCTGCCACACAGATCAGAGGAGACGTGCCCTGGGCTCTGGGCGAGGACTTCAGAGGGTTTTTATTTGTTTTGCTTATCTGCATTTTCAGACATTTCTACAATGAACCTGAATTACTTTTTTAATTAGAAAAGCAAATGAGAGAAGTTAAGGGGAAGGGGTGAAAGAAAGCAGCCAGGGCTGTGAGATGATCAGCCGGGCATTTCGAGAGCTGGCACACGTCCCCGTGGTGTACCAACGCAGTCACCCAGAGAATCCTGGGGAAATTATAGTTTGTCTTTAATGCTGCTCACCGAGTCCTTGAAAACATTTTCACATGCTACTGCAGGGTGCATTTTATACACTGATGGAGAAGAAATGTTTTGTGCTCATTCACTGGAAGACGTTTACTCAACGATTGCTAAGTGCTAGCCAGAAGGAAGAAACAGAGGGGACAGAACCTTTTAGACTGTGCAACCTTCACAAGCAAAGGCCCTGTGGTGGGCAGAGCAGAGGCTGAGAGGATATGCTTGGGTGGACTTGTGTATCCCAGACAGATGCTGGCACCAATGTCACTGGCTCACGCCTGTCATCCTAGCTACCCGGGAGACTGAGACCTGAGGATCATGGTTCAAACCAGGTGAGGCAGGAAAGTCCAAGGCACTCTTCTACCCAGTTAACCACCAGAAGTGAAGCTGTGGCTCAAGTGGCAGAGCGCTAGCAAAAAACGTTAAGGAACAGCGCCCTGAGCGCGAGGACCCAGGCCCACACGTGCACGCAGAAAAGACGGGGGTCCAGTCCCCACGAGACCCATAGCCAGGGGTGTGATGAGGTGGGCCCTGCTCCAGCCTGATCCTCGCCCTCGGGAAGGGAGCGCGGGACCCGGAAACACACACGCAGGGAACCAGAGCCCGAGACGGAGGCCCCGAGTGGGGCACCGCCCCGGGCTGGCAGGACCGCCACGCCAACATCCTCATCCGGGACTTGGGGCTCCGGGATGGGGCACCCATCCCTGGGGTCACTTGGAGGAGGACCCAAGGGACTGGATGGAGGGGCCGCCAGGCCCTGGGCGAGCTGCACGCCTACCTGCGTCTCCAGCTCGGCCACCTCCAGGTTCAGCTTGTTCAGGTGCTTGTTCACGAAGGTGATGAGAGACTGGCAGGGAAGGAGGAGGAGCCGTCAGCGGAGCCACCCCTGGCCGGCCAAGCGTCCTGCCCCCCTCCCCGCCCCAGCCCTGAGGTCTCTGGTGGCCCCCCACCTCCTGGCGCCCCGGTGGGGGTGAGGCCAGGGGTCAAAGCCCTGCCTGGCACATCACCCAGGAACCCCTCCTATTAAATTCTAAAGTGCTCTTGGGCAGGGCGCCAGCGGCTCCCACGGTGCTCCAGCTACTTGAGAGGCGGAGCTGTGGGGACCGCGGTCCCCGATCACTTTGGGGGAGGTAGGAAAGCCTATCACTCCATCACCAGTGGAACCAGGGCTCAAGAGGTAGAGTGTGACCTTGAGCAAAAGAAGCCCAGGCACAGTGCCCAGCACTGGCACACACGCACAAAGTGCATTTGGGACTGGAGGTGTTGCTTGAGCGGTAGAGAGCCAGTGAAGAGTGAGCCACCCCGCAAGCCAGGCGAGCACCGGGCCCGAGCTGCGCCCGGTCCTGACAAGCAGCCAGTCAATGGACAAAGGCCCCTCGCTGGGCACGGAGGGCTCACGCTGTAATCCCAGCCACTCGGGAGGCCAAGACCTGGAAGATCAGATGGAGGCCAGTGTAGGAGGGAAAGTCCAAAAACCGTCATCTCCAGAAAACCAGCAAAAAGCCGGACGGGAGGCATGAGCAAGAAAGCCAGGTGAAAGAGAGACATCCTGAGGTCAGACCCCAGAAAAGAGAGAAAGGAGGGTAGGGGGGAGGGAGGGAAGGGGGAAAGGAGGAAGGGGGGAGAAGGAGAGGAAGAAGGGAGGAAAGAGGTTTTCAAGCAGTCCCCAGACGTAAAATGGAGTTGCAGACAGTGCTCACAGCATGGCGGGAGGCAGGAGTGGCCACAGTCCAGGGGACCAGTCCCCCCAGACCTTGTCCTCGACTGCCCGGAGCCTCCCAGCCGGGCACCCCTGCAGCCTGGGAGGGGCCACTGGAGCTGCCCCAATGGCGCCCAGGCCACACAGGAAGCAGGCCCCACGGCACTGCAAGCTTCAGGCTGTGGTGGGAGGGGAGGGTGAGGCGGGAGGCCGGGAGGACCCCGGCTCCTCTTGAGGCCCCATGCAGGGAGGGGATCTGCCACCACACCGCTGGTGGCCTGGCATCCAACCACAGCCCTTCCCACACCAATTTACCCTCGCAGGCGAGGCGGGGCGGGGGCCCTGCCACAGCCAGGGGGTAAAGAGGGCCGGGCCTGCAGGGTCACCCAAGGGTGTGGCTGGGCTGCAGGCACGGCTCCGAGGCCCAGGCACACGAGAAGGCTCCCTTTCGGGAGGGCGGAGGCCGGGTGCCAGGGCATTCCGGGGCTGCCCAGACCAGAGCTTCCCATGGCACTTCCACAGACACAGCATGTGTCCTGCCTCGCTCCAGTGGAAAACCTTATCTCCCCAGCAACACACAAGGTTTGGGCACAGCCTCTGACCAGCCCTGGCAGAACACTGCACACTGCACTGAGAAACCGCACAAGAGCCACCCCACCCCGGCAGCCCCGAGGGGGGACAGCGAGGTGGCCTGGGCCCTTCAGAGAAGCGAGCGCTCCTGGCAGGTGCCCAGGGCTGGTGGCTTGGGCCCTGGCCCCAGCTCCTCTGGCTGGCTGGGCTTCCTCCTTGCAGAGAGCCTGGGCAGGCGGCCTGGCCCCCTCCTGCCTGGAGACGGCGCCCAGACTCCGCAGAGAACAGCACGGTGCCGAGGCGGGTGGCAAGCGGCGGGCTGACAGGCGTACACACATTTGTGCTGGGAGCAATGAACTGCCGTGAACTGCCACACAGGTGCAGACAGGAAATCACTTAGCAGAAGTGGGGCGGCGGGCGGGGGCCCCGTTAACAGGCGCGTGTGTTATGCACTGGAGTTATATTTTGGGCTGTAATTGCATTTCAATCCACATTGCAAACAGTTCACAGATTCCAAACACATCCACACCTTCCTCCTGCAGGCACCGAGCCACAGAAAAGCCACAAGACTCGCGTGGGGTGTCTTACCTTCTTCACCAGGTTCAGTTTGTCCGGAGCATGGTCAAAGAGTGTGTCAAAGGCATCCCGCTCTGCAGGCCGGGCAGAAGGATGAGATGGGGGAGGGGAGGGGAAAGGGAGGGGAAGAGCAGGGGGAGGAGGGGAGGGAGAAAAGGATAGAGAAAGAGGAGAACGGGGGAGGGGAGGTAGGTTAGGGGCTGCTGCTTGCTCCCATCCCCAAATGCAGGGATGCGCCCCGATTCCTGCCACAGCTAAAGGGCGAGGCCGGCACCAAGACCAGACACCAGCAGGGGACACAGCTCCTTGTGGAACGGCAGTGAAAGGTTGGACCGAGTGTAAGAAGGGAATGCACACATGCACACACACGTGAGTGTATGCACACACACACACACACACACACACACACACACACACACACACACACACACACACACACACACACACACACACACACACACACACACACACACACCCCCCCCCCCCCAGTCCTGGCTGGCACTCTACCTCTTGAGCCACAGCTCCGCCTCAGGTTCTTTTGGTTAACTGGAGATAAGAGTTTTAGACTTTCCTGCCCAGGCTGACTTTGAACCGCAGTCTTGAGCTCTGCAGCAGCTGGCAGCACAGGCATGAGCCACCAGCGCTGGACTAGAAGGTAACTTTTAACCTGGCTCCAAGCTCGTCCCCTGAGCCCCACCCACACCCCTGCCTGCGGTGGCTGCTCAGGGAGCTGAGATGTGAGCCGGCCTGGGCATGCTCAGAGGAGCCATCCTCACTCCTGTGGACCCTCAGGGCTGGAAAGGACACTCCATTTCTTCTTTGCTACCTGCTGGGCCATTCACCCAAAGGAAGGAGGCGGCTGCCCTGGGAGTGGAGCTGCTGGGTGATCTGATGTCCACCCTCGGGGCTCCTGGACCTGGGCTGACAGGGACCTCAGCCACCAGAGCCAGTGTGGGAGACCCCGCAGGCGGGGTGTGGATGGGCGCGGCCTGGCTGTCCACCTGCATAAAACGGAGCCAGGAAGGCAGGAGGGGACACAGAGGAGCGGTGCTGCCAGGCTCCCTTCTCCCCAGACACCCAGGCCAGATGCAGCTCGCCCTCCCCCAGCCCAGGAGCGAGAAAAGGCGCCTGTGTCTGCACAGATGTGCACAGTGCACACGTATGTGGCCCGGTGCGTGCACGTGTGTGCTCGTGCGCGTGGAGTGTCCACACAGGGCCCCAGGGGACCCAAGGCTGGCGCCCCTCCCCCAGCAGCAGATGTAAATTATTTTCAAGCCCATTTAAATCAGATTATCCTCCCTAAGACCAGCTGTTCAGGGGCGAAAAAAACAGCTAAGTCCTGACAAGCAATCGCAAACTTTCAAAGCAGCTTAAGCAAAGCCCAGAAGCGGGGAGCATGACGTCAGCCGTAAATTTAGCTGGCGGAGCGGCCTGCCAGGAGGCCCCACTCCCCTGCTCCCCGAGGGATGCAGGCAGCCAGGAGGGCAGCCAGGAGGGCAGGGGCTCCGAACGGGTGGTGGAGACCTGGCCGGAGCCTGGGTCAGCACCCAGGAAAAGCCAGACAGGGGACAGGAGGGGCAAGCTGGAGGTGCAGAGCTCTGCGTGTAGCAGTGAGCTGGGGTCCCCGCCACCGGGAGTGGGGCAGGCCCAGTGTGGTGAGCTGGGTTCCCAGATAAGGTGGACGCTTTTCATGGGGCCCAAGCAAAACTCTTCATTTTAATTCACTGGAAGTCTGCCCCAGGGTTCCAGGTCCCTGGCTTTTCTTGTGGAGTGGGAAGCTGGGCTGGGGGTGGGTGGGGACCGGCCTCCGCTCCCTAGACCCCAGCACTAAGTGAAGGGCCCCGGCTGTCACAGCAGCATGACAGCTGGGCCACATCTCCACCTAGGCTGTCAACTGGTTCCCAGAGGCACAAAGCTGGGGGTCTCGGCCTTGGCCTCGGAGCCCCTCCTGCTGGCATGAGAACAGGGAGGGCATCACCTGCAGAGGGACTGGATGTGCAGAGTCCTCAAAAGCCCAGCGCTGCTCGAGGGAGGGCTAAGCAGTTAGGGAAGCAGGCGGGGGCTGTCCTGCAGCAGGGGACAGCTGCTAGGGGCTGTGACATCAGGCCAGAGTTTTATTTTTATTTTTTATTTTTTTTTGCCAGTCCTGGGCTTGAGCTCAGGGCCTGAGCACTGTCCTTGGTCCTTGAGCTTTCCAAGGCTAGAGCTCTACCACTTGAGCCTCAGCACCACTTCCAGCTTTTTTTTTCTATATATGTGGTACCAAGGAATTGAACCCAGGTCTTCGTGCATGCTAGGCAAGCGCTCTACCACTAGGCCACACTCCCGGCCCTTCATTTTAATTTTTGTGCCAGTGCTATGGCTTGAACTCAGGGTCTGGGCACCGTTTCTCAGCTTTTCCTCTTAGATGGCACTCTACCATGTGAATCACAGCTCTATTTCCAGCATTTTGCTGGTTAATTGGGGATAAAGAGTCTCATGGACTTTCTTGCCTGGGCTGGCTTTGAACTTGGTTCCTCAGATCTCAGCTTTCTAAGTAGCTGGGATTAAGGTTGTGAGCCAGGATTTGGAGCAGTCCGCCGCCGTGGGGAGGTGGGAAGGGAGAGGCCAGCCTGTGACCAGCGCCCCTTGTCCTGACAGCTCAGGGCTCCAGGGAGAGGGAAGAGTCGCTTCCACTCCAGAGCAGCCAGTAAGCCGTTGCCATGGAGACCAGGCTACAACCTGGGCTCCCAAGAGGGAGAGAAAAGCCTGCCCCCTCCTGAGCCAGGACGGGATACACCTGCCACAGCCCCCAGGGACCGGGACCCAGAGCCGCAGCAGAGAGTGCGGAGTGGCACAGGAGAAAACAGGCTCCCAGCAGCGCCTGCAGCTCCCACTTCTCCCAGGAGGGTCTGCCTGGAATTCCACGGGCTCTGACAGACTGCCTTCAGAATCACTCCAGCTTGAGGACACTTCAGAGCTGGGGTACGGGATGGGGGGGAGCATGCCACAAATCTCGCCACCCCAGTCTGCCAGGCACACGCACGGAGGCTGGTGTGTGCAGTCACGGTGATGAGAACACACCCCAGCGCGGACAGAGGCCGCAGCTCTGGGTGGATGGCCACAGAGGCAGCGTGGCCAGGTGGGGTAGGAGAGCCGCGGGTGTCAGTGCAGGGTGGCGGGGGGGGGGGTAGATGTCAAGTGACAGCCTAGGCGGGGGGAGAGGGGCATGAGTCACAGAAGGATCTGGAAGGAAGGCATGCATCTCGGCAGGGGGCGTGCCAGGGAGAGGATCCCATGTGCGTTCAGAACAGCTGGGGAGCCCCAGGCTGGGCTTGCGTGCTTGGGGGGGAGGGGGGATCAGGGAGGCAGAGAGGATGAAGGCTATCCAGGGGCCACGACAGGCCAGTGGGAGCAGCAGATGTGGCTAGGGGCACTCCAGGACACTAACAATGGGATCTGCCCCCCACACGGAAGGAGCAGGCCAGAGACCAGGGAGGAGGCTGTG
This sequence comes from Megascapheus bottae, assembly GCF_031878675.1. NCBI lineage: Eukaryota > Metazoa > Chordata > Mammalia > Rodentia > Geomyidae > Megascapheus > Megascapheus bottae. The sequence goes on along the minus strand of NC_143510.1, from coordinate 93,648,647 downwards.
CCCCAAGGAGGAGGAAGGGCTGCCCATCGGGACCGGGAGGCGTAGGGCAGGCGAGCGCTGTGAGCAGGTGACCAGCCCTTGCCAGCAGCGCTGGGCTGCCCTGGGTGGCGGGAGCCCTGCTGTGCCGGTCAGGTCGCTAGGAGATGGCGCCTGCGTCAGAGAGCGGGGCGGGGGCGGAACTAATTGCCTGTCACCAGCTAATAGCCTGCTTTATCTCCTGGCGGGCGGGCGGGCGGGTGGGCGAGGGGGCAGGGTGCACAGCCCGAGAGGTAACGGGAACAAGGAGAGCCACTCGTGGCCTCAAATGTCCTCGTGTTCCAAACACCTGGCAGCCACCTCTGCTTCCACCGCACCCCTGGCCGGCGCTGGCTCACCCTCCCAGCCCTGCCACCCCTGCTCACCTGCTCACCGCACCCCTGGCCGTGGCCCCGGGGCCACCCCACACACCCGTGCCGGCGCTGGCTGTCACCCAGCCCTGTGACGCCAGGCTCCCGTGAGCTGTCCCTTCTCACAGTGAGTTAGAGAAGTCTGGGGGCTCATACACAGGTCAGCAGCCAGGCCAGCCGTCTGACCCGTCCTGTGGAGCTCATGATACTGACTGGCCCGCCCCCCTCCCTCTGGACGCCCCACAGTGACAGAGAGGCCTCACCCCCACCCTGCTCCAAGAAGGGACCAGAGGACACCTCTACCCGCCCCCCCAACTCCCCACAGGAGCACATGGACTGCCTGGGACAGTACTGGCGTCCAAGACCCTCAGACTCCCTCGCCCCAGGCTACTTACCAAATCTGCCCATCATCATCCTGCAGAGAGAGAGAGAATCGTCAAGCAGTGACTGCTCTCGGTGCAAGTCCGTTGGTTCCATCTTATTTAATAGGTGTTTACTTGAGCACCTACTATGTATGTGCCATGGAGACAAACACCCCACGGGGCTCTGAGGACAAGAGTGGCTTCAAAGGTCACTGTCTCTCTCAGGGCTGGACATATAGCAGGATACCTCTGGGGCCTTAGGGAAGCAGAAAGGAAGCCGTGGGCTCCTGCTTGGCCCACTAGAGAGCTTCCTGGAGGAGGTGACAGCACAGCTGCCACATGGCCACTGAAGGGGCAGGACTAGATGGGAGGTGGCCACGGTGATGATGACATTATTAAACCAGCCCAATCTCTGTGATGAGGGGGAAAGGGGTCTGAGGACGGCGCCACACACACACTCCCTGGGGGTCTGGGACAAGCCTGGTGGTGACAGGAAAGGTACTGTGTGCCCTGCCCCAGAGGAGCCCTAAGACAACCCAAGAGCAAAGAGCCCCCGCTGAGCCCAGCCACAGAGGCCACAGCGCCCACAGCTGGTGTCCTGATGGCTCCCAGAAGCCACCATGGCATCCTCGAGGCCTTGATAATTTCAAGAGGGTTGAAGTTTTTTAGATGTCTTAAAAAATAAATGTGTCCCGGCTTGTCCTACCAGATCAGGGACGCTGGCTTCGGAATGTGTGCCAAAGAAAAGTTCTAGTTAGAAAGTTCTAGAAAGTTTGAGGTAACCGGCCAAGAGGAGGGATGACGGCACCAGATCCCAGGATGGACCCCCTCTCCTGCCCATCTGCCCCCCACAGCCCCGTGTTTGCTGTGTTCTAATATGGAAAGTGGAGTAGAGGGAGAAGGCGGGGGGGGGGGGTGCAGCCCCTGTGAGAGCACCTCTAAGATGTGGCTCCCAAGGGCCAGGCAGCCCGACCACCTGCCAAGCCCCTACTGGAGCCTGGGGAGGCGGCACTTACTCTGTGGTGGTCGTCAGCTCCTCTGAGACGTGGCTGGAATGCAGGAGGCCTTCCTGCTTCTGAAAAACCCCAAAACACACAGATCAGCACCCAGATACCCTGGCAGGGCAGCCGTGAGGACACAGGGGCTGAGGTGGGCCGGGAGCCATGCCCAGAGGGCCCGCTCTAGATGGGGGTGGGAGAAGGAAGGGGGTGCTGGCTCCTGCCCTGAGCCAAGACTGGTGACCCACACACGGGGAGACCTGCTCAGGGTCCTGGCACCAGTCCCCAACCCATTCCCCTCCCCCACCGCCTGGAAGCAGCTTCCACAGGGGACCAAGAGGCCACACTCCCCAGGGAATGCTGGAACAGCGTCACCAAAACTCTAGGGAGACACAGGAGACAATGCATGGCCACTGGAGTGGACAGGGGTACCCCGAAACCCAGACCCTCAGAAGGTGGGCCAGCCACAGCCAGGCCACTGTAGCCCTGACTCCAGTCAAGCCAGCATCTTGTCACAAGAGATGTGGAAACAGACAGGGGTCATGGGCCTAGGACAGTGCGTGTCCCATGGAAGCTCAGCTAATGCCACCGCCACTGCTGGCCTCCACAGAACTCCCTGGGGACAGGAGCTCGCTTCCTGGAGAGAGCACCCACAAGACAGCCCAGGATGGGACAGGCGCTGAGAACACTCAGGGCTGACTCCTGTTCGTGAGCGCTGGCCTGCCCAGGCCCTCAACCTGATCTAGGACCTCGAATCACTGATCAAATGCACTTCTGCGCCCACAGCAGCTGGGCCCTGGTGAAGGCCCAGGGCTAGAGGTTCATTCCACAGGGCAATCACTGTTGTGCTGTGAAATCGTGACCCACCCACAGCCCAGCTGGGACAAGTCCTGGCCTTCAACCATAATCCACCATGCCTGCTTCCCTAGCTGGGGCCAGGTACTCAGTACCCGCCTGGGAGGGGGTGGGTGTGCAGGGCTCTGGGGAGGCCTCCCCTAGGGTATGGGCTAGCCAGCCCTTGGGCCTCTCTCCTGGCTGCCTTCTCCTATGGGTAAGGCCTAAAGAATCCAGTAACCTTGGTCAAGAGAGGCGGAGAGAGCGGGGAAGAGCTTGTGGGGCAGGCAGAATTTCCACAAAACCCCATAGATTATCTTGGCCCAAACTTCAAGCCTGAAAGGAAATCCCCCATCCCCTGGGCCTGTACAGGGCTCGGGGGGGGGGGGGGCAGCGCGACATAGGGGGTTTGGGATCCAGAGTTCCCACGTGCTCCTTCCCAGCTGGCCGCCTGAGAGCCCCTGCCCAGCAGCCTGGAGGAACACGTCCCCGTGAGGATGGGAGAAATGGCTGGCAACACAGCAGCCTGGTACAGGGAAGGGCCTTTCCCATCCGGTCACAGAGGAGTCAGCCTGGGTCTTCCCAAACCACGGCAGCCACAGCCTGGAGAAGTTTAAACCCCACAGGAAAGGCTGCCGCCAGATGCTTCCAGTAAAACAAATGTCCAGGTTCCCGGTGGAAGCCAGCCATCAGGCAGCACAGCTGCCCCTTCAGACCTGGGTGGGGAGGCAGAGCCTTCACTGCACCCCCAGGTGATGGCTGGTACCCAGAAGGCACTGACTGTGTGCCCACCAGTGAAACTGCACAGGAACCCGGGCCCAGAGCCCCTCGGTGCTCCAGGGTTAGGAGAAAGGCTGATGGAAGCAGATTCACTTTTGCCTGCGTCAACCGGACGCCAAGCTCTGGCTTGCATTTCTCCCCATGAATCAAGAGGGACGAGCCTCAAAGAAGAGCGCACGGCGACCGAGGTTCTAACAAAGAGCCTCTAATTTGAGGTGCATCTCGTCCTGCGGCTCGTGGGCCCCTCCGGTGAGGAATAAGAAATTCAAGAGGAATGAATTCCAGGGAGCTGGGTTTGGAAAGAGACACATGTTCTTTTCAAAACCCTGGGAAATTCAACCTCAACTCTCTCCAGTGTCTCAGAAAATCAGTGCTCCTGTCCCCGCGCCATCGTTTGTCTGGAAGCCAGGGTGAGATACAAATCTCAAGGAGAAATGAAGGTAGCTTGTTGGAGAGGAAAGAAAAAAAAAAAAAAGGCAGGCACTAACTGGAGGAAAAGGTCGTGTGTCCTGGGAGGGACGGCCGGGCGGGGACGGCCTGGCAGGGCAGCTGCCAGGGGACACTTACCCGCACCACCACCACCTGCACGGCCACGCGTTCCGGGAGGCGGATTGGGGCCCGGAAGTGCATGGCCAGGGCCACAAGCAGGTGCAGGATGGACACCAAGTTCTTCCCGTGGATGGCTTGGCGCAGGGAGGAAAGGAGGAAGGAGCGTCGGTGAGGCCTCCCTGGACGCAGGGTGTCCCGAGGCCGGGGGGGGGGGGGGGGGGAAGGTCACTGGAAACCAGAGCTGCTCCATGCCTGCCCCTCCCCCTGCCCTCCCCCACCTCCCCATCCCAAACCTCTTCCCAGCTTCCGCTACGTTGCTCTGTGGCGAAGGTGACTTGTGCAATCACTTTTAAAAGCATCATGATTTTTAAAAGCAGGAAAATGGGGGCCATGGGGAGAAGGACGGGTCGTGGCCGGGGCCTGTCACGGAGATGGGGCATGATGTGCGCTGCTGAGCTCTCCCTAAGCAATTAGCCCCTCCCAGGGGGCTGGTGGACGAGAGTGACCGCTGCTGAGACACCGGCGTTCACCCTGCACTGCCCAGGCCAGGCCCCGCTGCTCGCCGCAAGCACTCGGTCCTGGGCCCTGTCATCACCCCACACAGGGCTCCGGTGGCTCACGCCTGGATCCCAGCTCCTCCGGAGGCTGAGCCCCGAGGACTGTGATTCAAAGCCAGCCAAGGCGGGGAAGCCTGGAAGACTCTCATCTCCAACCAAACAGCAAAGAGCCAACGTGGAGCTGTGGCTCATGTGGCAGAGCGCCAGCCTTGAGTGAGAATGCTCAGGGACAGTGCCCAGACCCTGAGTTCAAGCCCCCAGCACCCTGGGCAGAGCGTTACCGTTTACAAGGCCCTCACTACCCCACCCACGGCCCCATAATCCAGGAAGGGAAGCCAGGCTGCCCAAAGTCTCAGGCCAACAGATCAACGACAGAGCCAGGTCCCCACCCCACAGCCCAGAGCCCTGGCCCCGGGATGAGCCCCCTCTGTCCTCCCCGTGACGGCGTGATGGTGACTGACACGCCCCCCCCCCCCCCTGCCCGCCAGCTCACAGTCCACGCTCCACCGCAGGGCCCGGCCGTGGGGGCGCAGCAGGTCCTGCACGGCTTCCAGCACCGTCTGTAGCTTCTGCTTCTGCCCTGTCTCCGACTGGGTCACCTCGGCCACGTTCAGCTTGCACCCTGCCAGCTTTTCTGCAAGGAGAGGGACGGGGCTGTGAGGTGCAGCCCAGAGGCAGCTGAGGAGCTCGGGCATGCCCCGCCACGGGGCTGGAACAGGGTCCCCAGGCGGAGCAGGCTGAGCCCAGGGGAAGGGGCAGCGCTAGGATGAAGCCTGTGTCTGGGTGGGTACGCAGTCATTTGAGGTGTGGCGCGGAGTGGGTGCTGCACGCCCAGGGCTTGACAGGAAAGGAAGAAGCTGCAATTTGGAGGTCAGCTTGAGCTGCACAGCAAGACCCTGTCACACACAGACAAGACACAAGCCAAGGGCCCCAGCCAAGGGCCAGAGCGTGGCCTGGTGGTAGAGTGCTCGCCTCCTATGCACAAAGCCCTGGGTTCGATTCCTCAGTACCACATACACGGAAAAAGCCAGAAGTGGTGCGTGGCTCGAGTGGCAGAGTGCTAGCCTTGAGCAAAAAGTGTCCTAGGACAGTGATCGGGTCCTGAGTTCAAGTCCCGGGACTGGCTAATAATAATAATAAAGCAAAAGGAGGCCACAGGGGAAGATGAGGACGTCACCTAGCACACAGGGAAAGGACTGGGGAGTGAGGACGCCCCACAGGCTCCCCAGAGGAAGAGAGCAGTCCCGTGTCTGCCTGGCTGCACGGCAGCTCCCGCGCTCCCGCTCTCTGCTCTCCACTCTGGAAGGATTGACAGGGCAAGGGCAGATCTGGTCAGAGATTCCCTGATTCTCCTGTTGCCGTTTCCAGAGAGCCTCGATAAGCGCTGCCACGCTCACTCAGCAGCCCCACGGGTGACCACGCCGCAGCCCAGCTCCTGACTCAACTTCCTCCAGGGAGGGCAGTGATAGGACTGGGGACAGCTGCGACTCCAGCGTTCCCCTCAGGACACTGTGTGGCACAGCAGGCCCGCGGGGCCTGGGACCTCCTCACACTTCCAGCCACTGGGTCCCTCACAAGGGTGGTGGGTGGGCTGCCGGAGTCAGGCAGGCAGCGGGGGGCGGGGGGCGCCCCAGGCCACCAGGACAGGGCCTGCAGGGATGAGCCTGCTTCCACAGTGCACCCCACCCGGGCTGAGGGACGGGAGGACTGGTGCAGCCACCAGCCTCTCTCTGCAGCAGAGGGCGGGGGCTCTGGGGGGACCCATCCTCGGTGATACTCCAGTTCCAGTGCTCCCTCTTCCTTCCGCACCCCGCCACCTCCTCCAGGCTCCCCTCCCAGGCCTCCCTGGCCCAGCAGCCCGCCCTCTGCCCCTCATGGTGGTGCTCTCCCCAGCCAGGCCAGGCCCCACCCTCTCGTCGCCGGGTCCCCAGGCCCACACCGGGGTCCTCCACGGGTCCTCCACGGCACCCTGGGCTCCAAGCCACAGATGGCAGCAGAACTGACTCAGAAGGCCCCTGACCCACACATACCACAACTCATGTAACACGCTCGGAGCAGAGCCCGTGCCCAGGGCACCCCTGCGGGCTGCCAGAGCTCCGTCCGCCCTCCCAGCCCACCCTCTGTGCATCCCCCTCAGCCCTCCCCGTCCACTCCCTCCCGCTGAGCGCTGCCTTCTTTCACCCCTCACTTGGGCCCAGGCCTCCGTCCTTGGCAAGGCCACGGCCCCACCATCCTGGCGTGGCTCTTGGAGCCCACTCACTGCCTGCTAGGGCAGGACCATCACCATGGTCAGCCCACTCCCCTCTCACCAGAAGACAGCTGCGGGGCTGGGAACCCTGGCCCTGCCCCGGGCCGCCCGAGGTGAAGGCCGTCCCCTGGGGCCAGGGGCACTCACCCAGAAGCTTCTGGAGCACCTGGCCGTCATACAGGTCTTCCTCCAGCTGCTTCACGATGATCCGCTCCTCCACCAGCACGTCGTTGACCCAGTCCAGCAGCGTCTGGGGAGAGGCGGGCGTGGGGACGGGAGGACAGGTGTGGGGACGGGAGGACAGGTGTGGGGACGGGAGGACAGGTGCAGGGACAGGCCATGAGCAGCACCCCTGCCAACACTGTGTCAGTCACAATAGCCTAGTGGCCACGGGGTGAGACAGGTGTCCCTCAGTCTACACTAGACCCGGGAGACCCCAAGGAGCCCTGCTGAGAACAGCCGGGCCCTGCTCTTCCTCCTGGGATGGCGGGAAGCCTGGGCAGGGCTTCATGGACCCCTGGACATGGGGTGGACACGAGTGCCGCTGCCCAGAAGACGCTGGACGCCCTATCCCCCATCGGCACCAAGACACAGTCACCCAGTGACCCCTCCTGGACCCATGGTGGTGGGTTTCCAGCAGCCGTCCTGCTGGTGGCTGCGTGTGGTGGGGGTGAGGATGACAGCACACCCGCCCGGAGCCGGGGTCACCCAGCCTCTGCTGGTCAGTCCCTGTCCTGTGCGGATTCAGCTCATGTGAAGCCCAGGGTCCCCCCCAGCCCCCTCCTGCTCCGGCCTGGCCCCTTTCATGGTCTCGGAAAGGCGGTTTTGATCCTGGCTGGTTACGTGACCTGCCAGCCTCAGCTCCACCCTGCTTTGCTTTTCCGAGAGAGAGAGAGAGAGAGAGAGAGGAGAGAGAGAGAGAGAGAGAGAGAGAGAGAGAGAGAGAGAGAGAGGGAGGGAGAGAGAGACAGAGAGAGAGAGACAGAGAGAGAGACAGAGAGAGGGAGGGAGGGAGGGAGGGAGGGAGGGAGAGAGAGAGAGAGAGGGGGAGGGAGAGAGAGAGAGAGAGAGAGCGAGCACCTGGCTCAGCAGGTCTGTCTCCAGGCCTTTTGTTCCTGTGCTGACCTGGGGTCTGAACTCGGGGCCTGACTGCGGTCCCTGATCTTTTGTGCTCTACCACTGGAGCCACAGCTCCACCTTGGTCATTTCTGGTGGACATCTGGAGATGAAGTCTCACCGGTCTTCTTGTCTAGGCTGGCTCTGAACTCTGGGACGACAGGTGAGAGCCATGGGCACCTGGCTTCAGGCTCTCCATGTTGTGCCACCCCCCGCCCCCCTGAGAACCTGGTTCTGCTCCCCAAGCCCCTTCTCCCCCTTACCCCTCCATTCATTCCCGGCACACTGCAGCCCCACGTGGCTCCTTCCTGCGTGGCTCGATGGCTGTCCCACAGCCCGGGCCACTGCTCCCTCCCTCCCACCACACAGTGCCGGGGCCACGTGTGCCTGGGGCTCCTCTCAAACCTAAAACAGCCCCGCCCCCAGCCCTGCCCACGATGCCTGATCCCCAAAACAGTCCCTGACCCCCAGCCCTGCCCATGACACCTGATCCCCCAAACAGCCCCCACTCCCCAACCCTGCCCGTGACACCTGAATGCCACCAAAGAACACAACCTCGAGCACACACTGGGCCCGTGGCTGGCAGGCCGTCCCCTGAGGACAGCTGCCTCCTGTCCTCTCCATCGGCCTGCCCGGCCTCCTGGCTTCTCCCTGCTCCCCAAGCCCCGTGGCCTCCAGCGCCATCTCCACCCAGAACCCTGTGGCTTACACAGACACCTCCCTGGGGGCTTCCTGAGCACCGACCCCCCCAAGCCCTCCTCTTCGGGGGGAGCCGGGCATCTCAGGAGCTGCCCCCTCGCCCCCATCACTCCAGACTGGATCCAGCCCCACCTCCCTCCAGCTGCAGCTCAGCGCGCTGGCCCACACTCAGCCCCAGGGGCTCAGGACCTGCACACAGGCAGTGCCAGCCACCCGATGCCCCTCCTCTGGGCCTGGACAGCTCCTGTGGGCACACGGCGTCTCCCAGCTCTTCATTCATCGACCTCTGACCCCTCCACACTGACCATACCCCACACCCCACACTTAGGCTCTCACAGCTCCCTGGCCTCCCTTAACACAGGCCAGGACCCTTGGGGTGCCAGCGCCCCCTGCTGGGCTCTGGGAAGGAGGGAGGCAGGTGAGTGGTCCCAGGCACAAGGCAGAGGGAGCAGGGATGCAGGGAGGCCCCAGGGAGCCCGGGGAAGAGCTGGCTGGTCCACACTGGGTGCCAAACCAAGGGTCACCACCTCTGGCTATGGCTCCCGTCAGTCTCCTCTTGGCGCACTTGGCCCCAGACATACTGACGAGGTCCATGCAAACCACAGGACCTTTGCCCCTGGTATTGGTCTATTGGCCATGCTCTTTGCTCAAGTGCAAAGGGAGAGAGGAAAGAAGCAGGAGGATGGAAGCTGGAGGCAGGATGTAGATAAAGACCAGGGGCAGGAGAGGCAGGAGGCCGGAGGCAGAAGACAAACGGAATCAAGGGAGGCTGGCAGTGGAAGGCAGAAGACTGGTAGAGGCCTGGGGCAGTAGAGGCAAGAGGCTGGAGGCAGGTGGAGGCAGGTAGAGGCTGGGTTCGCAGGCAGGGTATTCCCAGCCCCTCCACAGCCTTAGCTTCAGCCAGAAACCATATTGTTGCAGCCCGCTTTCTTCCAGGCAGCAAGAGAAGAGACAACCAGCGCTTAAAGTCTGGAATTTGCTCCTGGGAACACCTGTGCCGGGAGAGGTGGCGTGGCTGCCCCGATGGCTGTGCCCTGAGCCTGCCCACATCGCCTCAGATGCTCTGCCACCCATCCCATCCGTCACGCGGCCTCCCACGGGGACGTGCGGTCCCCACGCCAACGCCGGGGCTCGCACTGGCATCCTAGCCACTCAGGAGGCTGAGGTCACGGACCACTGTTCAAAGCCAGCCCTTGAGGGAAAGTCTTGAGACTCTTATCTCCAATTCACCACCAAAAAAGCCCGAGGTGGAGCTGTGGCTCAACGGGTGGAGCGCCAGCCTTGAGCAAAAGAGCTCAGGGACAGAACCCAGGCCCTGAATTCAAGTCCCGGGAAAACACACACACATACACGTACACACACCCCAAAGCAGCTAGAAGCAAATGTGAGGCCTAAATTCAAATCCCAGTCTGGTCACAAAGCAGAAAAGCAGGTCCCGCTGGCCAGCGGCCTGGCCCAGCCGCACGGCTCCAGGCGGGCTGGGGATTCCATCACCGCTCACCCTGCACACAGGGCCCCAGAATAGAACCCTGGGCACCAGACCCCCTCACCTTGACCAGCTCTTTGAATTTGGGGTCCTCCCGAGATGTGGGGTCGATCATCGTGCGTTCCTCATTCTCCTCTGCGGGGACCAAAGGCCACCGTTGGCATTTCCTCCTGCCCCAGCAACATGGTGACCAGCACAGCCCGCGGGGACCGGAGGCCGGGGGCTCCTCCCTCCCATTAACCAGCAACCAGAATGAGGTTGAACCATGGCTCAAGTGGTAGAGCGCAGCCTTGAGGGGACAGCGCCCAGGCCTCGAGTTCAAGCCCCGGGACCAGCACACAGACGACAGAAACCTGCCAGGGGGGACAGGCTTCTCCTCGAGCCTCTGACCATGGCCTCCACTAAGGCCGGGACCCCCAACACCCACGGTGGGGTCCCACCCCAGGCCAGGAGCCCCGAGGAAGAGGGCAGGGGCAGGGGCAGGGGCAGTACCAAGCTGGGTGTCTTCTGGGTGGACGTCCGCCGCAGCCGGGGCCATCGGGGAGTTGATAGCGCTCTTGCCTTCCTCCTGTAGGTCACTCACTACCCAGCAGAAAAGAGAAACGGGGTGAGTGTGGAAGACGCGGGGCGGGGGAGGCCTCAGGCAGTGATCCGTGAAATGGGGTAAACAACGACTGTTTAAATTTGTTCCAATATTTAGTATTGCAACATTATCTGTAATGCCCATATTATTCTACTGATGGACACTCAAAGTTTTCCAGCTAGCCCCTCCCAAAAAGCTCTGTAGCCACACTTGTTAAACTCGGTTTGAATTGGTGCTGGTTCTCAGTCTGTTTTGCTGTGTATGACCACACTTGTCAGATGCTGGCTGTATATGACTAGGTATTTTTCTTTTTTTTTTTTTTGCCAGTCCTGGGCTTGAGCTCAGGGCCTGAGCACTGTCCTTGGATTTTCTCAAGGCTAGAGCTCTACCACTTGAGCCTCAGCACCACTTCTGGCTTTTTTCTACGTATGTGGTACCGAGGAATCGAACCCAGGTCTTTGCGCATGCTAGGCAAGCACTTTAACCACTAGGCCAAACTCCCGGCCCCATGACCAGGTATTTTTCCTTTACCAGGAAAAGTCTGTATTGTTCTTCTGTTCTGGGACTTCCTGCAGCCGGGCCTGTAGTGATTGTAGTGCCGACTTGTCCCACTCTCTCCCCTGAACCCCCAGGAGGCCACTCCTACTGTGCTACCAAATGCTGTCTGACCTGCTTCCTGCCTTGTTTTCCAGAAATAAGCAAAAACACTCACTCTAATTAGACAAGAGGGGGAACGCCTGTGGTTTTCAGGGTTAAAAGGAGCCTCAGGGTGGTCTCACGCCTGTCAGGAGGCTGACGTCTGAGGCTCGAGGTTCAAAGCCAGCCCGGACACAAAAGGACCTGAGACTCTTATCTCCAGTGAACCTCTAGAAAACAGGAAGTGGGGCCTGGCTCAAGGGGTAGGGCGGTAGCCTTGAGCTGTAGAGCTCTGGGACAGCACCCAGACTCGGGGTTCAAGCCCTATAACCCACAAAAAATAGAGGAGCCCACAGAGGCAGCGTGCGTGGCATTCTGATATCCCTGCCTCGGTGTCCCGTTCTGCATCAGCCACTTCTAGCTCAATAATAACACATCTTTCCATTCCCAGTCGTGGTCTCATTATTCGTCCCCAGAACAGTATCTACAAGCAGAGCTAGGAGGGGCCCCAGGCCACCCAGCAGTGGGTGAGCCCCACGCCCACTGAGCGTGCTCACTGCACTCCGCTCGGCTTCCCATGAGAAACGGAGTTCTTCTCTGTGTGTGACCAGTACTGGGGTCTGAACGCAGAGCCTGGGCTCTGTCCCTGGGCTTTGCACACAAGGCTGACATTCTCCCACTTGGGCCCCGGAGCCCCTTCCAGCTTTTTGGTGAATTAGAGACGAGTCGCACGGACTTTTCCACCCGTGCCGGCTTCGCACTGCGATCTTCACAGCTCAGCCTCCGGAGTTGCTGGCTTTACAGGAAGGAGCCAACATGCCTGAAGCTCTTCCAACCAACATTACATTCCAGGGTCCCCCGCCAGCTGCCTCCTGATCCCCCCATCTGCCCATCTGCTTCTGCTGGAACACACAGACTAAGACACAAACGCTTCTAAAGGCTTCTGGAAGTTTCCAACCCCACCTGAGGTGCTCCCAGGACACAGCTCTGAACCAGCTTGGGGACAACCTGCTCTCTGTCCCTGACAAGGACAATGACAGTGGGGGGACCAGGACACTGATTACTGTGGCCGCAGCAAAGACCCTCAGCCCAAAGGAGGAAATACCCCAGGGCCTGTTGACAAAGACGTAGGGGCCACGCGAGCATAAGCCAGCAGAGGAAAGCCCCGAAGACGGGGAAGGCCGAGAGACGCTGCACGGTGGAGGCGCCCCGAGGAGACCGGGCCTGGCGAATGGATCCAGGCACACAAGACAACACTGGCACTGCCCATCCTCCTCTTCACAGAGCTGTGAGCAGAAGCAGAGGAGCGGGCCAGGGGCTGGGGCAGCGCGGGGCCGGCCTGGCTGGTCGTGCTGGACTGGTTTAGAAGGTGAGGCCTGCAGGTGGGTGGTGATGGAGAACGGCACCCTGACTGGCTCACTCTCCTCCCGCCCCTCTCCCGGCCCTCTCCGGTCAGGCAGCAGGCACCGAACTCAAGTGTGTCCCCAGCCTGGACCCTGAGCGGACACCCCGGCTCAGCTCCCTCCCGGCCGCCACCCCCTGTCACTCTCACCCTCCCCTCCCCTCCTCCTCCTCCTCCTCGACCACCACCACCTCTCTCCCAGGCCCAGCCCGCTGCGAGTCCTGAAACCTCCACACCTGGGACTTGTGAGCCAGGAATGTCAGCTTCCTGGAGCCGCCACCCCAGAGTCTCCCAGTGAGCCTGAGCTACTGCTGAGGTCTCCTCTCTCAACTCCTTTTCTCTTTCTGAGCCTAACAGATGGCAGGGTTGGCTGTGAACACAAGCAGGCTTATTCCGCTGTTATTCCTCTGGCGGCATGCTTTAAAATGGCACACACTAAAGTCTACATATAGTTTACCAGAATATGTTTTTAAGTGGGGGCTGCCCTCTCCCAGAGCGCAGCCTTCTAGACACATGCCAGCCCTGCGCCACCACCGGGCCAGGGCCCGGGGCTCCAGGCTGGCCTGGGGGGAGGCGGGGCTGGGATCCAGGTGTGCGCCTCAGTTATCTTTCTTCTTTTCTTTGTTTTGGTCAGTCACGGGGCTTGAACTGGGCCTGGGTGCTGTCCCTGAGCTCTTCTTCAGCTCAAAGCTGGAGCTCTACCCCTTGAGCCACAGCACTACCTCCTGTTTTCTGGTGGTTAATGGAAGAGTCCAACGGACTTTCAAGCTGGGCCTGGCTTTGAACCTTGATCCTCAGATCTCAGCCTCCTGAGTAGCTACGATCGCAGCTGGGAGCCACGGGCGCCCAGCCGTACCTGGTCATCTTATCCCAAAACCTTGACCGAAGCTCTGAGGAATGCATTAAACTCCTTCACAGTGAGCTGGTGGGTGCTCTGAGGCCCCGCTGCCAACCTCTGAGAAGGGGCTCAGAGGTCCCACTGGGGCACCAGGCCAGCCTAGAGACCAGACCAGACCCGGCTCCAGGGAACTCTGATGAGCACCAGACAACAGACCTCAATCCTGCAAGGATCCTGGCTTGCAGAGTGGGCCACACACAAAGCCCCCATGCCAAGAGGAGGGGACACAGCCAGCAGACCCCAGGCTCCCCAAGTGGGGCTGAGGATTGCCCCCCACCCCCCCCAGCCCATGGGGGTGATGAGAGAAACTCTCTAGGGAAGAAGGAGGAAGAAGGGAGGAAAGGAGGAATGGAAGGAGAAAAGGAGGAATGAGAAGAGGGGTGGGAGGGGAGTAGGAAGAGAAAAGTAGAGGGAGGCAGGGAAGGAGGAAGCAGGGAGACCAGGAGGAGGAAGAGGGGAGAAAGCAGCAGTGGCCAGAGGGGAGGCTGGAGAGGATTAGAGGAGGAAGGGGGGAGGTGGGAGAGGAGAGCCCAGATCACAGATTCTAATTCCTTGCCAGGCTGGGAGCCGCCTCCACCAGGAAGCCTCCAGGATGCTCTGCTCCTGCTGGGTCTCCTCGGCCTACCTGCCTCACCCACCCGTGCAATCCTCTCTTCTCTGGACCCCCTGTCCAACGCACAGCAGGTCTAGAGAACCAGCAGAGACCGGAGTAGGGACTGAGATCCTAGCACCCAGCTGCTGGGCTGGGACAAGAGTGAGCTTCACTGCTCTGTGCCTCAGTTTCCACCTGTGAGGGGGACCTGCACCCTGCCCCTTCCCCTACTTCCTCCAGGGACAAGGCAAGATTTAAAGGACCGGAAAAACACAAAGACAGCACCCCCACCCTGAGTGGAGGCACCGAGGCCTAGAAGGGTAGGGAGGACTGGCACCGGGCACTGGCACCACCCACACAGGGCCCACTCCCCAGGCGCTCCCTCATTCTCATTCCTTTACATCTTTCCCTTTGTGCCATCCCGTTTCTTTCTTTATTCCCAGGCTCTTTCAAAAAATAAGAAATAAAAGGCTTTGAGGCAGCTTTGTGTCTGCTTTGACGTTATCAGAGAAACAGCCAGCCAGCGGGCGGCCAGCCCTGCCCTCCGCGGAGACCAGGGACGCGAACGGAGAGGAGGGGCAGAGGGGCCCTACCCCAGCTCCTACAAAGATGGGGTGCAGGAAGCTGGGGGACAGTGAGGAGGTCGCTGTGGGGGCCAACAAGGACACAGGGCCTGCCGCCTGGCCTGGCATCACAGAGAACAAAGATCACAGGAAGATCAAAGAGAAGACTCCAGAAGGACGACAGCGCTCACAGTGCTCACCAGTTCCACATATCAAACAGCAGGGCTTAACTCCAGGGAGGACAGCCACAGGGGCGGGGGGGGAGGGCCCTCGGTTCTCTCTGGGGGAGGGCAGCGAGGCCTTCAGGAGGGAGGCTGCCTCCGTGGAGACTTTGTCAGCCAGACCCACATCCACCGGCCCCAATTCCTCTGAGTCTCTGAGAGACACAGCAACTCTACGTCTCGGCTCCCCAGCCCCGCTGCGAAGGAACCCCAAAACAGCTCTGCCAAAAAGAGGCATTCGACGGGGCCACTGGAGTAATGAGAGCTTTTTTTCTTTCATTTTTGTGCCGGTCCTGGAGCTTGAACTCAGGGCCAGCATGGCAAAACAAGACACCCCCCCCTTTTCGTCAATGGTGGGGTTTGAACTCAGGGCCTGCGTTCTTTTCATTAAGGCTAGTACTCAACCACTTGAGCCACAGCACCATTTCTGTTTTTCTGGTGGTGTTTGGAGAGAAGAGCCTCACAGACACTGCTGCCCAGGATGGGGTGAACCAGGACCCAAAGATCTCGGCCTGCGGAGGAACGAGGTTCAAGCCACGAGCACCCACTGAAACAAGAGCTTTTAATTAATTCTCCAACCCCATCTACACCTAAAGGTCATTTCTTCACAGGAGTTATAACTGAGTGGAATAATTCACCACCAAGAAGGTCTGATAAGTGGGTCTAAAAATCAATCCAATCGTGCTTTGTGCCAGGTGCCAGGATCACGCCTGCGATCCCAGACACCCAGGAGACTGAGATCTGAGGACGGGCGGGGAAGCCAGCCTGGCAGGGAAAACATGAGACACTCGCCTCCAATTAATCACCAAAAACCCAGAGGTGGGGCACTAGCCTTGAACAAAAAGCTCAGGGACAGAGCCAGGCCCTGAGGTCAGGCCCCAAGACTGGCACAAGCACGCACGCGCACACACACTGGCCCAGGAACTCTCCCCTCCATGCCAGCTCCCCGCCATGGCCAGTTCAAATGCACATCCTGTCCATGTGATCTGCCCATTTGACCTAGCTAGCCTTTCCAGAACCTTCTGTCTCCCTCTGACCAAACCAGCTCGCCCACCCTCCACCCCGCACCCCAGCTGGACACCCGGCTCCTTCAGATCTCAGCCCGGCCTGCAGCACGGGGAGCTGGGCAGCAGTGGCCGCCAGCAGACACGGGGCTCCTGGCAGCAGCAGGGTAGCACCGGGCCTGACCGCGTGCTGGCCATGGGTGTGTGCCCGGAGAAGGGGCCCAAAGGGTAGCACGGCCTCATTCCTGCCTCATTCCTGGCTCCATCGGATGCACCTGAACAGAATTCATGGAACCAAATCCCAGACACCGCAGTCTGACTGCCCGGTCAAAGCAGCCTCCCCTCCCAGCTGTGCTGGTGATATGGGCAGCGCCCCAGGGCAGGTGACACGGTCTCCCCTCTCCACAAACACGCCCGATCTGCCCAGAGGGCCTGGAACTCCCCACCCAGTCCCCCGCGTTAGACCAGGCCCGAGAGGCTGCCTGGAGCACAACTGGACCCCAGCAGCCCAAGGCAGAGGGCTTGCACACTGCCTGGCCAGAAGGTGAGGGGCACTCCTGAGAGGCTGGGAGGCGGGAGGGAGGGGGAGGGAGGGCTGCTGTCAATCAATGCTGGCCTTGGCTCTCCATCTCTTATCAACAGCCACCACACAGCCTGCAGCTGCTGTGCCTACTTCCCCAGCCCCCCAGGACGTCTTTCCTGTGTGCCTCCGCTTCTCTCTGACCCCCACACACCCAGTAGTCCCTGCATCACGTCACCCCATCCCTTGGCAAGCCCTGGCGTGAGCTTCTGCTCCCTTGAATTCTGGGCCTGTCAAGCAGCTGTAGGTGAGTGCACTGGAGTCACCACACAGGGAGAGCAGGACACAGAAGGCGGGAGAGGGAGCCCGGAGTCTGGCCTAGTGGTTCAATTCCTCGGTACCACATACATAGAAAAAAGTCAGAAGTGGTAGAGCTCTAGCCTTGAGAAAGCCCAAGGACAGTGCTCAGACCCTGAGCTCAAGCCCAGGACTGGCAAAAAATAAAATAATAATAATAATAATAAATAAGAAGGAGAAGAAGGCAGGACGGGATGGGGACACCAAAGGACAACCCTCAAATAAGCAGATGTCAGCATGGCACCATGGCTGTAATCCCAGCTGCCAGGAGAACAAACACTTCAGTATCTGGGCCCGGAGTTCAAGTCCCAGTACTCACACATACACACTCAAACCCAACAACCATCCAGGCAGGCCCTCTCCCGGTGTGTGCTGGCCTCTGTGAGCCAGGCCGTCTGCTGGCAAGCTGGCAGGAGGGAACCCCTGCCCCCCTCCAGCAGCGGGATGTGGGGAGGGGTGCACCCTGCTGGCGGCTGGGCTCCATGAAGCCGAAACAGAATCCCCCACAGGGAAAGTCAGCTGAAGGCAGCCAGCTCCGGAGCTGTGGAACTAACTTGTGTTAATTAATCTGATCATCCACGTCCCACATGTACCCAGGGAACTCCAAAGCGTGCACTGCTGAGAAAATAAGAAGATTAAATCATTAAACCATTAGGAAAAAAAAAAAATGGACTCCTCTGAGCACCTGGCTGGGCAGGGGTGTGGAGCGTCAGAGCCACAGCGCCCTCGTGTGGCTGGTGGCCGCCTCTACCCACAGCGCAAGCTCGTAGAGAATGAACGGCCAGGAGCAGGCGGCGTGGTGGGTGCTAGAGGCCACTGGCCTGGGTGCCTCTGCTCATACGAGGACTCTCAACAGCCAGCTCCATCCTTCGGGGGCCACGACCTGTGGGTCCTCCCTGGGGGAGGCGGCCTCAGCGTGAAGTCTGAAGGTGGCTGGCTAGCCTGCCCCCCCACCCCATCCCAGGCACCTGCCCTGGCCAGCGTGACCACAGGGCCCAGGAGGGGGATCTCAGGCCCCACACAATGAAGCCCAGGCAGTGGCCTGAGGTGAACAAGAGCTGGGAGGGGGCGTGTCCTCCATCCAGCAGTTTGAGGAGCCAAGAAAGTGCAGGACGGTAACTTGAGCGGGTGCAGGGGCTGCTGGAGACCCCGGGAGGAGAGGGGAGACACCCCTGGCTGCTCCAGGAAGGCCTACACGCAAGGCTGAGTGCTGGCCGGCTCCAGGGGCAGGGAGGAGCCCAAGTCCCTTGGCTTCTCTGTAAGTGGCTGCCTTCCAGACACACGGCCAGCAGGGCTCTGCCTCCAGCCTGAAACTGAACCATGCACCCCACCTACTGGGTGTCTTGGGATTTCCCAAAGTGAGTCCCCAGCCCAGAAGTCCAGGGGCAATGGGTGGGAGAGTCACTCATGTCCACAGGACTGCTGGGGGCCTTGACTACACTGACAGCCTGGCGACTCGCCCAGCGGAGCTCACCTAGCACAGACCACGCTCTCCAGACTCACAGCAGAGGGGATCCTCCCCAGGCAGGCCAGGGTCCCGGGCTCTGGGCCCATGACTAAGAAGGGCAGGACAGCAAGGCTGGGTACGCAGTGTGGCTGCACAGAGTGTGACTCAAGAGGACCAGAGACACCCCACCCCCACCCCCACCCCAGCCCTAGGAGGCTAAGCTTGGGCCCAGGTCAGGTCCGGCCTAGGTGCCGGCATCTACCTGGGCAAGGCCAGCCCATGCCAGCACAGAGGCTGGGGCAGCCAGATGCTGAAACTGGACACAGACGGACAGATGGACGTACAAACAGACAGGTAGACAGGCAGACAACTCACTGGCCAGGAGGTGCGACTGGGGCAGGGACCACGCGCTGCTGCTGCTGCTCTGTGGAACTTCCCGTGGCCTCTGTGGCTGCAGGGCTGAGCACCATGACTCACTGTGGGGAGCCGGGGCCCTGATAAGCCTCCGACCGCAAGCCCGCTATCTCCACTGCCCGCCTGGCTGCCGGATATGGCCAGCCTGCGCTGGACAGTGGTGGGGGGCCATCTCTGCAAGACCCAGCGAGACTCAGCTGCCAGTGGGGTGGGAAGGCCTCTGAGGAAAGGGGGGAGGGTCTGTGGCAGTGCCCCATGTGGTCCAAGCAGGTGATGGGGTCACAGTGCTGGTGGCAGGGCTGCGTCTCCAGTTGTCAGCTCACAGCAGACCCACAACCAGTGCCCAACAAGTGCCACCTCGTCTCCAGGACAACAAGAACCAAATGCAGAAACAGAGACGCCTGCGCACAGCGGGGGGCGGGGTACTGCCTCCGCAGCAGCAAGAAGGTTCCATCTTGGTTTTGGTTGTATCTCATCATCCTCATCCTCATCAACGTGCTTGGGGGGCGCTGAGACATAGGCCAGGCTGGCTTTGATCTCGCCGCCCCCAGCCTCCACTTCTCAAATGCTGCGACTGTTGGCACACTCCACCACACTTGGCTCTCTCTTTTTCTTTGCTGTTCTTTCTCTTCCTTCCTATCTCTTTGGCTTTTCTTTTCTTTTTCTTTCCTTTCTTTTCCTTCCTTCCTTTCTTTTTCTCTTCCTTCCTTCCTTTTTAACATTTTGCAAAGGCCCAAAGTCCATGTCAGGACGGGGGCTCAGTCAGCCATGCACCTA
The DNA here is from genome assembly GCF_031878675.1 of Megascapheus bottae. Classification (NCBI taxonomy): domain Eukaryota; kingdom Metazoa; phylum Chordata; class Mammalia; order Rodentia; family Geomyidae; genus Megascapheus; species Megascapheus bottae. The sequence goes on along the minus strand of NC_143510.1, from coordinate 93,629,218 downwards.
GTCTGGCGCATGCATGGATCAAGCCTAGGAACAAGGAAAGGAAGAGACAAGCCATATCCAAGGACCTAAGTGGAAGCAACATCAAATATATAATAAGACTGGGCACAGAGGGGCACAGAGGTGCCCACAAGTAATCCAGGGGGGTGGCAGTGTGGACCCCGTCTGGGTTATATAGCCAGACCATGTCTCAAAACAGCTCGTGCCAGTCGCTGGTGGCTCCCACCTGTAATCCTAGCTACTCAGGAGGCTGCAATCTGAGGATCACAGTTCAAACCCAGTCCAGGCAGGAAAGTCCCATTAGCCAGCAAAAAGCCAGAGAGCAGGTCTGGCCCAAGTAATAGAGAAATAGCCTTGAACAAAAAAGCCAACGAAGCTGACCAGGCTGGGATCTGAGGACCACAGTTCAAAGCCAGCCCGGGAACTAAAGTCCATGAGGCTCTTATCTCCAATTCACCACCAGAAAACCGGAAGTGGTGCTGTGCCTCAAGTGGTGGAGCGCCAACCTTGAGCTGAAGCGTTCAGGGACAGCACCCAGACCTGGAGTTCAAGCTCCATGACCAACCCCCCCCCCCAAAAAAAACTAAGGGGTAGTGCACTGACCCTGAGTTCAAGGACAGGGACAGCAGCCTGCACACAGCAGGCACTCCATAAATGCCTGCCACCTGATGGATTTCGTTTCTTTCTAGCAGCTTTAAGCAAGATAAGAGTCGTCCTTTTAAGAAAGGAGAGAGCTGGTGAACAACTCAACACTTCTGGTCTGGACAGACTGACCCTTCAGGAAGCACAGCCAGGAACTGCCCTGCCCAGCCACGGGGCGACACGTGGAGAAAGCGCCTACCTCAGCCCCTGCCTCACAGAAGGAGGGCGTCCCCCCCAGTCTGGCCTGGTATCCACACACTGCTCTCCCTGCTCAGGCACACCTTGCCATACCTTGCCCTGGCCCAGGCTGAGGACCCCACGACGCAGACCCAGTCAGGCCTAGGCTGCACCTCACAGTGGGCTCTGAGGAGCAGGAATGCTGGCTCTGGGGGCCCCCCAAGTGCCTGGCCCACCACTGTGCACCCCACCAGCTAACCTCAGCTCAGCCCATTACTCCTGCCTGCCTGTTTGAAGGTCTTCTATGGACAGAGGTTCCAGCGGGCACTGTAGTGCAGTCCCTCAATCCCAGCACTCAGAGGCTGAGGCAGAAGAATCAAAGGTTCAAAGCCAGCCGGGGAACAAAGGGACCAAGATTCTGTCTCAAGACAACATAGAGCCTAGAGCAGCGCTTACGCCTATGATGCCAACTACCCAGGAGGCAGAGATCCGAAAGATTGTATTTCAAGGCCAGAAGGGATGTTCACTAGAGTCCACGTCCATCCATGTCACCTGTAAAAATGGGACTAGAGGCGTGGCTCACCTGGTAGAGTGCTGACCTAGCAAGAGCCTCAGTTCAAATCCCAGTACTACCCAAGGAAAAGAGATGAAAGAAAAGGTTCGTGTCGCCCCGAGTACTGGAACTAAATCTCCTGTGGCAGCATGAACGCTGGTGACAGCCAGGGTCTTGGGCCCGGAGTAGACTCCGTCCCTCCCCACCCCAAGGCACCAACGTCCTTCCACAGACACTGGGCGTGTGCAGCCGGCCCCTCCCGCTACACCAGACCGCCCCAACCTCACAGAACTAACAGGACACCCTCTCTCCTGTTCACTGTGGAAACCCAGAACAACTTGGCGGGACCATGAGTGGGGCCCACCAGCCACAGGTCACAGCCGCTCTGAATCTGCCCGCATGCTTCCTCCGCTCTGAGCACCTTGAGTGCAGCCTGGAGCCCGGGCCCGCCTCCAACCTGGAAATGAACCTTCACTGATGCAGGGTGTGATGGGGTGATAGGGATGAGGGGGGCTGGGCTGGGGTCCCTCTGGGAAGAGGATCACGGGGACCTGGACACATGCAGAGGTCCAGGCCTCCCCTCCTCCAGACTTGGCCCCCAGCCGCCCTCCTGGCCCCCACTGGCTTCCAGAGCCATGTCCCCGCAGCCTTCCCGCACTCCACTGCTCCCAATCCCAGGGCCGGGACCCCTCCCTGGACCCCTCCCTCCCACCAAGGCCCCAGGCCTCTCCTCCTCTGCCTCTGGTATTTTCCCATACTTACTCACAAGTTCTCTTAAGCAGCTCCTCTTGCTTTACAGTCATTTCATTAGTTTTAGAACCAAATAATCCCATTATAGAGGGCTTGATTAGCTCATAAAATTATGTGCATGCTGACAAATATTTACTGAGCAAGCTGTACCCTGCCTGGTACATTACCCTAAGAAGAAATAATTTAGTTAGCTAATGATCTCAAATCCTTTCGTCTCCTTTTGTCTTAAATGTGTTTAATTTTCCCACAAGGGGAACACACACCTCCCAACAAGCCACTTCCACCAGGCAGAGACAAGCAGTAAACCATGAGAACACGGAGCGTGGGGGGTCACACGCCTGTAATCCCAGCACGGCCAGTCTGGGTAGCGCAGTGACACTGCGCTGGCACACAGATATCTCAAGCTCCCTCCACTGCGCACACAGAGTGGTCCAGAGAGCCGCCCAGTGTCATCCAGCGAGCAGGGAACCAGGGTAGACAACAAATGGCTGGCAGACAACCCAGAGCCCCACAGGACAGCACCCCACCCAGTGCTCCAGAGGCCGGAATGGACGGAACACTCGGCCTAGTGGAATTCAACCAGCGGCCACCTCTGTCCTGTGGTGGGCAGGGGCGCAGCCAGGCAGCTCAGTGCTGCCACCTGCTGTTTCTTCTTAGAGACACAACCCCGCTGGTGCCCTGGTTGACTGCGGCGGGTGTCTTAAAGGCTCCCCCCCCACTGTAGTTGGGGGACAGACACAGAGCTCTCCCCACTTGGCTCTGGGCCCCAGGGCCTGCACACGGATGCCCCTGCTTGCTTCAGGAGAGTCCAAAATGGACCTGATAGCCTTTGCAAGGCTTGACACCTGGCAGGTGGGGCTTTGCTTGCTAACCGTGTGTGTGTGCATGTGTGCATGTGTGCGTGTGTGTGTGTGTGCATGTGCGTGTGTGTGTGTGCGTGTGTGTGTGTGTGCATGTGTGTGTGCGTGTGTGTGTGCATGTGTGTGTGTGTGTGCATGTGTGTGTGTGTGCGCGTGTGTGCGCGTGTGTGTGTGTGTGCGTGTGTGTGCGCGCTGGTCCCGGGGCCCTGGGAACTATCCTTTAGCTTATCTGCTCAAGGCCAGCCCTGTGCCATTTAAGCTGCAGCTCCCCTGTCAGCTTTGGACTGATGAACTGGAGATAAGAGTGTCACACTTTCCTGACCTAGGTGCTCAACCTCAGCCTTCTGGGTAGTGAGACTTCAGGTGTGAGCACCACACTGGCTTCTATGCTTTCTTCTTGTTCCATAGAAGTGGTGCTTGGGATCTGGTATAGTGGGGGCCTCACTGCTGTCCCGGCCTCCTGATGCCCCTAGTGACAGTCCCTTGGTGTGACACATACATAAACTCGGTGGAAACTAGACTCTCCTAACCACCATGGGTGAAGGAGGGAGAGGGAGGGGGGAGGGGAGGAGAAGGGAAGGGAGAGGGGAAAGGAGGGGGAGGGAGGGGAGGGAGAAAGAGAGGGAAGAGGGGAGGGATCAAATTAAACTCAGAGCAAGATGTCCTTCAAATTCCATTAATACCTAAATTGTAATTTATGCCAAAAATAAATCACAGACACCATGTGTGCAGCCTGTCTGCCCGGAGGCAGCCTGGCGTTGCTGTTCCCTGCGGTAACTGGAGAGGCAGCCCAGCACAGCACAGGCTTCACCTACAGACAGCTGCTTCCTGAAGTGTCCAGACTGAAGCAGCAAGCCCTGGAATTACCAAATCTCCGTGCCCTCTCTAACTTCTCAATCACTTGATTATTGGGAATTGCAGGTTTTCCAATGAAAGGCCGTACCGGAGTGGGAATCTTTCAAAAGGACAGGCCGCTTACAGAAATAAGAAACCAGTAAGATAATTTGAATGGAGAAGACAAATCAATGACTGGCTGATTTGTTGGCTAACAAATAAGGGTTAAGAAAAAAACAGTGCCCAGGCCAGGCTCACGCCTGTAACCCTAGCTACTCAGGAGGCTGCGATCTAAGGATGGCAGTTCAAAGCCAGACTAGCAACTAAAGTCCATGAGACTCTTATCTCCAATTAACCACCAGAAAACCGGAAGCAGCGCTGTGGCTCAGAGGGTAGGGTGGTAGCCTTGAGCTCAGGGACAGAGCCCAGGCCCAGAGTTCAAGTCCCATGATCGACAAAAAAAAAAATGCCCAGCTCATTTCAAAAGATCTAACCTGGGCCAGGAGCTTAGCCTGGTGGTAGAGTGCTCATGTAGCATGCACAGAGCCGTAGGTTCAATTCCTCCATTCCACAGACACAGAAAAAGCCGGAAGTGGTGCCATGGCTCACATGTCAAAGCACTAGCCTTGAGCTAACCTTTGGAGGAAAAGATAAATGTAATGTTCAAGCAATGTGATAAAATGATTACATTTGGAAACTAGGGGAGAAAAAAAATGGGCTATCCTCGGTTCCAGTGCCTAAGACACGCCAAAGACACGGAAGGAGTCACTCAGCAGCAAGAGCCGTGGAACAGCCCACCAGGGCTGCCCTCTGCTCCCAGCATGCAGCTGGCTGGCCGGGGTCACCGGCCGCTCCACCAGCCCCGTCACTGGGGAAGCCCAGCATGTATTACAACCCTCCTCGCCGGCCTCCGGCTAGTCAGGAAGCGGAGAGGTGAAGGAAAGCATGGGGCTCTTATCTCCCAGGGAGCAGCAAAAAGACAGACGTGGCGCTGTGGCTCCACTGGAAGATGACCAGACTTGAAGGAAAAAGCTCAAGGACAGCAACCCGGCCCTGAGTTCAAGCCCCAGGCCTGACACTACATAAACAAACAAATGGGTGTTTCCCAGGCTCGGGGCAGTGTGATCCACAGGAGCTCCAGTCACTGGGTGAGTATTTTCCTGAAAGATAAAGTGAAGGCGAGTGTGGCAGGGCTCGCTTCAATGTGCCCGAGCTGTGTGCTCACAAGTGCACAGGGGCCAGGGCCTGGTGTCTGCTGCCTGCCGCCTGCCACAGCAGCGGGCACAGCTCGGGACTGAGCCCTTTCAAACCATCTCAACAGGGCGTTCCCCTAACTTCTGACAAACACCCCTCAATTATTCTGACGGCCAGACAGGAGCATCCACACAGGAAGCAACTCGGGCTGCGCACAAATATTTATTCTGACGAAGACACCATTTCCAAGTAGTGTCTAAGGAGGGGGGTCGGAGGGGGACCATTCCCCTGTGTCCCCCCAAAGGTCAGCAGGATTAGGCTAGGTACCACCGCGACCATCGGGACCGTCTCCATGTCTTTCGGCAGACATGATATTTCAGTAAGCAACACCAGGGCCTCACACCTCCTCAGAAAGCTGAGATCTGAGCATCCCAGTTCAAAGCCAGCCCAGGCAGATACATCCAAGAGATACTTCTCTCCAACGAGACGCCAAAAAAGCCAGAAGTGGAGCTATGGCTCAAGTGGTAGAGTCGCCAGCCTTGAGTGAAAATGCTCTGGGCCAGGCTGTGAGTTCAAGCTCTGGTACTGAAAAAAAGAAGCCTCAGTACAGGTCCTCTCCTGAACGGCAAAACGCACTTTCAAACCCACAGCGACAGAGGCCAGATTTGAAGATTATAACCATTACAATAATCAGAGGAAATTTAAGCCAGCCGCACCCAGACCTTCAGAATCGCAGCTCATCAGGGAGACAAAAATCTGCCACAGGGTCCAGACCACCAAACCACACGTTTTCTTGACAGGGCCAGAGTCCCCTTAAGCCCCAGGGGCTTTGCTCAAAAGAGGCCTGGGGAGGAAGGGATCGGCCCACAGTAGGACAGCAGGGCCAGACTTAGCATGAAGTCCCGGGGTTCAATACCAGCACCAGGTAAGAAAAAAAAAGTCAGTTTGGAAGGTGGTTATGGAATTGTCTCATTTGGCTGGCAGTGTCTGTGCAGACCCTCATGGCTAACACTTGCTACAGAAGATTCTAGACCTGGGAGGGTGGCCCAGAGGCCGCCAGCCTGGGGCAGGACAGGGCTCTGGCCTCTGGAAGCTTCAGTGTAGCTGTGGCTGGCCTGCCCTGCCCCAGGTCTCAAGGGACAGGTCAGGGGTCCCCGCACACGCTTCTCCCTCCAGCAAGGCTGACTAAGGATTCTGGTGCCCTGGCCTCTGTGGGCCCCACACATTAGGTGAGGTTCTGGAGGGGGGGCAATTAGGTGTCCCCAACTATATTTCCAAGGGTCACCGTCAGTCAGGTCCTTTCCTGAGCTCTTGCAGTGCTGGGGCAGACAGCTAGGCCACCCTGAGGAGTGATGCTCATTGTGGGGTACCCCTGCGCCCCTAGCATGCCCCACAGCCTACAACAGGAGAGGACCTTGCTTCTAGCATCCCTCGTCCCAGCCCCCTGACCCCAGCAGCTAGGGTGGGCTGACACCCACAGGCCGGGGGCAGGAGGAAGGTGTCTGATGCCCACAGGCCCAGCCCCACCCCCCCGCCCCGCCCTCAGGGTCCCGGCTCAGGAAACGTCCAGCCACGTCCGCTCTCTCCGGTTCTCCCCAGTCCACCCAGGCTGTCCAACACGGAAGGGAATGAATCGGGTTGCTGCTGGGGGAGAGGGCCAGGAAGCCCCCTGGTCATTCCCTGGCAGACAAGTGCCCCAGCCAGAGCCAACAGAGTTGCCATAGCAACAGGCCAGCAGAACTGCGGGCTTTGCTGCTCCCCACTCGGAATTATCCAAGACCTTGGGGTCACCATTCAGTCTCCCCCTCCCCCACGCACACTCCAGCCCGCCCCTCATTTCTGACTTGGGGACCAATTAGTCAATGTGTCCTTCTGGTTGTAATGGGGCACCCCCACCTTGAGAACCAAAACCAGGGACTTGGCTAGCTCACAGTGATGCCATCTGCAGCTGGCTCCAGCGGTGGTGTGCGACACAGGGGGCTTCTGTAAGTGGCCCCACACCCCTCCGCAAGAGTAGTGTGGGAGGGAGCAGGGCTACTCAGGAGGCTGAGAACTGAGGACTGGGGTTAGAAACCAGCCAGGGCAGCAAAGTCCACAAGACAAATACCATGTAGCCAGCAAAAAGCAGGAAGTCAGGCTATGGCACAAGTGGTAGAACACCAGCCTTGAGTAAAAAAAAAAGCTGAAGACAATACAAGGCCCTGAGTTTAGCCCAGGATGGCGATGTGCGCACGCACGCACGCACGCACGCACGCACGCACGCACACACACACACAGCTGTAGCCATGCAGCACATGACGCATTCTGACTGTTCCATGGAAAAGTTCTTTCTCTGGTTTTGCTGTGCTTCGCACCGGCTTCACCCCCTCCAGGCCTCCCTCGGGCACCACCTCTGAACACGTAGGAGCCTTTCGGGAGCACTGGACCATGGGACTAATCGCTCTTCATGACTCCTGTCCTAGCCCAGGAAGCCAGAGCCCCATCTGCACGTCCCAGGTCCCGATCCGCAGGACCAGAACACTGCACCTCGCCTGTGGGTGCACACTTCACTAGCAATACCGGCAGTCTAGTAGGCTGAGGCTAAGTATCACTGAGCCCAAGAGTTCAAGGCCAGCCTGGGTAACAGAATGGCAGGAGTGATTTAAATGAATTACTGTCCAGAAGCATGAAAAGGAACTAAAATGATTCACACCCCACAGGCAGTGGGGGAGGGAAGGTGGCTGGCTGGAGCACAAGACTAGGAGGGGTCCGTTTTCTGGAAAGCACTCCAGGAACCCAAGAGACAGAGATAAGGCCCCACCCGGAGAACACAACAATCTAATTTAGATAATAAGGTGTGGGGTGGAGGGGCTGGGCCTGGTGTCCCAAGTCTACAGCCCAGCTACTTGGGAAGTGGGGACTGTGCTAGAGCCAGGGCCTAGCAGTTTTAGGGACTTGCTCTGCAGTGGCACCAGCCCTTTGCCCTGGGGGACGCACAAGGGCTGAGCCCAGTGGCCCTGCTGGCCATGCCCAGCTGCGTGGAGAAGCGCCCGGAGGAGAACCTCAGGCCCTGACAGCACGCAGCGGGGCTCGGGCTCAGCTCTGGGGGAAACCCTGGCGCTCGGGAGGCTGGCTAGGAGGCAGGAAAGTCCAAGTCTCATCTCCAATGACATGGAGCTGTGGTGCCAGGCGCACAGTGCCGGCCTTGGGAGGAACAGGCTCAGGGGCAGCACCAGGCTGCGTTCAAGGCCCCTGGAAGGCACAAAAGCAGACAAAAGGAAAAGCCTCCCGGCCCGGCCCGGCCCCGGCCCCGGCCCCGGCCCCGCGCGGCCCGGCCCGCCGCCTCGGCCTCCTTTCCCGGCCGGGGCCGCAGTCCTCCCGCACGGCCTCGGAGGGGGAGCGATGCACGATCCACGGGAGACACCCACACCCGGGGTTCCTGGGCGGGACCCCGGCCCCGCGCCCAGGGCAAGGCGGCGCCCGAGGAGGGGAACCCGGGGCCAGGACAATGGAACATTCCAGCCAGCAGCCCCGGAGCCCCGGAGCCCCGGGGGCGGGCGGCGGGGCGGGCAGAGCCGGGAGGGCAGAGCCGGGAGCCCCGGGAAGAGGCAAACGGGAAGGGCTCCGCTGTCCTGCGCACCCCGCGAGCTGGACTCCGGGGACCCCGGGCCGCGTGCCCGGAGAGCCCACGCAGGCGGGAGGTCACGCGAGCCACCGCCAGGCGGGGCGCCGCGGACGGAGGCCGGCGGGGGACAGCGGCGGGGGACAGCCGCGGGGGCCCGCAGCCCCGGCCGGCCCGGCGCCGCACTCACCCTCCCGCGCCTTCTTCCTCCGGGCCAGCGTGCCGCCCAGCTTGCCCAGGAACGACTCGTCCTTCCTCATCCCGGCTTCGGGGCGGGCGACGCGCGCGCCGCGGACCAGGACCGCCGAGCTCCCAGCTCCGCCGGGGCGGCCAGGGCAGGGAGGGGCCGGGAAGGGGCCGAGAGGGCGCGGCTAGCCTGGCCCCGCCGGGCCAACCCCGCGCCCGCCCCGAGCACACCCAGCCCCGCCCTCCGGGGTCCCCGCCCCGCCCCGCCCCAGGCCCCGCCCTCCAGGACCTGGGCCCGCCCTCCAGGCCCGGCCTCGCCCCCAGGCCCCGCCCCCAGGGCCCGGTCCCGCCCTCCAGGCCCGGCCTCGCCCCCAGGCCCCGCCCCCAGAGCCCGCCTCGCCCCCAGGCCCCCGTCCCCAGGCCATGCGGCCGTCGCTCCGAATCCCCGCCCTCTAGGGGGCCCGGCCACGCCCCTCAGGCCCCGCCCCCAGGGCCCTCCTCCCCACCTGGAGCCCCGCCCAGCCCCCCTCTGGATTCCCGTGGGGGGCCGGGACACGCGGCTTGGTCAGAGCGGCTCCAGCAGGAGGCTCTGGAGCCTGAGGGAGACCTGGCAGGCGGTGTGGGCACCTCGAGGAGAGAGGGAGGGGGGAGGACGGGGGCGGGGGGCGAATCCCACCCAAGTGCACGCGAGTGGGGTCGGGAGGGCAGGGTGGGCGCGGTCCAGGCCGGGCTGGAGGGGACCAGGACACGTGGACATGACTCCAGTGACAGCCAAGGTGACAGGGCTCCCTAGGAGCGGAGAGGAGCAGGGCGGCCGCTCTTCCCCCGTGGGGGGGGGGGGGCACCGCTCCACGCGTGTGCGCATGCGTGCGCGTGCAGCCGCACACCGGGGTCTGAACTCGGGCCTCCTGGCCTCTTCTTTGTTCTCTTGGTCAAGTTCCGGAGCTTTTCCTCCGCTCCAGGCTGGCGCTCCACCTCTTGAGTCGCAGCTCCACGCCCAGCTTTTCATTGGACTTTCCTGCCTGCCTGGGCCAGGGCCGGCTAGGAACCGCCCAGGCCAGAGGGGATGGGCGGGGGGGAGGGGGGGAGGGGAAGCACCCACCCCCTCCTTCACTCCCCCCGCCCCCCTCCCCCGCAGCCAGCACCTGCAGGAGGGGGGGGGGGGGAGAGGCAGCCTGGCCCGAGGCCCAGACCTTTGCTCTCCAGTCCGCCTGGTCTTCCTGCCTTCCCCTCACACCCAGGGCCCCCAGGGCGGGGTGGGCGCCCAGGGAGAGGAGCCTCGGGTAACTCAGCAGGGTTTAATTCTGGAATTTTAGATGTTTTTTCCCCAGTCCTGGGCCTGCGCTCAGGACTTTCTCAAGGCCAGAGCTCTACCACGGGAACCGTGTGCCTATGTGGTACGGAGGACTCGAACCCGGGTGCGCTCCCGACCCGCGTCTTATTCTGTAGACCACAGGTGGCCTAGGTCCCGGGAAGAGCGGACTGGGACGGCAGGAGAGGCGGAGAATCACTCCGGTGTCCACGCTCGCGGCCCCCTCCCCGCGCCTGCGCACGCCTGCACGCCCGTGGCCGCCCTCGTGGCCGCCTCCCCGCGCCTGCGCACGCCTGCACGCCCGTGTCCGCCCTCGTGGCCCCCTCCCCGCGCCTGCGCACGCCTGCACGCCCGTGTCCGCGCTCGTGGCCCCCTCCCCGCGCCTGCGCACGCCTGCACGCCCGTGTCCGCGCTCGTGGCCCCCTCCCCGCGCCTGCGCACGCCTGCACGCCCGTGTCCGCCCTCGTGGCCCCCTCCCCGCGCCTGCGCACGCCTGCACGCCCGTGTCCGCCCTCGTGACCTCTTCCCCGCGCCTGCGCACGCCTGCACGCCCGTGTCCGCGCTCGTGACCTCTTCCCCGCACCTGCGCACGCCTGCACGCCCGTGTCGACGCTCGCGGCCTCCTCCCCGCGCCTGCGCACGCCTGCACGCCCGTGTCGACGCTCGCGGCCTCCTCCCCGCGCCTGCGCACGCCTGCACGCCCGTGTCGACGCTCGCGGCCTCCTCCCCGCGCCTGCGCACGCCTGCACGCCCGTGTCGACGCTCGCGGCCTCCTCCCCGCGCCTGCGCACGCCTGCACGCCCGTGTCGACGCTCGCGGCCTCCTCCCCGCGCGTGCACGCCCATTTCCGCGCTCGTGGCCTTCTCCCCGCGCCTGCGCACGCCTGCACGCCCGTGTCCGCGCTCGTGACCTCTTCCCCGCGCGTGCGCATGCCTGCACGCCAGCGCTCGTGGCCCCCTCCGCACGCGTGCGCACGCCTGCACGCCCGTGTCCACACTCGCGGCCCCCTCCCCGCGCCTGCGCACGCCTGCACGCCCGTGTCCACGCTCGCGGCCTCCTCCCCATGCCTGCACGCCCATGTCCACGCTCGCGGCCCCCTCCCCGCGCCTGCGCACGCCTGCACGCCCGTGTCCACGCTCGCGGCCCCCTCCCCGCGCCTGCGCACGCCTGCACGCCCATGTCCACGCTCGCGGCCCCCTCCCCGCGCCTGCGCACGCCTGCACGCCCGTGTCCGCGCTCCTGGCCTCTTCCCCGCGCGTGCGCACGCCTGCACACCCGTGTCCGCGCTCACGGCCCCCTCCCTGCGCCTGCGCACGCCTGCACGCCCGTGTCCACGCTCGCGGCCTCCTCCCCGCGCCTGCACGCCCGTGTCCGCGCTCCTGGCCTCTTCCCCGCGCGTGCGCACGCCTGCCTGCACGCCCGTGTCCGCGCTCGTGGCCTCTTCCCCGCGCGTGCGCACGCCTGCCTGCACGCCCGTGTCCGCGCTCGCGGCCCCCTCCCTGCACCTGCGCACGCCTGCACGCTCGTGTCCACGCTCGCGGCCTCCTCCCCATGCCTGCACCGCCATGTCCACGCTCGCGGCCTCCTCCCCGCACCTGCAAGCCCGTTTCCGCGCTCGTGGCCCCCTCCCCGCGCCTGCGCACGCCTGCACGCCCGTGGCCTCCTCCCTAAGCACACATGCAAGTCTGCGTCTGCATGCCCCCCCATCACGCATGCGTATATGTCCACACCGCGCGTCCGTGTCCGCCCCCGTGGCCTCCTCCCCGCGCGCGCACGCCCGCGTGCTTGCTCCCATGCTGGAAGCTGGCCAGTGAGTCTAAGACCCGCACACTGGATGGATGGAAGCTGCCCAGCCCACAGAGGGAATGGAGAGCGACTTGGCAAGCCTTGGGGAACAGGGCTGCCGGGCTGGGGAGGTGAAGGGTCCAGGGGCTCTCATCACTCACATGTTCCTGATCTGGAAGCCACAAACAAGCCACGGAAAGATACAGGCAAAGAGATCCAGAAGTTAGTCATTGCCCCTGATGGCAAGTCAGCCCCGCCAGAACCAGTTGGGCTGAGGGCCTCGGCGCTGGCCGGGAGCCGTCACGCAGCCCAGGGGCCGGGGCTGGGCCCAGGGCGTCCCTGTGACGCCTCAGCAGTTCGGGCCTTGGCTACATGGTCAATAACTGATGGCGTGAATACTTCATCAGGGGCTCCCGCTCCCGTGAGCCGAGCGGCGGAGTCCCCGGGGCACTTGCTAGTTGGAACACGGTGGAGGAGCAGGGGTCACAGCCTTCTCTTCAAATGTCATGGCCCAGGAAGGGCTCTTTCCAGAAGGCTCTAGAGCTGCAGCGCCCAGGCCTCAAGCAGAAACTTGTTTTCATTGTGGGTGTGGGTGTGCTAGTCCTGGAGCGTGAACTCTGGGCCTGGGAGCTCCCTGCTGTTTTGTTTTCTCAAGGTTAGAATTCTACCAGTTGAACCACAGCACCACTTCCAGTTTCTTGGGGTTCCTTGGAGATAAGAGCCTCCCGGACTTTCCTGGCTGGGCTGGCTTTGAACCTCCATACTTGGATCTTAGCCTCTTGAGTAGCTAGGATTACAAGTGTCAGCTATCAGTGCCCAGATTCATTGGTGTTTACTTTAGATTGAGAGAGAGAAAAGAGCTCTGCACCCCCATACCTTCCCCACTAGCCAGCCTGTCTGGGGGTTTATCACAACCAGCCACCACTGCAGCCCAGAATGGTGCCCAGAGCCGCAAGCACAGCACAGGCAGAGGCCTAGCTGCTGAGAGGCAGGAGTGGGGATTCGGCACCAGCCTCTGCATGCACCCACCGCTGTATCCCGCGCCAGCACTGACACCCATCTTATCTTCAGGGGATAAATAGGAAAACCATGCCACCGCAGCTGATTGGATCAATTAGAGAAAAGCAACCATTGTGCTCCTGAACAGCAGCTTCCAAGCAGCCAGCTCCTCCTCAGCTTGTGTGGGAACAGGAGCATCTGCCAAGCCTGTGCTGCACGCACCTCATGTCCCACCCGGGGACTCCACTGTTTAGACTCGGGCTCGGCATGGCTCCCACATGCTCTGTCCTAACAGTGGGAGCACGAGCAAACCCAGTGGACAGCCTGAAAGAACAGACAGGGGGTGCCTGCCAGCAGTGGAATCCTACTGAGCAATTAAAGAGAAAGAGAACACAATATCATGATGACCGGGTGTGGTGGCACACGCCTGTAATTCAGCGACCCGAGAGGCAAAGCCAGGAAGATCCGGGTGTGAGGTCAGCCCAGGCAAAAGCACAAAAGGTTACCTGAAAACAAACGAAGGCAACAGAACCCGGTATGGCTCGTCTGCAGAGCAAGTGTGAAGCCTAAGTTCAGATTCCAAATATCACACAATCACGTGCACACGAACATCATGGAGGAAAAAGGTCCAAGGAGTACCAACATGAGCGCACTTACCAAGGGTTCCCCCGGCAGGGGTACCCAAGGGCGGAAGTCAGGCCTGGACGAGGGTGCCATGCAGAGTCAGTCACCCCAGGAGAAGTTTCACCAGCGCACTGCCAGCTGTGTTTATAAAGTAACTGCAAATCAGGCATTAGTGGCTCACACCTGTAATCCCAGCTCCTCACGAGTGCCAGCTTGAGAGAAAAAGCCAAGTAAGAAAAAAACAAAAAAAAAAAAGCCCTGAGTTCAAGTCCTGATACTGTTTAAAAACTAACTTCAAGAAAGTCTTGGAAAAAGGCACGACCAACGAGCGACAGCCCAGGCAAGAGAACCTAAGGGTAGATTGTGTTTTTGTTTTTCTTTTTAGGGGCCCTCGCTGTAGCACGAGCTGCGCTTGGCCCAGCTTGTGTCCAGTGCTGCTTCTTACAGAGACCCCTCCACCACCTCACTACAAGGGCTGAAAGGGTTTTAAAACAGCAAGTGAGCCCAGAGCCAGTGCCTCAGGCCTATAATCCTAGCTACTCAGGAGGCTGAGGCCTGAAGATCACAGTTCAAAGCCAGCCAGGGCAGGAAAGCCTGTGAGACTCTTTATCTCAAATTGATCACCATAAAATGGCTGGAAGTGGAGCTGTGGCTTAAGAGGCAGAGTACTAGCTTTGAGCAAAAAAAGTTCAGGGACAGCACCTAAGTCCTGAGTTCAAGCCCCAGGACCACACACACACACACGAAGAAAAAAGAAACTATATAGGTTGCTTCCTTTTCATATGACTAAAAAGAAGTTGATAGCTCTCAGAAACACAACCAATATAGTAGTGCATGCCTGTAATCCTCACACCTGGGCTTGCTTGGGCTACACATCAGGAACCTGCTCCCTCTCCACCCCCTGGCCAAAAACAAAATGGGGCATCTGTGATTCATGCCCATAACCCATCACAGCTTAAAGCCAGTCTGGGCAGAAAAAAATCCATCTTCAATTAACTACCAAAAAAGCTGGACTGGAGACATGGCTCAGGTAATAGAGCACCAGCCAAGCAGGCAAGCTGAACAAGTGTGCTGCTATGAGTTCAAACCCCAGTAAAAAGGAAAGGCAAAACCAACTAGATATCTAGATGGTAGACATACATGGTGGATGGGTGGGTGGATGGATGGGTGGGTAGATGGATGGATGGGTGGGTGGGTGGATGGATGGATGGGTGGGTGGATGGATGGATGGGTGGGTGGATGGATGGGTGGGTGGATGGATGGATGGGTGGATGGATGGATGGATGGATGGGTGGGTGGGTGGATGGGTGGGTGGGTGGATGGATGGATGGATGGATGGGTGGGTGGGTGGATGGATGGATGGATGGATGGGTAGGTGGGTGGGTGGGTAGATGGATGGATGGGTAGATGGATGGATGGGTGGGAGGATGGATAGAGGCCTCCGAGGGAGCCGAGTGTTTTGCTTGTGTTGCTCTCTGTACACCTCTAAGCAATTTTTTGGCTTCAAGCATGCAGACGTCCCGGGCAGGCTTGCCTGGCTCACAGGTGGAGAAGTGCTTCATTTCCCCAGGGTGGGCTCTAGTGGGTCTTGGTGTGTGCCGGGGAACATACCTGACCTCTCTCACCATCACGTCCGAATGAGCACTGGAGCAGTGTTATTTAATCACTTTGCTAGTCCAGTGATCCAGAGAGCGCCAGACTGCAAGGTGGGGACTCTCACTGCATTTCTGGGCAGACCACCACCCATTTTCTCTTTTCCTACTAGGAAAATTAAGCTCATGGGCACCCGGTGCCCTGAGATGTTTTGCAGATGAACAATGGATAAATAACTTGATACTATCTGCCATTTGCGACGAATTGGTAAAGACTCTTCCCTCAGCTGCACCTGAGCAGCAGGGGCCAGGCCAGCCCAACACGGCCCTAACTGGGCCTGCAGGCGGTTGTCCACAGACACCTCCGCACGGCAGCAAAGGAGCATGCAGTGTGTCAGGAAAACAAACAGGGCTGTGTAACTGGCATGCTCCGTAGAACCTTTTTTTTTTAACCTAAGCATTAAGAATATGGAGAGCAGTCGGGCTGGGAGTTTGGCCTAGTGGTTAAGTGCTTGCCTAGCATGCATGAATACCTGGGTTCGATTCCTCGGTACCACATACATAGAAAAAAAAAAAGCCGGAAGTGGTGCTGAGGCTCAAGTGGTAGAGCTCTAGCCTTGAGAAAGTCCAAGGACAGTGCTCAGGCCCTGAGCTCAAGCCCAGGACTGGCAAAAAAAAAAAAAAAAGAATATGGAGAACAGAGCACCGGGGCTCACGCTGTAATCCCAGCCTGGGCAGGAAAAGCCATGACATCTGGAAGTAGAGGCGTGGCTCAAGTGGTATACACACCCCCACGTCCAAGTGAGCTCAGAGCCACAGTGGTCTGTCTAATCAGGAGAAAATCACCAGCCTCCAGCACTGGGTGGTCCTGGGAGCCACTTTCAATCCATCACCTATCCTTTGATGGTAGGTTTTGGACCCATGCTTCCTAATGGCCGGTGGACTGTTCACAGCCGGGGTCGCCCTGTTGTCTGTGTGGGCTCAGGAAGGGAGACAGAAGGGGTGCGGGGTGAAGAGAGCGCACACCAGTGCTGAGGCCCTCTGGAGCTGCCCCTATGCCCAGCCCGGCATCTGGCACATGCATGTTGAGGAAGTGAGAAAATGGAGAGAGGAAGTGGGAATTTAAAGCCAGCTCTGACTCCGCACTCCTCCACTCAGGCCGTTTTTCTTGGTTCCCATCTCTGAAGAGGAAGGAGCAGGCCATTTCCAGCCAGGAAACCCCAGGAGCCCTGGCGGGAGGGCAGGGAAGAGTTGGGAAACGCAGGCCCAGCAGGGTCAGCCTCCAGGGCCGGGCCTGGTCTGGGCTGTGTGATCTCTCCTTTGACATACGGAGACAGTTACAGGCAGGACACTCATCTACTGGACTGCAGCACTCTGCTGGGTGAGGGCAATGCCACCACTTCCCTCCCGGGTTGAGCACAGAGGCCGCAGCTCGGCCTCCACGACACCCAGCAGCCCAGCTAAGCGTTTCCAGGACGTGATTCAGATGAGCCATGACCACCCAGCGTGGTAGAGATGCAAGGGGGTGGGGTCTCCCACTCCACTCCACAGAGGGCAGGAACCCCGTCTGCAATTGACTCGACTGGGGAAATCAGGGACAATCTGATGGGTTCAAGAAAAGCTGTAATTTTCACAGTCACATTTTGGAAGATATCCTTTTCAAAACTGATTACTATTTATTTTTCTACCAAGATAATTCTGTATCCCTTTTGGCCTAAGGAATTTCCTCCCTTAAAAATTATCTAATGATTTGATAAGGGGTCCAATCATTACCTGTCAGGACAATGCCGCCCTCTGACATACACACAAGCTATCCTGATTGGGAGGCAGTGTTGACAAAGCCTCCAGGGCTCCCTTCTCCAGAGGAAATCTGCACTTGTAAACGTGAAGATGTGCCTTATGCATAACTCAGAATTGCACACTCACCAGGCGCTGTGGCTCACACCTGTAATTGTAGCTACTTGGGAAGCTGAGATGGAAGGAACATGCTCTGAAGCCAACCTGGGCAGGATTATCTCCAACAAACCCGCAAAAAGCCAGATGTGGAGCTGGGGCTCCAGTGAACTTGAGCAAAAGAATCTCAGGGTCGGCCCGGGAGTTTGGCCTAGCGGTTAAAGTGCTTGCCTAGCATGCACAAAGACCCGGGTTCGATTCCTCGGTATCCCACATACACAACCAAGCCGGAAGTGGCAGAGACGAGACTGCAACAAGCGAAAGCAAGCAAGCGGAGCCCAACCGAGTGGTGGCCGGAGCGAGCGGGGCCGGAGCGAGCAGGGCTGGAGCGTGCGGGAGCGAGCCGAGCCAGAGCCAGCGAGGCGGAGCGAGCGGGGCCAGAGCGAGAAGGGGCCGGAGCAGGGCCAGAGCGAGCAGGGCCGGAGCGAGCGGGGCCAGAAAGAGAAGGGGGCCAAAAAAAAAAAAAAAAAAAAAAAAGAATCTCAGGGACAATGTCCAGGTCCCGAGTTCAAGCCCCAGCAGTGGTACATGCACACACACACAAAATTGAATATGAATCTTCAGACATTTTCTCCCATGTGGGAATCCTAAGGTCCTGAGACAGATTCCTACCCACAATTATCAGCTCTTTCTCCCATCTGGGAATCCTAAGGTCCTGGGACAGATTCCTGCTACCCACAGTTACTAGCTCTGACCACTCCACCCACACCCACATCCACTGAAACACCCCACCTACACCATTGCCCCTCCAGCTATGTTGCCATTTCTGAACTCCCCTTGGGGCCAGGCACTCTCCCACACTTCCTGTTACACACAGGGTCAGTACCTTCACTTTACAGAACAGGGAGCTGAGGCAGAAGTGATTTCTGTAAGGAAACCATCACACAGGATCAAAAGGAGACAGGCCAGATGGAGAACTACATTTGCCTTGCTGGTGCTGTGGATGGACCTAGAACTGGCACAAAGTCTTGAGAGAGTTCAGATTCTTCCCCAGGGAGAACAGCAAACTCACCGAGGAAGCCTTGATCCCGAGTCACAGAACCAACGTAAGGAAACCATCGCACAGGACCACACAGAGGCAGGCCAGAATTGTAAGGAAGTTTAGGGAGAGGATGAGAGAGATGGTGTCTGTGAACATCCAGGTAGATGGGCAGGTGGCGGGAGGCCAGGTGGGTGGAGACCCTGAGGTGGGCAGAGAGCAGGCCATCTATTCTGGCGGGAGCTCCAAGGCAAGGGGGTTACAAGCTGCCCAGGGAAATGCAATGGGAGGGGCTGAAGACCTGAGGTGGAGGAAATACTAACAAGTTCTGGGTGGCAAAGGTGTGATATGCTCGCTCGTGGTGCTGGGGATAACACCCAGAGCCTTGGGCATGCTGGGACAGGAGCGGTCCAGCCCCCAGCCCCAGCCCCTGCACAGTGAGCATCTTCTCTTCAGGCCCACACAAAACCTGTCGTGTCCACGGGGCTTTTGTAATTACCACTAATGGACACCACCAGGAAGAAGCGTAACCAGGCCGGGAGGGAGGGGGAACAGAGGGGGAGGGGCGCGCTCAGTGCCCCCCACCCTCCTGGCACCCCCTGCTCCCATAGCTTCTTCACACCCAGATGGCTGAAATGGGGGCATGTCAAGAAAATCAATAGGGCTGGGCACAGTGGCTCACACCTGTCATCCTAGCTACTCAGGAGGCTGAGATCTGAGGATGGAAGTTCAAAGCCAGCCCAGGCACAACAGTCTGTGAGTCTTATCTCCAATTAACTGCCAAAAAAAACAGAAGTGGCACTGTGTGTGGTTCGAGTGGTAGAGTGCTAGCCTTGAACTGAAGAGCTCAGGGACAGCGCCCAGGCCCAGAGTTCAAGCCCCATGACCAACAACAAAAAAAAAAAAAAAAAAAAAAAAGAATTGGAATCAATGGTAAAGACGTGAGCTTTCAAGTGAGAATTGGAATTTGGGGAAATTGATTTGGCAGCCAAACTTCAAAGAGCCCAACGCCTATCAGGATCTTACTGACACCGACGACTGTTCTAGCCTACATAAGTAACTGTGGCAGAGTTGAGCTCCCGCACGCTGCAAATGTGGAAGGCAGGACGATACAAAGGATGCCTGGGAGAGGAGCTGGGGCTGGGGCCAGATGGAGAGGAGACAGGAGAAGGCCACGGGCTCCACACACACTGCTAAAACACACTGCCATCCAGAAGACGGGGAGCTCGAATGAATGAATGAAATGTATTGCTGGAGGTAAGGGCTCAGGCGGCTGAGAGACAGTGGAGCAGGCTCTGGTACAGGATGGGGTACAGGCTGGTGGTGGGATGCCAGCAAAGGAGTCACAGGTTTCAGAGGACTCGTAGCACAGCAGGCTCTGGGGAGTCCGTGAATGCTGGTGACCCAGCAGGTGTCAGGTGTATGTGCTCCACGGGGAACCCCAGGACATGAAGGCAGGGACACGGCAGCCATGGCTGGGGGTCGGGGGGCGTATTGCGGGAAAACCCTAGACTGGCTGTGTGGGAAGGTGTGGTCCTGACTCAGCCTTGCCCCGTGACACCACACAGCCCTGGCCTGGGGCCCCACCACAAGGGCAGTGCAGGGCAGTGGCTCACTAGGCTCAGCTCCACGGGGCCGGGGGAGTGGCTCTGGGCTCCAGTCCTCAGTACCACATGCACTGAAAAAAGCCTAAGTGGTTCTGTGGCTCAAGTGGTAGAGTGCTGGTCTTGAGAAAGCCCAAGGACAGTGCTCAGGCCCTGTGTGCAAGCCCCAGGACTGGCAAGAAAAATGCTCCTCTCCAGCCCTGACCCAAACATCCAGGCATCTGGAGGATATGGAGGCAAGAAGAGGCAGGGCCACGCCACTCCCCAAGGACTTTCTCAGGCTCATTTTCTACTTGAAAAAGCTTTGTACAAGAACAGGACTTATTTCCGGTCACCCGTGAAAAGCCCTTCCTGGGGTCTCTGTTCAGTCTTCCCCCCCTCCAATGTGGGAGATGTCATGGGAGACTCAGTCCCAGAGGTCCCAGTCTGCGGAACCCAGGACAAGCCACCACCATGGCTTTTCCACGCTGCTAAGGGCATTACGAGATCGCAAATGCTTCGCAAGTTGAGGGACACTGATTTCCTCACTTTCCCAACTAAGAAAGGCAAGCTGTCTCTGTGAAGCCCAAACACCAGCGTGGGGAGAGGCAGGGGAGGCCTGGGCTCAGGCTGCTCCCCAGCCCCAAAGTCACTCGGCAAAAACGTCAGCCCAAGGGGTCAGGAGGCAGGCTCGGCAGGTCACAGTTGCGCTGGCACAGGAGCCCAGCACCGCTGTTCTGAGGACTGGAAAGGAGGTTTAAAATGTTTTCACATTGGGAATATCTCCAGAAGCTCAGGGACAGTGATTAGGCCCTGAGTTCAAAGCCACAGGACTGGCCAGGATATCTATGTATGAAGACATATATATCTATCTTCAAAACAGTTTGAAAGATCCCTAGGTCCCAACCCCAGGCTCTATGAGCACAGCTGCCCAGTGAAGGTCGTGAGGGGCTGGAGAAAGCAGACCAGACCCACGACCCTGAGGAAGATCTGTCTAAAATTTATTGACACGGTTCTCACAGGACTCACTGTGCACGTGAGCAGTGAGTGGCTCGGGGGGACTCCTGCGACCCTGGAGCTGCCCCTGCCAGGGCACCGGCTACAGGAACCGAATCCCAGCCCCAAACTGGACGCCATCGCATATCCTGAAAAGAGAGAAAGAAGTCAGACACAGGGTCTCATGTCGTGAACCCCTAAACCCCTGTCTACTTCCCCCTGGGTAAACTACGAAAGAGCCTATGGTGACTGAAACCAGCAAGAAAGAAGAGATAAGCAGCCGTGTTGCCCCTCTCTGATGGGACAGGCGGGGAGGAAGGAAGGAAGGAAGGAAGGGAGGAGGAACAACAAGCCACTGGCCTCTGGGTTCAGAGATCCAGCCTGGCCGCTGGCCTGCTCCTGATCAGGAGAGAGGGACAATGCACAGGGTCAGAGGGCACAGCAGGCACAGCACGGTCTGGCGACGGCCGGCTGTCCACTGCAAACCCTGCTGGGGGATGGTGAGCGAGTGCTGGCAGGTGACAGGCTGCTGTGCAGGCGCCTGTGACCTACCCTTGAAGGGCAAAGATGTGAAATCAAAGCTGGCGCTGTCTGCACCACTTAGTGGGGTTGGGGCTGAGTGGTCTGCTTTTATGTCTGCCATCAGGTCAGCAAAAATTGCCTATGCTGACACTGTCACCTTAGATTAATGTCCACAAATAAGCGGAGACAAAAATAACCAAGGTCTTGGGTTACCCAACTCAGAAAGCAAGCGGGCACTGCAGCTACTCTAAAGGAGCCAAGCTACTTTGGCTTGCCACAGGGCCCAGCCCCCCGCCAGACCTGTCCATCTCCCACTGCCCGCCCCCCCAGCTGCTACAGGCCCTGGCCTGGGGAGCAGCATCACAGGCAGCTGAGGTTCTAACGTCTAGGAAAGTGCCTGAGTCACGGCACACAGAGCAGGGGAGTGTGCGAAGGGGACAGCGAAGGGGACAGCGCAGGCCCCAGTGCGGGCCCCCCCCACCATCCGTCTCCCTGCATCCCTGCAGGCTGCCCACGCAGGGTCTCCCAGTGGCACTCAGCAGCTCTGTAGCTCAGGCTCTGGGGTTTAGGGTGGGATTTCCATGCTCGTGCAGGGCTTCCCCCACCCCCGGTTTCCCCCAAAGCAAGGGCTGACTCATGCTGGGTCTCCAGAGACCGAGCTCTGGGAGTGAAGTGACAGCTCCATGAATCACTAAGAGACTGAGCAGCAGACATTTCAGACTCGTCTCCTCTGTGAAGGCCTCAGGGCCTAGTTACAGCGTGCCTGTGCACTGCTGGGGGCGTGGGACAGCTCCTCAGTCCTCCCTGCTCAAAGACACCATCAGGCAGCTCCACAAAATCCCCTTCTCAGGATGAAGCTTCACACCAGGAAAGGGGCACCACACAAGGACAGTGAGTCGCTGCCCAGAGCAAACCTCAGCCCCACCAGCTCAAGCCACCACCCAGCCTGGGGACACAGCATCTCAAAGCAGGCTGCATCCTCCCCAGAGAAGGCACCTGTTAGAAGTAGCCTCTGAAATACGTTTTTCAGATTTAACCTGAAGACAGGCAAGAGGCAGAGGTGTGGCCTCTGGATGAAGGCGCTCAGAGCAGCACCAAAGCAGGGTGCACACTGACACCAGGTGGCCACTGTCAGTACTGCAACCCTGCCTTCCTGCTTGGCTGATGGGGTGGCATGAAGCCCTGTGGGGTGTGTGTATGTGTGGACCCCCTCTTGGAGGAGAATGTGGCAGAACACATCTGCACGCACCTGTCACCCCTCTGCACACCCATGGGGACGCAGTAATTAAGCTCCAGGCGGGCAATGTTGCCCAGCCTGAGGACGATGCCAGCGCCATATGACCAGCGGATGCATTCAGCCAGCTTCTGGAGGTGGGCTTTGGGGCCTTCCCCTGGAAAGAAAGAGGGACACATGAACCAAGGGGTACCTAGCTCCTCAGGGAGCCCTGGACCTCATCAGAGGGGCCCGGCCTCGCTTCGTCTGTAACGCTCAGCTGAGCCTTCTCCTTATTTTGCTCATCCTGTCCCTTGCCCACCAGCGCATGAAAGCCCCGACTGCAGTGTCTTCCTTGGTGGGGCAGGCTGCGGGCGGGGCATGCCCTCCTGTGCCCTGGGTCTAGTGACCCCACACAGGAAACAGCTCAAGCCATGGTTAAGTGGCATGTTTCAGTCATTCAGCCACCTTCCTGTGGGCACTACACTGCTGGCCTAAGCCTTCGTGGTAAGGAAGGCACAGGCCCCAGCTAAGGGTCCATCCCGCCTCCCAGCAGGGGAGTCTCACCATAGTTGAGGTTGCAGAGGTTTCCTGCATTGAGGAAGAAGTGGGTTCGGAAAAGTTCGCCAAAGCCGCCCTGGCCTGGCCGGAAGGGCAGCGGGCTGTACAGGTGCAGGCCGCCGGCCCAGTACGCCTCCCCGCCCAGGTAGTCTCCTGAGGGTGCAGAACACAACAACATGGTCAGTGCCCACGATCCGCAGAGAAAAGCCGAACCCTGTGCCAACCACACACAAAACAGACGCAGCGCGGGGGGGCTCAAGCTCCTCCTCTCCCTCCCCTGGCCTCATTTTAAGTATCTTCTTTCTCCTCTTTCCGGAGGCGGAAGCCAGAGCAGCTCAGGGAAGGATGAGCTTGCATCCACCGGAGCTGCTGGGGTCTATAAATATGCGGATGCCACCTGGCACGGACAGGGTTCTGTGCAATGCCTACGGTGTGGTTTTTGTTCTGTGGGGGTGGGGGAGGGCTCCTGCCCCACCTCCTGAGTAGTGGGATTATGGACCACACGCTGCAGAAGTGCATTGGTTTTGCACTTTCCATACTGAAATACGGACAAGACGTGGCCATCTCTGTGGGTTCCGGGCGCAGGGACGAGGACCAGGGAGAGTCCACGTGGCCTCCATACTCGTCAGCAGTTCGGATCTCCTTGCATTGTTTAGTCACCAGAGCCAGGAAACCCTCCAGCTTCCCAGTGTCTACCCATCCTGCCTGTCTGAGTCCCCTCCTGGGTGACAACTCTGCCTGGGAAAGACCCCTCTGCTTGTCCTCCATCTTCCCCAAGGAACAGGTGCCTTCCCACTCAAAGTCCACT
Source organism: Megascapheus bottae (assembly GCF_031878675.1). Taxonomy (NCBI): domain Eukaryota; kingdom Metazoa; phylum Chordata; class Mammalia; order Rodentia; family Geomyidae; genus Megascapheus; species Megascapheus bottae. The sequence continues at coordinate 93,605,497 of NC_143510.1, read as the reverse complement.
CCAGAAACCGGCCCTCCAGCCTTCCTCACTGTAAGTCTGATCTAAACATGGACCCCCCCCTGGAGAAAACCTCAGAAACACAGAGGAAGTGGAAAAACGAACCTTTTACTTTTCTCCCTTCAGACAGCCAGGAAAGGTGTATATACAAGCTTCAGTGTAACAGATGCCTGAGTTAACACCGGCTACCCCATTCTTTCGGGCTGTCACTCCAGCGGACGTCTGAAACCTCTCACCACTGCCCCGCCCCGCCCACCTGGATGAAGACCGGCCCAGCTCGGCCTGGCTTTCCCTCTGCACATTCCCGAGACTTTACGCTGTCATCCCACAGGAGCACTAGACTCCTGCAGCTATTTTCAACAGTAGTTGGGGTTTTTTGTGCAGATCCTGGGGCTTGCACTGAGGGGCTGGGCACTGTTCCCGAACATTTCTGTACAAGGCTAGTTGTCTATCACTTGAGCCACAACTTCACCTCTGGCTTTTGTAGTAACTGGAAAACAACATCTCACGGACTTTCTTAAAGCCCAGGCTGGCTTTGAACCACAAGCTTCAAATTTCAGCCTTCCAGGTAGTTGGGGTTTCAGGAGCAGCCACCAGCACAGGCTGCAGGGGAGTTTATAAAGCTGGAGAACCTGCCAGAATATTTAGCCAGAGAGGTACCCATGGCAGTAGTTTGTACGGGCAGGTGGCACCTCTAAGGCAGCAGGTGCTGGGGAGGGCCCTGAGGAGGGAGGAGGGAGGGCAGCGGAGGCCCCTTCCCAGACAGCAAGACAACGCCTTGAAGATACTCAGCCCGCATGCCTACCATCCAGACCCACACCCAGAACTTGACATCAAAGACAGACAGACATGAGGGCGGGGTCTAAGGCGCTGCTCTGTAATCATTTCAACAATGTAGCAGACGTCTACACAGCCTGGGATCTGGGTTTAGTCAAGAAAGCAAAGCGGCAGCTACTACAAACCGTCACTAGCTCCCTCTTCCTTTATTGGGGAGAACATTAAACAGGCAGCCCATCTGGAAGCTGGTGGAAGCTTCTACCAGAGTAAATCCACCCTTACCTTGGCCCAGCCCCATGAGATACCAAGCTCACATCTACAGAGACTACACACACCTTTACTGTTCTACTGTAATCACTCAACACCGGAGCAGCCACGTGGAGAAACAACTGTGGCTCCGCTAAGTGGAACCCGAGTCAGTGACGGCCCCCAAAGCACGTGGAGGCTTCCATGCACAGGGCTGAGAAAGTCAGTCTGGAAATGCTACGTACTGTGTGGCTCTGACTCTGACATTTTGGAAAACCACCGACAGTAAAAATATCTATGGTGGAGTCAGGCACCCGTGGCTCACGCCTATAATCCCAACTAATCAGGGACGTCGAGAGCCAAGGACTCAAGTTTGGAACCAGCCTGCACAGAAAAGGGTGTAAGGCTCTTACCTCCAAAATAGCCAGCAAAAAAAAAGAGAGAAACACAGGCCACTGACACCTGCAGGGCATAAAGCATAAAGTGCTTGTTGGCACCTGGGAGGGGAATGGCAGGTTCCTCTATGTGTTTGTCTGTCCTAGGGCTTCAACACAGGGCCTGGGCACCGTTCCTGAGCTTCTTTTGCTCAAAGCTAGCGCTCTACCACTTGAGTCACAGTGCCACGTCCTGCCTTTTCTGTGTTGGTAGTACTGAGGATTGAGCCCAGGGCTTCCTGCCTGCAAGGTGAGCACTCTACTGCCAAGCCCCACGCCCAGCCCCGTGCTCTGAACGTTCTTGCTTAGGTGGACTTCCTCTTTCTAATAAGACTCAACCAACACCACAGACCACAGGCCTGCTGCATGAAGGAAAATAGAAACATTCCTACTGCCATGTAAGCAGCAGAGGCAGCTGGGCAGACCCAGGGCCTCCCCAGGAGAGGCAGCTCCTCAGGCAGGACTGACCTTCGCTATGGGGCCCGATGCTGTGCATGCTGAATCCACGGACGCTGGTGGGTCCTCCAAGGTAAAACCTGTGACAGAACACCACAGTCAGAGCCGCTCACGTCACACACACAGTGCACATCACAAGACTGCAAGTCTTCCCGTGTCTTATCTTCTGTGTTGGTACAGGGGCCTTACATTCTTGCTCAGCTTTTTCTACATGAGGTATTTTTGGTTGGTTGTAGGGCTTGAACTCAGGGCCTGGGCATATCCTTGAGGCTGTTTGTGCTGCAGGCAAGTGCTCTACCACTTGCACCACCGCACTACTTCCAGTTTTGGGAGGCTTACTGGAGATAAGAAATGGCTATCGTCAGATCTGAGCCCACTGAGTGGTTAGGATTAGCAGCAGTGGCTGGGTTTTAACCCTACTTTTTTTCTTTTATCTTTTATGTTACCGGGGATCAAACCCAGGACGCTGCACTTGCTAGGCAAGTGCTTTGCCCCTGAGCTACATCCCAGCCCTTGCTTGGCTTTTCCTAGAGCTGATGCTCTATCTGCCACTTGAGCTTACAGCTCCACTTCCGGATAAAGCTGCTACACTGAAGGTTAAGATTCTCTCAGATTCGTCTTCTCTGGCTGACAACCCTGAGAAGGGAATCACAATCCTCAGATCTCAGCCTCCGAAGTAGCTACAATTACAGGCGTGAGCCACAGCACCCTTATCACTTCTTTAGACAACCTGAGTACGCTGCCTCAACTGCTCTGGCAGGAAGCTGGTGGAACAAGTCGAAGAGAAGTACTGATTCTGCTTGAGGCTCCAGAGGCTTCATTGCCGCTGATGCTGGGCCTGTGGTGACAGAGCATGCTGGCGCAGAAGCCACGGGGAAAGCTGTCTAGCTGATGGAAGCAGAGGGAGGGGATGGTGACAGGATTCAGTCCCCTTTCAAGGCCTACACCCAAGGCGGGAGCGTAGCCTTGGTTGAGTGCTTGCCTAGCATGTACAAAGCCTTGGGTTTGATTCCTTGGTACCACATACATAGAAAAGGCCGGAAGTGCTACTGTGATTCAAGTGGCAGAGTACTAGCCTTGAGCAAAGTGACCAAGGACAGTGCTCAGGCCCTGAGTTCAAGTACCAGGACTAGCCAAAAAAAAAAGCCTACCCAGAGACCAAACTCCTAGCCTAGCTGGGTCCCGTCACATCAGGAAGAACCAGGCATTCAACTTGGGCCTGAGTGGTGGCCCTCTGTGCACTTTTACACCCCGGTGTGACTACAACCACACACACTTGAATTGGGCAGGAAAGTCAGGAGAGGAGCAGCCCTCGTACGCTGTGCCCTCCAGCCATGCCAGCGTGCTGCCCACAGGAAAGTCAGGAAGAGCAGCCCTCATACGCTGTGCCCTCCAGCGCTGCCGGATGTGGCGCAGCGGGTGAGCAGGTCTCCAAGGGCAGCTGGAAAGCTAGGCCAGAACCACTCTCCTGCAGTTCTCCCTTCACTACGATTGCAGGTGTAGCTAAAGTGGTACAGTGTCAGCCTGCCAAGCACAGACCCTGAGTTCAAACTCCAGAGTCACACACAGACGCAAACTAGAAATGCTCAAAATATGGATTAGGGTGAAAAGTTGGGTATGTGCATGTGATGTTACATTATAGGCCATAAAAGGCTACTTTAGAAGCATTACAGCGAAGTGTGGAGTTTATACCTTTAATTCCAGCTATGGAGGAGTCTAAGATCAAAAAGATCAAAGATGGAGACAAGCCCAAGCAAACCAGTTCAAGAGGGCCCGGCAGCAATGGCATACACACACCTACAATCCTAACTGCCTGGGAGGCCGAGGTCGAGGGCTCCCTCCTCCACCCATCCTGAGTGCAGTGGTGCGCACCAATCATCCCAAGCCATGGTTCAGGCGGGCCCCGGAAGCTCAAGAGACTTCACGGAGGAAAGCTATTGCTATGACAGCACACATCTGTAATCCTAGCAATCATGGGAAATCTAAACGTAGGCAGATGGTGAGTAGGCATATATCTGGGCAGAAAGCAAAAACAAGCAGCACAAAAGTAGGCAGGAGGTGTGGCTTAGTGGTAGACTGTCAGACTAGCCAGCCTAAGACATCAACGTCAAACCCTCGTTCTGCAGAAAGAAAACCAGAAAAGGTTCACAAGACCCATCTTAGCCAACAGCTGAGCACTGTGGCATACATCTGTCATCCTAGCTATGCCAAAAAAACCCCCATAGATAAGCAAGGTACACTCAGGAGTTTGGCCTAGTAGCAGAATGCTTGCCGAGCATGCAGAGACCTGGCTTTAATTCCTTGGTACCACATATGTAGAAAAAGCTGGAAGTGGTGCTGTGGCTCAAGTGGTAGAGCTTAGGCCCTGAGTTCAAGCCCCAGGACCATTATTTAAAGAAAAAAACAAAACAAAAAAACAAGATACAGGCTAGATTGGGCATAATACAAGCCTGTCCCTAAAATAACTATAGCAATAATATCCAATATCTACAGCGAACTTAAGAAACTGATCCCCCCCTCCAAACCCAACAAACCAATGGCTAAATGAGCAAGGGAACTAAAGAGAGACTTATCAGAGGAAGAGAAAAAAATAGCAAAAAAACATATGAGAAAATGCTCATCATCCATGGTCATAAAGGAAATGCAAATAAAAACAACCCTAAGATACAACTTTATCCCAATCAGAATGGCCAATATTCTAAATTCAGACAACAACAAATGCTGGTGGGGATGTGGAGAAAGAGGAACCCTACTGTACTGCTGATGGGAATGTAAATAGTACAACCACTATGGAAGGCAGTTTGGAGGTTCCTCAAAATACTAAAAATAGACCTTCCCTATGATTCCACCATACCACTCCTGGGCATCTATTCTGAGCATCACAACCCAGAATATGATAAGGACACCTGCCCAGCCATGTTCATCTCTGCACTATTCACAATAGCTAAGTGATGGAAACCCAGATGCCCCACTACTGATGAATGGATACAATAAATGTGGTACATATATACAATGGAGCTCTACAGAGCCAACACACAAGATAAAATAACAGCATTTTCTGGGAAGCAGATGGAACTAGAGCAAATCATGTTGAATGAGATAAGCCAAGACCAAAGGATATATAGGTATTAGATCCAAACAATACAAGAGCGATGATTCAATACTCAAGTACTCAAGGTCATTAACATGAAATTGGTGATATAAATATATATATATAGACATACATTTATGATGAGATTTATGTTCTATAAACATTAATATATAGATGGATATGTATCTATGACATACAAAGACTCAGCTTAATTTTAATTATGTTCTTAAGTTTATGTGCCAATAATTGCATATAGATTCCCTTCTTGAATACTTGTTTGTTAAATATGACATTTGAGATATGATGTAAAAAATCAGTGTTAATAAAATTTTTTTTTTTTTTTTTTTTTTTTTGCCAGTCTTGGGCTTGAGCTCAGGGCCTGAGCACTGTCCTTGGACTTTCTCAAGGCTAGAGCTCTACCACTTGAGCCTCAGTACCACTTCTGGCTTTTTTCTATGTATGTGGTACCGAGGAATCGAACCCGGGTCTTCATGCATGCTAGGCAAGCACTTTAATCACTAGGCCAAACTCCCGGCCCCATAAAATCTTTTAATAAAAAAAACTACTGCAAAAAAGGGTTGGGGTATGGCTCAAGTTGTAGAGCACCTGACTAGCAAATCAGCAGAGGCCCTAAGTCAAACTCCAGTGTTGCTTAAAAATGTTCATGACTAGAATGATTATATAAATTTTTAAAAATTTCTTAACAAAGACAGAAATTTCTATGTAACAGAGTACCTTAACAGCTTAATATACACGTCTATATACATATATGTAAATGCATACACATATATGCACACATAAAAAGACACATTCACCACAGAGACTAAGATCTAGTTTCAAATGTTAACTCTACTTGTCACAAAGTAACACTGAACTTTTTAACTTGACTTGTAGAATTATAACCCATTTGGTAAACTGATAAATTGTTTTTAAGAAAAGGATTTCACTTTTTAACTTTTTATAAGTATTTCTCTAATTTTGCATGTCCACAGATGTGAACTATGTTTTTCATAATAATAAAAGACCACCACTTAAAGTAACACGATAAATTAACAATGAAAAGCTGGTGCTTCAAGAGGAGCTCAATTGCCCATCTCCTTAAGGAGAAAACCGCTAACACTGCCACCTATATTCACACCATAAGCCCAGATTCTCAGGAGGCTGAGGTCTGAGGATCGTGGTTTGAAGACAGTCGGGGAAGTCCATGAGACTCTAATCAATCCAAGTGGCTCCAAGTGGTAGAGCAATAGCCTTGTGTAAAACAGCTCAGCACCCAGGCTCTGGGTTTAAGCCCCATACAAATAAAAAATTAAGAAAAGAAAGGAAGGAAGGAAGTGGGAGGGAGGGAGGAAGGAAAAGGAAGGAAGGAAGGAAACCCACCAAGATCCATGGGACCACGCGTGTAAAAGCCCCTGGTGGATGGCAAATGGTGGACGGTGGACTCTTACTTACCTGTCGGCAATACTCGAGAGCCTATCACCAATGGGCACCAGCATTCCTCCCCAGAGCGATGCCGAGATCACCTGTGCAAACAGAGGCGACAGCCGCTGCCATCCCACACATCCCCGTTCCCAGGCCAGCCCACCCTGAATGCTATGTGGTTGTGACAAATTCCAAGTGAAGCCAGCCTCAAGTGAGGCAGAGCTCAGGTGACAACCCCTCTGCCCACAGGACACGCTGGGTCTGGTGACGCGGCCCTGCACGAAGCCCGCCATGGTGGGGACGGGAAATACTCGGCCCTTGGGCGGGAGGAAGGCCAGGACTTTGACGCTCCTCCACTTGCACAGACAGACTCTTCTGTGCGCCCCCCCACAGCACTTACCCACCCACCAGACAAACAATGTGGCTTTGGGGTGGGCGCAGGAAGGAGAGCACTATAGCAGGATGCAGATGCAATGGTGGATGTGAAGCAGATGGGGCGGGAATGGAGCTGGGCGGGAGCTGGGAGGTCAAGGGCCACTGGGCAGCGCCTGCACATATAGTGGGAGCGGAAGCCCTGACTTCAGGGACTCACTTTGTAGCCCAGGATGGCCTAGAACTCGCTATCTTTCTGTCCTGGCCTGCCCATGCTGGCTCCTCACGGCTTGTGCTCAGGCACATTACTGGGGTATCTGGCACTGCGGTGGAAAGCACTCAGGCTCTGGTTCAGGAACTACCAGTCCCAAACGGGGCTAGGAGCAGGCAAGCATGAGGGCACGCACACAGACTCTAATGTGGGTGTCCACGCAGGCACAGGGGCCTGGCTCAGTACTCACAGAATCCAGCACGAGCTCCTTGTTGAGCTGGAGCTCAAAGTCTTCTTTGATGAAACTCACGTCCCCTCCGGTATAGCCAGCCAGCTCCTGCACACAAGGGCCACAGCTTAGGGGGGCTTTTCAGAAAGCAACAGAACAGGGGCCGGGAGTTTGGCCTAGTGGGAGAATGCTCGCCCTGGGTTCGATTCCTCAGTACCACATATACAGGAAAAAGCCAGAAGTGGTGCTGTAGCTCAAGTGGCAGAGAGATAGCCTTGAACAAAGTGTCCAAGGACAGTGCCCAGGCCCTGAGTTCAAGCCCCAGGATTGGGAGAAAAAAAAAAAGCAAGCATCAAGCAAAGACCATTCTGTGCCCTAGATGCTGTGTCCCCTGTGCTGGGTGAACAGAAATGGATGATCGAGTGCACAGAACCCCCCCGGGGGGCACAGCAGATGGCAGAGCTCCTAAGGAGCGGATGGCGCCGTGCCTTCTGTGTTTGGGAAGGCCAGCTGCCCTCCCCAGCACAGGACATTACATAGCAATCCCATTTCTGGCTGCTCCTCTGAAACTCAAGATTCAACTCCTGTACAGACTCCTGCAGAAACCAGAAGGTGGCGGACCTCAGGGCAGGACTGAAAGTCTGCTCTAGTCCAAGATAGGGAAAGTGGCCTGCGAGCCACAGAAGAGCACAGGCCTTCGTGAGGACTGTTCCTCCACCAGAAGCATGGGCCCTCTGCCGGCCTGCTCCTTGTCTGCACCCCCCTCTCCTCTTATCACCCCAGGCTCTGTGAAGGCAGAGCAAGAACTATGCCAGGACCAGGGTCCCTGAATGGAGCTGACCATCCTTGCAAGCTTTTCTACAACTTTCTTCTTTTTATTCTGGGGGTGGAACCCAGGGCCATCCATACATGCTACAAAAGCATTCTACCACAGCTACATCTCCAGGCCTTAGGAAAAGCTGAACATTTATACCTATCATGTACCTCAACCGCTAACGCCGCCCAGAGCTGGTCCCCAGCACGAGGCAGTAGAAGGGCTCCCCGCCCCTACCTGGTTGACCTTCAGCAAGGTCCCACATCTCGGGAGGATTGAGGAGTTCCGCGAGTCAATGACCATGGCATGCTGGAAGACATTGGGCAAGGCTGCTGAGGTCACAGGGTGCCCAAGCCAGGTGGTGTGAGCGCGGGCTGCTGGCCCTCCTTTACCCAGCCCCAGCCCCTGGGAGTCCGGGGGAGCTCCCACCCGTCACAGGACTGCCACGTCCCACGTGGAGCCTGGCACTCAGGCCGAAGCCAACTGTCTAATGCTTCTAGAGACTCTGAAGGACACCAACTGCCAGCACCACGGGTGCCACTGGGACAGCGGCGTGAGGCAGCACACAGTGGCACTCCCAGGATGCAGCCAGGCCTTACCGAGAGGGAGGACTTCAGCGAGTGGCCACTCTCCTTGCGCACGGCGAACGACGCTGTCCTGGACAGGCAGCCCAGCTCCCGCCACACGCCCTCCCACTTCACCGTGTGGCACGTACTCCGGAAGGGGAACTGCAGGCACAGGGACAGTGAGATGCCCTCGGGGGAACTACGTAACCAGCTAAGGAGTTTTTCAGGGGATGGAGGGGCAGAGGGGGAAGAGAAGAGCCCTGGCTCTGCCACCATCTCTGCAATTCAGTCTTCCCCATCCACCCAGCCTTGGCCAGTGGGCCCGCGGCCAGCTCTGCAGTCTGTCAGGACCCAAAGACAGGGCCGGGAGCCACGGGCAGCAGGGCCTGGCCCTCCTGACCCATGTGAGTGTGCATTCTGACTTTTCCAGGACTCTGCACTTTACAGTGCTGAGGGACAAGGCAAGAGGGCCTAAGGGAGAAGGCGGGTGCTGGCCACTGCTGGCCCCCAGTATCAGGAGACCTGCTCCCCTGGATCCCCTACTACAGGGCAAGAGCTCACAGCAGGTGTTCAGGAGCCACTGCTCCAGACAAGGAAAGTCTTGCCATGGTAAAGAGAAGCTGGGCCAGCTGTGGGCACAGGAGGGCACCTGACCTGGGAGCACTGGGCCCACGCAGGCATCGGTCTCACACCTCCACTGCACCGGTGGGCCATGGGAGCGAATGCTCACTCCCACCTACTCCCAGCAGCCCAGGCCACGCTGCCATGTCCTGAGGCCACACACGTCAGGGCCTCCCTAGAGCTCTATGGGTTAACACGTCAAGAGCTTCCAGGGCTGTGAGCATCGACCCAGGCCAGGATCTGGGCCACTGTGAGTGTAAGACTCCAGAGACTTCCCTACACAGTGTGTCTCGTGGGAATTGGAAGGAAAAGCGGAAAACAAGAAAGGAGCCAAAACTAAAGTCAAAATAGAGCTATTCTACTATACGTCACACTGAGCCCAGCACAGAATCTACCAGCAATATGCATGCTTCTGCTGGCTACCTCCAGGGATGATGGGTGGCAGCCAGCACAGACAGCTCCAGGGCAACGTGCCAGTGGCCAGCTTGCACATGGCTGCCAGCACCTCCTGGAGCAGAGGTGCCAGCCTCTCTCGCTGCCAAGGGCACTGAGCTTGGAACACTGGCAGGAAGGTACTCACGCTGAGCTCAGCTGACACGCCTCTGTCTGTCTCCCGCAGGGAGCTCCATGGGAACTGACCGGTGACTTTATACAAGTTCACAGAGAAGCTAGGAGACAAGGGGACAAAGCTTAGAGGACAGTACTAAGGCGCACGCATACAAACACAAGATTATGGCCACCAGGGGGCATGTGTGAGCACACACAGCCATTTCAGGGAACTAAGTAAGCCAGGACACCAAGCTCTAGGGGCTGTTTGGCTTCCTACTTTCTCTCAAAGTTCCCAGGCTGAGGTTTGAAGAAGGACAGGCCATAAGAAGTTTCTTTTGTTCCATAGGAAAACTGAAAAGTCACTTTTTCTGCACGTCCTAGGAGATTTGGAAGTTTGAGGCCAAGCACCTAGAATGAGAAAGGAAAAGCAGTAGTCTAAATGGAAGGATGGAACTTTTAGTAGGAACAGAAGACCAAAGAAAGCGCACAGTGTTTACTGAGGCTTGAAGCCATCAGCAGATGCCTTTGCTTTAGACTGTGCCCACATGGGTTCTGGTTAGGACAGGAAACCCCCTGCCCCAAACCTTCTTCAAAACATTCCTCCTGACTCATGTTAATGTTAGCTCCCTATGGCTAACAAACCCCAGGCTGGGTAAAGGACAGACAGCGCAGGATATATGGTGCGTGACCCGTGGCACATGACACATGACCAAGTGCCCACGTGGGCAGACTGGGCAGGCTCCCGCATACCATGCTGCCTTCATTGTTGCCGACCATGGTATTGTAACTTCCTGTCAGCCTCCTCAGCTCGGTTACTTCGAAGGTGACATCCAACCCGTTAGGCAGCGCATCATCACCTGAGGGACAGAAACCGGGCTGGAGCCATGAACAAGCGGAGAGGGCTCACGCCATCACTTCACCCACTCCGGGGACGATGCCGTCTCCTGCGGCTGTGCTACACAAAACCAAACACATATCTTCACCCAAACCCTGTTTCTAGTTTCTCTCTCCCAGTGGCATCAGCATTTGAACTTGGGGCCTCCTGCTTGCTAGGCAGGCACTCTGTACCTCCCAGCCCTTTTTGCTCAGGATATTTCTTTGGGTCTCATGTGTTGGCCCAGGACACTCTGGACCCTGATCTTCTGCACGCCTGCCTCCTGCACAAATGTTATTTATAGGCATGAAATGTCATGCCTGACTTATTTGATGAAATGGCATTTTGTTAATTTTTGTTCTCGTTAGCCTTGAACCTTATCTTCTGGTCTCTGCCTCTCTGGGGGTTAGAGATGTGTGAATTACTATACAGGTCTTGTTTCTAGATTCTATGGTAGGATAGTTCATAAACATTCACCCTTGGATACATGAGCTAGCTTAAGCAAACAGTTGCTAAGAAATTTATTCTCCCACTGGAGAAGTCTTTAACCAGGAATTCATAGAACCATGAAAATTTAGCTCCCCCCGCTTCCCCGCCCCCCAGAATGGTGTGAGCAGTCTAAAGTGAGAGCACTACATCACAAGCAAGGCCTGGAGTGGCACTGCAGAGGCTGTGTACTCAGAGGGATCATGTCCTCTTGCAGGAAGGAGCCTGGCCCTTGCCTGAGGCCCAGGGCATGTGCCAACCCTGCTGGCCATTGGGGCAGAAGTTCACAATGCCCAAGAACTGGCTCTTACAGGCTGAGGGCAGGCTGAAGGCAGAGCCTTGGGGCCATGTTGTTTAATAGATTCATGATAGGTGTATATTAAGAGCAGAATGCACAAAGAATTCCCACAGACCTCACACACCAGACAAGCAAAGCTAAGATGGAAATCTGCTCCATGTGGGCAGCTGCTGGGAGAGAGAAGGCCCAGAGCAGCCACGCCCTCCTTCACTGTCACCCTGAGGGCCCAGGTCAGGCCAGGGTGGAGAGGACAGTGTGATCCCTCCAGGGGAATGGAACCCCATTCTTTCCACGCTTAAGCACACAGCTGCTCTGTGGCCCTGGAGAACCGGTGGAAGGGAGGCATGTACCTTGACACGTATCGATCAAAACATCCACCTGCCTAAAGATCCCGAGCCGCAGCAGCTTCTCCCGGGCCTCGTGAGACTTCCGCATTACCTGCGGGAGGGAAAAAGACGGGGATTTCCCTAAGGTACTGAAGATGGCATGGCCACAGGACCAGGCCAGCCTCTGCCGCTTGGCAGAACCACACGTCACCCCAATCACGCTAAGAATGGAAAGAGCACTCTGAGGCAGCAAAAGCCCCACTCAAACGCAACCACAGCCCTACTCCAGAGTGCCAACCATCAGACATGGAGGGACAAAGGCGAACAAACACAGCAGTGGTACTCACCGGACACTATGAACTATACAGCTGGGCACTAGTGGGTCATGCCTATAATCCTACACACTCAAGAGACTGAGATCTGAGAATCTCGGTTCAAAACCAGTCCAGGCGAGAAAGTCCATGAGACGCTCACCTCCAACTGACCACCAGAAAGCTGGAAGTGGCACTGTGGTTCAAAGTGGTAGAGCTCTAGCCTTGAGCAAAGAAAGAGCTGGGACGACACCGAGGTCCTGAGCTCAAGCCCCATGGCAAACAAAAAAGAAAACAAACTATACACCTTGTGGGTGAGGATGGGAGGAAAAAACTGGGAGAGAGGAAGGAAGGGGTGACTCTGTCCAAAAAGAAGTGTATTCTTCAGCTGATGAACTCTAACCCCTCTGTAGGTCAGCTTTATAAAGATGAACGAAAGTGTCGGCCATGCTACTGGTGCTCGATAGAGCCTACCTGAGTACCAACCACACTAACAGCACTCACAAAGCCTACTCAGGAGTGCCAACCATGCCAATGACACGGAGGCTGTGCAGAATGACTGCACAAAGAGAAAAGGCATCAGAGGTACACACAGAAGCTGCACCCCTGGCGGGAAGGAACCACGAGCACGTGTGTCCTCGGCGTCTTCTGTGAAGTGTGCGCAGCTGCCATGTGCTGCTTTGACTTTGTGATGATTTGAACTCCCTTCAGTGAGCAGCAGTCCTCTCTGAGCTGGGGTTCATCCTTGTTACGGATGCACAGAGGCAGAGGAGCACCCTTCAGGGGAGGAGAGGGAAGAGACAGGCCGATTCCTGCTCACAGGGGAGAAGGTACCGAGCAGGATGGTCACAGCCCTAGGCAGGTCTCCTGCAGGAGGAGGCCACGAGACACTCCACTGGGGCCCCTGCCTCACCTCCCCCACTCCCAGAAGTCAGGGCAGACAAGACAGGTGTGAGGGATGACTGCAGGGCTCAGCCATCAGCAGGGCACCCATGAAGAACAGTGCAGGGGACGGCTGCGCAATCTGGTCTCCATGGAGAAGAGCTGTCTAGGGCCAGCAGTGCATAGCGGCTCAAGGACAGGGGAGAGGGCTCCCCCAGGAAGGGTGAAAACAACACGGGGTGGGGGGGCGGGCAGAGAAGAGGACAGAGGGAACAGAAACCTCAAAGTGGACATGGCAAGAAAGAGTGCCCAGAACAAATGTAAGAAAGAGGTAAAACAGACACAAGTTTAAAAAACAAAGAACAAGAGGGAAGCTGGGAACATGTATTCAAAATAAACCACAAAGCCATTACTTATTTCATGTGCAACAGTTCTTTGCAAATGGACAAGAGACTAAGAATCCAAAGGAAAGCAAAGCACTAGAGAGACCAAGACGGTGGACCTACGCCTGTAAACCCAGCACTCAGGAAGCCGTGGCGGGGAGGATTCCCAGGTCAAGCCCATTCAAAACCAAACAAACATAGCGCATGCGGGTGGAGGAGAATGGCCAAATAAGCAGGGGGAAAAGTGCTTGTTTTCACTCATCACTAAATAAATGCAGGTTGTAACAAACAGCATTTTAAAAATATTTTTTGGTGGGTCATGGGGCTTGAACTCGGCCTGGGCGCTGTCCCTGAGCTCTTCAGCTCAAGGCTACCACCCTACCCTTGAGCCACAGCCCCACTTCCCGTTTTCTGGAGGTTAATTAGAAGAATCTCAGGTCCTTTTGTGCCCAGGCTGGCTTTCAGCCTTGATCCTCAGATCTCAACCTTCTGAGTAGCTAGGATGACAGGCGTGAGCCACTGCGCCTGGCTAGAAACAGCATTTTTTACCTAACAGGTTGGCCAGACCTTAACAAGCATCATATCCCCGATTCCAGGGTAGATGTAGACCCTCTGGAGAGCAACACGCCAAGCAGACAGTGCATGCTCCTCCTGGTAAACCTACTTAGAAACTGCCTTGGTCTTTAAAAACACGGGAAGGACAATGGGCTGTCATCCTAGCTACTAAGAAGGCTGAGATCTGAGGATCTCAATTCAAAGCTGGCCCAGGCACAAAAGACTGTGAGACTCTCATTTCCAACTAACCACCAGAAAACCAGAGGTGGTGCTGTGGCTCAAGGGGCAGGGCGGTAGCCTTGAGCTAAAGAGCTCGGGGACAGCGCCCAGGCCCAGAGTCCAAGCCCCACAGTGACCAAAAAAAAAAAAAGTTTATTTCAAAAGCACAGGAAGGTTTTGGGTGGGGTGGTCCTATAGTCCTGAACACTGTGGTAAAGCCAATGAGAGAAGGAGGGAAGGGGTTGGTGGACCTGGTCACAGAGACACTTTGGGTGACTTTCTCCAGCAGGCCAGGGTGGTCACAAAGACAGGACGAGAGGGGACCCCAGACAAGGGAAAGAGCATGCAGCAGAGCATGGTCCAGGGGGGACACTGATTCCAGGGGGGACACTGATTCCAGGGGCTCTGACTCTGGGGGATTACAGTGCACAGGATCTGGGGGAGGGGGAAGGGGCTAGATGTGGGAGGCACCCAGAACCCAGCGACCCTCTGGGGTAGTCTGGAGGTGGGTGCTCGAGCCTTGTAGAAGCTGAAGTTACAATAGGAAAGAATGCCAAACAGCACTGACTTACCTCAATGAGGTTTTTAGCCTTAAAAACCTCCCCGATTTCACAAATGATGATGTCATCTTTTGTCCTTCCAAGTCCATCAAAGTGAACATGCTGAACCACCACCTGCAGGGACAAGGACACACAGACTGCGAGTAAGAGCAGGCCAGCTCCAGGCATCACGGCTTGAAGTGACTGATGTGCTTAAAGGGACTGGCCAGCTGGTTTTCAGCTGTGATAATCTATACTTCTTGTTCACAGACTTTATTCTCTCTCTTTTTTTTTTTTTTTTTTGCCAGTCCTGGGCTTGAGCTCAGGGCCTGAGCACTGTCCTTGGGTTTTCTCAAGGCTAGAGCTCTACCGCTTGAGGCTCAGCACCACTTCTAGCTTTTTTCTATGTCTGTGGTACCAGGGAATCAAACCCAGGTCTTCATGCATGCTAGGCAAGCACTCTACCACTAGGCCAAACTCTCGGCCCTCACAGACTTAATTCTTATTTTTCACCTTTTCAAAACTGATCTGTCCTGCTTATGTACTAGACACTGTTTCTTCAGCCAGCCAAACCAGGACCATGCCAGCCTGAGACCCAGACAGAAAGGCTTGAAGGCCTCCAGGCTGCCCACAGCCCCACAAGCCGGTCTTTGTCCACTCCTCACTCCACACGCTATGTCCTGCCACAGACCCCACAAGATCACACCAGAGTACTCGGCTCTCTACAGCAAACTATAAGCCAGAAAGCTAAAAAAAAGTTAGGAAAAAGCTGCAGGAAAAAGTCTGAGGTCTTTTTCTCAAAGAATAGGATGTATAAGCATGACTTGAGTGAGTCTTTTAAGTACATTTTTAAAATACAATGAACACACTCTAAACCATCCACATGATCACCCAGGAAAAGAAAAAAAAACCTGTTGGGCCGGGAGTTTGGCCTAGTGGTTAAAGTGCTTGCCTAGCATGCATGAAGACCCGGGTTCGATTCCTCGCTACCACATACATAGAAAAAAAGCTGGAAGTGGTGCTGAGGCTCAAGTGGTAGAGCTCTAACCTTGAGAAAGTCCAAGGACAGGGCTCAGGCCCTGAGCTCAAGCCCAGGACTGGCAAAAAAAAAAAAAAAAAAAAAAAAAAAAAAAAAAGTCTAGTCACATAAAATGCATACATAGGCTGTAGCACCAGGCTTTCAACAGGAAACTTACATCTTTGTTTTCCAGAATTTCCTGCTTAGCTTCAGGTTCCATTTCAACAAATTGGGCTTCATCTCCCAATGCTCCAAAATCAAGCCCATTTGGCGGGAGGGGCTCCAGACTCTGAAAGAAGAAGGTGAACTTTTAATAAACTAGGAACAAAACAAGCCTTGGACTTCTGCCCTTAACCAGATGATTCCTCTTTCACTGAACAGGGCGGATCGCATGGATGGCTGGTGCAGGGGAGGGGCCAACCTGTCTGTGGGTGCTTCTAGAGTGTGATCTCTAAAGAACAACCAAAAAGCCAGAAGTGGAGCTGTAGCTCAGGCAGTAAAGTGCTAACCTTGAGTAAAAACACTTAGGGATCAAAGGCCCAGGCCCAGGCAACAGAAAATTAACAGAAAGTTTCTCTGCAAAGCCAATTTGCCAAAGACTGGGGCTGTACCCAATCAAATATCTATACCTGTGGCCTACAGAAAGGAAAAGGAATTTAAAAGCAAAAGACCACAGAGACACCTGTCAGGGAAAAGAGAAATATACCAAAACTGCTCTGCCCTGTAGGCGAAACAAAATCTGCATCCTGCTTAGCATGGCTGGGCTGACAGCTACATTCACTGAAGAAAGACTCCTGAGACTAGGACATACAGGAGGACTATCTAAAGCTCCTGCTCCTTTAAAATTGTAAAACTCTTCCTGGAAGGGCAAAGGTAGAAAAAACTAAATACATATCTGGAAAACAAACAAACTCCTGAAGGTTACTGTTGGGAGCCAGGGTGGAATCAAACTGTACTTTGATTTGCATCAGATAATTGCTTCATTGAGCTTTGAGTGGGCCTCACCCAACTTAGACCCAGAACCACTGTCTAATGATTAGGAGCTACTAGATGACACAAACCTGTGCATCCACACAGCTGAAGAAGTGTAAAAGCTATTAGAACACTGGGGAGCAGAAAACATTTAAATTTTATTTAAAATAAAGCCAGGGGTTGGGAGTTTGGCTTAGTGGCAGAGTGCTTGCCTAGCATGCACAAAGACCTGGGTTCGATTCCTCGGAACCACATATATAGAAAAAAGCTGGAAATGGTGCTGTGGCTCAAGTGGTAGAGCTCTAGCTTTGAGAAAAGTCCAAGGACAGTGCTCAAGCCCTGAGTTCAAACCCCACAACTAGCTAAATGAATGAATGAATGAATGAATGAATGCCAGGCATCTATGGCTCACACTTGTTCTAGCTACTCAGGAGGCTGAGCTCTGAGGACTGCAGTTCAAAGCCAACCTGGGCACAAATCTGTGAGACTCATTAACCCCAGAAAACCAGAAGTGGTGCTGTGGCTCAAGTGGTACAGCACTAGCCTTGAACTGAAGAGCTCAGGGACAATGTCCTGGCCCAGAGTTCAAGCCCCACAACTGTTCAATAAACAATCAAATTCTCACTAAAACTTAATAAAATAGAAGTGACTCAAGTAGTAGAGTGCCAGCCTTGAGCAGACAAACCAAGTAAGACCTCCAGGCCCTGCGTTCATGTCCCAGTACCAAAATAAAATAAAAAATAATAAGCACTACATAAATTTGCATGCGTAACTGTGGCTTGGGTGGCAGACAAGAATAGTAGAAGTTAAGCCCAGCTCTGGAAGCTGGGTTGCTAGCCTTATGCTGAGTTCTTCAGGACTTTAAACAGGCAGAATGAAAACTCCTTACAGAACAGATGGAAGGACTGGAAACTGCTGAAAACTTCTGAGTCAGGTGAGTAAAACAGCACGCACGGTAGTTCAGTAGTTTGGATATTGGTGCTCAAACTCTAAAATTCCGTTTTAGGACACGCTGGGGTTCTGTGTGACCTTGGACAAATAACCTCTCATTTTCTGGCCCTCAAAAAAAATTACCAAAAAAAAAAAAAAAAGGTCAGGAACAGGGCCTAGGGGCAGAGTGCATGAAGCACTAGCATGCAGGAAGCCCTGGGTTCGATTCCTCGGTCCCGCACACACAGACAAAGCAGGACGTGGTGCGGTGGCTCAGGTGGCCAAGCGCTAGCAGAAAGCATCCGCCGACAGTGTCCAGGCCTGGAGAAAACCACCGCACGGAGGAAGGTGGTGGATGTGGACGGAGTCCAGCGCTGGGCCCAACAGCCAAAACGATCCCGTCCCCAAGCAGAAACGGGAGGACGGGGACTGGGAGCCCAGGGGCCCCGCTGCGGCCCTGGCCGGCCCCGCCGCGCCCTGAGCGCGGGTGACGGGCGTCCTCGGGCCTCCGCCCCGCCCCGCCCCGCCCCGGCTCACCCGGACGGCTCCCCATGCTACCGAAGGAGCTGCCCAATCCCAGAAGCGCGAATGGAGGCCGCCCGCGGTCTTTTACGCCCGGGTCGTCCCGCCTCCCTGTGGCCGGGACTGGGGCGGCACCGCGGTCCCCGCGCTGGGACCCGGCAGGCCGGCGCTCCGGCTCCCGGCCCGGCGGCCTCCCCGCGGCTCCGCGGTCCCCGGGCGGCTGGGTCTCAGCGCCGGCGGGGCCGGCGGGGAACGGAAGTTCGAGAGCCTCTTCGGGGACACGGCTGGCCGAGCGACCTTGGGGACGCTCCGCGGGCGCCCGTGACCCCACTGGGCCCCGACCCCCGTGGACGTCGGTTTCCTGCCCGCACTTCCGGCTCCCCGCTGGCCGGAGGCAACGCCTCGGGCGTCCTCCCGCGCCCGCCCGCCCGCCCGCCCGCCCGGCCCGCGGGCGCAGGACGTCTCACCCGGGCGTGCACAGTGCCCATGGCGCTCCCTCCAGCCGCTGCCCGGCCTCACGGGGCCTCCGCGCGTCCGCGGGGGCGGAGCTGCGGAACGGGGCGACTCCCGCAAGGTCCCGGATGGCACGCGCCGGGGGTGGCCGTGATGCCCCGCCCATTCCCCGCCCCTCGGCGCACGACGTCTTCGCTCATTGGTTCGCGTGGGTCTTGGACCCGGAAGTTCACACAGACACCCGGGAGACGGGTGCTGCGCAGGCGCAGACCGTCCAGCGAAGCCGGGGACGCTGCTGGCGCCGGGAGGGCGCGTCGGTGCGGCCGGGCCCGCGTCGGCGTGCGGGGACCCCGGAAAAGGCGGCGTCCCAGGCAAGGCACCTGCGATTAGTGCAGGGAAAGCAGCCAGAGGGCGGCAGCGGGAAGAGGACGGCGCCCCGGCCTGCCCTTCGCCCGGGCCCCTGGACGGAGCAGCTTCAGCACAGGCTCCCCACTGTCCCCCTTAAGGGGTGGGGGGGGACAGAAGGTGGCACATGTCTCCCCCCACCCTGCCTAGGCCCCGGGCTTTGGCTCCCCTTCCGTGTTTCTCTCCACAGCCACACTGCCGGGCAGAGCCCCACAGCTTCCCCCACAGCCTAGGAGTCCCCTCCCCTCCCTCCCCCATCTCCCTCCCCTTCCTCCTCCCCCTCCCCTCCCCCTTCCCCCTCCCCAGCAGACCCACGTTACACAGCCCCTGTAATGAAACTTGAACGCCTCCCTCCCCCCGAGTGTAACTCACAGGTGCTCGGAAGTCAAGCCCCAGTATGGCCAAAAGGCAAAATGAACATTCCTAGCCGGGCATGAGGACTCACACCTTGTAACACCAGCTCCCAAGAGGCTGGGGCAGGAAGATCAGGGTTCAAGGCCAGCCTGAGGTCTACAGAATGAAGCCTACTCCCACAACTCCCACAAAAACCTTGGGGTTGTGATTTGAGGGCCTAGCAAGTGTGAGGCCCCGAGTTCAACCCCTGTATGGCAAGAGGGAGTGTGTCAAGCCAAATATTTGAGAGCATTTGTGTGTGACTAGGAGAGTCATATGAGAACACAAAGGCACGCACAGGGGTCAAGAGTGTAGCCTAGTGGTAGAGTGCTTGCCTAGCACGCACAGAGCCCTGGTTTCAATTCCTCGGGACCACTTACTCAGAAAAAGCCGGAAGTGGTGCTGTGGCTCAAGTGGCAGGGCGCTAGCCTTGAGCAATAAGTGTCCAAGGACAGTGCCCAGGCCGAGTTCAGGCCCCAGAACTGGCAAAAAAAAAAAAAAAAAAGTCACACACAAACTATGGCTTGGTCTCGCGGTTAGAATGCATAGTAACATGTTAAAGGGTCTGAAAAGCCCTGCAGTGTGTCTGTCTGTTTAACCCACTATTCTCCCTGAATCCATTGGGTCACAAAGACTTAACGTTTGTTTTGTTACTTGCTGAGAGGCGGCATAATTGCATGCAGGTGAAGGTTTGTGAAGTTTCCCTCTAAAAATCGGGACTCTTCACTTAGGGATCTTGACCTCAATCACAGAATAAGAATTTCTGGCCAAGTCATCACAATAAGAAAATTTGGCAGAGCTTTATTGTGTATGTAAGTGAGCAGGCAAGCAGACAAGCAGAAAGGAGGAGACATTCTAACAGTGAGGGTATTCCCAAAGGGAGAGAAACACAGCTCTTTGATTGTCAGGGGTAGGTATGTATGTATTTATTCATTTACTTTTGCCAGTCCTGGGCTTGAACTCAGGGCCTGAGCACTGTCCTTGAGTTTTCTCCAGGCTACAGCTCTTGAGCCATAGCACACTTCTGGCTTTTTTTCTATGTATGTGGTACTGAGGAATAAAACCTGGGTCTTCATGCATGCTAGGCAAGCACTCTACCACTAGGCCACCCTCCTAGCCCTGTCAGGGGTATTTATGTGGTAAAGGCAGTTTATCTTTGCTCTCAGTCACTCTTGGTGTTTTACACTTTCTAAGTTTCTGTCTCTTGTTTACCATTCTGGTTGTCTTAATTTTGGGGCAGCATTTGTCTCTGGAAGCCATGCATCCTAAAAACAAATGTTAATTCTTGTGGTGAGAAAGGCATCTCTCAGGAAGGAATGTATCCTGTTATCTTGGAAGCAAAGATGGCACATCTGTGTTTCTAAAACCGTTTCTGAGTTGCCTTCACCGGCCTCATTTTCCTCTAAAACGACATTGATCAGGCCTAGTAATAGAGTGCTTGCCTAGCATGCAGGAAGACCTAGGTTTGATTGCTCAGTACCACATACACAGAAAAGGCCAAAAGTGTCACTGTGGTTCAAGTAGTAGGGTGCTAGCCTGGAGAAAGCTCAATGACAGTGCCCAGCTTCTGAGTTTTAGCCCCAGGACCAGCAAAAAAAAAAGACATTGGTCCCTTAGTGCTTCGAATTTCTGGCAGCCATGTACTAAGCCTTGTTTATCCTAGTCTGTCCGGCCTCATTTTCCATCCCTTAATCTTAAAGGAAGTAGCTGAGTGAATGTCCTGTTTTGCTTTGTCTTGTTTTCTCTACGGTACCCTGTACCCTGCCTCAGTATGAGTGCTACACCCAGTACTCCCATGCGCCCTTGTGGCCAAAAGGTGGAATTGCATCTCCCTGCCCCCAGAGGTAACTTGCCTTGGTCCACACCTTGAGTTGCCTATGCGGTGTGGCTTAGGAAGGCAGCATCTGGGGGTGGGTCTGGAGCTCAGATGGGCCTTGGCAGCAACAAGAAGTCTGCAGAGGAGGTGGGGTGAAAGGACAGGGCCTAGCCCTGAGAGCTGAGGGCTAGGGACAAGGCCAGACTCCAGAGAAGTGGACAGCTGGAGAGGGGGTGAGGGGCGCTTCCCAAACCCCCCTCCCTCATTCCTGTTTCAAGGGATCTGGAGCAGGTGGGCCTGACCCCATCAGAGCCAGAGACACAGTCTTGGGAGTCAGGGTGGGGGGCCCTCCCAGGGCACAGGTGGGGCTGGGCACGCTGGGGACTGCAGTGCCTTGTGGGTGGTGGGGATGGAGGGGCCACCTGTCCAGGAGGGTGGAGGGAGAGGAGAGTCTGGGGGCCTGAGGAGGCCTAGTGACCCCAGGGAGGGTCTGAAATGTAGAGCTCAGGAAAGGGCCCTGGACAGAGGAGAGCCAGGAGACCCCAGGCCAGAGGGAGACGGTGATAAAGGCCATAGCTGGGAGAGGAGGAGAAGGCAGGCAAGCATCACAGCTTAAGAACCACATGTAATATGCACTGTTTTCTGATGGTAAAAGAAACTCATGTGGGTGCTCTAGAAATGCAGAAGCTGCACACAGGCATCCTGACAGCTGCCGTACACATCGGGGTGTGGTCCCCTCTGCACTTTCCCCCCCCCCACACACACACACACGCATGCTTGTAAGGAGCCTTGGGTTCAAATTGTGCACTGTAAACCCAACAGAGGCCATGGCTCGGATACTAACCAGGCCACCCTGCTGGCTGCCTGGGAACAGATGCCCATGTATGGGCAGCCAGCTAGCAGTGCAGAGGATTGAAGGCTGTTTTCATCTGCTAATGAGAAACTTCTGGCTGGTAGAGCAGCTCCCTGCCTAGCTAACAATGGCACTTTCCTGTGTGTGTTGGGAGGGGCGGGGGGTGGGTCCTAGGGTTTGAACTCAGGACTCTATGCTTGCTATGCAGCTGCTGAACTGCTAAGCTATGCCTCCAGCTACCTTCCTATTCTAAACTTGGTTCACATCTTAAAAAATAAAAGGAACACAATAGGGTCTGGGGGTGTGACTCAAGCGGTAGAGCACCTGCCTAGTAAGTATGAGGTCTTGTGATGAAACCCCAGTATTGCCAGGAGGAGGAGCCTGAAGTGGTAGTGGTAGTGGTGGTGGTGGTGGTGGTGGAGGAGGAGCAGGAGGAGGAGGAGGAGGAAGAGGAAGAGGAGGAGGAAGAGGAGGAAGAGGAGGAGGAAGAGGAGGAGGAAGAGGAGGAGGAAGAGGAGGATACAGATATATACATTAGTTGTAAATTTTTGTTGTTGTTGATCATGGGACTTGAACTCTGGGCCTGGATGTTGTCCCTGAGCTCTTCAACTCAAGGCTACCGCCCTACCCCCTTGAGCCACAGGGCTAGGATTACAATCATGAGCCACTCGCACCCAGCTGCACGATGGATTTTTTTAGACACCCCAGCACCAAGCAGGTTGTGTCTCCAGCACTTGGGAACTGGGAAGAAGCAAGGTGAGAAAGGAAGGCAACAAGGTGTGCGCAAGTGAGTCAAGTTCAAGGACAGCAGGGGAGGTGGAACCTTTCCCCGGGTTTGGTGCCTGCTCAGGGGCCATGGAATCTGCCCCCGTGACGGTTTTGTTCTATTAAACATGTCACCAATTTTCAGAATATATGTCAGCACACACTCCCATACATGTTTACGTAAAACACTTTAGGAGATAATTAAGCTCGTTCCAACAGGTGCTGTCAGACATAGTGAAGGCGATTCTCGATACCACCTGGGAGGCGGGGCCCTTCTGGGGGACAGTGATCACCCCCTCCTCCCTGTACTGCCCACTTCCTGCAGGAGTTGGCACATGTTGCCCAGCCATAAGGCCCTGTCCAGTGTCACCTTGGACCCCCAGCCCTCCTCGGCCCCCCTCAGTCTCCCCCTCCATTACCAGGCTGTGGAACAGAGCTGGCAACACAGCTTGGGTACCCGGCTCCCAGCCTCCATTCCCCAGCCAGTGTAGCTAACTGGCATTTAAATATTAGAAAGTGCTCTGCTGTCCCCAAAGAGGCTTTCCAACTGTCCACAAATCAGTGGTCTCCACTTTCCCTAATCCAGTGGATGGCCTGGGGCCCTGGGTTTCCAGGGAGACACGGGGTAGGCGGAGAAGCTGAGAGGCTCAGGGGCTCAACCAGCCCCCCAGAGGCTTCCCAGGAGAGGAAACACTCCCAGCTGAAACAGCAGGAGGGCGAGTGCCTCCCCCCTGGCGGAGCGGTCCCGGTCCCCGGCCGGCCATGGGGAGCCAGGAGGCCTCTGCGGGCCTGTTGGGACCTCCACGTGCCAGCACACGCCTGAGGCTGCTTCTACCGGGGAGCACTGTCGCCTGCCAGTCCGTGCTCGGATCCATGCCGGGGACTGTGCTGGCCACTCCTTGGCACTGGGGATCTGGAACAACGAAGGAAGTGAGCAGGGTGGCCCTTCCCGCAGCCCCTCACCACAGACCCCCTGGGGTGACCCAGGAGGAGGGGTGGCCTTTCAACCACAGACTTCTGCCTCCCGTCGTTGCCTAGCCTGTGGCCTCTGCCCCGTTACAGGCATCCCACTACCCACCAGGCCCTCTGTGGGTGGTCTGTCTTCAGTTCCTGGATCACCACTCTCTCCCCACCCTGCTTTTCAACCCTCTCCAAGTCTACCAATAGCAACCACAGCTCCAGACCACCTCTCCCTACCCCCCTGGCCAGTGGCTCCCAAGACTGTTACAGGACTGGACAGGGATAGAAATTGCCCTGAGAACAGATGAGGAAACTGAAGCCTGACATCGCCAGGGCAAGGCCCAGTCCTCGATGCCAGCAAGGCCTGCCCACCCCTGGATCTATGCGTTAGAGAATTCAGAGCGCCATGTCCACCCCAACCAGATCTCATGCTGACACCAAGAGCTCTTCTCAAAGGACCCATCCCTGCCCCTGCCCCTGTCCCTGCTGCCGAGTCTCAGAGGACACCTGAACAGAGGTGTCAGCAGCCTCCAGGTGTCCCACAGGAGGGGGGCCACACACAGGACCAGCTCCCGACCATACGTGTAGCACCGAGTCCAACGTCACTAGAACACCATGTGATAGTCTAGGCCTGCGCAGATGTCAAGGGACGCACCTGGCCTGCTGAGCTGCAGTCAAGTTATTTACCTGAACGTAGGGAGCAGAGATGTGGTGGCTCGAACGCAGACCTGGGACGTGGCCCAGTGCAGCCACTGGATGTCCTCAGGCAGATCTGGGAGCCATGTCACTAGTCTATAGGAAGGAAGCCACATTGAAGAACACTCAGGATGCTTAAAACCAGCTGTGGTAGTGAGGCCTGCTACTCGGGAGGCTGAGAACTGAGGTTCAAAGCAATTCCAAGCCAGCCCAGGCAGGAAGATCTTCAGGACTCTTATTTTTAATTAATCACCCCCAAATTAGAAGTAGAGCTGTGGCTCAAGCGCTACAGTGCTACCTTTGTGCAAAAAATTTAGAGACGGTGCCCAGGTCCTGAGTTCAAGTTCCAGAACCAGCACCAAAAAAAAAAAAAAGAGCAGAAATGAAAGCAGTCTTGAACACAACCACAGCCAGCTGGAAGATGAGCTTTGCTCTCCACTGGCTTCCCATGGCTTCCAAGGAAACTAGGTGTGGGGGCCACTAGGACCCGGTGAAGGCTTGGCTCTCCCCCTAGCAGTTCTGTGGCCTCCCAGCTCTGACCGATCCTCTCCACGCCTCACTTTCCTCAGGGGCTCACGAGAGACTGGGCCAGATGCTCTAGGAGGCCACCACCATCTTGGAGCAGCTTCCAGTGGCTTCTGAGCTTGCTCTGAGCCACAGGTGCTGGGGCTCAAGAGTCACCTTCCCAAGGTCACTGGTGCCCAGGCCACTGCCAAGGCTCACCTGCGGACAGTGGCGATGGCAGACTCCACCGGCAGGGTGCAGGGCAGCAGTGCGTAGGACAGGATGCGCACGGGCAACAGGCTGCAGAGCCTGCTCAGGGGGCCACTTCTGTCCTTCAGTGCTTCATTCAGGGCTGAAAAGGACAAGTTGGAGGTGGTCCACCGGCCCGTGTGAAGGTGGGGTTCATAGCCTCGCACAGCAAGGGCCAGCATGGAAGGGAGCTAGGTGTGGGGTGCGTGCCTGGAATCCTAGCCCTTGGGAGGAGGATCAAGGCAGCATGAGTGAGACCCTGATGAAAGAGCAGGGGGGGAGAGGGAATGATGGGAGGGAAGGGAAGGGGAAAAGAGAAAGGAAAGAAACAGGGTCTAGAGCCTCATGCACTGGAAGAAAGGGAGGGAGGGGGGTGGATCAGATCAGATATCAACAGCCCTTGATAGCTGTCTGGATCCTGGGCTTTGAACCTAGGGCCTCGTGCATGCGAGTCCAGTGCTGTGATTGACAAGGATGTCTGGAGAAGCAACCACATCTCCACACAGATGTCCCTCCCCTCCCAGCCCACTCCATGTGCCTGGGGTCACCTCTGTAAGGCCCACCTGATGCTCCCACCATAGCAACACACCCGCCCTGCACTGTCCAGAGGGCAGAGAACTTAGGATCTAACTTTGCAAGCTCCTTGTCAGGCTTGGCTGACAGGTGACAACCGTGGACACCTTACACTAGGTAGGACCAGCAGACACAGGTGTTTACTGGGGACCCTTACAGACGAGCTCTGGCCCTCATGTACAGACAGGCCTGAGTTGTTATTCTGTGCTGGTACTGAGGCTTGAACTTGGGGCCTCAGAGTCTTGCTTGGCTTTTTTGCTCAAGGCTGGTGCCCTACCACTGGGGCCACAGCTCCACCTCCAGCTTTTAGGCGGTTCACTGGAGATAAGAGTCTCCTGCCTGGGCTGGTTTTGAACCTTGATCCCTAGATCTCAGCCTCCTGAGTAGCTGAGATCACAGGCATGAGCCACCAAGATCCAAACAGCACCCTGTGCTTTAAAGGGCACAGATCTCATGTTGAGTACCCCAGTCTCGGAACTTCACCCCAAATGTCCCCCTCCCTAGGCCACCACTGGGGGTTAGGGTTTCTGCATGTGAGTCTTGAGGGCACACACACATTCAGACCACAGCAGTGGGACTAGGGGAGGGAAAGCAAAGAGGAGCCTTGAGAGAGGCACTTTGAAAGACAAGAGGGGCCTGACAGGTCCTAAGGGAATGAGACGCATCCCAGAGGCAGGACCCTGGCCTGGGAGACCTGAGGCAGCATGGCTGGGGCTCGGAGCTGGCTAGGAGGGTGGGCCAGCCTGACTGTCTCCTGGGCCTTTGTGTTTAGACCCTCAGCAGCCGGATGACCCCTCCTGGGGAAGGAAGGGACCTCCAGGCTGAGGGACCTACCTGCTTTCCGTGTCACTCTGCCCCTGGCTTGCCAGTGGCAGGCACTTGGCACCATGCCCTGGTGAATTGCGGGCTGCACAATGGGTACCTGTGGCGAGCCTGGGGGAGAGGCTCCCAAACACGGTCTCATCCCAGGCCACAATGCCGAGGCGCAGGGGGTCCCGCTGCTGGTCCCCCTCCACGCTTTCCTTCTCCAAGCAGGGCCCAGGGTCCTCTGGCTCCATCTCTTCTGAGGACAAGCTCAGTCCGGGCTGCGGCCCAGCTCCCATTCCTGCAGAGGTGGGGAGAAACCAACCACCACCCCATCAGAGACAGAGGAGACCGAGGACATGGCCAGCCCAGTCACACACTCAGAATTACAGGGCAGCCACAGTGAGGGAGCTATAGCCAGTGCCACCTAAGCCCAGTGGCAAGACGATGGCTGGCAACTGTGGCAAGGAGAAGAGAACTGTGGGTCTTCAGAGCTGGGCAGCACGAGGCTCTGGGGTGAATCCACAGTCAACCAAACCACAGAGCTGGCAGAGCCGGCTCAAGCCCCATCACTCACCAGCTGCTTGGTGTCTCCACAGCTGGCTTGTAAGGGTGAAAGACAAGGATGATAACTGACTCATAATCACCACACCACTGGCTAAGCTGCCCTCCAGGCTGGAGCCAGACGCATGACTGTCAGGCTATCCAGAAGCAACTCAGTGCTTACTTAGGACTACTCAGAAGTTATACCATTTTGTTCTAAGTCCCCAGCTAGTGTGTGGCAGAGCCAGGCCTGGTGTCAAAGACGGTGCCCTCACATGCATGGCCTGCAAATGTTAAGGAAGCATGGGGGCCCTGACCTCCATGCTGGAATGAAGCCCTTGGCCCCAGTGAATGGTCCTTGTGCTCCAGGGAGTCACACGCTGGGCTGGAGGATGAGAGGAGAGTCGGTGTCCAGAGCTGCATCTGCCTCAGGTGGGAAAGTTCAAGGCTCTCCAACACCGACATCTCACTCCTGGGCCCCCAGGCCTCTCCACACTGTGCTTCCTGAGCCGTATGCTGAATCATCTCTCCAAAGGCATGGACTCACACCTGCCCCTCGGCCCTGTGGCTCAGCCTGCTGCCCCAGCGAGCAGGAACTTCAGCCTCCATCTTCCTCACCCCCACCGCTCATTCTGGTTCCAGGTCTCCTCTAACTCTCATTGGCCTGACCCTGGCTGGGCTCCTCTCTCCACCTCACTGGCCTCCTGGTGCTGGCCTGAAGCAATCCTCCTGCTTCAGCCTCTTAAGCATCTGAGACTAAGGTGTGTGCTGAACCCGGGGCTCCAACGCCCTTCTTTTTTTTGTTGTTTGTTTGATCTCCATATGTAGCTGCCCCTGCCCCAGCACACCCCTCCCGTGTCATTTCTTTGTTTCTTTTCTTTTTTCTGGTCATGGGACTTGAACTCTGGACCTGGGTATTGTCCCTGGGCTCTTCAGCTCAAGACTAGCATTCTACCCCTTGAGCTACAGTGCCACTTCCGGTTTTCTGGCTTAATTGGAGATAAGTCTCAGGGACTTTTTGTTGGGATCCCCCCATCTCAGTCTCCTTGACCCTCCTCTTCCATTCCTCTGCCAACATCCCCCTCTCCCTCCCACACTCAGGGTCCCTGTGATCCCAGGCCTCACGTCCACATGGCCCTGGCCTTGCACTCTCCTGTCCATCCCAGCCTTGGTGGAGGCTTACGTCCTCTCAGAAACCCTCCTTCCCTGGCCTTGGCAGTCACTCCATGCCACGTCGCCTGGATCTTTGTGCCAGTGCACCACTATCCTGCCTCCGTTTCCTCACTTCTCCCCATGGCTGGCAGAGGCCACATCGTTTTCTTCTGTCTGGTAAACTCATCCTTGGGGGGTGTCCCTAGGTGATCTAACCTCTGGGGACCTCTGCAATGGACACCACCACTGACCAACACCACACAGTGCTCGCTGGATGCCTACAGCCCAAGCGTCCAGCTCAGGAAAACTCAAAGACAGGCCCTTGCCTAGAAGGAGTGAGCCAGGCCGGCGGACATGACCCCCACCTTCCAGGAGACACCACACTGATTGCTTCATTTGGAGCCTGTCCCAGACACCCTGTCAGAGCTGAGCCCATAGGGTGACAGTACTGGAGTAAGGACCTGGAGGTTTGAGTCCCAGCTCTGCCCCACCCCAGGGAGGGCTGTGAGCCCCTCTCCTCCCCTCCCAGCCTCTGTGCTCCTATCTCTAAAATGGAGCAAACATTTCCTACATCACAGGCCTGGTGAGTAAGATGGAACAGCAGGTGTTGAACACCTCATGGTGGGATTAGGGGACTCTCCTATGGTCTACCCATGAGCAGACGGGGACAGGAGCGACCGCTCTCCCCCACCCACACACATGGCCTCCACGTACCATTCTCTTCCAGGAAGCGGAAGGCATCCACATAGCCTTGAAAGCAGAGCTCTCCCATCTCCTACAAGCAGACCAAGCAAGTGCCCTCAGGGCCACGTGTGGCAGGAATAACGTGTCCTCTGAGGGGCGCAGCCAGTGGGGACACAGGGTCCTGGGCTCCAGTTCCAACCCTCCCTCTGAAGAGGCTGGCTCTCAGTGCTCCCTTGGTCTTAAGTGGAACCCCATTCTAGCCAATTTTAGGGTCCATTCTCTGTGTCCCTAACAGCTCTTTGGGAACCATGTGGACAACAAAAATCAAACCTCCTGTCCTGAGGCTCCCTGGCAGACCACAAGTCCACCCAACACCAAAACCAAATCCCAATGGCCAGGGGTGTCTCCCATCTCATTTGTTTTTTTGTCAGTCATGGTCATGGGCTTTTCACTCAAGGCTAATATTTCCACTTAGAGCCAGGGGGTCACTTGCAGTTTTCTGGTGGTTAATTAAAGATAAGAGTATCACAGACTTTGCTGCCTAGCCTGGCTTTGAACTGGAATCCTCAGATCTCAGCCTTTTAACTAGCTAGAATGACAGGAATGAGCCACCAGCACCTAGGCCTCCCCTCTCCCTCTCATCTGTTTTCCAGTCCTGGAGCTTGAACTCAGGGCCTGAGCACTGTCCTTGGGCTTTCTCGAGGCTAATGGTCTGCCACTTGAGCCACAACACCACTTCTGGCTTTTTCTGTGTAGGCGGTACCAAGGAATTGAACTCAGGGCTTGATGCATGCTAGGTAAGCACTCTACCACTAGGCCACACTCCCCCCACTCCCTCCCCATTATTTTTTGACAGTCTTACTATGTAGCCCCCTTGGCCTTAAACTCTCCATCCTCCTCTCTCTAGCTCTGAGTGCTGGGATTACAAGGGTATACCACCATGCCTGGCTCTCCCTGACTCATTAGCGCATGGTCCCGGTCACCAGGAAGGCCCCTGCTCACCTTGGGGCTGGGAGGGAAGAGCGCTCTGGATAGGAGGTAGACATTGTTTGCGCAGAGGCGGAAGCTGAGGTTGGCCATGTTCAGGTGGAGGAAGTTGGTAGACTTGACCTTGGGGCAGATGTCGTGCTCCCCGTAGAAGGGGGACACTGTGATGGTGGTGCTGTCATCCAGGAAAGGCACGTTGTTGCTCAGGCCTCCATCCACGTATCGCTGGGTGGGAAGGGGACAGCAGGGAGTGTGCGCACGGCTCTGGGCCAGTGGCGAGTGCGGCAGACGTGGCAGAAGGAAGGGGGGTGGCAGCACTCTCACCACAGACCCTCACCGTGCACTTCTGAGTAGGAAGCAGTGGGACTGAGCCAGCCAAACCCAGCGGAGACTGGAGTACAGACCCTTTGTGCTGGTCACTTCCTAAAGCCACGTGGACACGCACACGTGTGCCAATATCACCTAAGATGGGGTCAAATAAGCTCGGGGCTTGATCTATGTACTGAAGACAGAGGGTGACGTGAATCCTGTCCCCCAAAGAGACAGAACCCTGCCCCTGTGGGACACATTTACATTTTTACCTGTGTGACTGTCTCCTTTCACACCTTGAAAAGAACTCTCCCTCCCTTCCCCCCTCTACCACATCCTGTCTCTCTGCTAGTCCTGGACTCAAACTCTGGGTCTGGGGTGCTGTCCGTACCTTCTTTTGCTCAAGGCTAGCTCTCTACCACTTGAGACACGGCACCACTTTCAGCCTTTTCCTCAGTAGTTTATTGGAGATAAGAATCTCATGGACTTTTTGGGTTGGCTTTGAACTGCAGGCCTCAAATCTCAGCCTGCTGAGTAGTTAGGATTGCACCCAGCAATTTTTTTTTCCAGTCCTCGGGCTTGAACTCAGGACCTGAGCACTGTCCTTGGGCTTTCTCAAAGTTAGTGCTCTACCACTTTTTCTGTGTATGTGGTACTGAGGAATCAAACCCAGGTCTTCATGCATGCTAGGCAAGCACTCTACCACTAGGCCACCCTCCCGGACTCAGCAATTTTTTTGTTTAATATTTTCTTTTTGGGTACTGAGGATGGAACCCAGGACATTGCACTTGCTAGGTAACTCTTTGCCACTGAGCTACATCCCAGTTTCGTTGTTTGTTTTTTTTGAGACAGAGTCTCATTCTGTAGCCCAGCCCGGGCTTGGAGACTTGATCCTCCTGCCTCAGCCTTCTCAGTGTTGGGATAATGCAAGTAAGTGACCATGCTTGGCTTAGAACCAATAGCTTGAGATTTAAACAAGTTACTGAGTCTGGCTGGGACCTAGAAAAATCTCCTCCTGGTATGTTGTGGTGGCTCATACCTGTAATTCCAGCAGGGAAGGCTAAGCAGGAGGTTCAAAGTTGAAGGCTAGCCTAGGCCTCATAGTGAGACCCGGACTCAAGTAACAAGAGCCCAGAGATGGGGCTCACTTTACAGTTGAAAGCCACATGCAGTTATGTATATTTGTGTGTGCACCAGTGCATGCGCACACGTGTGCAGTACACCAATACTGGGGCTTGATTTCAGGACCTCAAGCTCTTGCTTGGCTTTTTCACTCAAGACTAGAATTCTACCACTTAAGTCACAGCTCCACTCTCAGCTTTTTGCTGGCTAGTTTGAGATAAGAGTCTCTTCCTGCTCAGGCTGGCTTCCAACCCCAATCTTCAGCTCCTAGTCTCCTGCATAGCTGGGATTACAGGCATGAGTGTTGGGTGTCCAGCTAGCAAGTCAGGTTTTGCCTGACTTGAGGGTTGTCAGGATCTAAGCTTTACATGGGTCTCCATGACCAGGTCCCAAGAGGCCCAGGGGACCCCTGTCCTCAGCACGGGGCATGAGAGGGCCATAGGTGGTGGTCTGAGTGCAGGCTCCCTGCTCTAGTGTGAGCTTTCGTGAAGCCAGGACCCTGGCTTGGAAAGGTGGCTCTTTTCTGTCAACTCCCTTCGTACCTGCTGCCCTTGGGGTTTTAACAGCTATTCTATTCTTCTTGTGAGTTTATAGATAAATAAAGGATCCCAGAGGCTGAGAGTTTGGCCTAGTGGTAGAGTGCTTGCCTAGCATGCACAAAGACCCGGGTTCAATTCCTTGATACCACCTACATAGAAAAAAGCCAGAAGTGGTGCTGAGGCTCAAGTGGTAGAGCTCTAGCCTTGAGAAAAAGTCCAAAGACAGTGCTCAGGCCCCGAGCTCAAGCCCAGGACTGGCAAAATAAAAAAAAATAAAATAAAAAAAGGATCCCAGAAAAGGACAGCATTTACAGCCTAGACTTTCTCTTGTGCATTTACAAAGTTACACAAAGGAAAGATGTGTTAGGCTAGACACACAGGCTGTTGTTAAAAAGAAACAACAAACCTTCACAGCTGTGCTATTTTCCCAGAAGAGGAAAGTGCTACCTCTCAGGAGTCATTAATTCTTAAAAGATCTCCTGCAGGAACCAGGCCACTAGAAGCTACTGGAGGAGCCAGTGACACCGGACACTGTGGCCGGAGTGGAACAGCTACCAGGCCCAAGTCCATCTTCAGCCCCTAGAGGCAGGCCTGGGACCCCAGGCCAACCAAGCACCCTTTGAGCAGGGCTTGTGTCCGCTTCTCTTAAGGAGACCCCAACACTCAGCCACGGGCACACACTCACCACGGCACACGCTTACTTACCACACCTCTAAAGGAAGGAGGGATCAAGCCTGAGAAGAAAGGAATGAAGCAGGAGCACAGCACAGCCTAGGAAGACAAAGAAACGAGACCTGAGGGCCAGGACCTACCCCAGCCTCCCAACGGCCCACTTCTTCCTACCCCTCTAGCCCAACGAAGACCGAAAGGCTCTCTGTACATAGTAAGCACTTTAACACAACCGAAAGCCTCCTGGCACACAGTGAGTGCTTTAACAAAACAAAAAATGGGTTTGGCATACCGCAGGTGCTTTAACACGTTTGAGCCACCATGTCCACCTGCATTTCAGGTGTATGAGTCTTGCTGACAGCTAATTTCCTTTACTGCACCGCCTGCCTGGCCTGCTCTCCACCACAGCCACATGGTGTGGGCGTGGAAGACAGCGTCAGGAGCAGCTGACTGCGTGTCTGCAGGGCAGAGTGGGTGCGGACAAGCGTGAGTATCTCAGGAAAGCTGGAGGAGCCCAGACTCCTCACCCTGACCTGGGGTCTCCCACCCCGGTGGGAGCTGAGATTCTCCAACTCCACTCCAGTTCTAGGTGAGGCCCATGTTGTGGCCCTAACTCCCTCCCTCCCTCCCCTCTCCTCCTTTGCTTTGCAGCTCTAAGGCCTGAACTCAGGGCCTGAGTGAGTCAAGTGTTTTCCCCGTGAGCCCTGCCCGCAGGCTCCTCCCGCTGCTCTTCCCACTTGCTGCAGAAAACACATCAATCCACCAAGGGACAGGTACATGTGGGAACAAACAGGCAGTGCTTCTGACAGGAAGCTCCCAGAAGCACGTTAAACAGATGATCAGATGGTGAGACACGGGCTCTGTATGCTGCTGTACGCTCACCAGGCCTCCGTCCTGTCGAGACCTGTGTTAAGGGTAACAGTCACCCCAGAACTCTCACGAAAAGCTTCAGCCAGGTGAAATTTCGTGTGTGTAACGATGTTCACTGCAGCACTATTCACCATAGCAAAGACATGGAACCAACCCAGATGTCCCTCAGGTGATGAGTGGATCCACAAGTTGTGGTATTTGTACACAATGGAATTCTATGCTGCTGTCAGAAAGAATGACATCGCCCCATTTGTTAGGAAATGGAAAGACTTAGAAAAAATCATATGAAGTGAAGTAAGCCAGACTCAGAGGAACTTAGGCTCAATGGTTTCCCTCATTTGTCATAATCAGTAGAAACCCTGGGCTCTACTAGCAGACATTTACAACAGAACAAAACCTTGATACATAAGGCCATATAGTATGAAGCTAATGGAAAAGACCTCCAGGATATTGAAACAAAAGCCATATAATGAATGATTGTTGTCCTTAATGTACTATGTTATCTCTCATCTCTTTTGCTGTCCCTTGGTTATCTCATATTGTTACAGTATCTCACTTTGTTATCTGATATATTGGATATATGCGTATTTGGTTATTTGAAATTGGATAGGGAAGGGGGAAAACAAGATGAGGGGTGGGCGTGGGAGGGAGGGAAATGGGGACCAAGACATGAGAAAGGGTATCAATGTTTGTGAAGTAATGCACCTTCTATCTGGCGAATATAATGTAACCCTTCTATTAATTACAATTTAAAAATGCAAAAAAATGTGGAGAATCAAATGAACTTAAAACTAGATATTGTATGCAATTTAATAAAAAAAACTTCGTGTGTGTTTGTCAGTTCTGGGGCTTGAAATTCGGGTCTGGGTGCTGAGCCTTTTGCTCTAGGCTAGTGCTTTGCAACTAGAGCCACAGCTCCGTCTCTAGCTTTTTTTGTTGTTTTTGGTATTTTATTGGCGATAAATGTCTCTCAGACTTTCCGCTAAGGCCGGCTTTGAACTACTATGTTCAGCTCTCCGCCTCTTGAGTAGCTAGGATTACAGGACCAGCGCCAGAGCCTGGCTTAAATGGCATTTTGATCTTGCAAATGATCTCAGTGCAGATGACAGTGAGACTCACTGCCACCCTTGAGGCGCTCCATGGAGAAGCACCGCTCATTACCCAACATGTCCAGAACCTGGCCAGATGAGAGGAAATGCCAGGACTGGGTGCCTGAGCAGGAGATCCAGGCTGAGCTTCGAGAAGCTGCAGGCAGAATGGCTGTGTGCGCAGGGAAGGTGCACAGCCCACAGAGGATACACGGCCCCCAGGGGGTGCCTAGCCCGTGGGGTGCACGGCCCACCACCACGGCAGCCCTCCCAGTGCTTTCTGACTTACGTCCACCACTTCATCCTTGGACTGGAAGTCTGACACCAGCACGTTCTCACCATCAGACACGCGGGTGAGCGAGATGTACATCTTGCCAGAGACAAGCTGGTGGACGTTGGGGGGGAGCTGGGCGTGGAGCCCGTCTCTCAGGTTCTTGACTAGGTCGAAGGAGGGGTGGAGCGCGCCAATGTTCCGACTCCTGGCCTTCCTCACCAGGTCCACCAGACTCATGAGAGTGCGGTCTGCAGGCAGGTGACAAGGACACGTTGGAGACAGGCATACAAACCAGATAGCAAAGAGGCTGCAGACCTCTTTCTACACCTGTGGTGTCTAATGTGGCACCACAAACCCATAACCGAGGCGAGTGCCACCTGACATGTGGAAAATGCCCTGTACTCCTGAGCCTTGAAGGAAATAGTTCATGCAGAGCCGTCGTAGCCAGGGGAGGCGGCTCAAGCCTGTAATCCTGGCTACTTGGGAGGTGGGGACCCTCCGTTCACAGCCATCCTGGAAGGAGTCTGAGAGACTTCATCTCAGCCGGTGGTGATGCACACGCCTATCACACCAGAAGTCACAAACATATGAGTGCCTCTGCTTTGGCACATATGGCTTCAACGATGCAGGGGTCGGGAGAGGGAATGTGGGCATGGATCTGAATCCGGGTTCTGCTTCTACCACTTATTAGCTGAGTGGCCTCAATACAACACTCTGCCTTCTGTGTAACCCTCACACTGTGCCTTTTTTCCCTCCATAGGACAGATTTACCCACCTTTTAGACACAAAGAAGATGAGGTAAACTATGAGAAAAGAAGGTTAATAAATTAATAGCAAGTCTGACTCTGGGATGGACCACCTGCCCAGGCTCCATGATCTAAAAAGAATAGTCTCAGCTGGGTGCTGGTTGTTCAGGCCTGTAATCCTTGTTACTCAGGAGGCTGAGATCTGAGGATTATGGTTCAAAGCCTGCAGACTCGCATTCTCTCTATTTTTGTCGGTCATGGGACTCAAACTCTGCGCTTGGAGCTGACCTTGAGCTCTTCAGCTCACAGCTATTGCCCTACCACTTGAGCCACAACAGCAGTTCCTATTTTCTGGTGGCTAACTGGAGATGAGAGTCTCACAGACTTTTGAGCCCTGGCTGGCTTTGAATGGAGATCCTCAGATCTCAGCCTCCAGAGTAGCTATGATTACAAGTCCTGTGAGGCTCTTATCTCCAATTAATTACCAGGAAACCAAAAGTAGTGCTGTAGCTAAAAGTAGTAGAGTGCTAGCCTTGCACTGAAGAGCTCAGGGACAGCGCCTTGTCCCAGAGCTCAAGTCCTATGATTCACTACTTAAGGGGGGAAAAAAAAGAATAATTTCAGTTAGACAACAACTAGACTCCTTAGCCATGCCTTCCTGTGAGTAGAGGTTAAACAGCAACCTGAGGTTCCAGCAACTTGGGGGGCTCCTGCAAAGCCTCTGAGTCAATCTCCAGGCCCTAGGGATAGCTGAGCTTTCCCTTGTCCTTTCAGGCACAGCTTCAGGCTCTCCTGTCCATCTATAAGCCCCTTTCTCCGTGGAACAGAGGTGAACTTCGGGTCCTGGGATCAGTGCTTTTAACCCTTGGCCCAGGGAACCATCACAGCCTGTGGGGGGCCCAAAGCTCTGTCACTCATCTGCCTGAGGTGTGTACACGGCCACACGGCCAGTGTAATCCTCTGAAGCCACACTTGCTGCCCTTTGCTCCTCTCTTCCTGGCTGGAGAAGACGGCAGGCAACCTGCTAGCATTGCCTCTCTCACAGATCTCAGCCCAGCATCTGCTCATGGATTCTATCCAATGGCAGGGCTTTGTTGGTGGCAGGGGCTCGCCTGCCCGTACAAGGTCACTGCGGGACAGAGCACAGAATGAAGTGTTGAAGAGCTGGATAAACAGGTGCTGATAAGGGACGAGATAACCCTGTCTGGCAACCTCTGGCTGCCACCTGCCCCCAGCCCTTACCTACTGCGCCTGGGTCCCCACAAATGACTAAAGAGAAAGGACGCTCCTCTCTTCCCACGTGCACAAATGCTTGATTAGGCCAAGATTCAAGGGTCCACAATCTTGACACGAGGTGGACCAGGTCAGTGGAGTCCGGAGGAAGGGACAGGACAAGAGCGCTGGGGTGGGATTCAAGAATCCAGTCCAGCCCCAGGACACGTCCTGGATTTGGAGCAAGAACCAACTTTCCTATCCCAAACTTTCCTCCTCCGAGGTGCTCACGGCTCCTAACCCGTTAGTCCGCCCAGGAGAAGCCCCACTACTGTGCCTTGGTTTCTGCCCAGGGCCCACCAGGGACACCAGGTGGGTCACCCTGAGGCTCAGGGCGCAGGGACCGGCAGCGCCGGTCCCGGGATGGGGACCCCCCCCCCCCCCGGCAGCCCATGCACCGAGGCCCGCGGCGGGGGCCGGGGTCGCACTGCGCTCGGACTCGACGGCGTCCGTCCCCGCGCGCCCCCCGCCCCCCGGTCCCCACCCCGCCCGGGCGGCGGCGGCGGACGCACCCAGCGGGACGTGGGACAGGAAGACGACGAGGTGCAGCGCCCCCGAGGAGCACCCGAAGAACGTGCGCGCCCCGCGCACCAGCTGCGGCGCGCGCTCGCACAGGCAGCGGGTCGCCCCGACGTGGTAGAAGCCCAGGAAGCCGCAGCCGGCGAAGGACAGGCTCCACCGGCGCTGGGGGTCGACCATGGCGGAGCAGGGTGCAGCCGGGACCCGGCGCGCGGACGCCGTCGGTGAGGGAACGCGGGCGCTCGGCTCCCGGACAGCGGGCGCTCTGCGCCTCCGCTCCGCGGCGGACTCGGCAGGCCCGGCGTGACCCCGCCCCCTCCGGCCCCGCCCCCGGGTCATGCAAATGAGCCGGCGAAAGGCCCAATGAGAGGGCGGGAACGCGGCCCCTCCCTCTTCTGGGCGGGGCGAGGGGCGGGGAAATCCCTGAGGCGGGAGAGCGGGGATTTCCAAAACCTGGGGTAAAGGGGAGAAGAGCCTCCTTTCCCCCCACGTCATGGCTGGGCCCGCTTGGATCCCTTGGCTTTCTCATTTCCCCTTCCCACGGGAAAACAGGCCCGAACAGGGACTGCCATCTAAACGGATTGTCACTTAGCATCTCCGTTTGCAGGTTTGGGGAGGGCCTGAGGAGATTGCTTCTTGGTTTTCAGAGTTTGGGCCTGATTGTCTTCAATTCATGGCAGGGGCGTTTGGTTAAGTGACACGAAGTTTCCACTTCGGACTGAAAGTAAAAGTTGTGATTGACAGATGCTAGGCTGTGAGCAGAGGCCAGTGCAGGGGTCTGGGAGTCTAGGGGTTCCCTGCGTGTGTCCTATTCCAGCTGCTCTAACATAGTATACAAGGCGCCTAGTAAAGAACAAAGATTTGGGGGTTTTTTGCTTGCAAGTTCTAGAGGCTGAGAGGGCCAAGTTGAAGGGGTAGGGGGCCAAGGGGATGGGGTGGGGGGCGGCAGGTCCCTGTCAGAAGCGATGGGAGGAACAGGTGGGCAGTGTTTCCTCATCTCTATCTGGAGTTGGAAACAGCTATTGGAGGTTAAGTGCAATGGCTGGCTGGCACCTGGCACATGCTTGGCAGGATGCCCTTCCTGAGCTCGGGATCCCCAGAATTCTGTGTCCCTCCGACTCCCTGAGTCTGTCACCCAGGAGCGCCCATACAAGCCCCTTGTTTATGTAATTAGGAGCCTGCCCTTGGGGCCAGCACACAGAGCTCCTACCTGGAGCTCACCAGTCTGCCCTCAGAAACCGTCTCCAAGCCTCTTGACCAATTCCTGCCAAAGGAAAGGTAACTGGCTTTGTCCATAGAACAAAGATTTGGGATTGGGTCCTGCTGGTGTCACACCTTACAGAATGGGACAGATTGGCAGCTGACTCACTTGAGAAGGTGACAGTGACATGGATAGCCCATGTCTAGGATGCCGTAGGGCTTCAAAGTCCCCTTCCCAGGAGACAGAGTGCCATATCCTTCAGTTCTGGGTTCCCGTGCTGGGTGTTCTTGGTACACTGTGGGGTTGAGGGACGACAGCGGCACACAAAGTCTGAGGAATGTTTGCTCAATATAAAGCAACTCACATTGCTGTTGTAATTGTACAGTCTGGTTGTCACCTATGAAATACAATACCTTTCCTTTGTCAACTATACAGATCTTGAAACAGTACCATTGGAAACAGAGTTGTTATTTATTTATCAAATGATTTGGTCATGGGGCTTGAACTCTGGGCCTGCATTCTGTTCCTGAGCTCTTCAGCTCAAGGCTATCTCACTCTACCACAGGAGCCTCAGCCCCACTTCCTGTTTTCTGGTGGTTAAAGATAAGAGTCTTACAGACTTTCATGGCTGGGCTGGCTTTGAACTGAGATCCTCGGATCTCAGCCTCCCGAGTAGCTAGGATTACAGGTGTGAGCTTGATTGATTGGCACCCAGCTTGATTGATTTTTTTTTTCCAGTACTAGAGTTTGAGCTTTTGTCCCTGAACCTTTTTTGCTCAAGGCTAGTACTCTACCACTTGAGTCACAGTTCCATTTCTAGCTTTTTGGTGGTTAGTTGGAGATAAGCGTCTCATGGAATTTCCTGCTTGGGCTGGCTTCAAATGACGATCCTCAGCTCTCAGCCTTTTGAGTACCTAGGATTATAGGAGTGAGCCACCAGTGCCATCTCAAACAGACGTGTTTTGACGTGTGTGTGTGTGTGTGTTGGTCTCTCAGTCCTGGGGCTTGAACTCTGAGCTTGGGTGCTGTCCCTGAGCTTCTTTTGCTCAAGCTAGCACTCTATTATTTGAGATGCAGCTCTGCTGCTGCTTTTTGGTTTTTTCTTTTGTAGTTAATTGGAGATAAGCTTCTCATAGACTGCTCTCTGGGATGACTTGAAACTGCAATCCTCCGATTTACGCACCCTATGTAGCTGAGCCACTGACACTGGCCAGATTTATTTTAAGAGCAATATTTAGCATGGTTGTAATTTCCAGCTATATTTAATGATTTAAGTCTGAGACCTCAGGATTTTCATGTGACAATGTTGGGAATATGTCAGGGTATTAAAGTATTTCGTAAGAATAAGGACATCAACTTGAAAGGAACTTGGCTATTCAAGACTTTACTTCTGCAGAAAGTCATGCTACTGACAGGAAACCAAACCAAGTAAGCCAGCACACTGAGTGGGCAGGCCTCTCAGAGTTTTTTTGTTTTTGTTTTTGCCAGTCCTGGGTCTTGAACTCAAGGCGTGGGCACTGTCCCTGAGCTTTTTCTCTTAAGGCTAGTGCTCTACCACTTTGAGCAACAGCACCAGTTCTGGTTGGTGGGGGGCGGGGTGTCGTTGGTGGTGGTGGTAGTGGGGGTGGTGGTCATGGGGCCTGAACTCAGGGACAGGCTGCAATCCCTTAGCTTGGTTTGACACTCAGATTTTATCCCTAACATGTACTGCCCTTCCTTCCAATTGGTCACAACTTAGGTTCACAATCTTGCACAATTGGCCAGTTTTGAAAGAGGTTAAATGTTTACCCAGGCAATTAATTAAGCCAGGACACTCGAACAAAGCAGGAGCTTGTCTGTCTCATTCAACTGGTCATACCTCTAAGCTCTAGAAAAAACAATTCTTATAACAGAATATTGAGGCTGGGATAGCCTTGAGAAAGCCCAAGGGCAGTGCCTTGGCCCTGAGTTCAAGCCCCAGGACTGGCAATAAAAAAAGGAGGGGGGAGGTGAGCAAGTCTTTCTGCTTTGCCTAAGACTAACCACTCCTAACACTGAAAGCTAGTCCAAGGAGAGCTTTCCATTGCAGGCAAGCTGGTATGGTCTGTCAGTCCCAAATGCCAGACATAGCCCATGTCTCTTTAGAATGGTGGATCTGACTAGATTTATAGAATCCTGATTTCTGCAAATACAGCCATGGACTCAGAAAAATAGGGCAAGGAGTCTTGATTCGTTCATCAGGTAGCAGAGTGTAATCCCGCGCTTTCTCACACACAGACGGTGTTTTACAAGTCTACAGATTTACAGAAGCCAGAGTAGTGGTTTACTACTCCAGATAACTACTACAGATAAAGGTCACAGTTTGAGGAAAATCATCAAAGCAAAGTTTACATTCCAGGCTCTTTCCAGTTGGCTTATTTGGGTTTAGTAAATATTGACCAGACTACATTCAGATCTTCTCCTTACCAAGATTTTTAGCAGGCCACATTCCCGCTTCATCCTTCTCCTACTGAATCTGGGTTTTACCGCTGTCAGCTCGATTGTAGTAAATCACTCTGACTCTATAATTCCATTATTCCGTTATTCCCGTTGAAGGCCTATCTCTGGAGTTTCCCTGGTAAATCAGCCCAACTTATCTGGAGTTTTCCCCACAGAGGCGATGTGCCTCTGATATTGGGCCCTATTTCTGATCATTAGTATTCTGTCCTATTTCTGATTTTGCATTTTACAGATTGGCAGGGCCAACACACTGGCAAGGGCAGGGTCTGGGAAGGGGAGGACTGGAAGTGAGAGAGATGCAAACACACCACTGATTCTTTTCTTTTACTTTTAAAACTGAGAGTTGAATGTGTCCTCTAGACTGATTCTTACTATTCGTAGATTCTGCATGTACGTTTGCTGACTTGCTTATTTTTGTTGTTGTTTTTGTTTGGTCGTGGGGCTTGAACTCTGGGCCTGGGCACTGTCCCTGAGCTCTTCAGCTCAAGGCTACCGCCCTACCCCTGGAGCCACAGTACCACTTCCTATTTTCTGGTGGTTCATTGGAGACAAGAGTTTCACTGACTTTAGTGCCGGGGCTGCTTTGAACCCCAATCCTTAGATCTTAGCCTCCTGAGTAGCTAGGACGACAGGAGGAGCCACTGTGTCTGGCTATGACTTGCTAAATTTTAATTGTAACTCCAAGTCAGGATGTGTGGATATTGTAGGACATCAGTAGGCATATGCAGAGAGTAAGACTTTTTTGGAACTTACCAACTCAAAACACATTTTCAAACTAAAGGACACCCTCTATTTTGCTTAGAACCTGTCTCCTTACTTCAGAATAACTGGGGTACTGTCAGCCAATGACAAGCATGTACATTTAGGCTGGGTAGAATGAAGCCTCAGAGAGGTAGCCCTGCCTATCTCTGTCCTTCAACCACGCCAGGCTCTCAGGGGGCTGCCCCGCTTTGTGGAGCGGTCCGATCTTTTTCCACTCCTCACCAATGGCCTCACCTATGCCCACCTTCTCAGTCTCTCGGCCCAGTGAACCAGTTCTGGCAGTAATTCACTACTTTCTTTTTTAACTTATAAAAGGTGTTAATGACTGATGTCTGTAATCCTAGCTACTGAGGAGGCACAGCACTCTTGGGGTGTGTCTTCCCATTCTCTCTGTGTCTTTCTGTGTCTCTCTCTCTGCGTCTCTGTCTCTCCCTCCCTCTCTCCCTCTCACCTATCCTGGACTTGAACTCAGGACCTGGATGCTGTTTCTGAGCTTTTTGTTGCTCAAGGCAGCACTCTATCATCTGAGCCACAGCTCTACTTCCCACTTTTTGGTGGTTAATTGGAGGTAGGAGTCTCATGGAGTTGCCTAGCCAGGTTGGCTTCTAACTATGATCCTCAGATCTCAGCCTCTGGAGTAGCGAGGATTACAGGTGTGAGCCACAGGCTCCCATTTAAAAATACTGGACTGGGACTTAAAATCAGAGCTTACTAGTTTGCTCAACTAACTTGCTCAATTGGCTCTACTACTTGAGCTGTTCCTCCAGCCTGTTTTGTTGCCTTTTTTTTTTTTTTGTCCTAGTACTGAGATATGAATTCAGGATCTCACATGCTCACTTGGCTTTTTCACTCAAGGTTTACACCCTACTACTTGAGCCACACCTCTCCTTCTGGGATTTTGCTGGTTAAGTGATCAGATTCTCATGGACGTTGCCACACAGGCTGGTGTTGAACCATGATCTGCAGATTTCAGACTCCTGAGTGGCTAGAGTTACAGCCAGCCACCAGCACTCAGCTTTTTCAGCATGACTTGGGTTTGCTCGCATGGGGACCAGTAGCTAGACTTAACATGCTGGAGTTCCAAGCACTAGGCTCTGACCATACTATGTATTTTTACTTGTTTGCTGCTACAACAAAGTGCTCGAGACTGGGTAGTTCATAAAGCATGCGCAGCTTCCTCTCAGCTCTGGAGGCTGAACACTTCATGATGGAGGCCTGAGCATCCTGGGTCTGTTTAGGGCCTTCTTGCCCCAGCCTTGCATGGTGGAAGGTGGGGAGGCAAGTGGGGGAATGATGAGCACTGAATGCTTGGCCTCCCTGGAGGTGGAGGACCTGAAGGTCGGCCTCGCCTTGGGGATCCAAGTTCAGCAAGGATGTGGAGGGATGCAGAGCGCTCTCTGGTGGCTGGCTGGGGCTCTGCAAATTAGACTAACCAGAGAATGCAGGATAGTGGAGCAGGGCGTAGATGTGACATTGGAGAGGAGGAGGAGGAAGAGGAGAAGAAGGAGGAGGAGGAGGAGGGCCGTCCCAGGAGCTCATCCAGGCCTGTCTGTCCAGATTCTTTTCATTCCTCCACTGGGCAGTGGACACCATCTGCCTCTGTTTGGGTGGAGGCAGCACTTCCTGGAGACCTTGGGGCCTTTTGGAGTAGACAGGGTCTGACAGCACCTGCCAGTGTCCAGAGCCCTTCAGTTTATTTTTACAGAGCCAAGGGATCATATTGTGGGGACAGATGCTGTGAACTGTGTCTAACCGTTTGCCTTAGGAGTGTAGTTACGAAAGATACAGGTCCCTCCGTGTGTGTGTGTGTGTGTGTGTGTGGTGTGTATGTGAACTCAGAAATACTATATTAAACATACCAGAATTCTCAGTGACTTGAACGTACCTTCATGCTTGCTTTGTTTTTGCCAGTTGTGCGGCTTGAACTCAGGGCCTGAGCACTGTCTTTTTTTTATTTTTTCAGTTGTGGGACTTGAACTCTGGGCCTGGGCACTGTCCCTGAGCTCTTCAGCTCAAGGCTACTGCCCACCCCTTGACCACAGCGCCACTTCTGGCTGTCTAGTGGTTAATTGGAGATGAGAGTCTCATGGACTTCAGTGCCCAGGCTGGCTTTGAACTGAGATCCTCAGATCTCAGCCTCCTAAGTAGCTAGGATTACAGGCATGGGCCACCATGCCTGCCTCTGAGCACTGTTAGTGAGCTAGCACTCTACCACTTGAGCCACAGCACCACTTCCGGCTTTTCCTACGAATGTGGAACCAAGGAATCAAACCTGGGTTTTTTGGGCATGCTAGGCAAGCACAGTACTGCTAGGCCAAACTCCCCACCCCAACCTTCATGCTTTTTAAAAGTTTGTATTGTGGGGCCGGGAGTTTGGCCTAATAGTAGAGTGCTTGCCTAGCATGCTCGAAGACCTGGGTTCGATTCCTCAGTACCACATAGATAGAAAAAAGCCGGAAGTGGTGCTGAGGCTCAAGTGGTAGAGCTCTAGCCTTGAGAAAGTCCAAGGAC
The DNA here is from genome assembly GCF_031878675.1 of Megascapheus bottae. Taxonomy (NCBI): domain Eukaryota; kingdom Metazoa; phylum Chordata; class Mammalia; order Rodentia; family Geomyidae; genus Megascapheus; species Megascapheus bottae. The sequence goes on along the minus strand of NC_143510.1, from coordinate 93,561,200 downwards.
AAGGCTCAGGCCCTGAGCTCAAGCCCAGGACTGGAAAAAACAAACAAACAAAAAGTTTGTATTGTACTATTTATCTGTGTATGTGTGCCTGTGTGCGCGCGTGCGCGTGCCATGGGTATGTGCCAGTACAGGGGCTTGAACTCAGGGCCTGAGTTCTGTCCCTTAGTTTTTTCACTCAAAGCTGGCACTCTACCACTTGAACCACGATCCACTTGCGGCTTTTCGGTGGTTAATTGAAGATGAGAGTCTCCTGGACTTTGCCGCCTGGGCTGACATCTGTAAGAGCCCCTGGGATGGCCCTGTGCAGACCCTGCCCCCGTCCTGGTTAAGTCTCCACCCAAGACCTGTGTTACTTAACCTAGGTAACTGGCACACCTGGGGGCAATCACCTCCCCCTTCTCTGCAGGGCCCAGGCTCTGAGGTCACATCTGAAGGTGTGGCCACACCTCCTTCACCTGGCCACACCTTCTCTCCTCCCCCCTACCCTATTTAAACCTGGCCAGGCAGCTCCCCAACCTGGGCTGGTGGCCTGTAATTTAGAAATTAAAGTTCTTTTTCACCTGTTATCCTAGCTACCCAGGAGGCCCGGATCTGAGGACTGAGGCTCAAAGCCAGCCTGGGTCTCCATGAGACTCTTACCATCAATTAACCAGCAAAAAGACACAAGTGGAGTGGAGCTGTGGCTCAAGTAGAGCATCCAGCCTTGAGTGGAAAAAGATAAGGGACAGCACCCAGGCCCTGAGTTCAAGCCCCAGTACCGGCATACAAACACACAAAAACATAATAAATATACTAGCCTATCCTCCCTCCCTCCTTCCTTCCCTATGCCCTCCTTCCCTCCCCCCCACAGATTGGGTCAAGGTCACACAGTGACCCCCAGCTCTCCCCCACTCCCACACCCTCCCTGGGGTGCCACAGGCCACCCTGAACTCCGAGGTCCATGGCTGGGTGGCTGGGTGGCTGGGCAAGCTCTCAGACTGGATGCCAGGGTCTGTACCATTCATGACAGGGGCAGCAGAAGTCCCAGGGCCAGGCTGGCTCCCTGAGTAGGTCAGAATAGGTTTAGCTGTGCCTTCCCAGCACCCGCTGGCACTGCACTCCATGTCTGAGGCCCCTCCCCCTGGAGCCTGGCCACCAACCTTTGCCCTGTGTCTCTGTCCAAAGTATCTCCTGACCCCTGTGGTCAGTCAGTCTCCTCTCAGACCTGCCAGGTCTGCAGGTGGCCAGCCAGTCTGATGACAGGACAGGACAAGCCTAGAGACCTCCCGCTGCTTCAGTGGTGGGGGCCAGGCTTGCTCACTTTCCCCCCTGGCCCCTGCATCCTCCCTCAGGGACCAGGAACCTGCGCTCTGCCAAGAGCCCCGGGGGTAGCTCGTGCCTACTTTTCCTTATGGAGGCAGAAAAGCTCCAGGGCCCTGAAGCTGGGAATCTGACCCCACAGGCTGTGGTTCAGAGAGGGGGAGACCCGTGTGCCGGAAGGGGAAGGGGGGAGGCCATCACTGTGGAGTCTGCCAGCCAGGGCTCTGCTGACTGAGGACAGAGTGCTAGAGCGCGGGAGGTGCCCGCTCACCGTGCCAAGGAACCCGCCCAGCCATAGCACATTAGCCTCCAGAGAGCAGGAAGAAAAAGCCAATGGGAAAGGAGGTGACAGCCAAGGAGCAACGGCCCCTCTCCCCCCACCCACCTTCCCCCACCCACACTCGAGGACCTGTCACCTGTCTGGCCAGACATCTGAGAGTTACCCTTGACTCTGACCTAACTTACCCAGCTGGCCTGGCCTCCTGCTGCTTCCTTTTGTCAGTCCTAGCTGTCCTCCCCTCCTGGCCGGTCCTTCCTTACCTCTGTCCCCACTGTCCAGGTAGCTTATCAGGGATCTAAATCCCTAAGAACCCTCTGTCACCGGTGCTCCGCCGTGTCTTGGCGCCCTCGGTGTGGACTCTGTGCACGCCCTGTATTCTAGCTTTCACCAGTGGGCAGGGGATGGAACCAGGGCCCTGTGCGTGCTAGGCAGGACCTGCCACTGAGCTTCACCCCCACCCCCAGCCTCTTACTGGTGCTTTTTTTTTTCCTGTTGTTGTTGGTGGTGGCCATGGGTCTTGAACTCTGGGGGGGGCCTGGACGCCGTCCCTGAGCTCTTCAGCTCGGGGTTCCCACCCTACCCCTTGAGCCTCAGCGCCACTTCCAGTTTTCTAGTGGTTCATTGGAGATAAGAGTCTCACAGGCTTTAGTACCCAGGCTGGCTTTGAACTGCCATCCTCAGATCTCAGCCTCCTGAGTAGCTAGGATGACAGGCGTGAGCCACCACGCCTGGCTCACTGAGGCTTTTAAGAAGTGACTTCTCAGGCCAGGAGTGTGACTTAGTGGTAGAATGCCTGCCTAGCATGCACAGAGCACTGGGTTCAATTCCTTAGTACCATATACACAGAAAAAGCCAGAGGTGGTACCATGGCTCAAGTGGCAGAACGCTAGCCTTAAGAAAGTCCAGTGACAGTGCTCAGGCCCTGAGTTCAAGCCTCAGGACTGGCAAAAATAAAACAGTGACTTGTGAAGTGAGAGCCAGGGGGCTTGGCTGCCCTGCCGCCCCTCCCCTTCCCAGCATGCAGGAAGCAGCCGTTCTGCAGCTCTTCCCCTGCCTGCCTCTGTGGTGCTGGTGAAGACTGCCTGGCCACAGGGCTATTTCTGGAGGCTGTGCCCAGTGGGGAATTCTGAGCCAGTAGCCTGGGATGGCCCATCGCCCTTTATTTGAGGACAGCTATTTGTGGCCTGGGACCTGGGGGTTGGGCGGCTGCTATCTGTCATGCCACTGAGTCAGCCCAACTGTAGCCAGCGAGCAGCACCCGTTTCCCTCTTCTCCATCTGCTGTCCATCCCAGCTAGCCAGCCCTGGCCTCTGTCAATATTGGTGCTTGAACTCCAATATTGGGCCTGGGTGCTGTCTTTTAGCTCTTTGTTCAAGGCTGTGGTGCTCTACCACTTGAGCCACAGCTCCACTTCTGGCTTTTCTCTGATTAGTCAGAGATAAGAATTTCTTGGATTTGCCTGCCTGGGCTGGCTTTGGCCAGTCATCCTCAGAGCTCAGCCTCCCGAGCAGCTAGGATTACAGGCAGGAGCCACAAGCACCAAAAGCAGCTTCTCGGTGGCCTTCTAGGCAGCTCCGTGCGCTGACCAGTCCTTCCCGCCTGCCCGTGGCCAGTGGGTGTTTGTTGGCCCAGAGGGTGGAAGGGGGACTCGGTGTCCCCCTGGCTCTCCTGTACTTCTTCCTGGAGGTTTGTGCTCTGAGTTTTCCATCCCCAGACAGGATCTGCAGATCCCTTGGCCAGGCACGCTGGTCCTCGCCTGTGGCCCCAGCCCTTGGGAGGCAGGAACATGGGGGATCTGGAGAAGGCCAGCCTCGATCACAGTGAGTTCAAGACCAGCCCTGGCTCCTCATGTGGCCACCTGCCCTGTGTGGCTCCCCCTAGCCTCCACCCCTGCACAGGGCTGGGCTGGCAGTGCACCCGACCCCCTCGGGCCCCCGCTCCCTGCCCTCATTCCCCAGCCCCCCCATTCCAGGCTGGTGATCTTCCCGCTCCCACCCACATCCCCAGCCTGTTAGCACCATGCACCCGTGCCTCCACAAGCCCCTCTCCCACGGTGTCCCGGAAACCACTTCCCTGCTCCCTCAGGTTCTGTGGCCAGGTTCTGCATCAGGGCCTGGGAATTCGCCATGCAAGGGAGACAGACTAACTGGAGGGAAGTCAAGGCTATTGGCACGTGTGCTGGCGAGTCACTCAGAAATCCGTACTCTTGGGTAAAGGCCTATAGACCAAGGCAGCGAGGGAGGATGAAGATAAAAAGGAGGGAGGGGGAGGCAGTTTAGGCCTCCCCAAAACAGAAACAGAAACCAGAAATCATTTCTAGGAAGAATGACAGGTCAAAACCTCACAGATCCCATCCTCTTCTCTGTTTTGTAAAGGTCAAAGAAGATTTCAAATGTCTTCCCTCCCTTCTTCCCTCCCTCCCTTCCATCTCTCTTTCCTTCCTTTCTCTCCCTCCCTTCTTTACTCCTTCCCTCCCTCTCTCCTTCCCTCCTTCCCACCATTTTTTTTGTGTGCTAGTCGCTGGGTGGAAAGACAGGGCCCGAGCTTTTCACTTAGTTTTCCACTTAGTTTTACCACTTGAGCCACACCTCCACTCCTATGTTTTTGTTGGTTAATCAGAGATAAGGGGCTCTCAGAGTTGTCTGCCAGGGCTGACAAACCACAGTCCTCAGCTCTCAGCCCTCTGAGTAGCGAGGCATGGCCACTGATGTGAAGTGTGACCAGTACTAAACAGCACTATCTTGGCCAGGACAGGACTGCCTAGAACTTCTGTCCATCAAGTAGGGGGTGTTGGATGTCACGACCACAAGCCCTGGGTTCCATCCCAAAAAAGCAAAAAAGTACACACTTCAAGGGATTTGATAGGACCCCAAATCTTCAAGTGAACGGGCATAAGGAATACATGAAGTCTTCCAGCTGTCATGAGCATGACATGAAATACAAATTCCCAGGAGCCAGGGAAGTAACTTCCACCTGCTCAAGCACTGCGGGCCTGAGACAGATGGAGTAAGAACACATCCAGGCTGGGTGCGGTAGCTCACGCCTATAGTCCCAGCAACTCATGAGGCAGAGATCAGAGGATACCGGTTGAAAACCAGCCCAGCATGAAAGTCCATGAGATTCTTATCTCCAATTAACCACTAGAGAACCAGAAGTGGAGCTATGGCTCAAGGGGTATGGTGGTAGCCTTGAGCCGAAGAGCTCAGGAACAATGCCCAGGCCCAGAGTTCAAGTCCCATGACCAACCCCCCACCCCCAAAATTAATACTCAGAAGGAAAAACACCCATAAAGGATTTAGTTAAGAGAGTCAGGGCTGGAACCATAGCCTGGAGATGGTCTTAGGACACCTTGTGACCTACTGTGTGGCCGGCCGCCATGTTGAGTAGGTGAACTTTGGGCCAGTCCACCATGACACTCTTGGATTCACTCCTAGGGTCACAAATTCCCCTGCACAATGTGTGAGAAGGGTCTGTCACTCAAGGGTCCAACCCCAACAAGAACCCAAGTGTAAAGAAATTGGGGCAGCTGCGCTAGGTTGAGCCTGTCCAATCCCCCATCTTGAGAGTGTGTTCTGGTTTTGCTAGAATATGCCTTTCCTTTTCTCGCTAAACCGCTGCCTCTGCTCTGAATTCTCTCTCTGTTAAGACAAGTTCCTTTGGGAATCCTCCCCTGGTAACAAGGCGATGAAAGCCACAGGACACTAATTGCACAGTAACCCAACATAATTAAGACCGGATGTTCTCGCTCATTCTCTCTTCCTCCCTCCCCCTCCCCCTCCCCCTCTCCCTCTCTCTCTCCCTCCCTCTGTGTATATTTTATACCCACCCCTGCTTTTTTGTTCTGCTGGTCCTGGGGCTTGAACTTCTTTGGGTCTCAGTGTCATTTCTGGCTTTCTGGCAGTTAGAGATAAGGGTCTCACAGACTTTCCTTTCCAAGCTGGCTTTGAACCATGATCCTCAGATTTCAGTCTCTTGAGTAGCTAGGATTACAGGCATAAGCCACTGGCACCTGCCTAGTCAATGCTTTTTTTTTTTTTTTCAAAACATAGGCATAGAGAACATACAATGGCCTAAGACAAAGTCTGTTGGCCCCTAAAGGGTGTGATGACACATAGCTATAATCCCAGCACTCAGAATGCTGAGGGAGAGGATGTCACATTCAAGGCCAGCGTGGGCAACATTGTGAGACTATGTTTAAAAAGACACCATGGTCTGCTGGCTCAGAGCGGACTCAATGAACTGTCACCTGATTCCCCAAGGGAGAAAAATCCAGGACAAGGTGCATGACAAGATTTTCCAGGACACCGGCAGGCCTGGGCCTGGCTTCCTGAAATCTGAGCTTCATCTTTGTTGTGACTGGAAGAAAGTTTGCTTCTTGCTGGCCAGATCTGGTTGGTGTGGTGGGATGAAGGAAAATTTCAAAGGCTCTGAGTGCAGAGGTGTGGGGAGGTGGGCTAGGAAGAATTGCGAAGACAGAGGTTCTTGGCCAGAACCAGTCTTTGGAGTCTTCTGAGCCACAACAGCCCAGGCTAAACCGCCCACAGGAGTCCAATCTCTGTGCCTCGTGTCCAGGTCTCTGGACTAAAGGTCAGCGGCTTATGGCACATGGCGTCTCTGACTCACAGAGCCAGGACTAGAGAGGTGAACAGCTGAGGCTCCCCTCAGGTCCGCGTCAGCCACGGTGATCAAGGGGTCCCTCCCACCTGAATTCTGGCACAGGAGTCAACGACAATCTATGACTCTGTCTCCCTGCCTGACAAAGGAAGGAGCTTTTTTGGTGCCAGTCCTGAGTCTGGAACTCAGGACCTGGGAGCTGGCTCTGAGCATATTTGCTCAAGGTTAGTGCTCTACCACTTGAACCACAGCGCCACTGCCAGCTTTTTGGTGGTTCGCTGGCAATGAACATTGCAGGGACCTTCCTGCTGGAGCTGGCTTCAAGCAGCAACCCTCAGAGCTCCATCTCCTGAGGAGCTGGGATCACAGGCGGGAGCCCCCAGTTTCCTTGGCCACCAGCTGAGGAAAGGTTTTTTTTCCCCCCTCTCTTCCTCCATTCATCCTCTCTCCAGGATTCTCTTTCTCTTCCTCATTTTTTCCCCTTCCATACAGAATTTCAGACCATCCTCCCGTTTGTGATCCCCCAGCCTCAGCCTCTCTCGGATAACAGGTCTCCACCACCCCGCCCAGCTGGTAAATAACTTTTTGAAATTATTATTGGCTTGCATTTGCTATACAGAGGGGATTTCTTCTTAAATTTCTACACATATTTACCATGTGTCCCAATCAGTCTCATGGCAAGTACCTTTTATTCTGGCAAAAGATTTTCTTCAAAACACGTCTTTCTCTGTGCTAAGGCTACTATATTTAAGAGTATAAATATGCTTCCTTTGGATTACTACAAACAAACTTTATTCTTGCCACTCCTGGGACTTGAACTCAGGGCCTGGACATTCTCCTCGAGCCTTCTCAGGATAGCACTCTCAAGGATAGTGGTGCCACAGCACCACGTCCAGCTTTTCTGCGTATGTGGTACCGAGGAATCAAACCCAGGACTTTGTGCATGCTAGGCAAGCACTCTACCACTAGGCCATGCTCCCACTCCACAAACAAGCTCTTAAAATATCAGCCAGTCACCAGTGACTCGTGCCTATAATCCTGGAGCCAAGCCCATTTTGCTAGTTAATTGTAGATAGAGTTTCTCCGACTTTTCTGCCTAGCCAGGCTTCAGAACTTCTAACCTCTGGACCTCAGTTTCCTGAGTAGCTAGGATTACAGGCATGGGTCATCGGTGCCTGGCCGCTACCATGCTTTATTTAAAAGGAAGGGGAAAGATGAAATAAGAAAAATACTTTAGGGGCCGGGAGTTTGGCCTAGTGGTTAAAGTGCTTGCCTAGCATGCATGAAGACCCAGGTTTGATTCCTCGGTATTACATACATAGAAAAAAGCCGGAAGTGGTGCTGAGGCTCAAGTGGTAGAGCTCTAGTCTTGAGAAAATCCAAGGTCAGTGCTCAGACCCTGAGCTCAAGCCCAGGACTGGCAAAAAACAAAAACAAAAACAAAAACAAAAACAAAAAACTTTCTCCTGAACGTTCAGCATTCACAAAGCAGAACACTGAAAGTTTAAAATATTGCTTCATCCGTCATTGGCTTCTACTTGAAGCCTGCAGGACCTGTAACTCGATTTGTCTCAACGCAGAGGATGGGTTGCTCTTGAGACTTGGGCTGGTCGTTCTGGTGAGGGGTTTCTGCTTCTTTCTGCCTCTCTCTGTGGAGACATCTCCTCCACTTGGCACTCCCTCTATGTGGTGGAAATAAGTGTTGCCCAACTCCAGAGCTGAAAATAAAGCCAGGTAAGATTGCTAAACGGGTTTGTAGTAATTCTGTCCTTTGTAACATCTGTGGTGCCTGTGAGGAGCGGAGGCACGGGCGCTGTGATCCACCGGACTGTGGGAAGCAAGCCTGGAGCACCCTGACCCACGGGAGGTCACAGTGTTTGTGTTGGAAGTGCTGGATTTCAGGTAGGGGTCACGAACATGACCGTGTCATTCCTCCCCGCGAAGCCTCATGGGCCTGCCTGACCCTCCTCTGAAGCCTGGACTCAGAAGGCCACACTAAGCCAGGCTTGTACTCCCAGCTGCACGGGAGGCTGGGATCTGAGGACTGGAGTCAGAAGCCAGCCTCGGCAGGAAGGTCCGTGAGTTTCTCATCTCCAGTGAACCACCAAAATGCTGGAAGCGGATCTGTGGCTCCAGTGGTAGATTGGAAGCCTGGAGCAGTAAAGGTCAGGGGCAGTGCCCGGGTCCCAAGTTCAAACCCAAGGTCAGCACCAGAAAATAATAAATAAATAAACAGATCATGCTGTTCTTTTCATAAACCCAGAAAAGTCCAGAACTGCCTTTCTCTTCCAGTCTCCCTTCGCACGCTCCCTCAATTCTCCCTCCCCTCCCCGTCCTCCGGCCCGGTCCTCCCTCCCCTCCCCATCCTCCGGCCCTGGTCCTCCCTCCCCTCCCCTCCTCATCCTCCAGCCCTGGTCCTCCCTCCCCTCTCCTCCCCGTCCTCCGGCCCTGGTCCTCCCTCCCCTCTCCTCCCCGTCCTCCGGCCCTGGTCCTCCCTCCCCTCCCCTCCCCGTCCTCCGGCCCCCTCCCTGGGCGGTGCCTGTGTTCAGGGGATGACTGCTAATGCTCCTTTGAAGTCGGTTTGGGGGCTGGGGCTGTCCTTGGCTGGTGCAGCGCTGGGCAGGCCCAGGACTCAATCCTAGTGCCAGACAACAGCAACAATACAACATGGCTCTTTTGTTTCAGACACGCCGGCCCCCACAACTGCAAGGAACCCGCTTGAATGATTTCACCTCTCCCAGTCACCATTTCAGTATCTGAAAGCCAACCGTGATCCCTGTAATCCTAAATCCCCAAGCACAAGCATCCCCAGCAACACTTTCTGAACCTGACACTGACCTTGCACTGAGCATGCGCAGGAAGGCACCGCCTGAGCCATGCAGCGGAGGCTTTCCTGCGTGGAAATAAAGTCTGTTGCTGGGCTGGCAGCAGGGCTCAGGCGATGATGATGCGCCGTCTGCCCAGCTTGCTGGAGGCCCTTGGCTCACACCATTCCCTAGTACTGCAAAGGCTGGGGACAAAGACAAAGGTCCCCGGGCCGGGAGGCTCACACCTGAAATGCCAGCTCTCAGGAGGCTGAGATCTGAGGATGGTGTTCAAAGCCAGCCCAGGCAGTTGGTGAGATGCTTCACCACCAACTAACCACCAAAAAGCCAGAAGTGGACCTGGGACTCAAGTGGTAGAGCACCAGCCTTGAGGAAAAAACAAAAACAAAACAAAAGCCCCAGGAATAGTGGCCAGGCTTCCTGAGTTCAAGTACACACACACACACACCCCAAAAAGAGAAGGCCCAAAGAGATGTCCAAAAGGTTCTCCTTTTCTTTCTTTCTTTCTTTCTTTCTTTCTTTCTTTCTTTCTTTCTTTCTTTCTTTCTTTTCTTAATAAAAAACAACTCCTAGCCAGGTGCTGGTGGCTTATTCCTGTAAAACAGATACTCAGGAGGCTGAGATCTGGAGACCATGGTTTGAAGCCTGTCTGGGCAGGAAAGCTATGGGGCCCTTATCTCTACTCAACTATTTTTTAATAACTCCTAGGTGTTTGTGCATGGGTGGTGTGCATGCCTGTGTGTATGTGTTAACTCCTAGGTGTTTGTGCATGGGTGGTGTGCATGCCTGTGTGTGTGTGTTAACTCCTAGGTGTTTGTGCATGGGTGGTGTGCATGCCTGTGTGTGTGTGTTAACTCCTAGGTGTTTGTGCATGGGTGGTGTGCATGCCTGTGTGTGTGTGTTAACTCCGAGGTGTTTGTGCATGGGTGGTGTGCATGCCTGTGTGTGTGTTAACTCCTAGGTGTTTGTGCATGGGTGGTGTGCATGCCTGTGTGTGTCTAGTGCTGGGTCCTGGACTCAGGGTCAGGGTCCGATCTTTGAGCTTTTTTTTTTTGCTCAAGGCTGATGTTCTACCTCTTGAGTATCAGCTCCAGTTCTGACTTTTTGCTGGTTAACTGGAGAGAAGGGTCTCTCACCAGATTTTCCTGCCTGGACTGGCCTCAAAACGTGATCCTCCCAGCGATCCCAACACAAGCAACTGGTGCCCAGCCGAGCTTGAAGATGCTAACTATTTTATTTTCAGCTGGAGGACCAGGCAGCTCTTCTTTACCGTGAGCAGAGTAAGTAGGAGAGTTTGTTTTTATAGTTGGAGGAGTTCTCAAGGAAGCAGGAGCAAACCAATAGCAAATGCACTGCACTGGTCATTTTGCTCATGAACAGTGGACAGGAGACTAAGGAGCTGCAGGCTAGCAGCAGGCCATATGACTCTGGGTGACCTGTGTCTTGGGTGACCTCTCCCACACAGGGATCTAGGCAGAGGGAACTTCTCATGCTGTCAATTGAAATGGGCTTGGTTGGGAAACTTGCATTTGTTGTCTTTCTAATCCCTAATTTTCAGCAGGCCAGACAGACAATTTAGTCTCAGTTGGGAGAAATCTGCACTTATTTTTATTTTTAGGCTGGGATGCACAAGAGATAAACCATGGCTTCTTGTAATGCATATCAGAGACCAGGAGGTATCTGTGCCAGTGGTTCGTGATGATAGTCCTTGCTTCTCGGGAGGATGAGATCTGAGGATTGTGGCTCAGAGCTGGTCCAGGCAGGAAAACCTGCGAGACTCTTCTCTCCAATTAATTACCAAAAAGGTGGAAGTGGAGCTATGGCTCAAGTGGTAGAGTGCTAGCCTTGAGCAAGAACGCTCAGGGACAGCACTGAAGCCTTGCACTAGAGACCCAGGACCAACACCAACACACACACACACACACACACACACACACACACACACGATGGGGGGATGAGGCCTTGTGAGCTCCACCTTCAGAAGCAGAGAAGGAGACAAGGTAGCATTCGCTGGCTGGAGGCCGGACAGCCTGAGACAAGGAAATGTGAGATGTTTTTGTCCTCAACCCAGCCTGGGGCACTGGTGTAAAAACAGTGTAGCATATATCTCCAGGGGGAAAAAGGCCTTTCTAAGAGGCACACAGCACAAATGACACTAGGCTGGAGATTTACTCTGGGGCACAGTGCTTGCCTCGCTACAGGGCCCTGGGTTCCAGCTCCAGCACCACTTCCACTCACACACAGCCCAGTTCAAGGACAAACAGACTCCAGGGGCTCAGGCCTGTAACCCAGCTTCTCAGGAGGCTGAGGCCGGAGGATCATGGTTCAGAGCTGTAAGAAGAGAACCCCACTCCTTATTCCATTCTGGCTCAGGAAGGAGCAGCAAACAGCATCTACAGACAATCTTAAGACCTTCCAGGGCCTGTGGAGGCCCCGTTGTGTTTGAAAACTCCTTCCCCTTCTGGGGGTGACCCACACCTCTCCAGCCCACCCCCCCCACCCCACATCCCTGCCCTGGCACTGCTTCCAGGCTTTTGGTTCTGCTTCTGGTGGATGGGAGTCCTGAAGGCGTGGACTCTTTGGTCTCCAGGATTCTGGACTACAAAGAAAGCATTTGGCTCATGGCGCGTGCGTGCGTGCGTGCGTGCGTGCAGGTATGCAGGTCGTGGGAGGATGCAGCACATTTGCAGCAGTGAGGTCGGGGCTGTGGACCCAGATGAGGCCTCTGGTGCCATGGCAGTCAGATGGGAACAGCGCAGACAACCAGCGATCAGGTGAGGTTCAGGAAGGCCAAGTGGTGGGTGTGTGGGGGCCAGGCCCGGTGCCTGGGGCACAACTGGGTGCACCTGGCTGGGGGCGATGGTGACCCGAAACCTCATTGGCTGGAAGTGGAGCTGACTCGGCGCAGGGGCGGAGCAAGACAAGGACACCTGGCCCCCAGCAGCTGCACCAGCCTGTGCTGGCCGCTTCCTGCCAGGGCGCATCTGCTCCCCTGCGGCCCACAGCCAGCTATGAGCCCCCTGGAGGAGGAAGAGGAGGGCCACTGGGCCTACCTGGAGGAGGACAGCTGGGACCTGTCCTTCTCAGGCGCTGGCTTCCTGGGCCTCTACCACGTGGGGGTGAGCCACTGCCTGAGCCAGCGCGCCCCCCACCTCCTCCGGGGCGCCCGCCGGATCTACGGCTCCTCCTCTGGGGCGCTCAACGCCCTCAGCATCGTCTGTGGCAAGGACGTGGGTGAGTCTGCTGGTGCCAGGGCGTGGAGAAGCGGAGGCCTGGGAGGGAAGGCCAGATAATCTATTGTGCCAGTTTGACTCAGGGCACTGGCTCTGTCCCTGAGCTTTTTTTTTTTTTGCCGGTACCAGGACTTGAACTCAGGGCCTGAGCACTGTCCTTGGGCTTTCTCAAGGCTAGAGCTCTACCACTTGAGCCTCAGCACCACTTCTGGCTTTTTTCTTCTGTATATGCGGTGCTGGGGAATCGAACCCAGGGCTTTGTGTATCCTAGGCAAGCTCTCTACCACCAGGCCAGGCTCGTGCCTCCCCCCCATCCCGCCTTGAGCTTTTTTACTCATGACTGGTGCTCTACCACTTGAGCCAGGGCTCCACTTCTGGCTTTTGTGTAGTTAATCGGAGATGAGTCCTATGAACTTCCCTGCTCAGGCTTAGCTTTGAACCAGGAGGCTTAGCTTTGAACCAGGAGGCTTAGCTCTCAGCCCCCGAGTAGCTGGGATTACGGGCCTGAGCCACAGGCAATCCTGATTCTTGCTAAGAAGAGCACTGTCCGTCCAGAAGGGGCGGGCTCCTGGCAGCACAGCCTACGATCCTGCAGCCAGCCTGTCCCAGCGTCCCAGGGTGTGGCTTCAGGCAGCCTGGGGAGCGTACCTGCCCTTCCTGCACACATGGGCTGTCAGGGCCTCTGCCAGGGGCTCTACTCCCAGGGCCGTGAGAGGCAGAGAGCAGATTTAGAATTTGAACCCAGGGCTTTCTATGCCTAGGACTGGGCAAGGTAGGGGGTAGGGAAGAAAGGAGGGAGAGGAGGAGGAAGGGAGGGAAGGAGAGGCAGGAGGTGCCCTTGGCTGAGGACACCTCCTGGCCATGGCCCTCAGACTTCTGCTGCTCAAACCTGCTGAGCATGGTAAAGCAGGTGGAGCGCCTGAGCCTGGGCCCCCTCCACCCGGCCTACGCGCCCATCGAGCACATCCGGCAGCAGCTGCAGGACCACCTGCCCAGTAACAGCCACATCCTGGCCTCTCAGCGCCTGGGCATCTCCCTGACCCGCTGGCCCGATGGCCGGAATGTCATCGTCACCCACTTCTCCACTCGGGAAGAGCTCATCCAGGTGAGCGGCCTGGGGCTGCTGTGGGTGACCCGTGGGGCTGGCCTGGTGCAGAGCCAGGAAACAGAGACTCCAGAGTCTGTCCATACTGGAGCAGGGGCCGTGAGGCCTGACGGGAGCCGTGGAGGAGCCCCTGGCACACAGAGCAGGCTCCAGGGGTCTTGGCAGTCAGCCCTCCCCAGGGCTGCTCTCCAAAGAATCTGCCCTGTCCCCCTCCAGCCCAGACTCCTAGGGCGGCATGTGATTCAGTGAGTACACACTTATTGAGCAACTATTACGTGCTGGTCAGCTTTTAGGTCCTGTGACTATGGTAGGGACTAGAATAGACAAAACAAAAGCCCTTCAGCTGAGGCATGGCGGATGAGGTAGGATGCAGCCCGCTCTGGGGCTAACCAGGCGAGAAGATCAAAACTCCTGTCAGAAAAGCCAATTACAAACAAAATGATGGGGTGGGGGTGGGGGCGGCTCAGAGGGTGGAGGGCCTCAAGCCCAAGGCCCTGCGTTTAGTCCTCCCACCATCAAAACCAAAACATGGACCCCTGCCTCTGTCCCAGGTGGGCAGGAGCCCCAGGGCCAAGGGAAAAAAGGGTGCTGATGTGGAGGTAGATGGGGGAGGTGGGGGAGGGGCGGGGGGGGGACATGGCAGGCTGGGTCCTGTCACAGCCCTTCTCATCCACCCTCTCCTGGTCTTTACCTGCCGTACACACTGGAGTCCCCAAGACAGCACTGTCTTGTTCTCAGTGCCTCCCACAGAGGGGGCAGCTGGGACCCCAAAGTCTGTTACATCTTCGCCCACCTGGCACAGAGTGAGCCCTCCAAACAATTGTGCTGGACTTGGCCTGCTCCAGGGCTCAGAGCCAGAGCAGGAGTGCATGTGTGTGTGCACACGCAGACACAGGTAAAGGGTGTTATCAAACACCCTGCAGTACTCAGGATCGCCCCCTGCCCCCCAACAATATCCAGCCTCAGGTGTCATGGCGTCTTGTTAAATGGTGCCGTCTCCCAGTGGCTAGAGAGAAGGTGATTGGTTGGCAGCGCCTCTGGCTAGACCAACGCCACAGATGTGGCTTTGCAAGGCAGGCCTGGATTCTTAGGCCAGAAATCCAGCCCAGTAGGTGAGGGACCGGTGCTCAGCACCTCTGTCTTTTGTGTGTGTGGTGTCTGTCCTGGGGCTTGAACGCAGGGCCCGGGAGCTGTCCCTGAGCTTTTCTCACCAAAGCCTAGCGCTGTACCAGTTTGGGCCGCAGCTCCACTCCCAGCTTTTTGGTGGTTAATTAGAGGTAAGAGTCTCACGAACTTTCTTACCCAGGCTGGCTTTGAACCGTGATCTTCTCCTCCTGAGCGGCTGGGATTGCAGCCACCAGTGGCCTCTGTGTTTAGTGGAATGGATAGTGGGGAGGGGCGGGGGGAGGCGAAGCAGCTGGGTTCACCTCTTCCTGTGCCAGAGCCGGCAGAGCACCTGCACAGAGCCCTCCACCTGTGTCCTAGGCCTTGGTCTGCACGCTGTACTTCCCCTTCTACTGCGGGATGATTCCCCCCGAGTTCAGAGGGGAGGTGAGTGTGTGGTCCTCCCTGGCCCCTCCTCTGCTGGGGCGCCCCGCACTGCAGGCTGCAGGGCCTGGCTGCACAGTGGGGTCCCCGGGGGGTGGCCTGCCGCAGCCAGCCCAGTGGGGTGGGAGGGGTAGGTGGCTGCACAACACGGCAGCCCCCCTGCTCACCCGCCCTCCCCAATTCTAGCGCTACATTGACGGAGCTCTAAGCAACAACCTGCCATTCTCCGACTCCCCGTCCACCATTACCGTGTCGCCCTTCCCGGGCACCGTGGACATCTGCCCCCAGAGCCACTCGGCCAGCATGCATGAGCTCAATGCCTTCAATGCCAGCTTCCAGATCTCCACAATCAACTTCTTCCTCGGATTCTCGTCCCTCATCCCCCCCAAGCCTGAGGTAAAGCCCAGCCGTCCCCCCGAACGTGGGAGGCCCTGTGCCCCAGACTCCCCGAGTCTCCACAGCCTCGGGCCCTCCATCCACGCCTGGTGCTCGGGTTGCTTCTGGCCATTTCTTCCGTCTGGGAGCAGATGCCACTCAGGCCGGGTGCAGGTCTGGGGAGGGAGGGCACCCAAGGCGGGCCTCCTGGACGGGGCTCGGCCGGCAGAGCCCAGTACCACCTCCATTTCTTGGTAATCGTCACTGAGAATCAGAGACAAGAGGCAACTTACTCAAAGTCATACAGCTGGGGAATGGCAACCCCGGGACCGAGCAGTCCAGACCTGTGGTGTTGGAGTCATACTGTTGGGTGGCCCCTTGGAGGGGAGGTAGGGCACAGTCTGACCCAGGAATGAATAGGAAACTTCAGTTCTGTCCACATCTGACACTCCCTCAAGGGCAGGGTGCTGGTGTTCGTTCACTTCTGGCTCCTCTCACAGCCCAGGGCTCAGCAGAAATTCTGCCCCGTGCGTGCGTGTGTGTGTGTGTGTGTGTGTGTGTGTGCGTGTGTGTGTGTGCACGCCAGTCTTAGGGCTTGAACTCAGGGCCTTGCTGCTGTCTCTGAACTTTTTCACTCCAGGCTAGCACTCTACTACTTGAACCACAGCTCCACATCTGGCTTTCTGAGGGTCCATTGGAGATAAAAGTCTCATAGAACCAGGCACTAATGGCTCACACCTGTAATCCTAGCTACCCTGGAGGTTGAGATCTGAGAATCACGGTTCATAGCCAGCCTGGACAGGAAAGGCCATGAAACTCTTATCTCCACTTCCAGAAAACTGGAAGTGGCGCTGTGAGGCGCACACCAGCGGGCACACGCACACACACACACACACACACACACACACACACACACACACACACACACACACACACAAAATTTCATGGACTTTCCTGCCCCAAGTAGCTTCAAATCCTGATCCTCAGATCTCAGCTGCTGAGTAGCTGGGATTACAAGCATGAATCACCAGCGCCAAGCTTTCTCTGCTATTTTTTTTTTTTCCAGTCCTGGCCTTGAGCTCAGGGCCTGAGCACTGTCCTTGGACTTTCTCAAGGCTAGAGCTCTACCACTTGAGCCTCAGCACCACTTCTGGCTTTTTGTTACATATGTGGTACCGAGGAATTGAACCTGGGTCTTCATGCATGCGAGGCAAGCACTCTACCACTAGGCCAAACTCCCAGCCCCTGCTACATTTTTACAGAGGACTCCATGGCTCTCAGAGAAGTCACCCAGCAGGGACATCGGGGGACTCCCTGGCCAGCCTACAGATACCCCTTCCTTGCAGTGGGCTCTGATGGGGCAGTTGTGGGCCTATGGGCTCCTCTGCCCACCCAGGCTGGTCCTAGTTGGTCCCCAGGCAAAGGGAAGCACCCGCAGACTTGACAGCCCTCCTGGGCCAGTTCCCATCCCTCTGCTTCCTGAGCCCCCCAACCCCTCCAGCCAGGGCAAGTCTGTGCCACTCACCACCCTGTGGGCCCCCCTGCCTGGAGGGGCCCTAGTACCCCCACAGAGGGGTAACTCGGAAGGCCTATGCTAGAACCTCATCTGGGGAAAGACTGGTTTCTTGTGGTGCCCATTGGTCCTCGGGGGCCCAGGCCTACCCTCCCTACCTGGCTGGTGTGTTGACAGGTGGTGGCTGACAACTGCAGACAAGGCTACCTGGATGCCCTGCGGTTCTTGGAAACTCGAGGTAGGTAGGAGGGCAGGATGGAGGCCAGGCAGGAGCTGCCCCGACACGGTGACAGTGACAGATACAGAGACAATGGCAGAGCCTGGAAGCCCCAAGGAAGGGCTGCTCTCAGCGCTGGGGTGGAGAGCACTGGCCAGGAGGCTGCTTTCTGATTAGCTGTGGTGCGAATAACTAGGTTAAAGATCACAGCAAGAGGATGGCCCATGCGGGCATCTAAACCGTGAGTGGCCTGGCTGGAGAGCTTGGCCAGCATCTTTGGGTAGTTCTGACGCCCAGCCCTGCTCCAGGCTTCACACCCAGCCTCGCTCCACCCTAACACAGCCCCGTACTGGCCTGGGATCATGCTGGCTTTGAATTGCCTTTAAGTGTGTGTGTGTGTGTGTGTGTGTGTGTGTGTGTGTGTGTGTGTGTGTGTGTGTACATGTGTGTGCGCATGTGCTAGTCCTGCAGCTTGAACTTAGGGCCTGGGCACTGTCTCTTAGCTTCTTCTGCAAGGCTGGACCTCAGCTTCATTCCCATGTAGTCCCCCTAACAGGCCTTTGCTTCCTTTTGTAGATAGGGAAACCAAGCCCAGCTGCTGTGTGGGGCGGCTGAGACCCAGAGCTAGGGTAGCTGAGGCTCATTTTGTCCCGGGGGGTGTGCATGGCTGCTCTGACTGTGGTCTCCTCTCCCACACCCAGGACTCACCAAGGAGCCCCTGCTACAGTCGTTGGTGGCTAAGGAGCCCCCAGCCCGAGTGGAGGAGCCCCACGGTGCCCGCCGTGTCCGGGTCCGGCAGATCGGCCTGTCGGTGCGCTGGGACGTGCCCAATGTGTTAGTGAAGGACGTGCCCAACTTTGAGCTGCTGGCGCCAGAGCTGGAGACGGGTACTGCACTCCCCGACCACTGGCCTCCTGTCCAGCGCTTGCCCCCGACCCGCCAGCTTGCCGAGCTTGTGCTCCGTCAGCTGGGTTTTGCTGGCTGCTTGGGCTGACTTTGAACCTGTAGGTGGGATGCCGGGTGTGGGCGCCTGCCAGGAAAGGGCTTTTCATGTGCAACCGTTCAGCCTCCAGAGTGTGCCCATCCCTGTGGTCCTCACCGAGATGGGAGGGGACAGGAGGGGCCACAGAGAGGGCTCCCTGGGTGGAGACGGGCTTATGGCCTCCTTCAATGAGGCTCTGAACACAGCAGCCAGGCACCTACAAGTGCAGGGCCTTCTCAAGCTGCCACTAGCTCACAGAAGAACTAGGCTCTGCCCTAATGGCGCTGACTGTATAACTGTCACAGTTGTAACAACAGGGCCTGTCATCAGGGCCACAAGAAAAACTTAACTAGGAGAACTCTGGTCCAAACTGAAAAAAGAACAGGAGACACAGCTTAAATGGAAGCATGCCTACCTGGGGCCCTGAGTTCAAACTTCAGTACAGGAAAAAAGAAGATGTAACAACAGGAAAGCCTGAGGTTTCACAGGCACAGGTCAGGGCGGTGCCATTAGCCCAAGTGGGCTCTGAGATGAGAAATGTGGGCCAAGGAAGGTGGGGCTGTGGAGCACCGGGACAGTTGCATGGCATATGCAAAGGTCTGGGGGCTGCGGGGAGGGGGGGGGCAGGAAGGTCCATGGGAGGGCGGCTGAGGGAGAGTTGGGGAGCCTCCCGGGATCTAGTGGGCCTCGCTGGGAGGCAAGAGGAAGAGGTGGGAGGTGACGTCCTTCCAGGTCAGGGGAGGGCAGGGCGCGGCTTTCCCAGTGCAGAGCCATCCCGGCCGGGCCTTGCCAGACCCGATGGGCACCTGGAGCCCGGGGGATTCCCCTGGCCAAGGGGGCCCCCGAGGAGCGGCCGGGCTGGCCTGTGGCGCCGGGTCACAGCTGCTGGGTGACCCCGACCTCGCGTGGTCCGGGCCCGGCCGGGGGACCGTGAGTCAGCCGGGCGTCCGCCCCGCGCTCAGCCCGGTCCGGGCGGGGACCGCGCGTGGTGGCGCAGCGGGCGCGGGGCGGCGGGGCGCGGGGCGGCGGGGCGCGGGGCGGCGGGGCGCGGGGCGGCGCGGTGGGCGCGGGGCGGGCGCGGGGCGGCGGGGCGGCGGGGGCGGGCGGGGCGGCGGGGGGCGGGCGCGGGGCGCGGGGCGGCGCGGTGGGCGCGGGGCGGGCGCGGGGCGGCGGGGCGGCGGGGGCGGGCGGGGCGGCGGGGGGCGGGCGCGGGGCGCGGGGCGGGCGCGGGGGGCGGGCGGCGCCTCCCCTCCGCAGGGGCTCCGGGACGCCCGCCCGCCCGAGGCTGGCACGGGCTTCTCTTGCAGCTCTCAGGAAGGCCTGCAGGAGGGACCCCGGGCTCTGGGCCCGCTTCCAGTGCTCCGTGCCCGGGCGGGCGCTGACCTACCTGCTGCTGCCCTACACGCTGCCCTTCGAGTATGCCTACTTCCGGAGCAGGCGGTGAGGCTCCGCGGGGGCCGGCGGGCCGCGGCCGGGGCGCTGGGGGGCAGAGCCGGCGGGGCTCCGCAGCCCGCCTCGGCCCACGCGGGGCGGCGCCCGTCCCAGCCGTGGAGGGCGGGGCCTGGAGGGAGGGGCGGTGGCACAGCTTCTGTGATTGGCCTGCTGGGCGGGATGGGGTGGGGCACAGCTACTGTGATTGGCCCTGGAGGGAGGGGCGGTGGCACAGCTTCTGTGATTGGCCCTGAAGGGTGGCACAGCTTCTGTGATTGGCCCTGGAGGGAGGGGGGTGTGGCACAGCTTCTGTGATTGGCCTGCTGGGCGAGATGGGGTGGGCCACAGCTTCTGTGATTGGCCCTGGAGGGAGGGGCGGTGGCACAGCTTCTGTGATTGGCCTGCTGGGTGGGATGGGGTGGGGCACAGCTTCTGTGATTGGCCCTGGAGGGAAGGGGTGTGGCACAGCTTCTGTGATTGGCCTGCTGGGCGAGATGGGGTGGGGCACAGCTTCTGTGATTGGCCCTGGAGGGAGGGGAGGTGGCACCGCTTGTGTGATTGGCCTTGGTGGGCGGGATGGGGCGGGGCATAGCTGCTGTGATTGTCTGTGATGGGCAGGAAGGTGGCACAGCTACTGTGATTGGCCCTGGTGTCCGGGGTGGGGCTACTGTGTTGAGGATTGGGATCCTCACCCTGATCCTGCCCATTCCCTGGCCTTTGATCCCTGCCTCCCCTCAGCAGAACCTCCGAGAGATGAGGTGTGGGCCACACTCCATTAGGAAAAGGAGGGGAGGGAACAGCATTGCAGGAATATGGAGAAGTATGTGCAAGGGTCCTTAGGCAGAAGGGAGGAGGGCCGGCCGAGGGCCAGAAAGGGGAGGTGGTGTAGCTGGAGCCAGCAGCTGGTAGGCTGCACAGGATGGCTGGAGACCCAGGGCCTGCAGCCACTGCGTGTGTCTGTGTCCTGACAGGAGGCAACACGGTGGAGGGGTCAGGCAGAGAGGGATCCAGCATGTGTGCTTGTGTGTGCATGCGTGTGTGTGTGTGTGTGTGTGTGTGTGTGTGTGTGTGTAAAACAGTTCTCTGTTCTCTAGAGGAAGCTCTGTGACAGTGAACCACAAGTCTTGGTTCTAGTCTGTGCTGAGTTAGTGGCAGTTGTGCTGTTTAAGCTGCCATTGGCCCCAGGCTGGGAGAGCTTTGTGCTGACGATGGTCCTTGTGTGTCAGGCTGCTTGCTGAAGCCACAGGGTGAAATAAACAAAGAAGAAACCTAAGATCTAGCATTTCCAGTAAACAAGTATCCACGGAGTCCAGCAGAGTTAGCCTAGACCCCAGGGAAATTCACACTGGGTATTTCCATGGCTGCAGGGAGAGTAGAGGTTGCATTAGCAAAGGAGGTGACAGTCATGTCCCAGCTCAGGGGTGTTCTCTCCCAGGCATGGTGGATGTCCAGCACATATGATCTCCCAGCTCTCTTTGCTGTGGGGTGGGGCTCAGTTCTAACCACCTTGGGTTGGTGTTGGCTCTGCCATGGCAGCATGGTGGCCATGGTGTTCTGAGTAGGACATTTGGGGCAGTTTCCAGCTTTGGGAAGGCATGAAGAAAGGGCCTGCAGTGGAGAGAGGGTAAGAGGAATGGAGGTTAGGGACTGCAGATGGCTCAGAGAGGTTGTTTGACCTTTGCAGGTTGCACAGCTAATGAACAGGACAACTGGGTATTCCTCATGCTAACCAGAACCCCTGCCTGCCCCTTCCACTCCCAGAGATCTGTGGAGTCTGTGCCTCCCAGGCCACCAGATTATTCTGCTACAAACTGCCTCCCACCCCGGCCCTGCTCTGCAGGAAGGACCAGCACCCACGGCACTGCCCTGCCCATGAGCAGGGCCCTGGCTGGGCTGACCCCGGGGAGTCCTTGGGAGGCTGATATAGGCCCTCCCCGCAGGCTGGCACTGTGGCTGCCTGACATGCCAGCTGACCTGCGCTGGATGAGGAGCCAGCTGAGAGGTGTAACCCTGAAGGTCTGCAGCAGGCTGTGGGCACAGCTCGTGGGGCCAGGCAGGTAAGGGGGAAGGAAGGACCTGGAGGGAGACATTGGCTGTGTCCCAGGCCTTGGGTAGATGGTTCTCCCCTCGCCCCAGCCTGGTCACTGCCCAGTGCCATGCCGAGGCTGCCAGGCAGATGGCACATTAGGGCAGGAGGAGACATAGATGTCCCTTTACCATCCGAGCCATAGCTCCAGACATCCCAGCCCTGCACGCTCACCCAGCAGCTCCCCATCGCCCCACAGTCCTCCTGGGCCCCGGCCTGGAGCCTTGAGGCCCTGCTCAGCAGCACACAGGACTGGGGAGGGGCATGGCTGGGCTCCCCCTGGTGGTGTCACTGTTTTGTCACTGACCCTCAGGCTCTGACACTGATGCTGGCCCTCTGCTCCCTCTGCAGGCTGCTGGTCCCCAGGGTGGTGGATTCCCAGTCACTCCAGCCCCAAGCAGCTGCTTCTGTGGACCCCGTCATTGAGCCCATCTTGACCCAGCAGACCTGTGGGGTGCCAGACAGAGCCAGCCCAGGGGTGAGCCTCTCCTGACTCATCCTGGCTGCCTCTGTGTGCTCACACCTGCCCTGGCTGTGGTGAGCCTCTCCTGACTCATCCTGGCTGCCTCTGTGTGCTCACACCTGCCCTGGCTGTGGTGAGCCTCTCCTGACTCATCCTGGCTGCCTCTGTGTGCTCACACCTGCCCTGGCTGTGGTGAGCCTCTCCTGACTCATCCTGGCTGCCTCTGTGTGCTCACACCTGCCCTGGCTGTGGTGAGTCTCTCCTGACTCATCCTGGCTGCCTCTGTATGCTCACACCTGCCCTGGCTGTGGTGAGTCTCTCCTGACTCATCCTGGCTGCCTCTGTATGCTCACACCTGCCCTGGCTGTGGTGAGTCCAGTGGGCAGCCTGCCCTGGCCTCATCCTCTGGGAGCTTAGAGCCTGGCATCGATCCTACAAATGTTCTGGGGGTGCAG
Source organism: Megascapheus bottae (assembly GCF_031878675.1). Classification (NCBI taxonomy): domain Eukaryota; kingdom Metazoa; phylum Chordata; class Mammalia; order Rodentia; family Geomyidae; genus Megascapheus; species Megascapheus bottae. Next base: position 93,538,774 of record NC_143510.1, on the reverse strand, counting down.
GCTGGCTGGGGGTGGGGCCCTGTCCCCCTGAGAGGCACCCAGGGCATGGGGTGTGATCCTTACTCACCCTTTGTGGCTACCGCTCTGCAGAACCCATGCCTGGAACCTCTGTACTTCTTTTAGGAGGAGGCCTATCCTGTCCAGATGTCCCCACACTACCATGTCCCCAGCTGCTGTCCCCCTTTCCTCCCTGTCTCACTGAGGGAGAAAGGATGGCAGAGGCAGGATGTGGATCTCCACTCTGAGTCCCTGTGTGGGGCACGGGGGGCACAAGTGCCAGGCAGGAACTTCATGGGAGGTCTCAGACATTACCGAGTGCTGTACCCAGATGCCCAGATGGGGTGCAAGTGGAATGACAGGGTCTCCCCATCATCTCTGCTGTCCTAAACTGGCCTGGGGGGGAGCGGCCACCCCATGCCCACCTTGCCCAGCAAGTGTGATCTCCAACCAGCATTGGGCCCATTGGTGAGCTCACAGGAGTGGCAAGGAAGGGGCATGGTTTCATTTCCTGGACTTCCCAGTGGGAAATGGGAAAATGCTCCTGGGCTGTCATCTGCAATGGCCCCTCATTGCCCGGAGTCCCCCACCCCTGCCGCTGTGCTCTGGGGCACACCAGCTTCCTCTGGCCTCACCTGAGAGTCTCTGCTCTTCTGGTCCCCAGAAAAAGCCACACTGTGCCAAGATTTAGGGGACATAGAGAGGGTGGAGCAATGGAGGCATGCGTGAGAGAAGAAGGGACACAGAAATAAATCTGTGAGCAAGAATGAGCAGTCATTCATTCACTCATTATTCATTCTTTTTTTCTTTTTTGGGAGGTCAGGCCTGAGGTTTGAACTCAGGGTCAGGACTCTCTTTTCTCTCATTATTGGTGCTCTGCCACTTGAGCCCCAGCTCTACTTCCAGCTTTTTTCTGGTTAACTGGAGATAAGAATATAATAGACTTTGGTTGAGAGTTTGGCCTCGTGGCAGAGTGCTTGCCTAGCATGCACAGAGACCAGGATTTGATTCCTCAGTACCACACATACAGAAAAAGCTGGAAGTGGTGCTGAGGCTCAGGGTACAGTGTTAGCCTTGAGAAAGCCCAAGGACAGTGCTCAGGCCCTGAGCTCGAGCCCCAGGACTGGCAAAAAAAAAAAAAAAAAAAAAGACTATAATAGATTTGCCTTCCTGGGCTCTTTTCTGGTCGTGATCCTCAGGTCTCAGCATCCGGAGTAGCTGGGATTACAGGTGTGAACCTGGTGTATGTGTGGGAGGAGGTCAAGCCAGCGAATAGTTGGAACAATGGGAGGTCAGGGCGCAGGGTGTCATCAAGACATTTGTCATCGATCCCGGAGCTGACAAAGCCTGAGCTTTGCCAGGCAGCGACATGAGCTGGTCTGTGAAGGCTCTGCACCACAGGCAGGGTGCAGGGATACCGGGCGCAGCGTCTGAATTGCGGCAGGAGAAGCAAGAGGTGGATGAAGAGCCAGCACGTGGAGGCACAGGAGGGAGCAGCAGCGGAATCACACGGGAGCCCCTCAATTCGGGCACCCCTGGGCCGAGCAGGTCCCCTGGGTGGGGAAGGCGGCTGTGGCTCAGCTGTGAATGTCGTCTGCCCCCGGCCCAGGGCTGGTTTCTGACTTACCCAACTCATAGAAGCGGTGGGGAAATCCCCAGAGGCCCCAGCCTGCTCCTCCTGCTGGAGACAGGGAGTGGACACTGCTTCTCCCTGAGGGCTGGCCGGCACTTTTTACTGTTGTGACAAAACACCTGAGTCAGCAGCGTAATTCAGAAGCCTGAGGAAGTATGGCGTTTGTTCATGGTTTCAGGTCCAGTCAGCTGAGTCGCTTGCTGTGGACTAGGGCGGGGCAGGGGCCTCGTGGCAGAGTGGAGCTGCCCACCTCGTGATGGCTAAACAGCAGATAGAGTGGGCCTTCCTCTCCCAGCTTCCTTCCACCTGGGCCCTCTGGCCATTGGATGGTGCTGCCCACATTCAGGGCTGGTCTTCCCCTCCAGTGGCTGTCCCCCCTGCCAGTCATCTCTGGGAACACCCTCAGACACACCCTGTCCTGTGTTCTCAACTTAGCCAAGTGCCCAGCCAAGGCTCACATCACACTTGGGACACTACTGAGTCAAGTCCAGCCCCACACCCTGCTGGGCTCCTCAGGGCCCAGGGGGCCCAGTAGAACCCCAGTACAATTCTCCAGAATGAGGCCCCAGAACCAAATCATCATCATTCTCCGCCCCCCCCGCCCACCTCGAGCGAACAAGCCTGGCCCAGCCTCTGCTGTGGGTGGCGCTTGTCAGGCCCCATCCATCCACGGTGCTTGCCCTTAGCCAGTGAGGCAGGCTTCTACTGCTAAGCCCTTTTTGCTTGGTATTTTTCAAACAGGATCTCCCTTTCTGCCTAGACCACAACCTTTCTATGTAGCCAGCATGACAGGTATACCCCACTGCAGCCAGCTATAACTGACATGGGGTCTTAGGACTGTTGTGCACAAGTGGGCCTCCATCCACGACCCTCCCAGTCTCAGTCTCCCGGTGGCCAGGCTGGGTACATGGAAGTTGTGCTCCAGGAAGATGGAAGATTCTCTGGACCAACACAGCTGCTCCGCCTCGTGGCCTTCCTGTCTTTAAAACTGAAGGCTGAGCTGGCTGCTTCTGGGGTAGAGGTCAGGGCTCTGGGCTCCAACTATGCGCCAAGCCCACAGCACACACAACCAACTCCTCTGAGCAGGGGAGGAAGGGCTGTTGGGGAAGGGACTGGGTTTCCATGGTGCTAGGATTGGGTTGGAGGAAAACGATTTCTGAGGGAGACTTGGGTGCAGAGGCAGGGAGGCAGCCTGTTTTCTACCTGGAAGCTGGGGTCTAGCCAGCCAAAGCCCTCATCTAGGTCACATGACCAGCGCTGATGATGTAAGTACTGGGGGAGGGGTCACGGCTCTGCTCTATCTGGACCCCAGCAGGCTCAAGGTCCTCCTGCAGAGGTCTAGTGTAACATCTTTTCTTTTTGTGCCAGTACCGGTGCTTGAACTCAGGACCTTGCACTGACTGACTTTTGTGCTCATGGCTGGTACTCTACCATTGAGCCACACTTCTATTTCTGGATTTTTTTTTGCCAGTCCTGGGCTTGAGCTCAGGGCCTGAGCGCTGTCCTTGGACTTTCTCAAGGCTAGAGCTCTACCGCTTGAGCCTCAGCACCACTTCCGGCTTTTTTCTATGTATGTGGTACCGAGGAATCGAACCTGGGTCTTCATGCATGCTAGGCAAGCACTCTACCACTAGGCCAAACTCCCAGCCTATTTCTGGATTTTTACTGGTTAATGGAAGATAAAAGTCTCTGGGATTTTTCTGCCCAAGCTGGCCTGAAACCTTGCTCCTTAGATCTGCACCTTCTGAGTAGCTAGGATTACAAGTGTTAGCCACCGGTGCCTCGCTACGTAATGTGCCACGAACTGAGATTGTCTTGGCAGAAGCCTGTGGTATCTGGACATCAGTATTCTCAGGGGCCACCTGATAGAGGCAGCTCAGTGCCTGGGTCTTCACCTTGTGCCCAGCTTGCTGGCCAGAGGGCTGGCATGTGCCTATTTGGAGCTGTGGTCATGTGATGTTGGTGGGTGGCCTCCACCAGTGTTGTACTAAGAGTCCCCAAGTGGGCACCTCTCTGACAACCTTGCACCCCAGACATAAATCCAATTATGTGTGCCAAATGGATGTTTGGCAATGTTAGGGAGGGGGTCTTTGCCTTGCAGGTGTGTTTGTGTACTGGCCTATAATTGGATGATACATAAGACTGGCTTACATGGGCACAGTATGGATGGGAGTTGGTGGGAATTGGGTTATTGGTGTTAAGAAATTGCTTGTTAAAAAAAAAAAGAAGTCGTTTGTGTCATTCTTTCTGATTTTGTGTGTGTAACCAACAAGTACTTGACACCAAGATTAAGTTTAATAATATAACACACACACACACACACACACACACACACACACACACACACACACACACACACACACCTCTCAAGAGAGACTATGGACAAAGCAAAACCCAGGGAATCAAGCTGTGCTTACCCAGATACCTGTTGGCTGTTCAGCACCACGGACAGCGGTCAGAGTTTTCCCAGGTCTCTGCAGCTGCCCCATCTGAGTGCTGAGAACCTGAACGTGCAGACCCACTCTGCCTCACCTCCACCTCCACCTCCTCCTTCTCCTCCTCTTCCTCCTCCTCCTTCTCCCCTTCCTCCTCCCCCTCCATATCCTTGTCACTGTTGGCTCCTGTAGGCCTAATCATGTAACCAGCCTCACATTCTGAGGGAGCTGTGTGCCCTGTGTCTATTCTCATTTAACTCCTTTCCTCCACTCTGGGTTAACCCTCTCCTACCTTCAGCTCTGCAGGTCTCCAGGAGCGAAGAGAAATGAAATCGCGCATTTTTCATGTTTGGTCATCAAACACAAACCTGTGGCATTCACCGAGTCTTTTCTTCCTCACCCCAGTTTCCAGGTCTCGTGGGAGAAGCCAACATGCATCCTGCCTTGACTTCAGTCTCCTTCCCCTGCCCCACTCCCCCTCCATCCCCCGCACCATAACCAGCATCCTTTTGACCTGTTCGGCTTAATTTGAACACTTGCTTCTTCTTGGACTCGGCCTCCTATTTTAGGCTCAGCTTTCTCCTTCTGGAATTGACCTTTTGTCCAAGTCTGGGGCTGGGAATGTGGCATAGTGGTAGATTGCGTCACCTGCACGTAGCCCCGGGTTCCATTCCTCAGTATGACATAAACAGGAAAAGGTAGAAGTGGTGCTGTGGCTCTCGAGTGCCCAGGCCCTGAGTTCAAGCCCTGGGAGTGGGAAAAGAAAAACAAAGACAAAGCCTGGCACCTGGCCTCAGAGAAGGCCAGGCGCCCGGCCTCAGGGGAGGCTAAGGAACAGACATGGCCTCCAGCCGCAGCCCCGCTCTGGGATCCTCCTCGCCCCCCCTCTGGCTCCGGGCAGGGCTTCTCCCGAGCCTGCCTCCTGGCTGGTCCCGGGCTCCCTGGGCGGCAGTGCCCGGCCCCTGCCCCCGGGCTCTGGCTGGCTTGGCTTCTGCTCGATGGGCTCTTTCTTCCTCTCTTAGACGGTCCTCGGTGTCCCCCGCTCCACCCGAGCCCGGAGTCCTGGGCTGCCCGCGGGCCGGGGCATCTTCGTGGACTGACACCGGAGGGCCCGGGAAGGGGAGTCCTCCAGGGCCCGCTGCAATCCCCGCGCCCAGGGGCGGAGTAACTGCCCCGCACTCGCGCTCCCCAGCGCGGGACGCCCGCTCCGGACCCGCACGCGCGGGCGATGGGCTCCGGCCGGGCTGCAGGTTTCCACGCAGGTTTCTGGGTGTCCATGGGCACGGCACCCTGCACCCCCCACGCCCGCCGCCGGGCACCTGCAGCGCGGCTGCGTGCACAGGGCGGGCAGCAGAGTCGGGCGTCGTGGGAGGGGCCGAGGAGGGGCGTGGCCGCGACCACCTGGGCGGGGCCGGCGCTGGTCACGCCCCTCCCCGCCCCCTCCCCACTTTCCCGGGGCGTGGGCGCGAGCCAGGTGCGGGCGCGCGGGCGCGGCCGGCGCCGTGACGTCATGCCGGCGCGGGCGGCCGCGGCGTGCGTCGGGCGCGGCCATGACGTCATGCCCGCGGCGCGGAGCCCCCGCGCCGGCGCCCTGACGTCAGGCCCGCGGAGCTGCGGCCGGCGGAGCGGGCGGGGGGCGCGGGGCGCGGGGCGCGGGCCGGGCGGGCGGGCGGCGGCGGCGGCGGCATGGCGGAGAGCGAGGCCGAGACCCCCAGCACCCCGGGCGAGTTCGAGAGCAAGTACTTCGAGTTCCACGGCGTGCGGCTGCCGCCCTTCTGCCGCGGGAAGATGGAGGAGATCGCCAACTTCCCGGTGCGGCCCAGCGACGTGTGGATCGTCACCTACCCCAAGTCCGGTGAGCCCGCGCCGCCCGCGCCCCGGGCCCCGCCCGCCCCGCCGCGCTGTGTGACCTTGGGCCGGTCACTCCACCTCTCTGTGCCCGGTCCCTGCGGCCGCTGGCGGGCGCCGAGGTCCGGTGACTGTGCGGGCTCCGGGCCGGGGCGGCCGGGGCGGGGCTGGGAGGCGTCCGCGCCGGCCGGTGCGCCCCGGGCTCCCGGCGCCACGGCGGCCCCGACACCTGCAGGCCCTGGGCCCGCTCTTCCCGCACTGGCCGATGGCGACCTGCGCAGCCGCCAGGGGCGGGGAGTTGGGCGCCGAAGCCCAGAGACGGGAGGCGGCGGCCCAAGGTCACACAGCCGGGGAGCGGCCGGCGGGCCGCGTGCTGGCCGGGGAGGGCTGGCGGGGCAGGGCAGCCCCTCCGCACGGCGGGCCGGCAGCCGCGCTGGCGGGGTCCCAGCCCTCGGCGGCCTCCTCAAGGGGCCGGGCGGCTCTCAGCAGGGGAGGGTGAGCCGGTCAACAGCCCGGGGAGACCCCGGGCCGCGGGGCTCCAGCCCCGTCCAGAGGCCCCGGGCCCTGCTGCCCCCGGGCGGCCGGGGTGGCCTGGAGCTGCTGTGCGGGGCGCTGGCTTCCAAGCCAGGCCTTGGCCTACGCCAGCCGCCGGGAACCAAGCACGTCACTGAAGGGGTAGGAGTTCGGGTGACAGCAGGGTGGGTGGACGGTCCCTCACAGTGGGTGGAGAAAGAATAGAGGCCAGGGTTGCCGCCGAAGGAACCCTGGGACCCTGGGTGGGGAGTTCTCTGGTGGACAGGCCTGGCCTGGGCCTTGGACACCTTCTGCCAGGAGCTTCCTGGGCACTGGGTGTGAGAGTTTTCTAAACTATCAACAGTGGCAACGTTTTTGTAACTTGTCCCTTCTAAGGACAGAGAGATACATGTCTCAGCCATTTTCCCAGCAGTTCCCCACTGCTCTTTCCTTGTAAGACAGACTCCAGTGGCCACCAACTCTGTACCACATCCTGGCACCCCACACCCTGCCTGGCAGGGCAGCGGCACACAGGGCTCTGGGGCTGACACAGCCCTGGGATCCAGCTCCACAGATATGCCTCCCCTAGGGTGGGAGCAGGGTGAGCTGCTCTGCCTCGTCAGTGGGAACCAGGCTGTGGGAATCTGTGACATGCGTGGACTCTGGTGAGAGCTTTGCCTGGGCTCCCAGCTCTGGCAAGGTGGCACCCTGGGGTGCCTGTGTGTGAAGGCACAGCTCGTGAATGAAAGCACTTGTGGTTTATGGAATACACACATACACACGCACACACACACACCCCTAGAATCCTTAGAGGTGGATAAAGTACCTACAGCTTAGACTGTCTAGTGCCAAGGGCTAAAAAGTTGTTAATTTTAATTTGTAAGAGGAGCTCTTGCACCTTCATTTATTGACTGCTAAATAAAGCATTGAACTCAAGGTCTTGCATGTGCAAGACAAGTGCTCCACCCACCCACCACTTGAGCCACACGAAAGCCCTTTGGCTTTTGTCTCTTTTTCACACAGGGTCTTGAGCTTTGGCCAGGGTGGTCTCTGAACAAAAGCTTCCTATCTTTACCTCCTGTGTGGCTGGAATTTTATACCTGGTTCTCTTTGATCCTTTTAAAAAAGACGGCCCCCATGCAGGCAGCTGGGTGACAGAGACCAGGACTGGTCAGGCCTCCTGGTGTGGCCAGCTCTACCCTGTCCACCTTTGGGAACTCCTCCCACTTCCTTGTCCCATTCTTCCTCCTGTCCCTGTGTCCCTCTGGAGACAGGTGGATCCAGAGGGGCATAGATGCCAGGATTGAGGGCCTGGCTTCTAGCCAAGGCCCTGGATTTAACTCAGTCCTGGCTTGGTCCCAGTTGGATATCCTGTGCAGGTGACAGTGTCACAGAGCTGTGACTTCCCTAGAGGGAGAGGAGACCGCCTTACATCCCCCTTCCCCCAGCTTTTGGCCTGGAGGCGAATGAGGGCCATGAGGGCTCTGTCCAGCGGCTGACCATCACTGGCTGAGGACCCTCCAGCAGTGGCCAGGCTGGTTCTGTGCTCAGAGAGCCCGTGGTCCACTCTGGGTAGGGTCATGGGTGGGCTGGTACCTGGGTGGTAGACAGGACTCACCGTTGCCCCTTCCTGCAGCTGGAGCTTTGGTTTTTATGTTGGGGGGCAGCCATCACTCCTGGGGTCCTGATCTCCTCCTTGGGCCAGTGTGATTGTCACTGCACGTCATGGGTTTGGTTGGCAGAAGCTGCATGCCTTCCACTTGCTGACACATCCGTGGCGGGCTTGGCAGTGTGCCCCTCCCCTCCCAGGTCCCCAGTGTTCCCCATTCGTCCTCAGGCAGCTTGTGCCCTTCCTGGTTCCCAGTGTCCCCCCTCCGCCCCCTCCCCAGGAGGTCCACTGTAGTCCCTGGTGTACTACAGGGCCTCTTGGCTCCTCTTGCCTCTGTGCTGAAAGTAACCTTGGGAGCAGGCTCAGTTCTGACTTGGCTCCTCCCTAGTTCTCCATGGCTCACCCCCTGCTGTCATGGCGCCTTCAGCCTTCTTGGCCTGCCTCTGTCCGGTGGGCACTTGACCAGTTCCACCTCCCTGCCGGCCAGCCTCCCGGAAGTGTCTGAAGGTGGCACATGAGCTCTTGCCTCTGGTGGGCCATGGCTCTGTTGTCTCGTAAGTCACTCTCCCCTCCCCCTCCCTTCCCGTAATGCCCCAGTATCTGCTGTCCTCAAACTTTGGCCTTACCCCGTCCCTTCCACCTCTCCCAGTCCTCACACCTCTCCCAGCTTGAGTAGCTGTGGCTGCTTCTTGGCTACAACTCAGACTTTCACCTCTGCTTGCGAATGTTTTCTCTGTACCTTTGTTTTTTCAGTGCTTTGAATAAATACGATGAGTCTAGGAATATATTTTTAATTATCTGACAATCTTAGGTCTGTGGTTTGGTGCTCTTATTTTGGAGAAATTCTTATTCATCATCTTACTCCTATCTCTTCCAACATTTCCTCTGCTTCGTTCCTTCTGCTTTTGAGTTTTCCATGCTAGAGTCTCTTTTTACTGGTGGGGAATGCTGTGGACCCTCTTCCGGCCCTGCTGTTGAGCCTGTTGCGTCCACAGCAAACGCCCCATGGCTGTTACTCCTGAGCTGTCCTGTCCTGAGGCATGCCATTGGCGTTTTGCACACCCCTTGGGTAAACTGGGAGGCTGGCTGTGTCTTCTGCTGTGGGAGCAGTGTCAGGCACCGGGCAGGTCTCAGTGTGCAAGGGAGGTGGTGGGGGATGGTGGGGCTCCTGCATGCCGCGGTGGGCTGTCTGGGACCTAGATTTTCTAGTTGGGCTGCTTTGTTCCCTTGTTGGTCTGGTCACCTTCAGGACCATGCCTGAGCTAGCTCTTCTCAGGGTTTGTCTTTTCTGCCCCCCGTCCCCATCTGCCTTGGAGCCCTGGGTCCCAGAGGCATTTTCCTGTCCACTCCTGTGGCTCCTCCTCTTCCCTGGCTTCTAGGGGAAGGCCTGGGTGGCAGTCCAAGGCCTGAGTTCTAGGGGTCTGGGTTATGGGGAAGGCTTCAGTTTTAGGGAGTATCTGGGTTCTCGAGGAGGGCCTAGGTTCTGGGGGGTCTGGTTTCTAGGGTCTGGTTCTGTTCTCTGGGGAAGCTTTCCCAGTCCCTGCTGCCTGATGTCGTGCAGTCTTGTACAGGAAGTCTCCATGTCCCTTCTCAGGGCTCCTGGGGTCTTCACTTCACAGGTGTCTGAGTGAGAGGTGGTGGTGGCCCTTCCCGTGCTGAGCCTTGGGAAGGGCTGTGGAGGCCCTCCTGGCGTCCTGACCCCCAGACATGCACAATGTGCTCGACTCTGCTTTGAGAATGGGTTTTCTGAGCAAGTCATGTCAGGGGCCAGTGAGCCAGAAGCCCTGCCTGGGCCTCCTCTGTGCCCCTGGGGTTCTCTGGTGAGCTCAGCTGGGCTGCTGTGAGCTGGAGTCTCCGAGTTCCAACCCCAAACTGGTGGGGCAGAGAGCAGGCCAGCACTTGGTCATCGCATCATCCTGTCGGCCCTCCATTTCCACGGGCATCTGGCCACGACAAGGGGAAGAATTATACACCGTCTCTGCGAGGTGTCTCCCTGACCAGTGCCTCTGCCCAGCGGACGCTGGTCCTCAAGGCCTTCAGTGCCCACTGGGCACATAGGGCGGTGCCCGGTTAACGGTGGACCCCTGGGTGCCTTCCTGGGAGGAGGGGCTGCATGTGGTGGCCAGGTACTGTCCACAGCAGGCCTCCTAGGCCCACAGTCCTCGGTCCTGGAGGTGGGGCTGGGGTCCCGTTAGGAGGAGGGTGGCGCCAGGAAAGGGGCTTCTGGGCTGCTGGGGGTTCAGGCATGGGGTCTTTGGAGAGATTGGTGAGCAGAGGCAAGGAGCCTTTCCAGGCAGGAGGCCTAACACCTGTGCTCCTAGCTTGTCTTCTGCTCAGGCTGCAGACCAGAAGCATCATGCATGTGGGGTCCGTCCCCAGCTGAGTCCCCCCGCTTGCCAGAGGGTAGGCAAGGACTTGTTCTGACTCAGTGGAAGCAGAGCCATGGGCGTGGCCTTGGGTTTGCTGATCGTTTGCTCTGTGAGGCTTGGGTGTGCATGTATCCTTGAGGTGTGTCCCGAAGGCCTGTGGGGTCCTCAGCCAGGGCCTCATCTGAGGGGAGACCGGGAGCAGCAACTCACATCTGTAACCTAGGTACCTGACAGGTTTGTGGTTTCAGGCCAGCAAGAGCAAAACGAGACCCCATGTAGACCGACAAGTGGGGCATGGTGGTACATGCTGTCACCCAGGCACGTGGGAGAAGTAGGTAAGAGAATCTCAGTCCGCGTTGGTCTGGGAAAAAATGTGAGACTATATTTAAACAAAAAAAATAAGAAAACCATAGCAAGAAGGACTTGGAAGAACAGCTCAACTGGTGGAGTGCCTGCCTAGCCAGTGAGAGGGCCTATGTTCAGAACCCGAGGCTCTGTGTGACACGTGGAGTTGAGGTCACATTCCATGGTCGTGTCCATGGCCACTTTTCATAGTCATGCTTCATGTGGCCACACTCCCCGTGGTTACCTGTGATCGTTTCACGGTCACACTCTTCGTGGCCACCTTTGTGGTCACACTTCTTGTGTCCACACTTCCCATGGCCACCTTTTGTGATAGCATTTTGTGGCCATACTCTCTGTGGTCACCTTTCATGGTCACTCTTCATGATCATGCTCCCTATGTCACCTTTTGTGGTCACACTTCTTGTGTCCACACTTCCCATGGCCACCTTTTGTGATAGCATTTTGTGGCCATACTCTCTGTGGTCACCTTTCATGGTCACTCTTCATGATCATGCTCCCTATGTCACCTTTTGTGGTCACTTGTCACAGGCACTCTCTGTGGCTTGAACACGGCCTGGGCACTGTCTCTGAGCTCTTCAGCTCAAGGCTACTGCTCTATCTCACTGAGCCAAGGCTCAGCTTCCAGTTTTCTGGTGGTTAATTGGAGATAAGAGTCTCATGGACTTTCATGCCCAGGCTGGCTTTGAACCTCAATCCTCAGCTCTTAGCCTCCCGAGTAGCTAGGATTACAGGCGTGAGCCACTGTGCCTGGCTCCTCTTCTGTGGCCACCTTTTATGATCACACTTTGTGGCCCTATTTCTTTTTTGATCACATTCTGTGGTCATATTTCCTGTGGTCACTGTATATTTTTTCGCCAGTCCTGGGTTTGAACTCAGGGACTGGGCACGATCCCTGAGCTTTTATTGGTCAAGATTAGCACTCTATCACTTGAGCCACAGCACCACTTCTGTGGCACTAAGGAGTTGAACTCAGGACTTTATGCATTCTAGGCAAGCACTCTCTCACTAAGCCACATTCCCAGCCCAGTCGTGGTCACCTTTTATGATCACATTTCATGGTCACACTCTCTGTGGTCATCTTTTGTGGTCATGATCCCTGTGGTCACACTGGTCACGCTTGATCACAGGGAAGAGGGGACCAGGGAAGGCCCACAGTGCACCATGGCAGGCCAGTCCAGGCTCACAGCTGTGCAGCTTGGCTCTGGGCAGTTCACTGGATTACATCAGGAGAGCCAGTGGTCTGGGCGAGTCCCCAGGAAGTGGGGGTCCTCGGTTACCCACGGCCAGCTGTGGCCTGGAAGTGGCCTGTACCCTGAGTGAGTGGTTGAGATGATTTCTCTTGTAACATCTATGATGTGATTGTTAGAATGAGTCTGTCTTATTTGTAGTTGTTGTTGGTCTTTCCCTCTGCCTAACTTACCAAGTTTTGTCATAGGTTTGTATACATGGACAAAGCCATTGGGTGTCATCCACCGTGTCAGCCCTGGGGGAGTGGGATGTGTTCAGAGGACAAGGATGAGGGAACCCTGCAAATGTGCTGGGGGCAGCAGGTCCCGGCCACACGGGGGCTCGGATGATGGCAGGCACGGATATCACCTGAGTTGGGGGCAGCAGGACATGTTGTCACTGTGGGGTTGGCCTTGCATGAAATCTGAATTGCACAACGCCAGGGTAGACTGGAGCCCTGTCAGGGGAGGCCACTTGGCTCTCTACTTATGTCCCTTAGCCTAAGGTTAGCCCTTGTGGCATGGGCCATGTGGCAATGACATCAAGACACCTAGAAATCTGAGGTAGGAAGAATCACCAGGGGGTTTGGTTCTGAGGACTGGGACAGGGTGGGAAATGAACTAGAACCCAGGGCCACGCCCATGCAGGGAGAAGGTGCTAGCACCAAGCCTTGCCCAGCTCCTCCCGCGCCCACCCCCGCTGGAGACTGTGTATCTTCTGTTATGCACCCCATAAGACTTGGAACTAAGTGGCAGTGTGCCAGGTGCAGTGGCTCATGCCTGTAATCCTAGCTACTCAAGAGGCTGAAATCTGAGGATCGAGGTTGAAGCCAATTGGGACAGGAAAGTCTGTGGAACTCTCATCTCCAATTAACCACCAAAAGGTGGAGAGTGGAGCTGTGGCTTAAGTCTTGTACTAGCTGCCCCCAGCACATTTGCAGGGTTCCCTCATCCTTGTCCTCTGAACACATCCCACTCCCCCAGGGCTGACACGGTGGATGACACCCAATGGCTTTGTCCATGTATACAAACCTATGACAAAACTTGGTAAGTTAGGCAGAGGGAAAGACCAACAACAACTACAAATAAGACAGTACTAGCCTTGAGCCAAGTAGCTCAGACAGTGCCCAGGACCTGAGGACCTGAGGACCCTGCCCCCCCCCCCCCCCCCACAGCAAAACAACAACTAGGCAGCAGTGTGACTTTGATGAATTGTACAAAGGAGTCTTGGTTTGACAGGCCCAGCGCCTGTCCAGGTCTTGTTCTGACTGCCTCTGACCCTGGGAGCTGTCCAGGGTGCTGAGACCATGCTGGGACAGGCTCTGGGGACAGAGCTGGTGGAGTGGCCTTGCACCTCGATCTTCAGCCGACTTCTGCCTGGCCCTTGGGTCAGGAGTGAGCCTCTGTGTGGCCTGGGCCCTGTCTTTGCTGCTAGCAAGTGTGGAGAGCTCAGGCCTCCTGGGAGGTGAGCGCAGGCAGTTTTCTGGCCTCATCTGGTAGGAGGAGAGGACAGGCTGTGCAGGCAGGTGGTGGTGTTTTCAGGGCCGAGTGCAAGCAGAGGCCTGGGGATGAGTCTTCAGTGCACTGTCCCCTGCAGTGCACTGTCCCCTGCAGTGCCTGTCACCACAGTGCCTGTCACCACAGTGCACTGTCCCCCAGGCCTTAGGACCTGCCAAGGCCAAGTTGCTGCTTGTGTCTCCAGAAGGCATTTAGTCTGCAGGCCTGGTGTGACTGCCGTGGCTCAGTCCTGGGCACTGCAAGCTGAGGTGGGGTTTGTGGCTCAGTGCAGCCATTCATGCGTGCAGCCACCCCCACACCACCAGTGTGTGCCCTGAACCCAGAGCTGCTCCTGCGTGCTCCTGAGCCACGGCTTCCACAGAGCTTCTGTCTCCCCTCGTAGATCTGTGGCAGAGGCCACAGAACCATGCAGCCCTGCTCTTGGGGCCAGGAGACTCCACTGTGCTCTGTGGGGACTGAGTCCGGGGTGAAGGCCTGCCAGGTAGCCAAAGACCGTGAAGTCTGTCCTCCACCCTGGTGACTCCAGGGTCGAGAGCCATTCCCTTAAGCGGTGGCTCTGGGTCACAGTCGCCATCCTGTCAGAGGTGGGGTGCAGGTGAGGTGTGCTCCTTCTGCCCACCCGGTGTGAGTGACTGGATTGGCTCCCCGGGGTCTCTGAGCCCGTCCCTGTCCTCTCCCAGGCACAAGCCTGCTGCAGGAGGTGGTGTACCTGGTCAGCCAGGGGGCGGACCCGGACGAGATCGGCCTGATGAACATCGACGAGCAGCTGCCCGTGCTGGAGTACCCGCAGCCAGGCCTGGACATCATCAAGGTGCTGTGCCTGCCCCGCCCCGCCCATAGGCGCACTCACTGGGTGGGGTATAGCCACAGGCTCCCGAGGGGCCCCACCAGGAGGGAGATGCTGCCCTGGGCCTGGTCAGGTATGGTTGCCCACCAGGGCTGGAGAGGGAGGTGAGAGGAGGCAGGTGTTGGGTGCGAGGGCTGAGGACCTGGGCTCCCCGAACCTCCAGCTGTTGGGAGTGGAGGAGAATGTACTTGCTTGAAGCGTTTGGTATCAAGAGTGGAACACGCCTGGGTGTGGGGATTACAAGACTGTAACCCCAGCCCCTTAGGAGTCCTGCGATCCCACCTCAGGGCCAGCCCAGGCACCAATGGCTGAGTGTCACGATTCCCCGTCAGCCTCCGTTTAGAGAGTAACTAATGCAAAAAGAAGCTGGACGCCCAGCAGGGCGCAGGCTCTCCCCGGGCATTCCCCCGGGCATTCCCAAATGCTTCCGTCCATCCAGGCCTCCAGCGGCACCCTGTGCCTGGCCACGTCGCTCCCTATAGCAGTCGGTGGGTGCAGCAGGGACTGAAGCATGGACGGTTAAACAGCAGTCACCTAGTCATCAGGGCCAGCCTCAGTGGGGCTGGGTGAGCGTGGCTTCATGGACAGGAGCAGAGGGAGCAGTGGGCACAGTGAGCCTGTGGCCTGAGGTGGTTGGGGGCAGGGGAAGAGGCTTTGAGCAGAAGATGAGAAACTGGTCACTCAACGGCCCGCCTGGCCGGTGTGTGTGGGACCACAGGGCGGGTAGGCAGGGGCAGCGAAGCGGCAGGTGGCCTGTGTGGGGCCTGTCTGCTCTGCCTGCTCCACCAGCTGTGCCCGGAAGGCCTTGGGGCCTGGCCCTGCTGTGCCATCTCCACCCCGAAACCATGCCAGCCGCTCCCAGGCCAGAGCCGACCTCTGTGGCCATGAGGGAAGTTGGTCAGGTGCTGTGCTGAGTCCTACTTGGGCCAGTGACGAAACAGCCACAGGAGGTCTCAAGAGCTCCCCACTGCCTGCAGGAACTGACGTCCCCGCGCCTCATCAAGAGCCACCTGCCCTACCGCTTCCTGCCTTCCGACCTCCACAACGGGGACTCCAAGGTACCCTCCTGCCCCACGCCCGGCCCTCAGCCAGGGAGCCCGCCAGCCTGGGCGCCTCCCCGAGCGCTTGAGGGTGCCGACTCAGGGAGTGCCAGCCCAGGCCACGCCAGGCACCGCTGCAGCCGGGTAGCACACACCTGCCTTTGTCTTCCTCCAGCTGTGAGGTGCAGGCCTCTGGTCCTCCCCTCGGCGTCACCCAGGCCTCTGTCCCCTGGTGGTGGGGTTGATATGCTCACGGCTGGTCTGGGCAGGGAGGGTGGCGGCCTCCCCGCCCTGCACGCGCGGAGCCAGCAGGGCTGTGCCCACAGGTCATCTACATGGCTCGGAACCCCAAGGACCTGGTGGTGTCCTACTACCAGTTCCACCGCTCGCTGCGCACCATGAGCTACCGCGGCACCTTCCAGGAATTCTGCCGGAGGTTCATGAACGACAAGCGTGAGTGCTGCGCCCCCATCCGCCATGCCCCGTCCCGGGGGAGCCCTGGCTAGGTCTGTGACCCCGCAGACGGAGGTGCCAGGGAGGCAGAGCGGGCTGTGGATCCACCCACCCTCCAGCCTGGGGTCCGCGCAGGGGAGGTAGGGCTAGAACCCACAACATCCATACGGCACCGCTGAGGAGCCAGCGTGAAGCTGCCGCTGGAGTGAGCGTCACGTGGGCTTTGTCTGGACGTCAGACACAGGCGGGCAGGGCAAGGCACCCTGGGCGGGCGCTCTGGGCAGCGTGCCCTGTGCTTTCCTCACCACGCTGTTGCGGGCACGCAGTGTGGGGGCGCTGGGCAGGGCCGCTTGCCGTCTCTGCAGAAGCCGCTCTGCTTGGCGCTTCCTAAGGTGTCTGGTGTGTGGGGCGTGCTGGGCACTGGGGAAGCCTGCAGGAGGCCTGCGGCTGGGGCCACCCACCCCACTGGTGCTTCCCGCCCATCTGCACCCCTTCGCGGGTCAGTGGGCCAGGGTTTCAATCCCGCAGCATCTTGCTGACACCCGCGGGGGACTGTGGGGGGCTTGGAGGTGCCAGGAGCTCACCGGTCGAGGCTGGGTGACTCAGCTGGGGGGCAGTGGGCACATCACTTGGCCTCACTCCTGCCATGCATCAGGAGGGGCACCAACGTGTCCTATGAAGTCCCTGTGTTCTGGAAACTTCCTAGAGCCTTCTGCACCCCGTCCTGTCCTATGGGCTACTGTGCTGAGGTTTCTCTGGGCATCCTTGGCCCCGGTCTCTTCCCTCTGAATGCTTAGTGGCTGGTGAAGTGCTGGGGTTGAGGTCCTCGGCACTGTGGGCCAGGCTCAGAGCCCCTACTGGCCAGCCAAGCCTGCAGGGCACCCAGAAGGGGTGGGGGCTCTGCACCCTGACTGCTCTTCTCGTGCTTGCATCTCACCGTTCCCTTCACCCTTCACTGGGCCAGCGGAGGAGGGCACCTGGGGCCACAGCCGGCCTGTGCTCACGTGTCCTGTCTCCACAGCCGGCCTGTGCTCACGTGTCCTGTCTCCACAGCCGGCCTGTGCTCACGTGTCCTGTCTCCACAGCCGGCCTGTGCTCACGTGTCCTGTCTCCACAGCCGGCCTGTGCTCACGTGTCCTGTCTCCACAGCCGGCCTGTGCTCACGTGTCCTGTCTCCACAGCCGGCCTGTGCTCACGTGTCCTGTCTCCACAGTGGGTTATGGCTCCTGGTTCGAGCACGTGCAGGAGTTCTGGGAGCATCGCATGGATGCCAACGTCCTTTTCCTTAAGTACGAAGACATGCACCGGGTGAGTGCGCATGGGCCTTTCCCGCAGCCTTCGGCTGGGATAGACGCTGCCAGGTGTGTGTTTTGGTCGTCCACCACCTGACGGGGCCTCAGTGCTCCATGAGCGGTGAGTGATGGCATGGCAGAAACCCTCACTTAGCTCCTTTTCCATGAGCAGCCAGGGGCTGCTGGTGCAGGAAGCCCCTCCTGCTGTCCCACCTCGTGCTGGTGGACTGGGCGCAGTCCCTGGAGTCACATGAGCTACAGCACAGGCAGAGTGCACTGAGCTGTGGGGCACCTGGCCAGCCACGTCTCAGGAGTCCAGTGGTCAGTGCAGGTGGACCGGAGGTGTCCAGCAGGGTGAGCAGGCCTGGTGGGTTTGGAGTTCAGCCTGGAGATCTGGTAGGGAGTGTGGAGAGGAGGGTTCTGGCTGGAGGTGGGGCTGTGTGTGGGCCCCGGGCTGGGATGACAGTGACTCCTGAGCCCAGGCAAGGGTGGTTGGGGATTGAGAAGTAGGCACGCAGTGTGGTGGGTATCCCCAGAGCCCTCCTCCTTTCCTGCTGTAACGAGAGGTGTGTGTGGGGGGGGGGCAGGGGAAGATGAGCGTAAACCCAGTGCAGCTGGAGTAGATGCGCTCTTCTGTCCTGGGCGTGCCCACACGGGGCGGGCGCAGGAGCTGCCCCTCCAGGCAAGTGCTGGCTGGCATCTGCCCAGCCCTCTGCTTCACCCAGACCCAGGAAGGGTCCAGCAGCGTTGGGGGCCTAGGCACAGTGTGGGCTGGCGTTGGCACCTAGGCACCAAGATCAGGTCCTGCCTGACAGCTATGTGGCTCCGGGTGTCTGCCTGGCTGCTGTCCTCTGGTGTGGACCACGCGGGGTGGCTTCTGGGTGCCCACTGACCTGCACCTGCCCACCATTTGCCGGCACCTGTAACTTGAATCACAGTGCGTAGCTGACAGCGTTGACTTAGGACGCCGGTGTAGCTGTCATTGCAGGTCTAGAAGGTTCTGGCTTGAGGACGACTGCCGTCCCACACCCTGGCCTGCTGGTGTTGGTTGTTGTGACAAAGGACCTGACAGAAACAAGCCCTGTGGGAAGGATCTCCTCCCTGCTCCGTGGGTTCTGGGCCTGTGGGAGGAGCATGTGGAAGAGACACTGCCACCTGTGGACAGGGGACAGAGGGGTGGGGATGGAGGCCGTGTGATGTTGAAGGACAAGCCTCTAGTGAGCCACCACTCCAGCCCGCCTCCGTCTCCCATGGCTTCTGCACCCTGGGCAGGGGAGCCTAGGTGCATTTTCATAAGTATTCAAATACTAGTGTTGGCAGCTTTTTCCTTTTCCTTCCCTCCCTCCCTCCCTCCCTCCCTCCCTCCCTCCCTCCCTCCCTCCCTCCCTCCCTTCCTTCATGTTTTATTAGTCATGGGGCTTGAACTCTGGGCCTAGGTGCTGTCCCTGAGCTCTTTGGCTCCAGGCTAATGCTCTATCACTTTGGTTTTCTGGTGGTAAATTGGAGATAAGAATCTCACGGATTTTAGTACCTTGGCTGGCTTTGAACTGTGATCCTCAGATCTCAGCCTCCTGAGTAGCTGGGATTACAGGTGTGAGCCACCAGCACCCACCTATTTATTTATTTATTTATTTATTTATTTATTTATTGGCATGATTTGAACTCAGGATCTCTTACTTCCTAGGCAGGCACTCTTATTATTGAGCCATCCCTCCAGCCCCTTTTGGGATGCACTCTCTCTTTCTCTTGCTTGCATGCATGCACCCTTTCCCTCTCTCTCCCTCTCTCCCTCTCCCTCTCCCGTTCCACCCCGCCTTTCTTTCTGTTTCTGAGACAGGGTCCTGCTTCCTCCCTGTGCAGTTGTGGTAACAGGTATGGCACTCTCCTCCTCGGCTGCTCTGTTGAGATAGTCTCGTAGACTTCCCCACTCAGGATTGCCCTGGGTCTGCAGCCTTCCCACTCCTAGGTCCCCAAGTAGCTTGGTGACAGGTGTGTGCCCGCAGAGTATTGTCTGTGTCTTGTCCCTTGTAGTGTGAGTTCACTGTGTGAGCGTGCTGTGGCAACTTGGGTGCAGTGTCCAGTGTGAGTCTATGAGTCTATGGTCCCACACGGTGAGGCCTTCTGCTGTCCATGCTCAGTGTGTCAGGGCATGGTCTCCTGTCCATCCTCAGTGCATCAGGGCGTGGTCTCCTGTCCATCCTCAGTGTGTCAGGGCGTGGTCTTCTGTCCATCCTCAGTGTGTCAGGGCATGGTCTTCTCCTGTCTATTCTCAGTGTGTCAGGACGTGGTCTTCTGTCCATCCTCAGTGTGTCAGGGCGTGGTCTTCTGTCCATCCTCAGTGTGTCAGGGCATGGTCTTCTGTCCATCCTCAGTGTGTCAGGACGTGGTCTTCTCCTGTCCATCCTCAGTGTGTCAGGGCGTGGTCTTCCCCTGTCCATCCTCAGTGTGTGAGGGCGTGGTCTTCTGTCCATCCTCAGTGTGTGAGGGTGTGGTCTTCTCCTGTCCATCCTCAGTGTGTGAGGGTGTGGTCTTCTCCTGTCCATCCTCAGTGTGTGAGGGCGTGGTCTTCTCCTGTCCATCCTCAGTGTGTCAGGGCATGGTCTTCTCCTGTCTATCCTCAGTGTGTCAGGGCGTGGTCTTCTGTCCATCCTCAGTGTGTCAGGGCGTGGTCTTCTGTCCATCCTCAGTGTGTCAGGGCATGGTCTTCTGTCCATCCTCAGTGTGTCAGGGCGTGGTCTTCTGTCCATCCTCAGTGTGTGAGGGCGTGGTCTTCCCCTGTCCATCCTCAGTGTGTGAGGGCGTGGTCTTCCCCTGTCCATCCTCAGTGTGTGAGGGCGTGGTCTTCTCCTGTCCATCCTCAGTGTGTGAGGGTGTGGTCTTCTCCTGTCCATCCTCAGTGTGTGAGGGTGTGGTCTTCTCCTGTCCATCCTCAGTGTGTCAGGGCGTGGTCTTCTCCTGTCCATCCTCATTGTGTCAGGGCATGGTCTTCTCCTGTCCATCCTCAGTGTGTGAGGGCGTGGTATTGTGTCCATCCTCAGTGTGTCAGGGCGTGGTCTTCTCCTGTCCATCCTCAGTGTATCAGGACGTGGTCTTCTCCTGTCCATCCTCAGTGTGTCAGGGCGTGGTCTTCTCCTGTCCATCCTCAGTGTGTCAGGACGTGGTCTTCTCCTGTCCATCCTCAGTGTGTGAGGGCGTGGTCTTCTCCTGTCCATCCTCAGTGTGTCAGGGCGTGGTCTTCTCCTGTCCATCCTCAGTGTGTCAGGGCGTGGTCTTCTGTCCATCCTCAGTGTGTCAGGGCGTGGTCTTCTCCTGTCCATCCTCAGCGTGTCAGGACGTGGTCTTCTCCTGTCCATCCTCAGTGTGTCAGGGTGTGGTCTTCTCCTGTCCATTCGCAGTGTGTCAGGACGTGGTCTTCTCCTGTCCATCCTCAGTGTGTCAAGGCATGGTCTTCTGTCCATCCTCAGTGTGTGAGGACGTGGTCTTCTGTCCATCGTCTGTGGCAGGGCGTGGCCTTGGGGTGTGGCCTCTTTGTGCCATGTGATTTTGCCTTGGTTGATCGGCTTCATGTGTTCTGTTAAAGGTGGAGCTGCTTGCTGGGTATTCCCCCATTTCTTTTCCGGGGTGGCCGAGGGTCAGGCTGCTTTGTCCCCATGGCCTTGGTGGACCTCATTGCCGTAGTTTACTTAACGTGCCCCAAGGTGGTGTTGACACGGGGCGTGTTGCCTGTGCTCTGTGTGTCGTGGTGCCCTGTGGCACAGAAGTGAGACAGTCACTGCCCCTGGCTGGGTGCAGTCCCCAGCCTAACCCTTAGGACGCCTGTGGGGCAGGGAGCAGGTTCTTCAGGGCTTCAGCTAATCCAGTGGTGAGGGATGGCAGACACCTTTTCGGTGTCAAACCACCGGGGAGCAGAAGCAGTATGTGAGTGGCACTGCCAGATTCAAGGACTTGCAGATGGTCACTCAGGTGCCTGGGGATCACAGGAGGAAGCGGCCTATGCTGAGAGGAGCAGTGGAGCCCTTCAGGGTCAGGCTGGTGGTCTGCCACGTCCCCCACTGCCTTCACGCGGCTCGGCGGCGGGGAGGGAAGGCGCTGGTACTGGAGGTCAGCTCAGGGCTGCGAGGCTGGGCCAGTCCTCTGCCCTGCCCCCCTACTTGTAGCTGGGCTTGGAAAGTTAACTGCAGTTCTTGTAAGCTCTCAGTCTCCTCCTGATCTGTGGCTGGGAGGTTGAATCCAGGCTAGTAGCTGGAGACATGAGGGGCCACAGACTGCTGCTTTATCTTTTGGCATATGTGCTGGGCAGTGCTGGTCTCATGTCCAGTCTAGCTGGGCACCTGCTCGGAGGTGCTGCATGATGGATCTTCCACTCTGTCCTCAGGACCTGGTGAGCATGGTGGAGCAGCTGGCCAGATTCCTGGGCGTGGCCTGCGATAAGGCCCAGCTGGAGGCCCTCATTGAGCACTGCCACCAGCTGGTGGACCAGTGCTGCAACGCAGAGGCCCTGCCCGTGGGCCGGGGTGAGTGCCCCCTGTCCCCTGCCCGTGGGCCGGGGTGAGTGCCCCCTGTCTCCTGCCCGTGGGCCGGGGTGAGTGCCCCCTGTCCCCTGCCCGTGAGCCGGGGTGAGTGCCCCCTGTCCCCTGCCCGTGGGCCGGGGTGAGTGCTCCCTGTCCCCTGCCCGTGGGCCGGGGTGACTCCCCCTGTCCCCTGCCTTGCTGGGGTCCTTGTGCCCATTTTGGCTGCTCTGTGTCCTCCCTTCCTGAAGCACATGCTGGCCTGTGCCCACTGGTGGTGCCCAGCCGTGCGCTTTGCGTGCCTAGAGCTCAGCACTGGAGGGGATGGTACTGAACAGCCCAGCAAGGTCCTTCCTGGTGGCTGAGGTCAGTGTCACACAGAGCAGATCCACACCAAGCTTCAGGCTGCCCAGAAAGCGTCTCTGCCTCTGGCTGGCATGGGGGTGAGAGCAGGGAGCAGGCCCCATGGGAGGAGACCCTCCCATTCCTTGTCCCGGGACACGGGTGTGTTCTGAGTCGGCAGCTCAGGGCAGGAACTGTGGTGGCCGCCCAGGGGAGGCAGAATACCTTGGCTCAGCAGCCAAGGCTGAGCCCCTGAGAGGCCAGACCCTCCACGAGGTGCCCTCCTCCCTGCCTCCCACGGCCGTGTGATGGGGCACCGCAGTCCTCAGAGTGAGTCCCAGGCCATGGCCAGTCCCAGACCCCCCCCCCCCCCGCCCTGCCCTGTAGGTGTGGACAAGTGATTGGGGCTGGAGCCCACAGCAGGAAGAGCTGGAAGCTTGCAGGGGGGAAGCTCCAGGGAGGGTTCCAGAACTGGGCATCTGTAGCCTGGGGAGGACAGGAGCGAGCTCAGCTCGAGCCCTGGAGTGTCTTCAGCTTCTTGTCCTTTCACAGCCTGTGGAGCACTGAGGGTCAGGTGTGCAGGCCCTGTCTGCTCCTACAGGAAGATGTGACCAGAATACCAGAATTCCCTACCATGCATTTCCTGCCTGTGTTTCCACAAGTATTTATCATTTCCACTTTATTTACCAGTTTTTCATTTGTGCTTGCTGTTTTATTGTTTTGCTGTAACCCCCCCCCCCCCAGCACCCCTTGGTCTGTGTGCGTGCGTGCGTGTGTGTGTGTGTGTGCCTGTGCCTGTGCCTGTGTTCATGTGTGTGTGCACGCTGTGTTGGCGAGCTGTGGGGGCCTTGTTGGGGACACAGGGCCCCCCTTGCTCTCGGGTGCTCGTGTCATCACCGCCCGCCTTGGTTGCTTCATTTCAGTTCTGTGGTTCTGTTTCCTTTTAGCACACTGCCTCTTTGCTCGGACGATGAGAATGCAGGGCTGGGGAGCCAGCCGCATTGCTTAGATTTGATTCTTACCACACCATAATTTGTCTTGAGTCCAAATCCTAAACCAGGTGGGTGACTCCTTCCACTAGCGCTCAGCTGGGACAAGTGACCATGGAAACACATGTGGATAGTGTGGTTGGTCTAGAAGCTGCTCATCTTGACCCCTTGGCACATGAGAGGGTAGCAAGACCTGACAGATGCCCTCCCTCTGCCCTGCCATCCTCTCCTCCATCTACTGCAGAGACCCCTGCCCTGCCAGGGTGTGGCCTACAGCCACGCGCAAGCCCTGTGTGGACAAGTGCAGGACAGAGCCACTGAGGGAGGAGGGGTCAGAGCTGTCGAGGGCAGAGCCTGCCATCAGGGGCTGTTCAGGAACTGCTTAAATCAAAGTGAGGGCCCCACGGTGACAAGAGCCCCCACTCCTACCTGTGGGGCCCGAGGTGCTCACGTGCTGGGCAGGAGGGCCTCGAGTGCTCACCCTGCTTGCATCATTGCAAGCGTTTCATTTGTTGAAGGCTCCCGGTGTACCCCAGTGCAGGCTTCCCAACCCCACACCTGGCTCGTCTGGAGGGTTTCATGCTTGCGAGGTGTTGTGCCCTGGGTGGGGTTGTTTTCCATTCATATTCTCCCAAGACTTGGTGCGAACATTGAGTGAGCCCCAACCACAATTCCACACAGTGCCAGTGTGTGCACATGTGAACACGTGTGTGCGCACGCATGCGCAAACACACACGCACACAGCCTGCCCTTGTGCTCTCAGGGACATTTGCCAAGTCTTTCTGTGTGCTGTGGTTTCAGAAGTGTTCTTGGCCCGGCTGGCCTGTAGCACAGGTGGAAGGGAGTCCAGGGACAGATCTGGAGGCCCGGGGTAGATCTGGAGGCCCGCAGGGCCGGGCCTGGGCTCCCCGAGGCTGGAGGCCGCCAGCCTGCTGCGGGCGCCGACTGTGCCGTGGTCTGTGTCGCAGGGCGCGTGGGGCTGTGGAAGGACATCTTCACCGTGTCCATGAACGAGAAGTTCGACCTGGTGTTCAAACAGAAGATGGGGAAGTGTGATCTCACCTTTGACTTCTGTTTGTAACCGCGAGCCGGGAACCTGCATGCTCCCTGTGCCCGGGCGCTCAGCTAGCTCCACGTCCTGTGTGCTCCATTCATTCCGGGCTGGACGCGCGCAGGCAGCGGAAGCCGCGGGGCCGACCTGGCCGAGGGGGAGAGCCGGAGGGCGCCGTGCGTCGCTGCCGACCCACCTCCGTGCTTCCCCGGAGATGGCGGCTCTGTGGGCCTGTACCCTTGTGCAAAGTCTGTCCCTGCACACCCTGTTGCTGTATTTTATTGAGCTTCACACTGGAAATCTAATAAATGTCAGTCAGCCACACACGAGGTCATGTTGAAGGGGAGGCTGGAGCCGTCCCTGCCGGGATGGTGGCAAAGCTCTTTCCTCAGATGGCACCCACCGCCTGTGCGGGATGCGCCGGGGGGCGGGGAGCTGGAGTTCAGTCCTTTGTACCAACCCTGAAGAGAGCCTGTCCCAGGCAGGGTGAGGAAGAGACTTCCAGGAGGGAGGCTGTTGAGGAGGCTGGTGGATGGAGGCAGCGTTTCAGGCTGCGTGGAGACTCCCCTCGGCCTGGAGAGAGAGCACGTCCACGACCAGGCCGTGCTGCGCTCATTCCCCCCTCTTGAGATTGGATCGGCGCCCCTCTGGACCTGGGGCTCTGCCCCGGAAAGCCAGGATGGCTGGTCCTGGGCCCTCGTCCACGCACACTCCTGAGGGCACCAGCTGAGGGCGGCTGCTGCACACTGTGGGCCACGGCGGAGGCAGGGGCCTCGTGGAAAGGGCTGGTGGGTCTGTGGCAGCGTTGTGAGCCCCTGTGCGGGGCAGTGTCTAGGGGGCGGCTTCCTGTGAAATTCGGTTTCTATTTTTCTATTGTGGACTGTGTGGAATTCCTGAGCTCTCCCATGGTTCTTCACGCTTGCTTCCATTTTAATAAAGATGCCTCTCTGCCTTGTGTCCAGTGTGTGTGTGTGTGTGTGTGTGTGCGCGCTGGGTGGAGAGCTACAGAGACAGTAGTAGCTTTTCTAGCAGTTCTGGGGGTTGAACTCAGGCTTGGCCAGTGTTCTGCCATGCCTCCCCCTCCCGCTTGTATGTACTTGAGGTGGGGTCTTGCCAACTTTATACTGGAGGCCCCTCAAATCACAATCTGGAATTACACCTGAACTGTGCTGCAGTTTTTTTCTTCCCTTTTCTCTTTCATTGGCTCACATTTGTTACAGAGAGGGGTGGAAATCTGCACATCAACACCTTATTCCAGTCAATCTTCCTCCATCACACCGCTCCTCCCCCCATAAAAGCATCTCCAGCAGACTGCCTCGTTCCATTTTCATAGGTGCACAGAATTATTTCAGCTGCCTTTGTCTTCCCATTAGCATCTCCCTTGTCTGTCTCCCCCCCCTCCCCTGCAGGTTCTTCTGAGGTTTAAACCCTTAAACCTTTTAAAGGTTGAACCCTCCTCCTTTCCTCCTTGCCTTTGACCTCTTTACAAAAGGAAATAGAGAGATTCTGGTGTCTCTACTGTCCCCACCGCTGTCCTGGTCCCTCATTCATCACACCCCACCTCCAGTCCCGGGGTGAAGTCCACTCCCCCCACCCCAGGAGCAGAGCCTTCATGCAAGCGAGTGAATTCCTTCCTCCAGTCCTGCGAGACCCTGTGGGCACAGCCCGGCCCCTGGGGGGGGGAGCTCTTGCAGGCACAGCTTGGCCCCTGGGTGAGGGGGGGGGCTCCTCCAGGTTGCACAGGTGAGCAGTGTGGTGACTTCTTCACACAGGCTCTGCTCACATCCCCTGTTCATGGCTCATTCTTCAGTGGTTACTTGAGCATCTACTGTGTTCTGGGTCCTGTGGTGAGGAGGTCGTGCTGGGGCCTAGGACAGGAGAGGACGGGACCCCAGGGTCTTTGGTGTTATGAGTGCTTGGTTCTGGGCTGAGCAGGGAGCCATGGAGGGTTTAGTCGGATAAACCTGGTTTACCCCAGGGCTGAGGGGACCCTTACCTGGGTGTCTGGTCTCAGACCACAGCTTGGGGCTGGGGGCTGAGTTAGGGTCCCCCCAGCAGTCAGCTACTTATGTGATTGGTTCTGAGTGTTGGCAGTTTTGTTTCTCCCTAGCAAGGGGGAGCAGGCTGTTAGGCACTGCAGGGAGGAGCCTGGGGCTTGCAGACAGTTCACCTGACAGGTTAGTGAGGGGGAGGTCACTGATGCAGGTACAGACAACAGATGCGTGAAGATTCCAGAAAGTGTGTGTGTGTGTGTGTGTGTGTGTGAAGTTAGAGTAGGATCCCAGTGAGTGGAAGTTCATAGCAGCCTCTCCTGTGCTGGACATTGGGCCCTTCTGGAGCCCCTCCTCCGTGTTGGGCTGAGCCCCCATATTCCACAGGTCTCCCACCCAGGGCAGGAAGCCTTAGCTCCCGGACCCTGTGCCACCGTTCACACCGCAGGGGCTTTGTCCTGGTCACTTGCTGAAGAGTCCTTACATGGCTGCCCGGAGCGAGGCCATTTTGCCAAGTTGATTTTCCAAACCCTGCTTGGTTGCCTACACCGCCCCCTAGTGGCCATAACTGCCCTAGCTGATAGGAGGTGGGGCGTGGGCGTGGCAGGCTGGTGCCTGAGCATCCCAGTGTGGGATGGTTAGCGTGCACACACACACAGGCTGGGGACAGTGTTGTCTGTGGCAGAAGGAGCCATGAGCAGGGAGATGTCAACTGGAGCCAGAGGGGTGCAACAGGGCAGGGCAGTCAGCAGCTCTGCCACGGCCACGTGTGCCAAGGCTTTGCCAGATCTGCACATCAAATGTGAATCTGCTCCCCACGCCCAGGTCCCTGTGGCAAGCTGGCATCGAGTGTCTGAGCTTCATTCCTGCTACCACAGAGGGAGCCTGTGCTCTACTAGAAAGCACTTTTGAAAACTGGGGAATGCCAAATATGTCCAAAGGATGGAAAGCAGGCAGGAAGCTCGTTTTCTCCTTTCTGAAGTTGGCATTCTGTCCGTCCCTCTGCGGCATTGGGCACCAGCTGGGAACAGTAAGTCTGAAGCGAGAATGAGCCAGACTCACGCTAGTATGTGCTGTATGCACAAGCCAAGACGCCACTGGAGCTTGGAGAGGGACTCTGGTCTCCACTGGCATCCTCAGAAAACCTCTCTGGGTGGCTAAAATCACCGCTGGTCATGGCTTGTGCCCTGCTCCCCCTCCCCAGGCTGAGACCTGCCAGCCCCGAGTGCCCTGCCTGGCCTGGCCTGGTGCCCTGGTTCCTCAGGATTTGAGCTCAGGGCTTGTGGTCCATGATCACCTTTTGGTCAAGGGTGACACAGAGGTGGGACATAGGGAGTTCCTGAAGGCCTGGGCCACCTGCGACTTGCTTTCTTGAGAACAGAGCCCTTTGTGAGGGCCTTTGTGTGACCAGGGGACAGTTCCACTGGGCCCCAGACCCACCTTTCTGCTGCCTGTGTTCCCAGCCTCAGAGCACAGCTTCATTCCATGTCACCAGCGCCCTCTGTGGCCCAGCCACCCTTCCCACCCCACCTCGGTGTCATGACTCCAGCCTCCCTAACAAGGGGTGAGTGGATGACCAGTCCTTGTGTTCGCCTGGACTCTTCTGTGCCATCATGAGATGGGTCACACATGACAGACGGGCTGAGCTGCAGTGGCGGGTGGACACTGCTGCCTGAGGCCCCTGGCACCTTTGGGGGACTCTAGAGCCTTTCCTAGCCCTGAGCATGTGAGCATATCCTTGCCACAAAACCATACAGCCACAGGGAGGGTTCTTGGCTTTGATGTATTTTGTAACCGTGTTCACATTTTCTTTCCATATTAGATATTTTCAGCCCAGAGTGGAGTATGAGCAGGGACAGGGCCTCATTCGTCCCCTGTCCCTATGCTGGACAGCCCTCCATTCCTCTCATTCGTCCTCCTGTCCAGCTATCAGGTAATCAATAAATGCTCGTTACCTAACTAAAGGCAAATTAAATGCTAAACAGCATTAATTACGAGCTGCTGCAGGATCCGGCACTTAGCTTGCTGGGGGTTTGCCTATTGTGGGGCGGGTGGAATGCGGAACTCTCTTCTAATGGCGCCTTTGTTCCAGGAGGGGCTGCTGCAGTGCAGCGGCAGCCACGAGGAGATGCATTACAATTCTCCGTGCCAGAACTCTGCACTAGAATCTTGTTTGGGAGCAAGATAAGTGGGTTGTGCATTTTGTTTCCATGAAAGGGAATAGCCAGCAACTATGAAAAGAAACGCAGAGTGCAGCACAGATAAACATGGGGGGTTATCCGTGGTTCGTCTCGGGTGCTCTGTTGCTGTTGCACCCTAACGTAGATGCCACAGGGATCCCATTGACAAGAGGTGATCCTTTATTTGGAGTGACAGAGCTTCAGATATGCAATTTAGTTTCTGGCTGATTGAATGAAAAAAATAGGCAGCCATGTCATCTGTCAAGGTAAATATGGGAGAAAGTATCTGTTTCAATGAAGAAAAACCCACCACAGTAGCTTTTTTCGGAGAGCTACTTACACCTCATTTGTTCTGTTCTCCCCGCTCCCCTCCCTCTTTTCCTTTTTCTCCACCCCTCCCCCCTCAAGGACAGGGAAGGAGGGGATGCCCAGCAGTTAGATTCCTGGCTGAGGCTCTGCTCTGGGGATAGGAGTCCCGTGTTCTGCCCTTCCACCCTTCCTGGGTGGAGGTGGGGGCATGCTGGAGGGCACTGCTTCACTGCATAGCCCAATAGTTCCGGAGAAGGCTCGTCTGCTACTTCCATCACTGGCGTCCTCTTCCAGCATTTGGACCTGCAGGGGGAGCGTCAGGAGACTCAGACCCACACGGGGAGGGGCAGGGGTGATGGCTCTGTGGTTTTCCATGCTCCCACAGTGTCTTCCATGTCCCAAAGGGAGCAAGAAATCTGTCAGTCTGGGTATACAACACGTTCTCTGCATGATTCACATGTGAGTTCCCATGCAGAGGTGCTGGGTGAGCAGCAGACTGGAGTTCCTGGTGGGCGGAGATGCTTTCCTGGTGCCCAGAGTGCCCATGGTGGGCACCCCCAAATCCAGGCTACACCCGAGGAACGCCAGGGCCAGGGGAAGGCGGAGAAGCCAGCAGGGTCCTGCTCACTCGTCTGTGGGGCCATTGGATTCCTCACAGCCCTTCCAATAGATGTTATAGTTCCACCGGGACAAGAAACAGGGAGATGAATTTTAGGGGTGTGTGTGTGTGTGTGTGTTCACAAGGAAGTGAGGAATTTCCAGAGCAGGCAAAAAACACATTGTGGAATAAAAATACTCTTAGAGAGGCCAGAAGTTTGGCCTAGTGGTAGAGTGCTTGCCTACCATGCACGAAGACCCAGGTTCGATTCCTCAGTACCACATACATAGAAAAAGCCAGAAGTGGTGCTGAGGCTCAACTGGTAGAGCTCTAGCCCTGAGAAAGTCCAAGGACAGTGCTCAGGCCCTGAGTTCAGTCTTCCAGGACTGGTAAAAAAAACAAAGAAACAAAACCACTCTTAGAAAAGTCCCACAACAGACCTACTGTTGGGGGCCGAGTAACTCCGTGTCTAATCACTTTCTGCTGAGACAAGGCAAAGCGCAAGAGGCAGGGCGCAAGATGAGATTACCATGGGTTACAGATGTGTTCTTGTTTATCACTCTCTGCTGGGACCTAGAGTGAGGGGATATTCGCTGGAGGGACTTCCTCAGGAGGGGGTTTTATTGGAGAGATTTTCCTGCCTTGATGAAGCTGCGTGGCATCTCTGTTCGTGCTCTGGGGAAGGAAGGCTGAGTGCGGGAGGACAGTGGGCCTCTCCTCTCCCGGCTTGGACTCGTCCAGCCTGTTTTTCCCCATCCCTCCTATTAGTCGAGAGGGACCTGGGACGAAGGACCCCCACAACCAACCTACCTCCCTCCCTCCCTCCCTCCCTCCCTCCCACCTTCCTTCCTTCTTCCCTCCCTCTCACCTTCCTTTCTTCCTTCCTTCTCCTTCCTTCCCTTCCCTTCCCTTCCTTCCTTTCTCTCTCTCTCTCTTTCTTTCTCTGGTCATGGAGTTTGAATTGAGGATCTGGGCACCTTCCTTAACCTCTTTTTCTCAGGGCTGATGTTCTACCACTTGAGCCATTGCACTACTTCTGGTTTTCTTGTGTTTAATTAGAGCTAAGAGTCTCATGGGTTTTCCTGCCCTGGCTAGATTTGAACCTTGATCCTCAGATCTCAGCCTCCTGAGTAGCTAGGATTACAGATGTGAGGCACTGACACTCGACTTAGAGCTCTTAGCAGATGGTAAATTAATCCTAGAGATTACAAATAGCCACACAGTAAGAATATATACATAAATACCTATACGTATCTAATGTCACAGTCACAGAAAAAAGTAGAAGAGGAGGAGGAGAAGGGACAAAGGAGATATGGACTGAGGCCACATGTTTAGCCTAGTTCAAGATGTGAGGTCCCTAGGCAAACTTTGACTCCCCCCTCCACACATGCACAAGCAGGATACACTTTTAACAATCCCACAGGGGATTTTGCTGTGGAAGGGACGACGAAGGCCAGGTCTAAGGATATGGCAGCAGAACAGAATACATATGCTGAACAGAAGTAACTGTGACCCAGAATGTATACTTAGCAAATCTTTCCCTTATAGGGAAAGGGAATAAGCACATTTCCAGATGAATGCAAATAGAATTAATTCCTTTCCAGTAGAGCCATACTAAATAAAACTAATTGTGCCAGTTTTCTTGGAAAGTAAAAGAATGAAATAGCAGCAAAAGGTAATGTGGGTGGAGAGGTTCAGCAGCAGTATATGCACGTGTGTGTGCGTGTGTGTGTGCACATGTGTGCGTGCACATGTGTGCGTGTGTGTGCTGCATGCTGTCCCTGCGCTTTTTCTCTCAAGGCTAGCACTCCGCCCCTGGAGCCACAGGTCCCCTTCCAGCTTTTCCCCGGTCAGTTAGAGACAATAGTCCCACATGCTTTTCTGTTCAGGATGGCTTTGGACCATGTTCTCAGATCTGAGTCCTCAGTGGTCAGGCGACAGCACGGGCTACTGACATCCAGATCTTGACTCCACTGTAAACCCAACAACGTCACAAATACCTGCAAAATACATGGTATGTTCAAGAGCAGTCATCAAAACTGACCAGGTGAGCCACACGTTTCAAAAGGGTGGGGTGTTTTACATTGTTTGTAGTGTGGTTTGAACCTCAGGGCTCCAGTGCTTGCTAGGCAGGTGCTCTACCACTTTGGCCACACCTCCAGTCCTTCTCGTTTTAAGTATGCATTTTAGTTTTTAGGTAGAGTCTTGATTTTTTCCTGGAGCTAGCGTCGGCCTGTGGCCCTCCTGCCGTGGCCTCCCATGTAGCTGGGACTGCAGGCTTGAACTACCTGGCTTGTTCGTCCATCAGAGCTGCATGGGCTGGCCTCCATTCGTGATCCTCCCCGTCTTTGCCTCCTAAGCACTGGGACGGGTGTGAGCGGCTTTGCCTGGTCTTCCCAACTTACTTGTGTATTCTGTGACCACAGTGGGCCTAAGCTAGAAACAGACAACGAAACATAGCCACAAAGTTCCCCAAGTGTCATAAGTTAATATGATTCTATTCTTACTCCATGGTCACAATGGAAATTGAAGTGATTTTGTACTGACTGCTAAAAACCAGTGATTCATATCCGAATACAGCCATTGCCTTGTCTAGAGGGGAATTTATCACCTTCAGCACATACCTTACAGAAGAAGGAAAGCTGAAAATCAATTATCTCAATATTTATAGCATGAAGCAAGGAAGAAAATTACAAGTTATATCCAAAAGAAAGGGCAGAAATAATGAAGAGCAGAAATCAGTGACATGAAAATGAGTGAGAGATCCATTTGAAAACGTGATATTTTCTTTCTTTAAATTATTATCTTTAAGAGTTGTACAAAGGGGTTTCAATTCAACATGTCAGTTTGTGAGCACAATGCCTCTTGATCAATGTCACCCCTTCTGAAAATGTGGTGTTTTCAAGGGGGCTCATATAGCTGATAAAGGATGGAAGAAGAAATGCCACACAGTTCTGATGAAGTGGCAGCTGGCCCTTTCAGCCCGTAACTCTCCTGTTTTGTTTAGGCACAGAGACCCTCAGTTCCCCAGGAGCCCTTTATTTCTTGGCAAGTCGAACCATTGGTCAAGGTGGACCCAACAGACATTGTCATCCAAGGCTAAGAAAATATGCCAGCATGTTTGACAGCAAAGATGTGGTACAGAAATTTTCTGGAGAACACAATTTACCAAAATAGACATGAGAAGAAACAGAATCTGAGTAGTCTTACAATGAACAGAGAACTTTCTCCCATGAAGAAAACTCTAGGACCAAATACCTTTACTGACCCAAGTTTCCATTGAAAGGGGGGGAGGGGAGAGGGGAATAACAGAATAACCCCAGTTTCCTCCTTCTTTCTTATTTTTCGCTAGCCCTGGGGCTTGAACTCAGGGACTGGGCACTGTCCTCGAGCTTTCTCAAGGCTAGCTCTCTACCACTTGAGCCACAGCACCACTTTTGGCTTTTTCTGTGTATGTGGTACCAAGGAATCAAACCCAGGGCTTCATGCATGCTAGGCAAGCACTCTATAGCTGGGCCATACTTCTGGCCCAGAATAACCTTAATTTGAAATCAGACATTATAGAGAAAGGGACAATACTGGTTAGTTTCCCCCGTAGATGAAGGGCTGACATGCTTTCTGCCAAGGGCCCAATATGACATGTTTAGGACTTTGTGGTTGAACAGCTTCTGTCACAACTTCTCAGTCTGCCATCCTATGCCAAAGCAGCCACAAGCAAAACAGCCAGTGACATCTCAGATAGGACTCTGCATGCCCAATGGAGTTCTCTAAAAAGAGCCCACAGCAGGGCCCAGTGCTTTGCAAATGTGAATGTCAGTCTAGGCATTCAAAACACATCAGCAAATAAAACAGAATCCAGCTACATGGAAAGAAAAGGCTAGACCCTACTGCAACAAAACGCACATTTCTAATCCCTCGCTACTCAGGAGACTGAGTTTGAGGATTGTGATTCAAAGCCAGCGTGGGCACAAAAGTCCACGAGACTCTTAAGCCTAATGAACCATCAAAAAACCAGAAGCGGTGCTCTGCATAAGAGTACTAGCCTTGAGCCAAAAGAGCTCAGGGACTAAGCCCCACGGCTGACAAAAATAAACAAAATAAGGCCTGGAGGTGTGACTTACCTGCCTCTTGCATAGCTTGCATGAGGCTCTGGATTCAATCCTCAGGACCATAAAAAATGTACAAAGGGTTTCATTGTGATATTTCTATACATTTACCATGTGCTTTGAGCAAACGATCTATTATTCCTTCATATTGCCACCCTCCCCCTTACCAATTTATATGTTGAAGCTATTGTCCCATGCCCCTTGAAGTAGGCCAGTATTTAGAGATGAGTCCATTTTTGTATTTGTTTTCTGTGGTACCTGGAATGGAAGCTGTGGCTGGGCAAAAGCCTCATTCCAGCTCTCTCTTGACAGGCTCTTTAGGAAGGGCATTACGTTAATATGAGGTCAGGAAGCTAACCCTAATGACTTACCCCTGTAAGCCTAGCTACCCTAGAGGCTGAGGGTCACAGTTCAAAGCCATCCCAGGCAGGAAACTCCTTGACACTCTTATCTCCAATGAACCTCAAAAAGCCGGAAATGGTGTTGTGGTTCAAGTGGTAGAGCACTATCCTTGAGTGAAAAAGCTCAGGGACAGTGTCCAGGCCCTGAGTTCAAGCCCCAGGACTTGCACACACATACAAAGAGGTCATGAGGGCCAGGCCTAGTACACGGTGTTGTGATAAGAGTAAAGTAGGACACACACAGACCCATAGAAGATGCATGCCACTGGTGAGCCAAGCCTGCAGGAACCCGCTGTGGTCCCAGCAGCTCTGTGTGCTGGTTTAAAGTTGTCATCACAGAGCAGTCAGGGCTGGGATTGCTGTGAAGTGGGGAGGGTAAAGGGCCTGCCATGTGCAGTGTCCCATTAGAACCAGCAGGACTGGATGCGGGGAATGAGAGGCCACTGAAATGGGGGCAGAGTATCTGGACATGAGTACATGCCTGTCGTCTCAGCTATTTGAGAGGCAGAAGAGGAGGATCAAGAGTCTGAAGCCAGCTAGGACAGTCTCTTAAAAACAAAATCTAACACTGCAAAGAAAAGTGGAGGGCAGAGTGAGGTACATGCGTGGGTCAAGGACTATGTGGATGGCTGAAGGCTGGGATCTCTAGTACATGCTAGGGGAGGGCTCAGCTTCTTGAAAAGAGCAAGATGTAGGGGAGAGTCTGAGGGACTGTCACTGCCAGGGTCATACAGAAGAGAGTTGTTCGAGGGCCCTCAGAATTGAGTAGTGAGTGTGGATTATTTTTTTCTTTTTGGTGCGAGGGACTGGAAGCCATGGCTTTGTGTGGTGTTAGGCAGAGAAGAATGTGTTTTGGGTAGGAAGGAGTGGTCAGCTGGTCTGAGTGCTATTGAGAGCTAAGGCTGAGTAGAGGTGGGCTGTTTGTGAAAATGGCCAGGTACCAGAACCACACCTCTGGTCATTCTGATCCAGCATGATAACTGGCAGAGAGCATGTGCAGCTGCTCTACTGAGAAGGGCGGGGACAGAAATAGATCTTCTTGTCTTTCACAGACATTTTAGAATATGTTTCAAAAGGAAGTGAGGGAAAGGAAGTGAGATTGTTGTCCACTGGAAAACAGAGGGAATAATCGTCACTTAGTAGTCACCGCATTAAAAGTAGGGCTAATAAAATTAACGTCAACTCGTTTAAAATAACAATAAACCCATTGCACATTAAGGTGTTTTTTTTTGTTTTTTTTTTTTTTTTTTCCAGTCCTGGGCTTGAGCTCAGGGCCTGAGCCCTGTCCTTGGACTTTCTCAAGGCTAGAGCTCTACCACTTGAGCCTCAGCACCACTTCCGGCCTTTTCTCTGTATATGGTACCGAGGAATCAAACCCAGGTCTTCGAGCATCCTAGGCAAGCATTAATGTATTTTTGATGAAGAATTAAGTTTCCCAAACAAAACAATGTGGAAAGATTTTTAGTAATCTCTTACTGTCTGGTTTGACGAAGGGCAGTTAGAATCTCTGATCTTTAAACACTGTCTTAAGATGCTGGAGTCTCAGACCTTCCTCAGCATTAACGGTCTTGAGATATGCTCAACTTGGCTGCTAGAAACCCGATCACATTCATGGGAAACTGAGACTGACCTATTGAGCCACACCTTAGAGTCATCGTCAAGAGTCTCAGAACACAGGTAGAGACCCACTATCGATGTAAACAAGTGTGAGAGAAGGCTAATGTGGTGGGACCAAGCACGCACGCAGAGGGATTCACCCCGAGGTGGAGCCCTTCCACGCTGAGGAAGCCCGGAAGAAGAAACCGAAGTGGCGGTGATTGCCAGGTGGGTTCCATTCCTATGAATTCTACTTGCCGTGGGGACACAGGGCTCGGCATTTAACCAGGGTGGGGTAGAGGGTGAGGTGGTCTGACTGCGTGGGGAGGCTGGAGCCCACCTGGGCTGCGCACAGCAGGGTGTCGGCTGCCGGCAGGCGGGGCAGTGACTCGCAGCTCCTCCGTCGTCCTTTCCGGGGTCGAGTGGCAGGCCGGCGGCTTCCGGCGGGCACCGCTGCTGGCCGCCTGGGCTCGGGTTCTCCGTCTGCCCCGCCTGACCCAGGGCGTGGCGGCTCCCCGTCCCTGCGCCCTGGACGTGCCTGACACGGGGCGTGCCCGGCGGAGCTCTCTCGAGGTCCTGACACCCACCGGGGAGGAGCGGCGGCGGCCCCGGGCGGGAGACGCGGGCTCCCGGAGACGCGGGCGTCGGGGGCCCGGAGGGGCCGACGCACCGGCGTGTGCGTCCGCCCTTGCGAGCCCCGAAGCGGGCGCATTGGTCATGCGCCCGTCCCGGCCTCCTCGGCAGGGCCTGCCTTCCCCCGGCCGCCTGGCCCGCCCCAGTTGGCCGGGAGCGGGTCGCGGCCCGCACCGCACTTCACGCACCGGAGGCAACGGCAGCCAGGACGCCGGGCGCTCCGAGCCGCGCTCCCAGGGGCGGGGCTTCCGGCGGGGCTGTCTCCGCCCACGTGCCCTCTCCCCGGGGCCAATCGCGGCTTCGCTTCTTGCGAGGGGCGGAGACCCGCGCTCCAATCGGCAGGCTCCCTCGTCGCTCTGGCAACAGCGTCCTGGAGATGCCGAATTGGCGGGGCCTCGGCGGCCCGGCGGCCTGGGGTCCACTCTCAAATTTGGGCCCAGAGAGGCGGAGACGCACACCGGGCCCGGGTAAGGCGGCGCGGGCGTCGGTGCACGGCCCCCCGCGCTCGTTCCGGCGGCCGCGTGCGGCGTGAGGGCCCCTCAGCCCCCGGGGCGCCGCTCGGCCGCCCATCCGGACCACGACCGCGGCTTGTCCAGCCCGTGGGCAGGGCGGCGTCCCGGGCGGCTGGACCTGGACTCGGGCCCAGGGGCTTGGCGGGGCCCCTGCGCGCCCGGGTGCAGGGCGTGGGGTCTGCGGAGGGGAGAGGGAGCGCGCGTCCGAACCTCCCTGACGGACAGCAGGCCTTGTGCTCTTGGCTTGTCCGCGCCCCTCACCGTCTGGAAGACGCGTAAGCCGCGGGCCCAGGGGCGCCTTCAGCCTCGCGCCCAGGAAAGTCAAACCCAGTTCTGTCTGATGCCTCCGTCCCTTCACACGCTTCTCCCTCGGCCTGCCCAACTCAGATCCGTGCTGTTCGGAAGGACTTCGTAACAGACGCTAAGGTTTGACGCACTGGTGGCTCACGCCTGAAGGGTTAACTACTCTTGAGGCTGAGACCTGAGGATCGCAGTTCAAAACCAGCCCAGGCAGGAAAGTCTGTGAGACTTATCTCAAACTAACCACCAAAAAGCTGTAAGGACAGCTGTGGTTCAAATGGTAAAGCGCCAGCCTTGCTGAGGGACAGTGCCCAGGTCCTGAGTTCAAGCCCCAGGAGCAGCACACACAAAAAGAAAAGCACCATTCCCTTCCCTCCGATTTCTTTTCCTTGAACACTGCAAATCGTTGTCTTCCAAGGTGACTTGCTCCCATTAAGGGAACTATAACATCACTTGGAAGAATGTTTCTTAAGCTGTGCCTTTTGAGGGGGTGGATTTACAGAAATGCTGTCAGTAAGTTTACACACTGCAGTTCCTTCATCTCTTCTCTTTTATCCGTCGCCTTCTACTCAGCAAATATTTATTCAAGTGAGCTCTGTGTACTCAAAAGCAAATCAGGCATGACTCCTTGAATTATCTCAGAGTATTTGCCTCCTTCCCAGCCTTACTGTGAGCTTCTTTGAAAATAAGGTTTTTATTTTAGTTATCTCTTCTTCCCTCTTTTCCCTGGGCCTTCATTTTGGTGCTTGGTTCCTGGCAGGTGTGTATAGATACTTGTCTAGAGTGCTTACATGAGAGTGTAACGTTTTCTCTCATAATTTTTTTCCCTTGCTGGTACTGGGGCTTGAACTCAGGGACTGGGCACTGTCCTTGAGCTTCTTTTGCTCAAGGCTAGCACTCTACCACTTGAACCACAATGCCACTTCCAGCTTCTTCTGTGTATGTGGTACTGAGGAATGGAACCCAGGGCTTTATGGGTGTTAGGCAAACTCTCTACCACTAAGTCACACTCCCAGCCGCTCTCACATTCTTTTGTTTTGTTGCTTTTTCCAGCCATCTGCTTCTTCCAGTGTAAAAGACCACCTGCGGCATCCACAGTGTGAGCCTTACAGCTGGCCAGCACCTGGAGACAGAACCAGCTTCACAGGATGTTCCGTGGTCTGGTGTCTGCCCAGCTCAGGAGTCTGGTGTTAACAAGACAGTTGATTTAATAAAGTTCCTTTACAGGTCTGTATCCAAAGAGACTGTGTAAAGTTAGTAGATATTAGAGTCACGAAAGGGCTTCCTGGATATCTGCCTCAACTGCCAGCACTGAAAACGAAGCCACACATGTAGAGGAGAAACTGAGGGAAAAAAGCTAAGTTTCGTTGTGTTCTTTCATGCCAGAATGATCTTTTTATAAAATGTAGTTATCTAAAAGCACCCTACATGGAGGTGCTTCTGGTAACTGGGGCTTAAATATTCATGTTAAACACAGAATTCTTCAGGATACCTTTCTTGTCAAGGTATAGGAATGGGTTTGAGGAAAACCTATGAGAGGCTCTATGACATGAATGCAGTATACTCCAACGTGAATGAGCTGGACTTTCTGCTACTTTTTCTCTTGGTTTTGATCTCTCCCTACTATTTTGTTTCAGATGCCTTTATTTATTTATGTCTATATTGCCTTTACTGAGGTGTGGACTCAAGCTTATGCTTTGAATTACTTACGGTTGGTGCTATACCTCTTGAGACTCGCCTCTTCTCTGGCATTTTGCTGGTTAATTGGAGATGGAAGCTCAAAGATTTTTTTTTGTCCAAATGGCCTCAAACTTTGACGCTTAGATCTTAGCCCTCCTGAGTAGCTAGGATTTACATGCACCTGGCACCTGACTTGTTTTTCTAGTGCTGTGCAGTTTTTAGGCTACAGCTATTCTCTGATAACTTGCTGCTCCCTCACTCTGTTGGGTGCACAGCTTGGACTTCTGTTCCTTTTTCAATTTAGTCCCCACCCCTGGCCTATGAGGACTTATGTACAGTGACCACTTCCATGTTTTAGTGGCACAGGTTTAGGAACTTTGCAAAGCTAATCTACAGCATGGTGCAGCTCCTAGTCCAGAATGCCTGGATAGAACCTGTGTACTCTCGCCCAGGATGGGTCTGCTCTGCCCGTCCTGCCAGGCGGGGGGATGACTTAGGTGCTCACACTGCCTGTGGCGGTCCTAGAGCTGTGCTCTGGGCTTTCAGTCAAGCCAAGGAAAAAGGATTCTTTTTCTTTTTTTTTTTTATATGGAGGAACTAGATTCATTTTGTCCAGGTAAATAAGGCATTTTAATTGCTCTATTACCTAGGTATGATAGGAATTTCTCCTGAGCACGAGAGTTTGGGAAGGGCCTAGGTTACTACTAAAAGACGAAAGTGTCGGCTCAAGGTCCTCCCCACATAGAAAGAGAATGTGGACTGTTGCATTTGGGTTGAAGATTTGAAATGGAAAATTTCTGTGCAGTAATGGTTTCCAGAAACACCTTCTGAATTCACTGTGGGACTTTGTAAGTTGTATGATCCCTAGACTGGTTTAAAACATTCGTTGCTCCTTCCTCCATGGTGATTACTTGAACACGTGCCCAGTCTTGGATACTCCTGGTGCCCCCTCTCTGCCAGTTTCTCCCTCTCAGGGTTTCTAGCCTGCTTTAAGGTTTGCTTTTCATGGTCCTTTAGTGCCCTGAAATGACTCAGCACGTAGCCTGGTGAGCATCCACCTGTTTTCAGTCTTCTACTATGATTCCTCCTCGTGCACATTCCAGGACTTAGTGGCAGCTACTACCAAGTCGTAGGTACTTTCGGCATGTGAGCTGCGGTCTGGCTCCAGCCTTGAGAGCAGCGGCCTTCCCAGTTGTTTGTGGGGGTCGATTGCTCCATGAGAAACTCTAGTCATCTGAGATCGCTATTCAATTGCAGAGAGTTTGTAGATATGCAAGAACACACATGAAGACCTTGTCTTTAGATTCCATTGAGAATAATTGATATCTATTTATTACTTAAACCAGTCCTAGAGCTTGAACACAGGGCCTAGGCACTGTCCCTGAGGTTCTATGATTTTTTTTTTTCCTCAAGGCTAGCAAGCACTAGCTTTGAGCTGTGGCACTTGAACCACTGCTCCACTTCCAGCTTTTTTGGAAAAAAAAAAAACTCTTAATTTGAGATAAGAGTTTTATGGACTTTCCTGGCTGGGCTGGCTTTGAACCCCAGGCCTCAGATCTTAGTCTCTTGAGTAGCTGAGATTATAGGCATGGGCCACCAATGCCCAGTTAAAGTGCCCAGCTTTAAAGGGATGCTGCTTCTGTTTTGCAAATGAGGAAACTGGATGGGTAGAGGGGAATTAGCTTGCAATTTTGCACAGGTGATGGAGCCAGTTTGACCCCATGTATGGTGCTTGATTCCAAAACCTTTGTTTTTTTTCCCCCACTCTCTCAAAACAAAGAGACCCCCAAAGACTCAGGTATGAGTGGAAACATACAGGGGGCTACAGAGGGAACTTGCCATTGTGTGTTCCAAAAAGAACCCAATATCCATCTCCTAGCAGAACAGACAAGGAGAAGATTTCTGTCAAGTATTTGGACTTAACTGCCAAAACCTTTTGTGGTGTTTATGATTTTTTTTAGTCAGTGAGATTCCCCCTCCCTACCCCAGGATACCAGTTCCAACAATTCTTGCTTCTGGTGCCATTTCTATTTGGCTTGTGCACATTTTTTAATCCTTGTGCTGAATTATGTTTTCTTTGGATGCCAAGGCAGATGGATGGCACTTTTGTTATGATTCTGATATAAATAGCATCTGTTAAAAACTGGACATCATTACTTTTCTGGAAAATGAACACATGTATTTGGGAACTAGCCACTTCATTGTTTTTGCCTGTGATTAAGAAGTATATCTGAAAGTTTGTGACTTTATGCTTAGTTGTTCTATAGTAGTTGCTAATCTTTACCTGGCCAGGGCCTAGAGCAACCACATAAAAAGTGATAATAAATGATAAACCCAAACTGGGGATGAAGTGTGGTCCGGATGTACTTCATGTAGAACTTGGCATCCTCAGAACATTGTTCAGCTTCCAGAATGAAGGGTAGGTAGGGTTCTTTCCCTTGTAGTATTAGGTACTGATAACTGTAGTTTGTCAGTGTTAGTGGAACAAGGCTACACATGCTAGTATACTCCTGTAATAGCAGCTACTTGGGAAGTTTAGGCAGATGGGCTGAGGTCTGAGGCTGGTCCAGAGTGTGGGACTAGTCTTGACAAAAGGCCAAGCCTGGGGCAGGGAGTTTGACCTAGTGGTAGAGTGCTTGCCTAGCATGCATGAAGCCATGGGCTTGATTCCTCAGTACCACATCAACAGAAAAAGCCGGAAGTGATGCTGTGGCTCAAGTGGTAGAGTGCTAGCCTTGAGAAAGCTCAAGGACAGTGCCCAGGCTGAGTTCAAACCCTCCCCCCCACCCAAAAAAAGGCCAAGCCTTTGGTTGGCGACATGGCTCAGGTGGTAGGGTGCCTGCTAGTGAATGGAAAACATTAGATAGCAAGTTCCAGTTCAAGTTCAAGAGAAAAAAGGCCTCGCCCCTCCCTGGAAAGTCAACTAAAAGCAGAAAGATGGGAAGTTACCGAAGTGGTAGGGTGCTTATTTGAACACCAAGTCCTGAGCTTAATTTCCAGTAACATACCACCCTTCCACCCCAAAAAGGTTAATGAAACAAAAACTGAGGGAGTGTTCACTGCATGCCGGCTGTGCTGGGACTTAGAGGGCTTGCCATGTGGCAACATGTTCACTCAAAACCCCCTCCGGCCGACAGACACTGTTCTAGCTTCCGTGGAGGGACCAGATAGATGACTGGGATGCATGAGGATCTTCCATCTGTGCCACCTCTAGGGCCACAGAGAAGGGACCAAGTCCAGAGGCCCTTGCTGTCTTTGTCAGACAGGTGACATCCAAACCTTGGCTTTGGAGCCCTGTGCAGGTGCCGTTGGTGCTGTTTAGGGGGACAGGACGGCCTCACGAAATGGTGGACAGGATAGCCTCAGGAAAGAAGGGGCTATGGCTCTGATCTCGAAGGAAGAATCAAAATGCATCGGGTGGACAGGGAAGAAGGAGATGCTAGCTAAGGCATGGTGGGACAGCTCGAGCGTGCTGTGGCTCTCCGGAGCACAGTGGATGGACACAGCCCGTGCTGTCCTGGCTGGGAGCTCACACAGTGACGGCTCTTCTCCCCACAGGGAAGAGTTTTCATTGCGGTCTGGATGTTCCCAGGTAGTCATAATTTTCACCGTGTTTTGGGAAATGATGTTAGGTTCATATGAAGTGGCACAATTAATACCAAGAGGTCCTGTACACACCTAGCACTCCCGTGGTTCTCTCCTGCCAAGTAGCCAGGGCAGTGGGCAAAACCAGGAAAGAGACACTGTACAAGGTCAATACAACTACAGCCCATATTAATGCAAAACTGTTTTCCTTTTTGCCAGTCCCAGGACTTAAACTCAAGGCCTGAGCACTGTCCGTGAGCCTCTCTGGGCTCAAGGCTGCTGCTCTACCACTTGAGCCACAGCCCCACTCCCAGCACTCTAGGTGGTACTGAGGAATCCCACGGCTTCATGCATGCTAGGCAAGCACTCTACCACCAGGCCAAAACTTAACTAGCATTTCACCAGAGAAATCCTCCACTTATCCTTTTCCCTGATATATGGTTCCACAAAGTT
This sequence comes from Megascapheus bottae, assembly GCF_031878675.1. Classification (NCBI taxonomy): domain Eukaryota; kingdom Metazoa; phylum Chordata; class Mammalia; order Rodentia; family Geomyidae; genus Megascapheus; species Megascapheus bottae. Next base: position 93,496,394 of record NC_143510.1, on the reverse strand, counting down.
CCTGCATATACAAATTGTGGCATTGTGCATTTTTTGCTCATGACTGGTGCTCTAGCACTTGAACTGTGCCTCCAGCCTACATTTTGGGTGTATACACCAGTTACTGGGGCTTGAACTCAGGGCCTGGGCATTATCCCTTACCTTTCTTTGCTCAAGGCCAGCGTTCTACCACTGAGTCACAGCTCCACTTCTGGCTTTTGGTTGGTTAATTGGAGATAAGAGTTTCATTTTTCTTGCATGGGCTGGCTTTGAACCATGATCCCCAGATCTCAGCTTCCTGAGTAACTAGGATAACAGATATGAACTGCAGGTATCTAGCTCAGCTTGGCTTTTTTGCTGGTTAATTGGAGATGGAGTCTTATGGATTATTCTATCTGGGCTAGTTTTGAACCTCAGTCCTCAGATCTCAGCACCTTGAGTAGCTAGGATTACCGGGCTGAGCCACCAGCACCGGGCAGACATTGTGCATGTTTAAGCAAAGAGGTAATATAACTTTGTGCTTTAGACAGACAAGCAAGTCCTACAGCAGAGGTGAATCACTCAGGAGAAGAGGAAGATCTAGAAGTGATTTGAAGGTCATTTCTATAGTCAGGAAGGTAGACAGGACAGTGGGTTTAGGGATTCAGGGAACAGAGCGTGGGGTTTTGAGCCAAATGGGCAGTAATAGCTGATTGATCACAAAAAGATGGGGAGCTGGGTGAAGGTGGCTCATGCCTCTCATCCTTCCTACTTGGGAGGCTGAGATTGGGGGGGGGGCTGTGTTTAAGGCCATTCTAGGCCAGAAGTTTGAGAGACCCTGATCTCAAATAATAATTGGGCACGGTTACATGCTACTACAGTCTTGCTGTGTGCCTGGGCAGAAAGTCTCTATCTCAAAAGTAACCTAGCACAAAAAAGGATTGGGGCCAGACACTGGTGGCTCATACCTGGAATCCTGGCTACTCAGGAGGTTGAGATCTGAGGAGGATGGTTCAAAGCTAGCTTTGGCAGGAAAGTCCACGAGACTCTATGTCTAATTAACCACCAGAAGTGGTGCTGTGGCTCAAGTGGGAGAGTGCTGGCCTTGAATATAAAAGCTTAGAGACAGTGCCCAGGCCCTGAGTTCAAGCCCCACAACCCACAAGAGAAAGTATGGCGGGGGTGGGAGGGAGGGAGAAGTGAGAAGATATATAGAAAGCATTTTCACCTTTAGTTCCCAAGTTTCAGGATGGAAAGGACCTCCTTTTTTCTTTCCTTTTTTTTTTTTGAGCCTGTCCTGGGACTTGAACTCAGAGCCCGGGCATATTTTATTCAAGGCTGGTGCATTGCCACATGAGTCACATCCCCATATCTGGCTTTTTGCTGGTTAATTAGAATCAAGAGTCTCACAGATTTTCCTGCCCAGGTTGACTTTGAACCATGATCCTCAGACTCAGCCTCCTGAGTAGTATTACGGGGCCAGGTGCCCAGCTTCCTTCTAATATTTGAATGCTGGACTCATTGCTGGTTAGGCTCAATAAGGAAGTAGCAGTGATGTAGGTAATACAGATACAGTCTTCAAAGCCTGGTGAAATACAAGCCTTAGTGGAAGCCTCCTAGCCAGACACAGCATTGCAAACACGACAGAATCAGGATCAGAATGTAGAGCTCGGCCCGGCAATCTAAGAAGGCCTCTGGGATTCCGAGGGACACTGGAGTTTGACAGCTGCAGAACTTTAGGACAGGGAGAAGGGAGGGATGTGTGGGTCAACCTCTAATGACAAACCATACACGTGGAAAGGTTTGTGTCAGAGGGAATCTCTGTCCCGGAGCCGAGGACAGCTAGAGAAACAGGCGATGGGACTCCCTTGCAGCTCCAGGCTGGGGCGGAGTGCAAGGGCAAGTGGGCCATGGGAGTGTTTTAAGCAAGGAATTAACAGGAGGCAAAGAGTGTTTTAACATGGCTCTTCTGCTGTTGTGGGGAAGATGGGGGGGACAACAGAAATATGCATGAGTGTGTGTGTGTGCATGAGTGTATATGTGTGCAATTGTGTGTGTCACTAGTGAGTGTGCACATGCCAATGTATGTATACATTAAACTGTGCATACGGGTGTACATCTGTGTGTACATGCATGTGTGTGCATGTGTATACATACAGGCGTGTGTGTGTGTGTGTGTGTGTGTTGGGGCACATGGTATATGTGCAGTTCCCCAGAAGGCTAAAGGGGATCTGGTAGTTTTGCAAACTCCAAGGCTTTGTGTTTGGGACTTGATCAGCTAACAAAGGACATTGTTCGCCCTGCCCTGACTACCTTTGCCCTTTAATCTCTTTCCAGATTTGTCAAATTCAGGAACAGTTTATCTAGAAAGAAATGAGACACATTATCACCCCCCAAAATGTCACCGCCACCGCTACCAAATCAACCAACTCCCATGCCAGGTGAGTTGCTTTTAGTCCTCAGGGGGGCTCGAACCCAGGGCAGCAGCAGTGCATCAAGGTTATGAGAGCCTGTGCTTGGTCTCAGGGCCTGAGTGAAAGGAGCCTTGGGCCCCTGTAATGTTCAGGCTAGCGAGTCCTTCTTTGTGAGTGGCTCATTCACACAGTACACATTTTCTGATGCCTTTCTGCCCAGTGTCTCAGAGTGTCTGTGTCTAGCCACACGAGGGTATGCATTTTAACACCTAGTAGCCTTGAGAGGGCGTCAGGCCCAGGGCCATCCTTCAGGCCTTTCTGGGAGCCTTCATGAGAACCTCCCTCTATCGCCTGTGGGATCTCCGTGCTGCATTCCCGCTTCTTGTCATAGGTGGCGGCAGCAACAAACATTCAGCCCTGCAGCCCAGCCAGGGAACCTTTGAAACTTGGCTAGAGCTGGGACTTGACTGGACATGGCTTTGGACTGAGATAAGAGGCATTGAACACGCCTCATCTGCTGACTGGGATGGGATGGGAGGGATGTAACCGATTCCAGTCCTTACGTTTTAGAAGGCTCCAGGTGCACAGCTCTGAGGATAGACAGGCATTTGACAGTACATGTGTCTGCTCAGGGTTTCTGATGCCATGTGGCTTCTTCCCGGGCTCTGGCTGGGTCTGTCAGTGGGATAGGTCTGTGGCGTGCAGACATCCTGCAGGTTCCTGAGAGTTGCAGCCTCTGGGAGGCTGCTTATGCCTATGATGGAGAAGCATATTAGGAATAAAACCATATGTGAGTTTTCTTTAGGACCTGTGGTCTGGGGCAGTGAAGGCACCAGCGCTGACATAAAGGGTCACAAGGCACAGTCATTCATGGCAGGGCTTTGGTCATTTCTGGGGGAATAGCTAGGCCCACCATCAGTCGAGGCTCCCACTTTCATGACACTGGACTGACTACCGGGGAGCATGGCCTGAGCAAACATGGGAGTCACAGCTTTAATGAATAAAGTACCGCTGGCACTAGACCAAGGTGGCGCACGTGTGGAGGAAAGACGAGGAAGCATCTGCTTTGCATGATGGGAAAGAAAAGGAAGGGTGGACAGTGTGTGTGCGTGGTCTGTGTCTAGGGAGGTTGAGTGTGTGTACTGTGTCCACATACACACACTTGTATATGTGTTGTGTTATGAGTGATGGTACCTCGGGGAGAGGCTGAGTGACAGGTTGGGAAGCCACTGAGTTGTGGGTACTTGGTGCTGGGGCAGGCAGCCTAGAGGGGCAGTTTGGTGTCAACACTGAGAGTCTAGTGTGCAATTTTCCAAGTAAGAGCTTGGTTGCATATAGTGCCAGGCGAGAGCCCCTGGAAGCCTTTGGGTGTCAGGATGGCATGTGCTGAGTGTGCCTTGGCCTGAGGCTGCTGCCTGTGAGTCAGTCGGTAATGGCAGCCTTGGGACCATGGGAAGCCAAGAAGGGGCAGAGGTGATGGGAGCTGCTCAGGTTAGAATCTAACTTGCTGGGACCCTTAGGACACTGGTCACAGAAAAGGCCAACTCCCTTCTATCCTGATTAACCACCCCTGCACCCCTGTGCAGAAGCTTTCTCCTTGCATTGTCCTAAATGCTACCTCTTGCTCACGCTCCTGTAATTGCCATTTAGAAGCTATTAAATCACACTAACTTGGGGCATTGGGTCTCTGGGTTTGAAGGGTGTATGGGGGAGTCTGAAAAGCTGTGCTGGGAGAGGAGACTGCCTTGGGGTGGGGCTCAGCAGGGATTTGTGGAGAGCTGAGGGATGCACAGATATTTAGGCTGGCGGGGGCTGCAGGCTTAGAGTCAGGTCAGTTTATAACCACGTTTGTTTCTGCTAAATTGAATTGGGATGGCTGGCTGAATTGTTTTTTTACAATACCCTATCATTTGGGGTCTACTTGCAAATCATCTTGCATTCTTGTAATTCTTAGTTGAGAACTTGCAGCCAGCCAGTTAGGCTGGCAGCCTGTTCTGTCTCAGGTAGGCACTGTGAGACTGAACTTCAAAGTAGCTGCCAGGGCCCCTGGACTCCTGGCATTGAGCCAGGCTAGGCTCTCTGTGGACCACTCGCTCTTAGTCTCCTCTGTGTTCCCCTTAGTATGTTGTGGTGCTGAGACTGCTGTGCAGACTTTATGTGTTCATTCCTGTGAGATGACACCCAGATTTCCTCATTATGCTCCCTAGCCAGTGCCAACATGGCTGTCCTTATGTCTAGTGTAAGACACAAGTCACTCATAACCATGGGCGTGGATGTGCACTCAATACCCACACCCGAAGATGTGCATACACCCTTGTGCACACCCACACCTGACACTCACACCAACACATGCACCCATCCGATACCCAAACTCACGTACACACACCTCACATCCCACCCACATCCACGCATGCACCAGCTGACACCCATGCATGTATGCACACACCTAACACCCACACCTGTGCAACATGCCTGCACCCACATCTATATACACATACCCGCACACCCATGACACCCACATCCATGTATACACATGACATGCCCACAATGCACACCAGTATCCAGAAACCACACACATACATGTTCATACCCCAATACCCACACCTGTGCATGTGCACATGCACCTGATACCCATACCCACATGTCCATGCACGCGTGCATTTACACACACACACACACACACACACACACACACACACACACCCTGCCACAGTGGGATAGGAAGCTTAGGAGTAAATACAGGGAGTTTGGGGGATGGCCTCACTGTCACTGTGTAAATTTAACTTTTTCTTTTCTTTTTTTTTTTTTTGTCAGTCATGGGTCTTGAACATGGCCTCGGTGCTGTCCTTGAGCTCTTCAGCTCAAGGCTTCTGTCTAATCCCTTGAGCCACAGCACTACTTCTGGTTTTCTGGTGGTCAATTGGAGAAAAGGGTCTTAAGGACTTTTGTGCCTGGGCTGACTTTGAACCACGATCCTCAGATCTCAGCCTCCTGAGTAGCTAGGATTATAGGCGTGAGCCACCACACTGGCATTTAATGTTCCCATCTCTACAACTGTGAATAATAGTATTGAATTTACAAAGACATCACCAAGTTTATTAAATAAGGTAATATCCAATGGTCAGCAAATTGGTCGCTCATCTATTTGAGTTAAATCTACTATCTTTTCTGCTTAACTTGTGCGCGTGTGTGTGTGTGTGTGTGTGTGTGTGTGTGTGTGCGCACGCACGCGCGTGCGTGCACGTGCACATATGTGTGCACCTATACAACTTGAACTGAAGCTTGAATAGGCTTGAACTCAGGGCCTGGGTGTTGCCCATTATTGTTTTTACTGAAGGCTGGAGCTCAACCATTTGCCCCTTATTGTTTTTACTGAAGGCTGGAGCTCAACCATTTGAGCCACAGTTCCACTTTCAGATCTTTGGTGATTAATTGGAGATGGTTTCATGGACTTCCCTGGCCAGGCTGGCTTGGACTGTGATCCTCAGCTATCACTTCTGAGTGACGAGGATTACAGGTGTGAGACTCTGGTGCCCAGAAGTGTTGGGAGCAGGAACCCACGGCTTGCGCATAATAGGCAAGTGGTACAGCACTGAGTGACACCCCTACTTTAAAATATGTTTATACACTGTGTAAGGATTGGATCTGGGAAATAGCATGCCCATTAACTCAAACATATCAGTCTTTCTGGAACCCTCAAGAGCAGGTCTTCCTTTCCACTAGCTGTTTTGAAATAAGCAGTTCATGTTGTCCACCAGGTGCACTGCTGTGCTGTAGAATGCAGAAGCATTCCTGCTGGCCAGCTGCACCCTCTTCATCCTTTCTCTCCCCTCTTCCTATCACCCTCTGCCATTAGCATCCCGTAAAACCTGTTGTGTAGTTGCCAGGCTGGGGTCCATCTGAGGATGGAGACTCTTATATCCAATAAACTACTCAGAAAAATCCAGAAGTGGTGCTGTGGCTCAAGTGATAGAGTGCCGGCCTTGAGCAAAAGAGTCCGACTGTTCCCAGGCCCTGAGTTCATGCGCCAGGGCTAGCATAAAAACATACAACCCCCCTGCAAACAAATAAACAAACCAACCAACCATGATTTAAAGGACAAACTGCTGGAGGGTAGGGCAGGTTCTGTTTTCAACTATGGGCCTAGACCCCCAATGGACTGTTGTGTTTGCTGGCAGTGCATGGAGTGAATACTTGCTGAAAAAAACCACACACACACACACACACACACACACACACACACACACACACACACACACACACACCATGAATGTTTAAGTGAACTCCAGTCTCCGTTTTCATGCAAGGAGCATCGGAAGACTTCCACTAAAGTCTCAGTGGGAGGGGGCACCCACAGGTCCTCCAGACCATTTGCCCACCGGGAGAGGGCTGGTCCCCACTGCAGGCTCCTGGCTCCTGTGCTGGGGTGGGGGGGATTACTTTTCATATGATTATTTTGTTCATGCTGTCTTCAGCTAAGTGTTTCTTGCCTTGGGTCGGTTTGTGTTCAAGTAATAAAGCTCACACCAGGCAGTGCATTCTGAGTGATTATCTCACTCCTCTGGGTTGGGGAATACGGAACTGGGCCAGAGCCCTGGCAGCGGCGTTGTTATTAGGAAGGGGATTTATGGGGAAAATAAAGCCCAGGCTTCCTCGAGGGTGGTGGCTCTGCGCGCATGCGTGAAGAGCAAGGTGAGGCAGGAGACCTGTGTTCTTCATCAGTCACCCAGCCCAGATGCTCTGGACTTCCAGCGGCCTTTCAAGAACTTTTTCTCTTCTTTTGGTCCCGGGGCTTGAACTCAGGGCCTGGGTGCTGTCCCTGAGATTTTGTTTTGCTCCACTTCCAGCTTTGTGTGTGTGTGTGTGTGTGTGTGTGTGTGTGTGTGTGTGTGTGTGTGTGTTTAATTGGATATTAGTCTCCAGGACTTTCCCACCTGGACAGTCTTCTAACCTTGATTCTCAGCCTCCTGAGTAGTTAGGATTACAGGCGTGAGCCACTGTGACCAGTCTGTTATTCATTTTGAAAAGGACCAGGACAGCCTCCGTGGTGGACCGCCACTGGCTGCGGCTGTAAGGGAAGAGCTCTTCCCCGGAACAGGAAGCAGAGCCTCGTCTTAGCACCAGCACACTGAGATGCCAGTGTGCATGCGTGTTCCCCCCCCACACACACAGCCTAATTGCACTGATCAGAGCCTTCAGTGCAAGGTCGAGCTGAAGTGGTAGGAGCAGACCCTCCTGTCTTCTTACTGACCGTATAGATAATGTTTATGGTCCTTTGTCATTGAGCATAATGTGCTGTATGGACTTTTCCTCAATATTCTTTTTTTTTTCTTTTTTTTTTTTTTTTGTGCCAGTCCTGGGCTTGAGCTCAGGGCCTGAGCACTGTCCTTGGACTTTCTCAAGGCTAGAGCTCTACCACTTGAGCCTCAGCACCACTTCTGGCTTTTTTCTATGTATGTGGTACCGAGGAATCAAACCCGGGTCTTCATGCATGCTAGGCAAGCACTCTACCACTAGACCAAGCTCCCGGCCCTTCCTCAATATTCTTTATAGTTTCTTGAGTATTTTTTATTTTTTCTTCCCTTAGGTGTATGATTTTCTGAAACAATCTTTTTGCATTTATTAAGATGAATATGTTTTTTCCCCTTAATTCTGTTTGTATGATATATAGTATCAACCGAGTTTTTGCATGTTTCACCCTTAAGATTTCCTGTGATATATCCAATTTAATTATTTAATATATTATTAGATTCAGTTTGTTAATATTTTGCTGGGAAGTTTTTCTCTGTTCATTTGTTTGTTTTTTCCCCCAGTTCTGGGGCTTGAACTCTGGGCCTGGGCTCTGTCCCTGAGCCTCTCGGTGCTCAAGGTTAGTGCTCTACCACTTGAGCCACAGCACCATTTCTGGCTTTTTCTGCTTACATGGTACTGAGGAATCAAACCCATGGCTTCATGCATATTAGTCAAGCACTCTACCACTAAGCTACATTCCCAGCCCCTTTATTTTTCCTTGATGACATTGTCTGGGTTTAGTATCAGCATAATCCTGATTTTACAGAACCCGTTAGAGAATGGTGTGGGAGAATCCAGGTCTCTTACTTGCTAGGCAGGTGCTCTGCCACCAGGCTCCACCCTACCTTCCTCCTCAGCTATGTTTTTGGAAGAATTTGTGATGGATGGTTTTAATTATTCTTTACCTTCATTTTTTTTCTTTCTGTAATATATTTTTTCTCCTCCTAAAGTTTGCACTAGAACTCAGGACCTTGTGCATGCCAGGTAAATGTTCTATTGCTGAGCTGTGTCCCCTTAATTATTCTTTAAATGTGTGGTAGAATTCACTAGGGAAACTACCTAGTCCTACACTTCTCTTGTCATAGCTCTGTCTGCCTCTTCTTGTTAGTTTCAGTAACCTCCAGTAACCTGTATGGTTCTAAGGGTTTTCCAATTCCATCTGGGTTACCTAGTTTATTAGTGTGCAGCTGTTCAATGAACTCCCTTGTAATTTTTTGTTACTTCTCTAAGTGATAATGATCACTGTCATCCCTGATTTTAGTCATTTGAATGTTTTCTCATTCTTACTTTTTTTGGGATGGCAGTCTAGATAAAAAGACCTGTCAATTTCATTGCTATCTTCAAATAACTAATTTTTTTTTTTTTGCCAGTCCTGGGCTTGAGCTCAGGGCCTGAGCACTGTCCTTGGACTTTCTCAAGGCTAGAGCTCTACCACTTGAGCCTCAGCACCACTTCCAGCTTTTTTCTATGTATGTGGTACCGAGGAATCGAACCTAGGTCTTCGTGCATGCTAGGCAAGCACTTTAACCACTAGACAAAACTCCCGGCCCCCTAATTCTTTGTTTTGTTGATTATTATTGTTCTGCTCTAGTCTTTATTAGTTTCTTTATCATGGTCATTGGGTTTAATTGGACTTTCCTGGGAAGCTTAGTTATTAAATTGAGGTTCTCATTCTGTTTTGTTCTGCTCTATTCTATGTTTCCATTCCGTTCTGTTCTACACCTATCCTAGTCTCTTTGATTTTGCAGTGCTGTAGATTGAACTCGGGGCCTTGAGTTTGCTAGGCATGTACTCTACCAAGTGCGTTACATTTCTTTGTCTTTCTTTTGTTTTCTGGGATAGAGTCTCACTGTGTTCACTGAGTTGGTGGCTTGCCTCAGCCTTGTGAGTGCTGAGTTTGTAGCTATGTATCACCATGCCAGGCCACCAACTCTTCTGCTTTTCTACTCTTTACTGCCTCTCAAAGAAATCAGTCAGTGATTGAGCTGTGGAAAATCCTCTTCATTGTCCCATTTATGAAGTTTGTAGGATGTGCTGAGAACAACCCAGAATCATGATTTTGTACATACCTGAAAGTCATGAATGCTGGGAAGGTAGCATGTTTATATGCCCTGCTGTCCTTGCAGAAAAGGGATTGGAAGCTGGCTATATTAACAGTGTGTGCTGTAGGATAACGTGGTCTGTTCTCCTCTCATCACAGGTTCTTAATGGATAAGATGGCGGTTCTACCAGACTGGCAAACTCTGGATCTTCAGACGCGGAAATCCACACATCCAAGGCCACGCTCTTCACCGTGTAGAATTTCCTCCAGAAATAGCTTTCAGAACCTCTTCAGACCTTCTTCTACTACTTCAAGTGAGTATTCACAAACAAAGATTAAAAACACCCGCAGAAGACTTGCCTCCCTAGTTTAATGTGTGCCTGGCTCAGGACTAAGGGGTCACGTGGTGCCAGGACAGCTCCAGGAGTCATTCATGTTCACGTGGGCTGTGTGGGAAGCAGACATAGCCCCATCAACCCTCTTGCCTGAAGTTTTTGAGTGAGTGGGACAGGATCTGATCTGATTTTGCAGTCCGAGGGCTCAGTGGCTATGTTCTGTAGCACACTGCTTGTTGTTGTTGTTTTTAAAGTAACAGATTTTTCATTTTATTTTTTTTTTTGCCAGTCCTGGGCTTGAGCTCAGGGCCTGTCTTTGGACTTTCTCAGGGCTAGAGCTCTACCACTTGAGACTCAGCACCACTTCCGGCTTTTTTCTATGTATGTGGTAGCGAGTAATCGAACCCGTGTCTTCATGTACCGGCCATTTTTTTGCTTTGTAGAAAATTTGAGCAGGAAAATGGACTGGGAGCATTGCCTAGTGGTAGAGTGCTTACCTAGCACGCATGAAGCCTTGAGTTCAATTCCTCAGTATCACATACACAGAAAAAGCTGGAAGTGGCGCTGTGACTCAGGTGGCAGAGCACTAGCCTTGAGCAAAATGTGCCCAGGCCCTGAGTTCAAGCCCCAAGACTGGCAAAAAAATAATAAAAAAAGAAAATTTGAGCTGGAAGAATAGAAAATTCCCATCCTGCTCTTACTCCTTACTCGTTGAAAGGTTCTCCTCTGAAGTTTTCTGGTTTTTCAGGTTTGAGTTTAGGTTTAGTGAAGGGAGTAATGTCTGTGTCTAGATTCTTTTTTTTTATATGCAGATGGCCACTTGTTACATTGTGAAAAGACGACCTTTTCCTTGTTGTGTTATCCTCACTTATTTATTGTGTATTTTGACATTTAAAATATGTATGTAATGTACTTCTGATCACATTTACTCTGGTTACCTTCTCATCTGTCTGTCTATCTATCTATCTATCTATCTATCTATCTATCTATCTATTCCAGTTCTGAGGTTTGAACTCAGGGCCTGAGCTGCTATCCCTGAGCTCTTTTGTTCAAGGTTAACACTCTACCATGTCCAGCTTTTTGTTGGATAACTGGAGATGAGTCTCACAGACTTCCCTGCAATAGTTTTGAACCATGATTCTCAGATCTCACCGTCCTGAATAACTAGGATTATAGGCATGAGCCACCAACATCAATTTACTCATTTTTTTATTGTTGCAGAATGAAAAATTTTATCACCACACTTCATTCATTCAACTGGTGAAGGGTACTTTGGTTGCTTCTGTAATCATAAATAAAGATACTATAAATATCCACATACTTGTTTTTTGGGGATCTTCATTTTTTTTCTGGTATAGAACTTGAATTCAGGAACTTGTGTTTTCTTGCTTTACTTTTTTGCTCAAGGCTGGCACTCTTAATAAATAAGCCATACCTCTACTTCTTACTTTTTTTTTGTAGGTCATGGGGCTTGAATTTGGCCTGGGTGCTGTCTCAGAGCTCTTCAGCTCAAGGCTACCACCCTACCCTTGAGCCAAGCCCCACTTCCCATTTTCTAGAGGTTAATTGGAGATAGGATTCTCAGGTCCTTTTGTGCCTGGGCTGGCTTTGAACCTTGATCCTCAGATCTCAGCCTTCTGAGTAGCTAGAATTACAAGCATGAGCCACTGTACCCGACTGCTTCTCACTTTTTGCTAGTTAACTGGAGTTAAGAGTCTCACAGACTTTTCTGCTTGAGCTGGCTTTGAACTGCAGTCTTTAAGTCCTAGCTTCTTGTAGAATTAGGATTGTAGGCATGAGCTTCTAGATTACTGATGGCCCTTTTTAAATGTAGTGAAGTTTTTTTTCACTTAAAAATGTTATGGATCATTCATATATATATATATATATATATATATATATATATAGAGAGAGAGAGAGAGAGAGAGAGAGAGAGAGAGAGAGAAAGACTTGTTTAAGTATCTTACTATTTAAACACAGGAGCCCTGTGCTTGTCACTGTATTTCCAGAAACTTTAACAAGTTTCTGTTTCTCTGCTGAGGTCCCTAGGTATCAGCACGCTCTCTAGTTTCCTTTATTGTATTGAATAAATTTCTGGTTATAGTTTACCCATGTGTTTGTATTGGTTTTCCTGTGGGTGTTGTTCTGATGACTGTTTTTGCTCTTGGTTAGGTGACCTTTCCCTCTGTGTTTTTCTTGCCATTAGAAAGAGTAATTTCAAGCTAGGAGTTGGTGGCTCACGCCTATAATCCTAGCTACTTAGGAGGCTGAGATCTGAAGATTGATGTTCAAAGCCATCCTGGGCAGGAAAGTCTGGGAGGCTCTTATCCCCAGTTAACCACCAGAAAACCAGAGCTAAAGAGCTCAGGGACAAAGCCCAAGTCCACAGTTCAAGCCCCACAACTGACAAAAACGTAGTAATGCCAGTAAGAGAGTAGAGAGCGAGGTAAGTGATATTTATGACTAGAGAGGAATCTGCCTCCTCTCAGGCCTTTCATGAGGGTGGGCTTATGTGATGCTACTTCTGGGGTGAGCCGTCTGGAGCTGGTGGCAGTTCCCTTAGATTTAGGTTGTGCTGATTTAACATTTCCCTTTTGCAACCTGAGATCTGAGCTCTCTGTGTTTGCAGCCTAGCTGTTAGCATGAGATATGCTGTGGGGGACATCTCTGCTTCCCTGCTCACTTCCATGGGACTGAGGGCATGGAGTTCTTCTAGTTATCCAGCTCTGCACTTGGCATTCTGTGTCAGGACAACACTGTCCATCCTGCTGTCCTGCTTGGAGCTTGTGGCCGACCCATGGCGTCCATTCAGTGAAGCCCCAGGTCCTCTAGAGGGGCGGCCCTGCCTTCTCTGTCTGAGGTACACGCATGGCTGTCCTGGCCTAGGAGCCCACACCCAGTCTTCAAATGGCCACAAATAACGGCCAGTGCTGCAGGCAAGCTCTCTTTCCATCCTGAGGCTGGCTGTCCTCTCTGGAAGTGGTCTCTGTGAGTCCTCAGAGCGCGGCAGGGTTTTCAGCACGTGCTTTTGTCCTTGCAGTTAGATTGAGTGTGGTGGGCTTTCTCCATCCTGCACTGATGCAGAGGAGTCCCTCACACAGCTCCAGTGACGTGACATCTGTTTGTGCTCCCCACAGTGGGTCTGCCGTCATGGTACCCCCTTCATTTCCAGTCTCAGAGGTTGCAATAGGCATGTGAGGTGAAAAGATTTCCTCCAGGTGACCTCACATCGTTTCTGGTCTATGTTTTCTGCTACTTTTTAGTTAGCTTCTGAGTTGTAAAGTTGAGGTTCCAACTTGAAGAACAACTACAAACTACAAGCAGAGTCTGAGGAAGGCGCTTGCAATGGAGGTGTCGAGGTGTTAGCCTGGACGTGTGACTGTGGTAGGGCAGGAGAGCCTGGTGCATTTAGCTATTGGGGGCTGGTAATACCAGCTCTTGGGGGCACACCTGCTCTTTCTGAGAAGGAAGTGTGGAGTCGACCCCCTTCTTGAGCAGCTTGGAGGTGGGGGGCACTTTCATGAGAAGATTACCTTTCCCCCCTCCTTCCCCCCTCGTTTTTGTTTTTGTTTTGTACCAACACCATTGTTGTTATTCTCCAGTGGCAACCTTTCAGAGGTGAAAGAGTGACCACAGTAAGCCCAGAGCCATTGACTGTAATCTAGTGACTCAAAAGAGCTCTCAAGGTTGAGGTCGAAAGCCAGTCAGGGCAGAAGAGTTTGAGTCTCTTCTCCAATTAACAACCAAAAGGCTGGGTGTGAAGCTGTGGCTCAAGTAGCAGAGCACCAGCCTTGAGTGAAAATCAGCTCAGTGACACTTCCTAGGTCTGAGTTCAAGCCCCAGGACCGGCCCAAATGAAAAACAAATACTGTAGGTTTTCCATGATCAGCCTAACAGTGACTGAACTTGTAGACCTCCAGAGCGTGGAAGAAGCTGCTTGGTTCTGTTCTTTTACGTGTTTAATAACAAGCTCCATCTCTCTTATAGCCATATCCATTGCAAATCCAATCCTGTCCTCCTTGGATATTAGGCGGATTCTATTTAAAAAAATTTCTGATAAAAAGGATGAATTGAAAAAAGCCTTCCAGCTGCTCGATACGGACCAGAATCAGACTGTGAGCAAGAATGAACTGAGAAGAACCATCGCCACTTTCCTGCTGCCACTCACCAGAGAACAGTTCCAAGATGTGCTGGCTCAGGTGTGTCCCCGGGAACACATGGGAGGTGCGGATTTTGTTGTTGTTGATGTCACAGAGCTTGAGTTCAAGGCCTGGGCGCTGTCTCTGAGCTCTTTTGCTCAAGGCCAGTGCTTTGAGCCACAGCACTATTTCTGGTTTTCTCATGGTTAACTGAAGAGAAGAGTCCCGTAGACTTTCTGGCCTGGGCTGGCTTTGGGCTGCAATCCTCAGATCTTAGCCTCCTGAGTAGCTAGGATTATAGACATAAGCCATGGAACCTGGTAATGAGTTGATTTTTTTTTATGTCACCATTTTTTTTTGTCAGTTGTGGGGCTTGAACTCTGGGCCTGGGTGTCATCCCTGAGCTCTTCACGGCCTTTAGTGCCTAGGCTGGCTTTGAACTGCGATCCCCAGATCTCAGCCTCCTGAGTAGCTAGGATTACAGGCGTGAGCCACCACACCTGGATCAGGCTGTGTATATTTTTAATAACTACTTTGGTAAGACAGAATTTACATATCATAAGTACACTTTTGTTATAAAACCTTTTAAATTTGCCAAATAATCTTTAACAGAATTATAAAGACAAAAAGCATACTTTCATGCAGACTGACTTTTTTAAGTAAATGATTTGCTCTTAATTACAAATTCTGGGTATGACAATGCCTTCTTTTCAAAGCCAATAAGTCCAAGAATGTCTTTTAAACCTGGTTGAATTGGTGTTTTTAATTTATTCAGAGTTGTGCAACTGTCACAGTTACAGGCAACTTAAAAGCTATTTTTTTTCTGGGATGAAAAGGCTGAGTGCCCAGCTCTACCTCTGTTTTACCTGTGAGCCCTACAATCTGAGCCATTTCCTCCTGTGGTCACTTTGCGATTAGCTCCAAGAAAGGACAGAATTTATCTAGAATCTTCCGTGGCAGAGCAAACTGCTCCTCACACAGGCAGTGCCATCCGCTCATCATCTCCTGGTACATGGCACCGCTGCTGCCGTTCGGCCGGAGCCACCTGCCGTTTTGGAGAGAGCCCTCAAGCAGGGGTCTCTCCAAAACCCTCAGGACAAAGGGTACATCTTTGGCTTGGTCTTAACTGTGTGCCCCCTGCCCCCTTGTCTCCGTGTTTAGCCCGAAGCAGCTGTGAAGACAGCGGCGATGTTTGGAAGTGCTGTCTTCCTGAACACAGCTCCACAAAACGCATCTCCTTTTTCTGCCCTTTGCCATGTCCCTTCATTTGGCATTTTGGATGAGTGGCTGGGGGTGCTTTGTGGAACTCCCGGAGTTTTGGCCTAGGGTGTAAAACTCCAGTTTTATCAGCACTGTCTAAATGGAGGACAGTATCACTATCCCCGAGAGAAAGCCTACCCTTTTACTACCCAAGAGAGTGACAGCCAGTACATCTGCTTTCACATTGTCAGTGCTAAATAGCTAGTAAGGGGGTCATATACTTTGTGACCTCTGGTGTCTGTTTTTCTTCTCTTTTCTTTTTTTGCCAGTTGTGGGGTTTGAGCTCAGGGTCTGAGCACTGTCCGTGGACTTTCTCAAGGTCAGAGCTCTACCACTTGGGCCTCAGCACTACTTCGGATTTTTTTCTATGTATGTGGTTCCGAGGGATCCAACCTGGGCCTTCGTTTATGCTAGGCAAGCACTCTACCATTAGGCCAAACTCCTGGCCCGGCATTCTGACTTTTAAGAGTACTCTCTCTTATAAGCATTGCATTTATTTCCTCTGAGGCTAGATTTAACAGACACTTTGTACCAAATGGAGAATTAAAATATTATTTCCTACTGTGTGCCTTTATAGTCACGATCTAATGTGTAATTTACAATTTTGACAATATTCCCAAGCTAATCAGATATGCAGGAAGGGAAGAAGTGCAGAAAATATGAAGTGTGTATCTGTTTTTAAAAGTGACTTTTTTTTAAGGAAGCCAGTGAGAAGCCAGGAACATTAAAGACATTTTTTTTCAGAGCCAGTCTTATAACAGACTTGCTTTCTTGAGCTTGTACCTGGTGGGACCCAGAGATCAGTCATGAGGGGGCAGTGTGCTGTGGGTTCCAAAGTCATGGGCACGGTTGATGCGAGTGAAAGGCACACCCCATGCTCCTGCCTGGGCTGTCCCGACGGACTTCTGTAGGGATTTTTTTTTTTTTTGCCAGTGCTGGGGCTTGAACTCAGAGCCTGCACACTGTCCTTGGGTTTTCTCAAGGCTAGCATTGTACCCTTGAGCCACAGCACCACTTCCAGCCTTTTCTGTGTATGTGGTACTGAGGCTGTGTGCATGTGAGGCGAGCGCTCGATGGCTAGCCCACGCTCCCCATGCCCTTCTGTAGGTTTTATGACCAACCCACAGGATGATGCAACCTCCCTGTCCTGGAGATGGAGACAGGAGGCTTCATGGCCTTTTACCTTTGAATATGGCAAAAGCATTTTCTAGTTAGGACTGAATTTCTTTTTTCAATTTAATTTAATTTTAATTTTATTGTTGGGGTGCTATACAAGAGGGGTTACAGTTACATGCATCAGGTAGTGTGTACGTTACTTCTTGAGCACTGTTACCCCTTCCCATGTTTTTCTCCTACTTTCCCTTCCCTTGCCCCTTCCCACTCATCTTATTTTTTCCTTACCTTCTCATTTTCAAATACACAAACAAACATATATACAATATACCAAGTACCAAAGTCAGATACAGTAACAACATGAGATAAACCTTAAAGGGAAAAGAAGAAGAAAGAAATAGCTTCATATAGTACATTAAGAAGAACAATCACAAAGATACCTCCACTCTCAGGGGACATCTCTTCCTCCCCCAGGGGACACCTCCACTCTCAGGGGATACCTCCTCCTCCCTCAGGGGACACCACCTTCTCCTCCTCTTCCTCCTCCTCTTCTCAGGACTCTAGGGCTTGACCTCAGGCCCTAGGTACTGTCTCTGAGCCTTGTGCTCAATCCTAGTGCTCTACCACTTAAGCCACAGTGCTTTTTCCGGTTTTTCCTGAGTAGTTTATTGGATTATTGGTGTCTCAAGGACTTTTCTGCCTAGTCTGGCTTTGAATCACAATCCTCAGATCTCAGCCTCCTGAACAGATAGGATTATAGGTATGAGCCGGCTACCAGCTCCTAGTCCTTCACTGTTGTTGTTTTTTTTTGGTCAGGCATGGGGTTGACCTCTGGGCCTGGGCATTTTCCCTGTGCTTTTCAGCTCAAGGCTATAGCCCTACCCTTGGGCAACAGTGCCACATCTGGTTTTCTGGTGGTTAATTGGGATAAGTCTGTGAGATAAGAGTCTCAGAGACTTTAGTGCCCAGGCTGGCTTTGAACCGGGATCCTCAGATCTGAGTCTAGGATTCCAGGCATGAGCCACTGCTCCCAGCAGTTCTTCTCTTAAACACTTCAGCATATTGTTCTGAAGAAAAAGAAGGAGAAGCAGTAGCAGCAGCAGCGGCAGCAGCATTAGCACTGTTTGTCATGGATGAGATAGTCATGTGCCACCACACACACTTGTTCTGGTGAGACCTTGTCCTTGCTGGCTTAGAGCCAAGTCCTCCTAAACTCAGCTTCCTGGATAGCTAGGTTGAGACACCACTCCCAGTAATGGACTGAGGAAGGGTCTCAAGAAATGTTCTGCCCCAGCTGGCTTCACGCTGTGATGCCCCCAGTCTTGGCCTTCCAGGCAGCTGGGGTTACAGGTGTGAGCCACAGTTTTCTTTTATTTATTTATTTATTTATTTATTTATTTATTTTTTTGCCATCCTGGGCTTGAGCTCAGGGCCTGAGCACTGTCCTTGGACTTTCTCAAGGCTAGAGCTCTACCACTTGAGTCTCAGCACCACTTCCGGCTTTTTTCTATGTATGTGGTACCCGGGTCTTTGTGCATGCTAGGCAAGCACTCTACCACCAGGCCAAACTCCTGGCCCAAGCCACAGTTTTCTGACAGGACTTTTCAATTAAAATAAAAAGGTTTTTTCTCCTACCTTAAAGCTATTTGAACTTTTAGAAAAGTCACTCAGCACTGGGAGTATACGTCAGCATCTAGTGTACATATTAGAATATGTATGTACTCATTTCATCTTTTTTTTTTTTGTTTTAGGTGTGGCTAACTTTAGGGTTTAGATAATTTTGTGGCTGGTGCCCTGACTCTTAGTCTGGAATCACAGACCGGCACTTGGTTTTCGGAGGCTGCCTGTGATCTTAGACCCCCAGAAAAGTGGTTGTAAGTGCGTACCAGCAATCCAATCCACAGCACACCATGGAAGCTGAGCTTTACAACCCACCTGTGCGCTCGACTTCGTTGCCTGGACCTTAATTCTTTAATATGCTGCTACTCTTCTTGTTTGAATGTAGCTTCCTCTGACCAGTTCTGGAAATGTACCGTACATGGAGTTCTTGTACACCTTCGGCAGGGTTGACGTGAACACAGATGTTACAAACAGGTAAGTGTTATTCGGTCATAGGTAAACTGAAATTAAGATGATGCATAAAAGCTGTGACAAAAGGCCCCCCAAAACCATCACAGCCATGGTATCTCTATCTGTATTTATGCCTGTGTCGTCCTTGTTTGCTCTATGGCTGTGTAGCCCAGGATGGTGACCTTCAAGTCACGATCCTCTTGTCTCAGCCTCTGGATTGCTGGGATTGCAGGCATGCATCAATAGGCCTGGCATGTAGCTATAGTTACACGAGAAGTGGGTGGTAGAGCTTAGCCATATGGAAGTCAGTAGATTGAGCTTCAGTCACAGTTGTGTTTAGAGAAGATTCTAACATGTATTTAAGAGACATTTCAGAATGAGACAAGAGATATTGTCATGAAATGTTATTGTAATGAAATATAAGCATAGCCCATGAAAAATAAGACAACTACACTATAAATAATAGGTTTTAGATTTGGAATAATGGATTCTAATTTTGTACTGTTTTCTTTCCATCTGATTTCTTTATTTTAATTTGTCTTTTTTTTTTTTTTTTAACTGAGGATTGAATCTGTGGGTATTGGTCGGTGTCTACCCCTTGAGCCGTGCCTGGCTTTTCATTCTGCAATGAGATAATAGCATGTGGAATTTCCAATGTGTTGGTTTATGTGCATTTTTTACTGTCATTAATTGGATGTGACACATTTTGGTGGCTTGAAAGGGAATGTTAACATCTTGTCTGAGCACTTTTGGCCTCTCATAGTCCCAGCATAAACATAAGGCTTATTTGCTTCATCTTCAAAGTGAAGGGCCAGCACATGGCAGTGAATGTCTGTCCCCGTCAGCTGAGAAGCTCTCAGGGCCTAGCGTGTGGTTTGTGCACAGTCTATGCAACACTGGGTTAGTAGAACAGTGCCACGAAAGACTAGACTCTGCTTGAATAAGCTCAGTTTCCCCCAGACCTGAGCTCCCTGCTACAGGAAAGACATGTGCTGTTGTCCATATAGTGCTCTTGCCTGAACCCCACTCTTAGTGCAGAGGGAGAAGTAGGGAGCTGGGCCCATTTCCAGACCATGTCTTACGTTATGGCATAGAAAACTGACGAAGGCCTTCTCCAGGACCCAGAACTTCTCTGTGGCTATTCAGTTAGTGCTGTTTGACTCTGTACTCCTTCTTTTTACACAGACCCCTCTTTGTTTGTGTGACAGATTGTTGTATGGGCTATAACTAATTCAAACACACTTTGTTTCAAAAGCTAAACTGTTGGGGCCTTGTGGGAAGGGTTGGGGTTTGAACTCAAGGCTTTGCACTCAGATAGCAGTCACTGTTCCATTTGAGCCACACACTCTGTCCCACTCCCACTGTGTGTGTGTGTGTGTGTGTGTTTAACATTTTATTAGCTACTATAATATAGACCCTAGAGCTGCCTCATTCCCATCCCTCTCCTCCCTCCCCCAACTATGGGGGTCAGGCCTTCCCCAGAGCTCCTGCCTTTGCTGCCTGTGCCCGTTGGAACTGCTGCAGCTGGGCTACAGTCTCCCCCTGTTGCTCTGATTGCTGCTCAAGGTCTCGAAGCTGGGATTCATAATGCTTAATTTCAGCTGTGACATAGTCCAGCCTCTTTTCCCACTGTGGCCTGGGCCTCTCCCAGCTCTTGTTTGACCAGCCCGCGACTCAGAAGTTTGAAGACCATCCTGGACCCATCTAGCAGGGCCAGTTCTTGCTTCACGATGTTATTTTCTGTTAGTTGGGCTTCAAGCTTCTGCCTCCCTGACATGGATTTACTCAAGTCTTTTTGTAGCTGTTGGTCTTTCTCCACTTCTCCTTGCAGCTTCTTTTGGATCAGCCAGGATGAAAGTCTGTGGGGAACGAGAGGGGAGAGCTGGGTCTGAAGCTCGGGAAGGTACCTGAGGTCCCTTTTCTGGCTGGTGTTCTCCCTTCTGTTTCCCACTTTTTTTTTTTTTTTGAAGTTATGTTTCAGGCAGACTTTTGGCAGGACCAGGCATCAGAACATGATCCTCCTGTGCTTAGTCTCCTGTGGAACTAGTGGAATTACAGGTGTGCATAAGCATGCCAGCTTATTGACTGGGATGTCTTGATTGGCCTTCAACCAGAATCCCTCCTAACCTCTACCTCCCAAGTAGCTGGCATCATCAGTGAGTGTTGCCGCTATCTGGCAAGAAAAGATTAAAAAAAATCTTATTGAGAAACTTTTATCTAGTTAGATGAAAATGATCATAAGCTCCCTTCTTCAAGATAAAAGTTTAAATATTTATGGAAAATGTGAACGAATTTTTATTCTGAAGCTAGATTCTCTGCTGTTGGAGACAACGCATTATAGCAAACTGCCTTCTCTTCCCCAGCAATCCTTGTGGTGGGTTATCTGCCATGAATAGCATTTCCACTGAAACAATTATATTTGTGGGTCACAGGTAAAGCATATGTACATATCCTCACACATCAATGAGACTGCAAGGACTTCTCAGATGGGTGTTAGATATCCACAACATTAAATGCCAAAGGGTTCCATTCTTCAGCCAAAAGACAGAGTATCTGACTGAGTAAAGGTTCTAACTATTTACATATTTTCCCCCTTGCTGTTTGTAGGGCTTGAGTTCAGAGCCTGGGTACTGTTTCTTAGCTTTTTTTGCCCAAGGCTAGAACTCTACCACTTGAGCTACAGCTCCACTTCTGGCATTTTTGGTGGTTAATTGTAAATAAGAATCTTACAGCCTTTCCTCACAGATTGGCTTTGAATTGTGATTCTCAGCTCTCAGCCTTCCTGAGCTCTGATGCCCATCCTCGACTATTGACTTTTTAAAACTAAAGGTGCATTTAAGAAAAGGGTGGAAAAGGTTGAAAGAAAGATGGGAAATGTATGCCATAGAAAAGTGGAACAAGAGGAAGTAACACTACTAATTTTTGACAAAATTGATGTTAAGGTATCTGTATTTGATTATAACAAATGTTCTACTTAAAAGAGCAAGATACAAAGATACCTGATACAAATAGAAAAGTCTGGGAAGAGAAAAACCTAAACCTATGGAAGGGCGAAAAGAGAAAGGATTTAGGGAGACATACCAGTCGAGACTCATCTTCAAAAAGTTCCTGTCTCCAGGTTAATATCTGAGAACAGATGACTGCAGCCCAGAGAGGGGTGGGAGGGGAAGTCAGGGTACAGATCAGGAAAAGCGCTGGTGCAGGCAGAGGGAGAGGTGGCAGAGTTGACCAGAGTTGCGAGGAGGCTGCAGCCTGCTGGGTTCTTGGTCCAGTTACTGACCAATGTTGCATACATCCAGTTTATTCCCACCGGTCACTATATCATCAGGGACAGCATCTGGCTCACTGCCATGACCCACACCCGGCAGAGAGCAGTAGAGCACTGTGCAAGTGCTGAAAAGCCAGACCCAGGCCTGGTGTGGAAGAACTGTACAAGTGCTAAGAAGTAGGGGAGCCATCGTTCAGTGTCCTTTGTTCTCTTACCCTGTGCCCCAACTCCACCAGGGTGCTCCAAAGAGGGCGCTGAGGGTCTCTAGACACACAGATCCTACACAGTGCAGAAGACTGAATGGGGAAAGGCGGATAAAGCCAAAGACATGGAGGACACACTCCACTCTGATGGCCTTTGCTAAGTGGCCCAGGGGCCACAGTGGTCAGCTCTAGGGCTGACCTTCATTCTCCTGTCCACATCTCTACCTCTGAGTCAGGATGATGGCGGTCCCAGGCCCAGAGTCCTGCTGTGAATTCAGTGAGATGAAACATGGCCGTAGTAAGTGCTCCCTGAGCATCCACTACCATGGCCTCATCGCCAGCGCCAGAGGAGAGCCATTTCACCGTGAGGAAGCAGGCAGAGAGAGGTGAAGTCGCTCGCGCATGCTCATGCTTCAAGCTTGTCCTTTAAGAGAGGCTTCTTAGGCCAGGTGCTGGTGGCTCCTACTTATAATCCTAGCCACTCAGGAGGTTGAAATATGAGGATCAAGGTTCAGAACCAGCCTGGCCAGTAATGCTGACACAACTCTTATCTCTAATTAACCACCAAAAATGCTGGAAGTAGAACTTTTGGTGCAAGAGCACCAAAAAAACCAAAACCAAAACAACAAAAAAAAAAGAAGAAGAAAAAGAGTGAGCTGACTTAGAAATCCTTTCTAATCAAGGTTTCTGAAGGTTCTGTGTAAACATTTATTTGATTAAAACATTTTAACGAAGATTTTTTTTTAAGGGAAAATGAAAGTGAAACGGATTGCTTCCGGACACTGGAAGAACTTGAAAGCCAAATTGGAGAAAAGGTAATAGGAGCTTGTGGAAGGTTCCCCACTTCCAGTCAGCGCCAGGTGGCAGCCAAGGGGGGGTGATAATTTTTCTGCGGCCTTTGTCTGAGCTGGCACCTCTGGTCAAGCTGACGTCGGAACAGGTCCGTGCAATGGTGGTGTCCCTCTGGCCGAGGGATGGCATCTTGTAGAGAATGGCACAGGTAGAAGATTTGGAATATGAATTGCTTTGTAACGGATCTTTGGATCTTTTTTAGTGAAGCTGCCTCTCTGTTAGGCTTTCTTTGGAAAGAGAAAGTGACTGCTTTTCTGCAATAAGTGCTGATCAAGAGCAGCAGTGGGAGGGAGGGAAGGAGGGGAGGGAAGGAGGGGCAGGAGCCAGGGAAGGAGAGGGGAGGGGGGAGGGGAAATAACCAGGCAGACTGGCAGTGATATACATTTAGTACCGAGTGATTTGCCCGAGAGCTGCTGTTCTGTGTAGGAGCAGCATGTGTGGCTTCATTCTTGCTGATCCCTGAGGCCTCGCCTTGGCTGGGGTGGGAGGTGGTGGTAACGCCAGGCAAGGCTTGGAACCTGATGCTTTTTAAAATGCATTTGAGTCTGTCAGTTACATGGCTTAATTTATTTGATACAATATGTTGGTTTGGAATGTAACAAATGTACTTTCTTTTCTGAACTCTTTTGAGACTTTCATGCATATCAAATCAAAAATAACTAGAGATCCACAACATGTTGGCTTTGATTTTTCTGACTGGTACCATTAAGGCAAAAAAAAAAAAATCCATCTTGGAAGTGGCATTGTGGCTCAATGTGATAGAGCAGTAGCTTTGGAGTTGAAGAGCTCGGGGCTAGCACCCAGAGTTCATGCTCCATGTCTGAAAAAAAAAATCAGCCAGGAGCTTAGCCTAGTGGTAGAGTGCTTGTTTAGCATGCACGAAGACCTGGGTTCCATTCCTCAGTACCACATACATAGAAAAAGCCAGAAGTGGTGCTGTGGCTCAAGTGGTAGAGCTCTAGCCTTGAGAAAGCCCAAGGATAGTGCTCAGGCCCTGAGCTTAAGCCTCAGGACTGGAACAAAAAAATCCATCTTAATATGGCAATTTGTTAGCCATATGTGCTAAAAACCTGATGTAAGCAGGGGCCCTGGCATTATCTTCCTCTAATGCTCTGTGACCGTAGTTATTCTGGAGGGAAAGCATAACATGATTGACCATCTTTTTTGGTCTATGTCTTCTATTTGTCTGTGCATAAACTGTGTTAAGATGAAGTACTAGTGAGCATTGCAAGCCATTGCTTACCCTAGCAGCCCGATTATGGTTATGGATCTACAACATAACATGGGATATTACAGTCAGCCTGGTGGGAGGGGACACAGCAGCAGTGGAGTGGGGTCGGGTGTGTGTGGGGTTACCTGAAACAAGGCTGGGAAGAGCAAGTGTGAGCGGGAGCTCTGTGCTCTCCAGCCTTCCCTAGCACCCTACTGTCTTGAGTCATTGCTTAAGCTTTTTGGTTAATTGGAAATAAGAGTCTCCTTGACTTCTCCACTCAGGCTGGCTTTGAACCATGATCCTTAGATCACAGCTTCCTGACTATCTAGGATTACAGAGTTTTGGGGCAACATCCTGTGAAGACAAGGAGATGAGGTTCAAAAGCTGAGGAGTGATGGCAGAGAGAATGCTCCATCTTGGGATGTCCAGCCGATGTAGACCACACCCCAGTTCCACCTCCCCTCCCCCCCCCCCCCCGACTCTAGGGAGGCAGGCCGGGTCTTGGAACCAAGTTTCTGAGCTGGACCCCTGCAGTCTACCAGCGTGGCTTTCAGCAAATCCTTGTCCTTTCTGTATCTGTCCATGGGGATCTCACCCATCTGGAAGATCTGAGGTTGAAAATATCCAGTAGAGACCACCTGGAACCTCACAGGGATGTAGTGAACCCTGGGAGAACTTTGGGAGCTGCTGTTCTTTGCCTGCAGCTAGCTACAGCTCCCCACATCCCTTCTTCCCCTCTTCCTGGAGTAGAGTGGCTGGTCCCTGTCCTTGGCTGCTCCCTGGTGCCTCCTAGTGGTAGGTCACTGGTAGTGCTGGGCCTGAGAAGGGCGGCCGGGATTCTTGAAACCAGATCTCCAAGCCTGGTGATGGCTGGTGAATGGAAAAGATGCTCATTTTCCACATTAGCGATGCAGCTAAATAAATGTATTGCTTATTGCCTGTCAGAGCCAACAGTACATGAGAATCCCTTGGAATTTGGGGAGTGGGACGTTTTTAGTGTATGTGTGGCCCAGCCTTAGCTTGCCTCCTAGACTGACGGAGTAACCCTGCTGGTACTTCAGTCCTTCACAGGCTGTGAGCTCCACGGGACGGCTGCTTTCCCAGCCTCTGCCCTCTTCCAGTCTCAGGCCCTCCTTCATGCTCATTGCTTGTGAGTCCCTGGGCTCTGAGCCCCACCTTCTCCCATCAGCCCTAGGGAGCAAGTCAGGCTAGATAGTCTCCAAGCAGCGTCTGTGTTCTGTGACTATGCTGTGTCTGTTCCCCCGGGCCCACCCTGTGCTGGGTAGGGGGAGGCCCTGCCAGCCGCCAGCCCTAGGGTATAATCTGCACTCGGCTCCACCTAGCTGTTACCCAGAGGCTTCTGCAGGCCTTACCTTCACTGTCTTGGCCTTGCTTTTTACTTTGTCACAAAATAAGACCTACTGCTTTGCTTTACTCCTCTGGCTTTACCTCAGAGGAGCTGGCTCAAGGGTCTCTGCTCCCATAATCTAGAGATGGAGGGATCTAAGGAGAGTCAGTCACCGGGTCTGGCCTCCTGGGGATGGGGTGGTGAACTGGGGACAGCATCCGCCATCCATGGAGTTGTTTTCCATGAAACCTGCCATAGAGCATGTCCCCAGTGGGTAAGGACATCATGAATGAAGCCTGGGCATCCGGTAGGTTCTCAGGGAATGGCAGGAGGTCCTGCCACTGACTGGGGAAGCTGATTTTCTTGGCTAAACCCTTGTGGTGGCAGCTCAGTCTGCCACCAGGTGGCAGCCATGGCCACCCCAGGGCAGGCTCTCTCCTCACTGCTGCCACCTCCGCTGACGGCCCAGGGGTGGAAGGAGCCTGGGTACTGGACAACAAATTCTTTCCTCCTCCTGGCCACTTCCAAGGCAGGTCTTCGTCATGTGCTGTTCTTCCATGACAACGCTTCAAAAATAGAGGAAACCTTTTCTCGTGTTTCACAGCCTAGAATGCACCCCAAACAGACTGTCACTGGCCCTGGCCTGGTCCCTGCCGGCAGCCTCACCAGCCCTGCGCTTCCTACCCACCCTGCCACAATGTGCTTCCTTCTGTGGGGCACATGGCCTGTGCCCAGCCCTGAGGTCAAGCCCCTCGTACTCAGCTGAGCCAGAGGAACTGCAGGGGTTGTTAGAAAGAAGGGAGGAGAACTGAATGGATCTGGGAGGAAGCCTGCCTTCCTACTCTTGGGCTTCCTCTTCTTGCTTTGCCAACTCGAGGCAGAGTAACCAAGACCCTAGGAATTCTCTGAAAGAGCTCTGCTGTATGAAATCACTCAGATCCTAGGAGGTGTTCATGAGGCAGGAGCCACTACTGCCCATTGCTGGCACAGCGGAGGCTGAAAACAAGCACACAGCCTGGCGGGGGGTGCAGAGCTGAGTGGAGAGGCTGTAGTTCCAGCCTCAGCTAGATCCAGAGCTCCTGACTTAACCCCTGGGCCATTTTGCCTCTGTGTGCATGTGTGCATATGTGTGTGTGTGTGTGTATGTGTGCATGCGCGTGCATGCATACACATGCACCTGTGCATATGTATTTGCACATATGTGTGTTTGTGTGTGTGCACACACATGCGTGCACTGGTACTAGGGCTTGAACTCAGGGCTGGGCACTCTCTCTTAGCTTTTTCATTTAAGGCTGGCATTCTTATCACTAGAGCTGCAGCTCTGCTTCCAGCTTTCCTGTCCAGGCCAGCCTGGGTCAGGATCCTCAGATGTCATTCTCCTGAGTAGCTAGGATTATAGGTGTAAACCAGCACCTGGCTGCCATTTTGCCTCTCGAGAGGGCTCTCAGGAGAGTGGTTGAGAGTGGTATATTCAGAGAACGTGGTATGCTTGCTCCCTACTTCAGAGAGCAGTGAGTACTGGGAGTGCTGTCCAGCCAAGAGGCCATCCTTCCATCCTGGTAGCATCTCCTCCACTGGGCATCTGGGAGCTGGATCCTCAGTCCTGTCTGAGTCTTGCCTTCTCTCACCCCTTCCTGCTCTTACCCTGCAGGACCTGAGTCCCACCAGGCACGGAGGGCACGTCCAAGGCCCCAGACTTGGCTTATGCACACTGGCAGTCAAGACTTGGCAGGGGCAAAGGCAATGATGGTGTGTTGCCCAGTAATGGTGCTCACCGTTTCCCTCCCTTTATCATTGCCTCCCACATGAGGTGCAGAGGAGGGGGAAGAGGCTAGGAAAGGAGGGAAGCCCAAGCTACTGTGCCCTGTCCTTGCTGGGGCTTCTGCAGGAAATCGGGAGATGAGTAGAGTGAGCCCTATCTTCCTGGGAGCACTGCTTGTGGTCCCAAGTATCAGAGCTCTGCCCCTTTCCCCACCACTCACAAAAGCAGTTCTTAACCAAAGACTGGACTTGCAGACTGTGGAGCGCAGTTAAGGAAGTGTAAAAAGAAAAGCCCCAGAGCCCTGGGTTGTTTGCTCTCAAATCTTGTCATTCTTCAAGCAAGAGAAACTCTCCGAAGGAGAACAGGCCCCAAGGCTTGGGTGCCATGCTGCAGGAACATCTGGTCCACCAGTCAGCTGTGACTAGTGTGCCTGGCCGCTGAGTGCTGTGCACACGTGTTCGTGATGATTACCAGTGTCTTGGAGTTCTGGTGCAGCCTGGGTCGTCTCTGGGGCAATTAGTAAATAGTGGGAGATGCCAGGCCGCTTGCTCGCTCTACAAAGTCCTTGTGGAGAAGAGACAGAGTTGTTCTTCTACACTGGTAGATTTTCTTCCTAAAAGAAACTTGAAAAGTTACTTGAAAATAGAGGGACCGTTGTTAGATGGGCACCCCTGAGCAGTGCAGCCCCGCATTTCATGAGGGATGTGCTGCAGTGGCTTCCTTAGAAATCTCTCTCTCCACCCCCTCCCCCTGCAAGCCGAGGCCATTGGGTAGAGCAAGCCAGCCCGACTGAGCCCTCCCTCTCCTCATCTAGCTCCCATCAGCTCACTGGGGTGTGCTTGGTGTGAATTGCCTGTTGAGGCAGGTATTTGAATACCTCTCCTCTTCTGTCTGAAGAAAATATTAGCATATCGCAGAGTGGTTGGGGACAGATTGTATCTGAGGCACTTCCTCCTCCCTGCAGAAAAGCCTATCAATCATCACAGAATATAGCGATTAATAATGTCACAGCTTTTCTCTGTGGCTCCGAACAGCTCCATGAAGAGTAGCGTTTGCTTTTTCATCTGGAGAACCTCACACCACAGAACAATCACTTGCCATTTTATAACAAAATTATCTTGAAAGTACTTCTACCCCAGATCCTATTTTTGGGTATGATATTACTAATTTACTGAAACCTTCCAAAGGAAATTGCAACAAAGATTCTGTTGTATCAAAATTTATAGTCATTTCACACTGTATCTTCTAACACAATGTAGCCCTGCAGATGGCAAATTCATAGTACAAACCTCAGCCTGAGATGAGGGACGTTTGGAATACATGCGTTGGGGACAGCCTGGCGTCCTGCTGGACAGGAGCAAGCTTCTCGTCCTCACCTGGGACATGCACGGTGTTAGCAAGGCAGCCTCAGTACTGTTGAGATTCCCGAAGACGGGAAGGCAGAAGGAGCTCTCTGTGGTTTCAGGAGAGCTTGGCACCTGGCACCCATGGGACACAGGAGTTCTCTCATGAGGCTCAGAGCAGGGAGAGGCGACGGCTCCCCTTCCACGGCGTCCACACAGCCTGGCCCTGGCCCTCGGGCTCCCCTCTGTCAGTACGGGGCTCAGTTTCCTGCTCCCTGTCCTACTTGTTAGAAGCGCCGGCCAGCTCATCGGCAGTGGGACTGTCCCAGCTGTGGCTGCCCGTGATGCCTGCTTCAGGTCAACATCCTGGTCCACGCAAGACCCCAGAGGTGGCAACTGGAGACCCCTGCGCACGGCCGCGCATTATCCTTAGTATCTGGACTATTCTGAAGTGTGTTGTTTATGACTAGGTTATGCATTCTGTGGTACAGCAACATCTCCATCTTGCTTACTGCACTACCTTCAGTGCCTTGAGCAGTGCTTAGCCGCTCACACTTCTTGGCCAGTGTTTATGGGATGAGTGAAGTTTTGTGGGATGGTTAGTATTACTTGGGGGGTAGGGGTGACAGAAACACCTTGATGAGGGGATGAGGATGGAGGTTGTGTGGAATAAGCGCAGGTCTTAATGCATGCTGAGGACAGAGCAGGATTACCACTTTAAAGAAAGGAGGTTCATTTGGTTCTGGTCCAGGGACGAGGGTCAGCCACCTTTTTATTGTCACCATCAGCTTGCTGGTGTGAGTGCACAGACCTGGTCCTTGTCTTCGCTTCGGAGGGGCAGGGGAACACCAGAGTAAGTGGTGGATCACCTGGTCTTTGTCCTCCGAATGCTTCTGGTGGGTGTGGGAGCACCTCAGATCTCAGCCTCCTGAGAAGCTAGGATTACAGGTGTGAGCCATCGCGCCCAGCTAGAGCCCAGGATTCTTGACCTGCCCCTGGGGTGCAGCTAGAATCCCATGGATATGGGAAGGGAAAGAAAGAAAGAGGGCGAGGTAGAGAGAGGGAGGGAAAGGAAAGGAAAGCCAGGAAACATTTCCTAGCTCTCTCCAGCTCCTTATCAGCTCAGTAGGTGAAATTTCTTTTTTTTTTTTTTTTTTGCCAGTCCTGGGCTTGAGCTCAGGGCCTGAGCACTGTCCTTGGACTTTCTCAAGGCTAGAGCTCTACCACTTGAACCTCAGCACCACTTCCGGCTTTTTCTATGTATGTGGTACCAAGGAATCGAACCCGGGTCTTAGTGCATGCTAGGCAAGCACTTTAACCACTAGGCCAAACTCCCAGCCCCAGTAGGTGAAATTTCTTATTAGTAGTTACTTAAAAATGAAAATCAAACATAGAAGGTGTACATGGCTTGCAGACTGTATACCAGCAACTTTCCCTTTTCACTTTAGCTACAGGGAGACCCAAGCTTATTTGCTCCATTATGGTAACTATGACTTTATAGTTTCTTTCTTTTTTGGTCTGGTCTCAGCTCTCCATTTTCATGGCTCGAATTTGGCTGTCTTTTTATGTCGCGTGTTCAGTTTGGGTAGAGGCAGGACAGGCATATGTTCAGTGAAATGAGTGCGTAGTCCTTTGGCCCATGGGGGTGAGCTCCAAACGGGTGCCAGCCCTGGGAGAGACAGGACCAGGCTTTGTTCAAGGTGAGCCCCACCCCGCTGCCACTTCCCCTGTTTTCCCCCTCCCTTCCCCCCCTCCCTGAATTGAAAGTTTGTGTTTATGAGATTCTGAATGTAGTCTAATTTTTTCCTATCTGGTTTGGCTTCTCTCTACCAGCTGGTAAATAGGAATCGTTCACTGTAGGAGGCCAGTACTCTGCAGAGTGTAAACAGATGGAGTCGATATAAAGTGACAAGTTAGACTGCTACTGAGAATACAGAGCCAAAACTCCAAGCATAACAGTCGAGCTACTGATCGCGTTCCAGTTCATTTAGTCCTGAATAGTGCCTCGTATCTGCACAGCTGTGTTGCCCCCCCCCCACTTTTCTTTCTTCTGGGTTGATAATGACAATTTCAAAGAAAAACTTTAATTAAAGATTTTATACAAAATAGCCAAAAGTAGAATAATAAGGAAAATGAGCATTGATGTGTTTATTGTAAGAGAAATCCTTTTTCATGGTGTCATTGAATTTTTTCTTTCTTAAATTTCAAACGAGTTTGGTGGTGCTGACAGAAAGGTGCCAGACTGACAGCCGTGGGTGCTGAACCACGATGGGGGCTGCTCAAAGCCTTCTTCCCAGAGCTCCGTCTGCAGGTGGCGGGGACTGGGCTCCTGACCTCCTCCTGTCAGAATCAGACAGGAAGAAGCTCAGAGAGGGGAGCTGAGCAGAGAGCGGCCCGGCACAGCCAGGAGGGCTGGATGGTGCTGGGCTAAGCTGGCCTGCAGGACATGCTGTGTCAGATCCAGGAGGGGAGGCCCAGAGGGGTCCCGGGCCCCAGAAAAGAAGCCATCGGGTGCTTTGGTGGCTCCCGAAAATCTAGGTGGTTGTATTTCCTGGGTTTTCAGCCCTTCTTCCTGGAGCTCAAAGTGCCTTAAAAAAACATTTTAAACAAAGAACTGCAGAGTAATAAGGCCCACCGCGGCAGGCAGTTTATTGAGCCGACTGAGCTCAGTGGGGCCCAGCTACGAAGCAGATTCATTCCCTTTTCTTGCCATCCTTCAGCACCAAGTCTCCCCTTCCCATCCCTGAAGGACTGCGCAGGCCTCCTGCCCTGTCACGTGGAGGTACAGGGACCTCGGTCTGCTCCTGGTAGGGCCTACGAGGAGTGAGTAGAGCAGCGCTTTGAGGGTATCTGAACAGGGTGGCTTCTGATTAGGACAGACTTCAACTGAGCCCCCTGGGGACCCCCCACCCAGTGCTGCCAGGGTCCTTCACCCGTGAGCAGGAATGCTCAAGATTCCTATCTTCTTCTTTTTAACTGTTGGTATATTTAAAAATTAGTATTATTATTATTGTTATTATAAAAGTGATGTAAGGCAGATGAAAGGTATGTTTCTTTTTGATCCCGTCACCCCTGCCCGCATTCTCCTGCTTTCTGTCATGCGTGCTGGCATGTCCCCTAGGGCGGCTCCAGCCTCCAGTGGCATCCTGGGCTTTAGGGGCAAGCACCTTCCCGGAGGGAACTGTGGGTCTCCGGCCTTCTCTAAGGACAGGTAGCCTCTGCTTATTGTGGTGGCTTTACTTAATTCTACGTTTTGTAAGTTAAATCTTTGAAAGAATAATTTAACTTTTAGTCCCTGTGTATTAATTTCACCAAAGAATTCTACCATGGTATTCAAACCAGTCATTTCTTCCTTCTATTGATTTTAGAAATGATTTTAAAATAGGTATGCCCGTCCATGTTTTACGTCATTCTCTACCAGCTGCGGTTTTCCTTTAGCTGTTAGTTGAGGTGTCCTGCAGCTGTCCTCGGCCTCGTTGTGGCTCCTTGGTGAACAGCTTGGCTCCTTCTCCCTCTTCCCCCCAGGTCTGGAGCATTTTGCCACACACACTGGGCTCCAGGAACATGGAGAGTGTCAGATGAGGAGAAGCTGGATAGGGGACAGGAAAGCTGACTGGGGAGAGGTATGGCCTCCTGCTTTGGCCTTGAGTGCATTCCTGGCTTCTGCACCTTCCACTTCAAGCCCTAGCTAGCTATGTTTTGCATTTCTTCTTGAAATTGTCCATGTCTGTAGAGCTTTTCCAAAGGCCTCACCTACTCCCTTCTGAGTGAGGAGGTGTGTGCAGGCCTGGCCCAGGGCTGACCACTGAGAGACCAGGAGGATGGTCTTGTCTTGTTCTAGAGAGTTCTGTCCAGCCAACCCACTCAGCCCTGCTAAGGGAAAACAGCCCAGACGATATGTAAATGAGCTGGAGCGGCTGTATGCCAATAGAATCTATTTATGGATCCTGAAATTTGAAATTCACATAACTCACTTGTCACAAAATCCTCTTCTCCTTTTTGATATTTCCCCCCAACCATTTCAAAATGTCAGCACCGTTCTTTGCCTGCAGGTGTGTAAGGCTGTGTGGTGAGCAGGTGTTGGCTGCTCCCCAGATCCTAACTGGGGTCAGCCCTGAGCAGGAAGGCTGTTGGGGGAACCGTCAGGGCAGGAGCAGATTTTCTTTTCTGAGAAGCAGACTGCCAGGAAGGTGGCGCTGTTCCCTCTTTGGGAGCCTGTGATAGAGGCCAGAGTGGGGCAGGGCGGGAGCCTAGAGTGGAGACCTATGACCTGTGCTTGCAGAACCAGTAAGGAATTCCCCGTAGCCCAGGGATAGAGGTGTGGGGGGGCTGGGTCACCATCCCGGAGTCCCCACCTCCTCCTCCTCGCCTGTCATGTTGGCCCAGTGTCATGCACCAAGTCTCAGGGGCCCAGGTTAATCAACCTGGCCATCTGCCGTGCCCTCCTTTGGGTGGGGTCAAACTTCTATCTGACCAGTAACAGAGAACTTGGAGGCATATCTTGTGGCGGGGGAGGGGGACATCCCCATGTGCCATGTTTGTAGACCCATACGGGGTGCTCTGGGGTTTTAAGGAGCTATATCACATGTGTCCTTCCCCACCCTGCTCCCTCTTTCCTGAAGGAGGTGGATAAGGCCTTGGCAGTAGACAAAGGCTGAGGGTTTTCTGCAGCTGTGGGCACAAGTGCTGTGGACTGAGGCTGCATCTTTTAGACAAGGTGGGGGAGTGGAAGACAGACGTGCACAGCCTGGCCTCTCTCTCCTTCTGCCCCACACTTACTGGTCCTTCTCTGGGAGCAGGAGTGGCTCCGGAGAACTCAGTTTGAGGCTTTGCACATAGCAAATGTTTGTCAACCAGTGAACGTATGACTGTGGTCTTGGTGGTCACACTGACACCACCTGACCACGCTGGCCCTGAGCACTGTGGCCCTGAGCACTGGACCCCTGCACCAAGGAGGGTCTGAGCACAGGGTTTCCTCAGTGTGCAGGTTTTCCCACCAAGGCGGGAAGAAGACAGACTCATTCCAGCCAACACTTCTTGCATATCCAACTCTGCCTCTGTGCTGCCCTAGAACCCAAGGCCAGCAAGGATCCTCAAGAACTTGTGCAGAGGAAAGGGCCACAACTATCTGGGGAGGAGCCTCTGAAGACCAGGACACTGCCAGAGGGAGTCCTGTTTTATTTCTGCCTCAGTTCCCTTCTGATTTTCCAAACCCAACTTCCCACTCTGTCTCTTCGTCGATGAAGGCAAACCCGTCCCACCCATTCCTCTCCGCTATGGCCCATCCAGCCTACTGAGAGAACCTGTCAGGACTGAGAACATTTCCAGAATCTACCGTGTCTCTCTCACTACCTCCTCTCCCCACAGGCTGGGGTTATGGCCCTCCAGGGCTCCCATCTACTCAGCCCCTCCAGACGGCCTCCAGGGCTCCCATCTACTCAGCCCCTCCAGACGGCCTCCATGACTGTCTAACAGGACTTTACTCCCTGTCGGTGTCCTTGTCTCCTCTGCTTTTTTAGCCTACACTAGACCCTACTGCTTGCCCTGCAGGTTCAGCTCCTGCTTCACCTCTCCTGAGCCATGATCCTCCCACTCTTACTCTTCTAGACAGTTTAGGGTGACAGGAGTTATGCCACGGAACCCGGCTACCATCTCCTCCAGAGCTGTCCTTGAACTGCGATCCCTCCATTCTCAGCCTCCCAAGTAGGCAGGATTACTGGTGTGAGCCTCCACAGTCAGGCTAACTAAGGGGAGGAAGCAAGGGGGCTTTGTGCTGAGCGGGTGGTATGGGGAGCTGAGGCTGGGATGGGAGGTGCTAGAGCACCCCCTGGGTCCAAGTGCTGGAGGGGGGACCCAGAGATCCCTCCCTTGAGCTAGGACCGAGGTCCCAGCCTGTGGGTGTGGAGGCAGATGGGCCTGTGGATGCTGGGGAGCCCGGGAACGTGGTTTGTTTTTCCTGTAAAGCAGAGAGGAAGAGGCGGGAAGGGAAGAAGCTGCAAGCTGGGAGAGTGTGTGAAATAGGTTTGTGGGCACACATTTCAAGTATCAGGTATGAGTACACGAAAAGAGCAGAAAGGTGAGGAGGTTTTGTTCCGGAAGAAAACCTGGGGAGAGCAATGAAGTCCTCTTCTCCCTGACTGAAGAGAAGGTGACATGCCCTTCCGGCAGGAAAGGGAGGGGGGTAGAGGGCAGGGGTGGCTGGCTTTGCATGCTAGAGGGAAGGATGGGAACAGGGAGCTGGGGCAGGGAAGGGGCTCTTTGGGCTAAGATGGAGGTGTGGTGGGAGAGGAATCTCGTCTTGAGTCACAGGACAGCGTTAGCAACATCCGCATAAGCAGAAGCGGCCGCAGTGGCCGTGGCTCTGTGTCACGGGCCATCTCAAAGCTGCAGGTGTGTTTGGGAAGGGAGACGATATTGAGGTGAGCAGCAAGGGCAGTTCTGATATTCTTTTCAGGATGTGGCTGGGGTGGGGAAGAATACGTCCAGTTCCATTTATCAGTGAGTGTGGCTCGTGCTGGATGCTTGGCTGGAGTGCCCAGGTTCATCCCCAGTTCCAACAGAAAAAACGAAAGGCAGTTGTGTGGATGATGATGATGATGATGATGATGATGTGTGTGTGTGTGTGAGTGTGTGTGTGTGTGTGTGTGTGTGTGTGTGTGTCCAGTAGTGGAGGAGGCTTGTACTCTGGCACCGTCAGACCATGTGGAGCTAGATTTATTTGGAATTGAAGGAGGAGAGTGGAAGAGTCCTATGGAGGAGAGTAGGATAGGCAGTTAGGGAGGAAGGGAAGAGAGAGGATGAGGCGGGTGGAGGCTGCTTGGCAGTGCAGAGGCCTGCAGGGGCAGAGGCTGAGTGGGCTTGAGACGCTCCTAGAGTAAGCCTGAAATGAGAGTGGGGTGTCTGAGTGTGATCTTCACATGACTGTCCCAACAGGCATCGAGGTTGGGTGGGAGCTGCAGCCTCTGGAGTGAGGACAGGGCCGGCCAGGGCAGTGTCTGGGGATGGCTGTGTCAGCTCAGGTCATGTGAGGGAGCAGGCGTGACATTGTCCAAGCAGTGCTGCAGCACGGCAGGGTGGAGGCCGAAGGTGGAGCTGCAGGCTCCCAGCGACAGACAGGACCACTGCCCTGAGCACAGCTACAATGTGCCCCCCCCACAAGCTCATGGTTGCACAGGACCTCTGGAGGACCTGTGAGAGGGGCTCCCTTGCTGGGTGAGCCAGGCCCAGTGAGTACAGGACAGCAAAGGGTGCATTCTGAGAGTGCAGGGGGGAACTGGGGTGCTGATGAAAGGGACACACCTGTTGTTACGAGTCTTCCTAGACGTCTCCGGGGACCACTGATTCTCCTCAGAATCCAGACTTTCCCCTCACTTACCACCCTCCCCCTGCCTTACCCATGCTCTCCTGACATTGCTGGAGGGCGCTCACTGCAGGCTGGCCAGTGGCCCCAGCCACCCCTCCCTCCTGCAGAGGCCTCGGGTCCCCATGTCCAGAAGTGTTGGTTCTCTTCTCCGAAGGCCTCTGCTAGCTGCCCCCTCCACCTCTTATTGGACTATTACCTCCACCACTGTTTGCTGGACCCCCGTCCCCCCACAAGGTGGAGTAAGAAAGGATGAACCTGAGGTTGAGCCAGTGCTGTGCCATTTAGCTGTGATGAAATGGAGCCTCCATTTCCTGACCAACAAATGGGGAAGCATGTCCATGTGTGCGCGTGTGCACGTGTGCACGTGTGCGCGTGCGCACGTGCATGTGTGTGTGCATGTGTGTGCGTGCCCCCCTACAGGATCTTCACAGAGTGCTCTCTCTCTGAACAGAAAAGCCAACTCTCCACACCCTCTGTGACTTTGCAAGCCCTCAGCAGACATGACACACACTCCGTCATTTGCTGAATTAGGGGCAGAGCTCCATAAAACTTGTCATGACATATTTTTTAAAAAATCAGAGGGACTGAGATATACAGATATATCTTCTAGTTCCTGGTAAAAATAGTTTGCATATGGCTATGAAAAATACAAATTGTACCAATCCAGTTATGCCAGAGCTGTAGTTCTGAAGCATCAATTAGCAAAAAAGATTTTTCATATAACCCTAAAAGGGAATGAGTTGTTCATGAGGATTACTGCTTTGAATCAGAGTTTTCTTTAAAAAACAAAAAGCAAAATACCACCTTACTAAGACTATTTACTGAGAAAATTGCCTTGAAAACATTCAATAAATGTAAAGTGTTCTTTTTTCCCCCAAAGACATGTTATTTTGCAATGCCTACCACTGTGAATCTTTGAAAACATTTCATTTTACAAGAAGTGTGTTTTTTTAAACTTTTTCACTTTTTTAATGACCATTTTGGTTCACGGACTGTATCATTTGACTTTTCCTAAACCACTTTTTATTCGTAGGTTTGTAAGAACAAGAAAGCGATGATCAAAGCCTTCCAGCTTATCGACACCCACAAGACAGGCAAGGTGTGCCCTGAGGAGCTGAGGCGTATCCTGGAAACCTTCTGCCTGAAGATGAAGGAAGCAGAGTATCAAATGTGAGTCCTGGGGCTGGTGGCAGACGAGATGGGCCCAGGGCAAGTTTCACATTTCTCCTGCCCTCAGGGGCATTCTCCAAAGTGGAACATGAGGTTCTCATCCACATGGGTCCTGGGATGGTGCTGTCATCCAGCCTGCAGATTTTGTTTCCATTCCTGGATTCATTTTGATAAATACTATTTTATATAATGAGATGCACGCAGGCATTGCATTTTTGTGTTTCTCCCCTAGGGTATTTTCCTGTGGTCTCACTGTGTGTGGCCGCCTAGGGTCCTTCATAATTTTTCATGTCCCAGGGTATTTTAGACCATCTATCTTCTGCCTAGAAGAGAGAAAGAAAACATGTGCCATTCGTCTCTCTGAGGTTGGCTTACATCACTTAGCATGATTTGTTTTAGTCCATCCATTTTCCTGCAAATGATTCTTTCTGGTGGCTGTGTAAAATTCAATTGTTTGTAGGTACATTTTGTCCATTCACCTATTGTGGGGTATCTGGGCTGTGTGCACACCGTGGCTTGACTAGTGCTGCAGTGAACATAGATGGGGTCTACTGGCTTGTGACGTTCTGAGTAGGTGCCCAGGAGTGGGATGGCTAGGTCACAGGAAAGACCTATGTTTAGTTTTTTGAGGAGCCTCTAGACTGCTGTCCAGAGTGGTTGTCGTAGCTTACATTCCTAACAACAGTGCAGTAGGGTTCCTTTCTCCCCACGGACATTCGTTGTGGTTCAGCTTCATGATGTGGGCCAGTCTAGACTGAGGTGAGATGGAGCCTCAGGGTTGTTTTGATTTGCATTTTCTTCATTGCTAGGGATGCTGAGCATTTTCCATTCTTCCCTCTTCCGGAATGTCTCTCCTTAGCTCTCCTTGGCCCAGTTGGTGACTGGAAGGGTTAGTTTCTTGAGCCCCTCGTATATTATGGCATACAGATTTGAATGTTGCAGATTAACTGCCCCCCTCACCAGTCACAGCCCTTTTCTGATTGCTACCATGCCTGGCACCTGCATGTTTCCATTTCACAGGTCTGTGTGACTCACCCTGAACCAAACAACTCAGGATTCACCCCTTCATCCACAGGCCCCTGTGTGCTCTCCCACACATGATCACATGACGTCATGGCAGAAATTTCATTCTCTCTTGAGGTCCGTTGTTGGCGGTGGTGTTGGTGTTGTTGTTGTTGTTGTTGGTGGTGGTGGTGGTGTGTGTGTGTGTGTGTGTGTGTGTGTGTCTGTATGGCAGAACATTGGAAATAACATCTCTCTCTTTCTTTTCTCTGCCCATACCGGAATTTGAACCCAGGGCCTCTTGTTTTCACTTGGCTTTTTCCACTCAGGCCTGATGCTCTACCACTTGCTGCTTTGTTAGAGGGTACCTCCTTTGTACAACTACTTAAAGATAATAAAATCTTTCTTCAAGTGTGATGTATTCATCAGTTATGCTTGAGGTAATTTAATAGCTGGGCATTGCTGATTCATGCCTGGAATCTGACCATCTCAGGAGGCTGAGATCGGAGGATCTTAGTTTTCAGCTAGTTCAGACAGATCTGAGAGACTCTGATTCCCAGTTAAGAAGCAAAAAGCTGGGAATAGAGATGTGGTTCAAGTAGCAGAGTGTCAGCCTTGAGAAGAAAAGCTAAGCAAGAATGTGAGGGCTTGAGTTAAAGCCTTAGTATAGGTGTGTGTGTGTGTGTGTGTGTGTGTGTGTGTGTGTGTGTGTGTGTGTGTGAACACAGTGGGATAACTGGCCCTGAGGAGGGAAGCAGGGATGAGCAGTGTGGCAGTGTGTGCCCACAACACAGGGGCCGCCCAGGCTAACAGCGAGGAGACTTAAAAAAACACAGTTCCCACTCTTTTGAATATTTTTGTCCTCTTTTTTTTCTCTTTATAAACCCACCTCGGAATATAAAAGACATAATAGATGTTTTAATTTTTACATCCTTTCCGGCTGGGAAAATGTCCAGAATAAGATCCAAACAAAACAAATTAAATAATTTTGTGCATGCAATTATAGAACAGAGGCAGCACTCTTCTAAAACAGGCAATCAAAAAACAAAGCAGTGTTTTATTTGACAATAAACCTTGTGTTTGGCACTGCAGTCTCCAACCTAGTAAATCTATAAAAAATGTTACTGTCTGTTTCCCTATCTCTTAAGGGTTGAATAATAAAGAACTCCACAAATTTTTATTTGCAATTTTTTTAAACCCCAAAACAATGCCATTTTCACACTACAGCTTGAGAAACTTCACATAATGGAATTGCCTCCTGTAGACCAGGCACACAGGGCATCAAAAGGAGAGTATTTCTTCAGTTGTTTAATGCATTCTTTATTTAGGTACCAGAATATGCAGTTTCTGTGCATGCTGCTTCATTATTAACTCTGCTTTGTTAATTGTGGTACAGAAAACACAAAGCGTTTATGAATCCTTTCATCTCAAGGCTTTCTATTTAAGATCCACGTTAGGCCCTTGGTGTGGGACAGGAATGGCTGGGCTTTGAAGTCAAGTCTGGGCTTCATGTACCCTGGTCCTAGGGCCTCAGGAAGCTCCCTGGGTGGCCCTTTTGAGACTCAGGCACAGTGACTGAGATCTGGACTAAGAAGTAAAAGGAAGGAGGGGAGGGGGGAGAATAGGAGGGAGGGAGGCAGAGTGGGTGGGAAGGAAGGAAGGAAGGAAGAAAGCGAGCCAGAAAAAGTACATTACACAGGATGGTGTGTGTCACAATTATAAAGGTCCCATCAGTAGTCACAGGTGTGTGTCACAATCATAAAGGTTCTCCATTGCCCTTTGTTCCCTCATAGTTTAGCTGTAGAAAACTTTCCAGCCCATACCAAATTCAAGGCTACAGATATGATCACCTCTGTGCTTTATATTTGATCAAGACTTCTCTCAGCCTATCTCAGCTCACTCCACACCACCCTCCATTGATTGCCCTCCAGGCCAAAGTATTGAATCTCTGTAAATTTTGAGCCGTTTTCTTCTTTTCACCGGTCTTGGGGCTTCAACTCTGGGCCTGGGCACTGACTCTGAGCTTCTTTGTGATCAAGGCTAGCTCAAGAATCGCAGCACCACTTCCAACTTTTTCTGATTAGTTGATTGGAGATAAGAATCTCAGTCTCACGGACTTTCTTGCCTGGGCTGGCTTCAAATTGTGATCCTTAGATCTCAGCCACCTGAATAGCTAGGATTACAGGAAGAGCCACTGGTGCCACCTTGAGCAGCCTTCCAAACCACTGAACCAACAAATGAACCAACAAACCACAGCCTGCTCTCCGAGCCATGAGTGCTCCCGGGCTCCTTTCCAGGTAAATGCACATTGCTGGAGAGGTTTACAACCGAGTCCTTCCTTCCTTCTAAATCTGCCTTTCTAAGACACACACTTCCTTGCTGTGTCCTGCAGGCTATGCCTCCCTGTCCAGAGTTCTAATCCCTGGGACACTGGTTTGGGTAGTTGTGTCTCTCCATCCTTTCTTGCACAAGCATGCTGGGCAGCTGGCTTCCTGCTGGGGCTCATCTGCATGTCCTCCATAGGACACTGTCCCTGGCTGCCACCTCTGCTCCCTCTGACTGTGCCCACACTGAGTGAAGGGAGTCTCCTGGGAGAAGGACAAGGCGTGAGCAATGCTGGATTTCCCCAGACATTTTCAAGGCTGGCAGGAGCCTCTTCCTAGCTCGCTGTATTTGTCTGAGCAGCAGGCAGCCCTGCACGTCCTGCACAGCTGGATTCTGCCTCCAGCCTGCAGGACCAGGCCCCAAGCTGGACCTTGTTAGATGCTACCTCTGAGTTGTTCAGTTTACAGCCTGGGCCTTCAGGATTGAGACTGAGGGGGAAGGATGGCGCTGGTTAGGGAGTTTCTGTGCCAACATCTGGCCGCCGTCATTCCTCCAGATAATGTTTCTTTTAAAACAATAGGCAGGCATCCTCCAAGTGGGAAATAGGTGGGCACTTAAATGCATCTACGATATTTCTGTGTGAAATTTGGAAAACAGGAAAATACAAATACTTTAGGTAATCATTACTAAATTTTTAGGAAGCGTGAAATTAGATAATTATAGAAACTAACACATATGGACATAATATAACCAAACATTTAAAAACTGTGATTTTTTAAAAAAAAGAAATGTAACAACCTAGATATTATCTAGGGAAACATTTATTAAGCAGCAGGTTTGAATAATAGAAAGTCCATGAAAAGTCCAAGCATCCTGGTTACTTCAGTGTATTCTAGGGATAGCCAGTGGTTTAAGTTTTTCTTGTGTTATGTCAACATCATTGGACGCTGCAAGAAAAGCTGGGTTTCCTCAGCCGTTTGCTGTTTTGAAATCATGTTCCATCAGTGGGCTTCGATTTCTCTCCCATGAAGTGACAAGTTCATGTGTGTGTCATCTGCAGCCTCTGGTCCTGAGTTCCCTGGCCAGGAGGTGTTATGCCAGCTGCCTCGCTGCCCAGACCCAGCGCCCTCCAAGGATGACAGGAAGGTGCTGGCCTGTGGGCCTGGCTGCTTCCCCTCCCAGGAGCAGTCTCTGTACGTCGGGGTAGGCAAGGGCCCTTCCCCTCCGTCTTCAGGCTAAGGAAGTGGTCTCCTTCCAAGTGGGTTTTTTTTTAAATTCCAGCTATAAGCTAGAAACAGATATTAAAATTAGTGCCAGCCCTAGGGTAAAGTAAAAGTTCAAACTTGCTTCAGTTCAGATTCAATATGTTTCAAGGTCTGATTTCTTTTTCTTTTTTTAATATTTATGCCATCATAACCCAGGCTTTTTTTTTTTTTGCCAGTCCTGGGGTTTGAATTCAGGGTCTGAGCACTGTCCTTGGGCTTTTCAAGTCTAGAGCTCTACCACTTGAGCCATAGCACCATTTCTGGCTTTTTCTATGTATGTGGTACTGAGGAATCAAATCCGAGTCTTTGTGCATGCTAAGCAAGCACTCTACCAATAGGCCAAACTCCCGGCCCCCAAGGTCTGATTTCTAAGGAATATTTGTATTTCAGGTTTTCCAAACACTACAACCTTGATCAAGAGACTGCAGTGGATTATAATGTGTTCTTGAAGAATCTCTACATGAACAATGACCTGAACACTCGATATCTCTTGGGGAATCAAGGTAAGGGTTTAAAAAGTATACAGCTAAAAATGGCAGGCATCTTTTCTTCTCCTGAGGCCATGCTTCCAACTCTGGAAAATGTGTTACCTACTGAAATGGCCATGCTGTCGTTATTTATGAGAATGCAACGTGGCACAGCCACAAGCTCCCGCAGGCCGTTTAGAAGGGCAGCTTCCCACTGGGCATCCACACACCTCACAGGTGTCATTAAGTAAAATGTCTTGACCTTATTTGTTCCGGTATCAATCTCAAAAAGGCTTGATAAAGAACACATTCTTGTTTCAGTTTAAAAGGCTTCAGCATTGAGTAATTGACAATCACGTTAGCTGTGGAAATCCAGAAATGGACTCCTGAGAAGAAAACTCTTCCTTCTGCTCAGTTTGTCTGGGTCTCTTTGAGGCCACGTGCAGAGCTGTCCAGCTCTAGAGTAGCTGGAGAGAGCATGGGTCCAGTTGTCTTGAGAGAAGGGCGTGAATAATCCAGCCCTGAGCCGGGGCTTTGCAGCAGGGGCTCCCTACCCAGGGCATTCTCTCCTTGTGACTGGCACAGTCAGCACTTGAGTGACACTTGTCAGAGTGCAGCTTAGTTCAGTGACTACTTGTGCAGTTTGAGCTCTGGTGCAGTTTTCAGGCTGAACAATGACAGATGCGCAGGTTCAGCCTGGTTTTGCTCACACAGATTGCTTGTAGCAGACTGCAGGACTCTGTAAAGCCTCCCCATCAGGCACTAGGCTAGACTTGCTCTTTATCATCTCTTCCTGTTCCAAGCAGGCTGTGAGGCTGCTACTAATGGGGATGAGCAAGAGATTGAAATAAACCATCAAGCCAGTCCCACTACCCAGAAATAACCACTGCCAGCCTTATTCTTGGCATCGTCCCCTGCATAGAAATGGAAAAGAGAGACAGGGAGACAGAAATGCACTCGCAAAAAATGAGTTCATGTAGATTTTATGTAAGAACTACTCGCACATGAATCAGAATAGAAATTGCAATGTGACAAGAAACTGGTGGCTCTACCTAGGCCGGATGTGAACCCCCAGGTTACACCTGCCCTCCTGAATGTTGTAGACATCGACCCATGGCCCACTGCGGTGAGTCCAGCTGAGGTCCCCTTAGAGTGTCCCTTGAAGATGTCAACTGTCTCTGCCTGGCAGCCTTAAAGACCTTTTTTTTTTGTTTTTTCTTGTTCATTTTCATTAGTGTAGAGTAATTGTTCAAAATAGTCTGTGTTATTATTATATTTCATGTATTTGATCGTACTTTGATCACAGTTATCCCTTTATCTCCCATCTCTCTCCTGCTACTACCCTTTCCTCCTCCCTGTGGTCTCTATCACCTAGGTACTCTGCCATCACTTACTGTCTAGAAGGGCTAGTTTACTAACTCTTCCACTTGCATGTCTTTTTCTTTATTATTATTATTATTATTTCTTCTTCTTCCTCTTCCTCCTTCTCCTCCTCCTCCTCCTCCTCCTCCTCTTCTTCTTCTGCTTCTTCTGCTTCTGCTTCTGCTTCTGCTTCTGCTTCTGCTTCATATATTGGTTCTTTCTAAAACTGTTCGGTTCATTTGCCTGTTCATTGTTTGGGAAATTTGTATGATTTGTTTGGTCTTTTGGTGTTTGGTTTTAAAAAATATATTCTGGATATATCCCCTTTCAGGAGCTATGTCTCCTCTTAGAAGAATAGTCGGCAAGCCTTTTCTCTCATTTTGTAGACTGCCTCCTTATTCTGGTACTTGTTTCTTTTGCTGTCCACAAACATTTTGTTTTTATGCACTTTCATTGGTCAATTGTTGCTCTTATTTCCTG
The DNA here is from genome assembly GCF_031878675.1 of Megascapheus bottae. NCBI lineage: Eukaryota > Metazoa > Chordata > Mammalia > Rodentia > Geomyidae > Megascapheus > Megascapheus bottae. Next base: position 93,452,349 of record NC_143510.1, on the reverse strand, counting down.
AGCTATCTGAGTCATAGTTAAAAGCTGCTTTAAGTCTTTTATATCTTGATATTTAGATTTGTAAAAAATTCATTTTCAATTATTTTTTTGTACAGAATGGGAGCTCAGTCTTCTACACATGGAAACTCTGTTTCCCAGAATCACTTGTTAAAATCGTCTTTCCAACCTGAGCTGTGCCACCTCTGAGGGTCAGGATGCTGTAGCCATGTGTATCCATTTCTAGCCTTCAATTCCATCAGGCTGTGTGTCTGCTTTTGTGCCCTTTACCATTCTGTAGTGTAATGTTTATATAGTTTGATTGATTCTGATAAATGGAGCAGCCATGTAATAAACACACAGCAAGATTAGACCATTCCACCCACCAAAAACTTCCTTTGCTAAGTTCCTTCACCTGTAGGGTCAGACAGCTGTTGTCCCATTTCGGTTGGTACGACTCACCGCTTATGTTAATCTCTAGAGCACTAGAGTTCCAAACGAATGAAATCATAGTGTAAACATACAATACCATGTTTTAAAAAATATTTTTCTCAACATGATTTAAAGACTTTTATCTGTTAACTAAGTTGATCATTTGTTTCTGTTCTCTTTGTTTATCCTTTCCCACCAGTGGTTTTTCTGGACTGTTTCCAGAGTTTGTTTTTGAGACAAGTTCTCACTTTGTAGCCTCTGCTGGCCTCTTGCCTCAGCCTCCCCTGTGCTGGGATTACAGGTTTGCCTCACTATACCTGGTTGCGAGTCTGCTGTTAGGAACACAGCTGGGTGAGGAGTCCTGGGCAAGTGTGGATGGTCTCCTCACTTTTCTTAGGATTGCCCGTTAAGGAACTGCTGCATTTGAGCTTTACCAGAAATGGCTAAGCTGCTTTGTTTTCTTTTAGCATGCACTGTACAAAAATGGTTCACTGTGAGAGTTGCACACATGTATAAATGTACTCCAGTCAGGCTCAGTCCCTGTCACCCTTCCATGCCACCTGCCCCCTTGCAGTATAACTGGAAATCGGGTCTTGTGATACCTCCAGCATTGCTCTTTCTGGTCAGTTTTGTTTGGGCTACTTGGGGTCTTTTGTGAATTTTAGAATTGATTCTTCAATATATCATGGTGTTGAACCTTTCGATGACTTTGGTAATGCACACAGTTTTACAATGTTAATTCTGCCATTTCACAAACACAGGAGGTCTTACCATGTGCAATGTGTTCTTCCATTCTTAAAGGATGTTTTATGAATCGCTTGATTTTAGTAAACTAGCCAAGGACGTGTCTTAGTGCAATAACTTTTCCAAATACAGTAAGTATGTTTTTAATCTGTAAGTTCAAGTCACACTAAAGAGGTCTTTTTAGAAGTAGTATTATATATCTGGATTAACTCTTGCAGGTTCCTGTTTTTTCTGTTTTGTGGCATTAGAGCCTTGTGCATGTTAGGCAGGTACTCTATCCCGTGAGCGACACACCAGCCAGACCTCATTTTCCAGGGAGAAATAGTCTGTGTGTTGGACTCGCTTTGTTTCCTGTGTCCCTGCAAGTGCTCTGTCCCCCGTCCTTTCCCTCTGCATTCGCAGCCATCACCATGGAGCCTCATCCACCTGTCACTCAGTTTCCACCAAGGTCTGCGCCCTTCCTTGTTGCTGCTTCTAATTGGCTCGTTAGTTCCATAATGTTTCCTTCACTCTGCTCTTGCTTTTTGTCTTGTTTTATTGTTTAATCACCTTGTCATCTTGAGCCCTTACTTACTTTCCTATATCCATGTACTTATAAGATGTCTTGTCGTTGCTTTTAATCTTGGCTTACATAGTCTTGCAAATCCAGCCCTTCACCTTCTGTTCATTCTCCTCTTCTTCCTCTTTGTTCTCTACCCAACTCCCTCCCCTTGTGTCCTGTACAGTGTGCATTCACTTAAAGAAATTCAGGTAAATTGAGCATTTCCTATTCCATTTTATGTTTCCACTGACCTCTTGTTTTCTTCTCAGATGTTTTTGTGCTTGCTCTACATTTATTTATTTATTTATTTATTTATTTATTTATTTATTTATTTTTTTCCAGTCCTGGGCTTGGGCTTAGGGCTTGAGCACTGTCCCTGGATTTTCTCAAGGCTAGGGCTCTACCACTTGAGCCACAGCACCACTTCTGGCTTTTTGCTATGTATGTGGTACTGAGGAATTGAACCCGGGTCTTTGTGCATGCTAGGCAAGCACTCTACCACTAGGCCAAACTCCCGGCCCCTTGCTCTACATTTATGTTATGTGTCTTTGATTTCTCAGCAGCTACTTGTAGTCAGTATGCAAAGTGTAAGACTGCTGTGTTTTCTGATCCTGTCCCTGCCACGTTGCTGTTACACGTGGGGCTGCCACAGACATAATAAACTCACAACACATGGTGATAGGCTCAGGTGTTCTGTGGGATTTCCTGTCTTCATTCATTATGAGTACATAATCTCAAACACTCTAAATTTTAAGGCATATTAAAATACTCTAAAATTTTTGTCTGCTAATTCCAACATTTAGATCATTGCAGGGGTTGGGATTTTCATTGATTTTGGCCTGTTTTTCTTGGATATCGATCACAGTTTGCTGTTCTAGTAATATCTCCTCTGACAGTGGTGCATTTTGTGTGATAAAGGTGATGGATCCTTTTATGCTCCTTTGCAGAATTTGAGTGTTTGTTCCAGAAGCCAGTTTCATACTCACTTCTTGCCCGCTGTGGGCTGGCAGCTGATGTGCCAGGTGCTCTCCTCTCACGCCTGGGTGGCCTGGTGCCAGCTGTGCACATGGACTGCAGAGGTCAGCGAGAGATCCGGGCAGTTTATCCCTGGTCTTCTGAGACCCTCTGAAGCCCCTCTTTGGTGGTTTTCACCTTCTTTCCCAGCTGCTGACATGGTCTTGAGCCCTGTTTGCTAACTTTCACATCCTCAAGACCCAGAGTTGTATCCTAGTGTTAGCCGCCGGGCGCACCTCTGGCCAGGGCCAGCCCTCCGCACAAAGCCGGGCAGCAGGAGATGGAGTGAGTCATGCTTCCAGTGTGCACTTCCGCTGGGTCTGCTCTCAGCTCTCCTCGCGCCTTCAGGCACAGTTGCTTGTATGTTGTAATTGTTTTCTGCCAAGGTTTTTGGTTTAGTGCTGCCATCACTGGAAGCAAAATCTCTGGCTGCTCATCTTAAACATTATTCTGCTACTTTTTGTTTTGCTTTGTATTTTCATTTTTTTGCTTATTAGGTATTAGAAGAAGAAAATCTCTACCATGCAGCTATAATTGCTTTAATTTTCCCTTTCCTGTTTCCATTAGTGCATACGTAATAGAGTTTCAGTTTAAACTCCCCTGTAGCCCACACCACACACACTTTACCCTCCACTGGCAGCCAGCTTTCTTTGTTTATAATATATAAAATAGCGATGCCTTTTACTATGAAAGGCATCTTTGATTGGATAAGATGTAGGTCCTACATCTGGGGTATTCCCCTCTGCATCCCAGTTTCCACAGTGCTCGCTTAACTTCCGGTTGCTGCCTTCTACCTGGCTCCAGTCTTCAGGGGTCTCTTCCAATACCTCCCTGCCTCGTGCCAAGTCCTGGAGATCTGCTTGGAAAAGTTTTCCCATTGAAAACCAACTCTATAACTTTTGTTATAAGGCTTCAAGTCCTTTAGTCAGAAGCAGAGTTTCTTTGTGGATGTTCTAGATTAAAGAGCCAGCAGCTGGGGCTCTGGGCACATCCCAGTTCAGTTAAGGGTCTCCCTGTCTTCCTCTTCTTTTTTCTTACTTGATACAATTCTGACTTCAACTTCTATTTCTGTTGTATTTGTTTATTCTTGCTGTTTAGTTTTGGCATCTGAAATGGTTCATTTGTAGCCTTCTCAGTGTATCATCACCGAAGAAAAATGGGCTGTATTTCAGATATATACTTGATGGTTTGATATGCATGTACTCTGTACACATTACATGTATATCGATTACCCAGACCAAGTTAATTAACACACTTACCACCTCATGTCAGTATGCTTTGGGCATGGGCTGGCAAGTTTTAGAATGACTGTAGTTAATAGCACTGTACTTTGTACTGAGAGGGATTTTTCTTTTTCTTCTCATTTTCTCTTGAGCTCTGCCATCTAGTTTCTGAGTTTTTCTTATTTGGGTTGCTACTGTCTTACCAGATGTCCCTTTTTTTTTGGTCTGTCATGGGGCTTGAACGCTGGGCCTGGGCATTGTTCCTAGCTCTTCAGCTCAAGGCTAGCGCCCTACCCCTTGAGCCTCAGCTCCACTTCCACAGATGTCCCTTTACTAAGGAAATTTCTTAGTCAGGGACCCATCACTGAGATCCTCAAGTGCCTGCCAGAAGCCAGGCCAGTGCATGTGATAGCTCACTCAAGTACATGTGATCACTCATGTGAGAACACAGGATCCTCAGGCAAGTGCATGTGATAGCTCATTTGAGTACATGTGTTTGCTCATGGGAGTGTATGTGATAGCTCAGGTGAGTGCACAGATCACTCAGGCGAGTGCATGTGATAGCTCATTCAAGTGGATGTGATCGCTCAGGTGAGTGCACACAATCCCTCAGGGAAGTGCATGTGCTAGCTCAGGTGAGTGCATGTGGTAGGCCATGTAAATACATGTGCTAGCTCAGGTGAGTGCATGTGGTAGGTCATGTAAATACATGTGCTAGCTCAGGTGAGTGCATGTGGTAGGCCATGTAAATACATGTGCTAGCTCAGGTGAGTGCATGTGGTAGGCCATGTAAATACATGTGCTAGCTCAGGTGAGTGCATGTGGTAGGTCATGTAAATACATGTGCTAGCTCAGGTGAGTGCATGTGGTAGGCCATGTAAATACATGTGATAGCTCAGGTGAGTGCGTGTGATTGCTCAATCAAGCTATGGTGATCCCAGAGCACAGATATTCTCTTGTGTCTATTTTGCCAGTGAGGAGACAGAAGCAGAGGGTGTGTGGCTCAGACAGTGGTCACATACAGGTCGCCTCATCCAGCTTCAGGGATGCCCCCTTGGTCCCGTGTCCCCTGTCACTGACTTGGGAACTCCTTCTGGGAAAGGCCTTGGGACACGCACAGAAGTGGAGGCTGCATCGCCTCCCCTCTTGTAGAGCAACCCCCTGATCTGTCTTAGTATTCCTTGTTTTCTCTATGACGCTTGTAGCATTTTTGGAAAATATACTCAAGTGGAAAAAATTTTAAATGTGCTTCACCTATTTGCACTTACTTCAGATGCTTTGCTTTCATAGTTAAGCACAATTCCTCATAATTCTTTTTTTTGCCAGTCCTGGGCTTGAGCTCAGGGCCTGAGCACTGTCCTTGGACTTTCTCAAGGCTAGAGCTCTACTACTTGAGCCTCAGCACCACTTCTGGCTTTTTTCTATGTATGTGGTACCGAGGAATCGAACTCCAGTCTTCGTGCATGCTAGGCAAGCACGCTACCACTAGGCCAAACTCCTAGCCCCTCCATCCATCTCTCCCACTGTAAATGATAAATGATAGCATACAATTTTCTGCTGTATGATAATTAAAAAAAAATCTGTGTCCTGAAGAACTCATTGCCCAGAGCTGCTTACAGAGCCAGTGCTATTCTTACTCTGTAGGGCTGTCTGTAGTTGGAGAAACTCGTTATCTTTGACTATTCTAAATATAGTACAGTATTCCCTGTTAATCTTGAGTATTTCTGTTTTGGCCACACTTGCATCCCCGTGAAGCTGGGACACCACAGGCACCGTCTGTTTAGGTGTATGAAGCAGTCTCCTGGGTAAAGCTCCCAGTGGCTGAATTTAGGAGGAGCCTGCCTTTGTGTTTCTTCTGTGCCACTGGAATGAGCAAGAGTCCTTTTGAGAAGGCGCTGGCTGTGACATGTAGCCCGGGGTGGAGCATGGGAAGGCCTGGAGTTCCATGCTGAGCACCAAAAATAATTAGGGGCAGGGGAGAGGCTGTGGGAAGGCAACGACGGTGGGGGCTGTGTGCACACTAACCTTGTTGGGAGGGAGGGAGGCACGGAAGATACAAAGCCACATCCTGACCCCGCCAAGCTCCCAGAAGCCACTTCCTAAGGGTGCCCGCGTGTCCACCTCCCAGGGCCCAGCTGCCTTAGGGGACTGTACACATGCACACAGGTATGTGCATGCACATGCATGCGTGTGCACATGTGTCATAGAGTTCCAGCACACACAGAAAATAGAATGAAGTACCAGAAAACAGACCCAGAGCCCAGGGCCAGCTTGACCAGGTCAGAGCCTGACTCTGTCCATTCCTAGGTCTCCTGTTCCAAACACCCAGCCCACTGATGCTGGAGCAATCTACATGGAGCTTGAGATGATGGTGCTGTGTTTTATTATGTAGCCCAGAGGGGCCACGAGGAGAGACTTGCTTTTGTTTGGTGAGATAGGAAATGAGATACCAGATGACTGGCAGTTTGTGAGCTGCAGCTGAATTAAGTGTGCTTCATTTCGTTGAAGCTTATTTGCAGACATTTTAGGAAATAAATCTGGGAAACCATTTGTGATTCTTTGCAGTCAACTTTGAAAAAGAAAATGGCTATACTTTAGATTTATTTTATTCTCTTCTGTTATAAACGTAATGCATGCTTACTTGATAAAAGCTGGGAAGCATAAAAACATGAAATGGCTGTTCCTTGAAGCCTCACCTCCAGAGTCCTGCCGCTTCCTGCTGTGTGCTTCGGGTCGTGTTTCCTGGTTCTTCCATAGATAGATGGGTAAGGAGGTAGGAAAACTTACCAAACCAGTGTCAGAAGTGAACAATAAATCATATCATGTTTAAAAATCATGACGTGTGTATTTCAAGGAAAACTGCTTACACGCATGTGTCTTTGTTTCTCCTGCCTGTGAACCACTTTGTAGGTTGGGTAACCCTCTGATTTATAAGAACCATCTTCCATTATTGGGAATTCAGGATGTTTCAAGGTTTTTCTCTTGTGAACAGCAAAGAAATGCCCATATCAACTTACATTTGCTGTGAGCCCATTGTTCCATGTTCTAGCACGCAGCTTTAGAAGACTGTGAGTTTGCCTACCATGTTTATACAGAACCAGAACTGGTCATCAGAGTTCTCTCTAATCTCAGTCTGTATGATCTGCACGTAGACCAAGGATTACAGGCATGAGCTACTGCACTGGCTTTAATTTTCTTGTATTTTAACTGTAATTTCCTTTTTCTTTTTGGTATACATTTCTATCTAGTGTACATTTAATTCTATCAAGGGTTTATCTGCACAAGATTAATTTTATTTTTTCTAAAATATTTATACAAATAAACCGTATCTCAATATGTTACTAGATGGTCCATCCTTTTTCTGGTTTAGGTTTTAAGATTTGCCAGTATGGCTATGGAGAGGAGATATTTCAATACACCCAGTGATAGTTGAGGGGAGGGGATGTTTGCACCTTGTGGTGGTTAAGGGGAGGGATGTTTAAATGAACCCAGTGGTGGTTAAGGGGAGGGGATATTTAAATGAACCCAGTGGGGGTTAAGGGGAGGGAATATCTAAATGAACCCAGTGGGGGTTAAGGGGAGGGGATATTTAAATGAACCCAGTGGGGGTTAAGGGGAGGGAATATTTAAATGAACCCAGTGGGGGTTAAGGGGAGGGAATATTTAAATGAACCCAGTGGGGGTTAAGGGGAGATAGTTAAAGGCACCTTGGACAGTGTGAACCAACTAGAACTACTTTGTTTTCCTAGAGATCCCAAGGGAGAGTCAGCCAACCAGATATTTCAAGAGGGAATCAATGCATGATTTTGAGTCATGTGAAGATACGTGGAAAAACTGCTCCTTGGATGACCTTCAAAACATCTTTAGCCAAGAGGTAAGAGTATCTTCCTAAAGACATGGTCACCTGCAGTGTGAGTTCAGCAGAGTAGACAACATAGAATCTATCACGCCCTGATACTATTTCTAAAATGTGTTTTGATCCTACCCACAAATCCTCAACACTGCAGGCTGCCGCCATCTCCTAGCAACCGTGTGTGTTCACAGTGGTGATGGGGAGGGGAAAGTCATTTCTGAGGAAATCTCCATGCTACTTCCATGTGCATGCTAGTAAGACTATATGAAGCTCATAGAAAGAAATTCTGCACCTCAGTTGAGTAACACAAAAGGAAACCTGAAGAAATGAAGAGGTCTTCTCTAATTCTTGGATTGGAAAATTCCATATTTTCCCACATATTCATATATACACATATACATGCACTATATATAGCACATATGCCATATATATGGTGAATATATATAAGGTATACATATATGCTATATATCAGTATATATATGGTTTATGTGTGTATACACATCTGGTATATATATATATATATATACCAAATATATATGATATGTGTATATATATATATCGTATAAATAAATACCTTTAAAATACAATAAAATGCTTACTCTCCCACAAGAAAAGCACTTTGGAAAGATTTGATTTGATATTATGGCACTGGTGCAGCAATACACATCCATATTGATTTGCAGGGATAGTTAGAGAGCCTAGTGTGGTGGCTCCCATATGCATTCACAGCTACTTGAGAAGCAAAAATTGGGAGGATAACAGAGAATAACCTGGGAAAAAGAGTTCATGCAATCCATCTTAACTGCTGAACAAGGTGCTGCATACCAGAAAGAAAACGCAAGCAAGCAAGAAGACAGACAGACAGACAGAAAGAAAAGAAAAGAGAAAGGAAGACAGGAAGGAAGAAAGAAAGAGAAGTGCTGGGTGAGATGGCTCACGCCTATAATCCCAGATACTCAGGAGGCTGAGACCGGAAGATCTGGTTCAAAGCCAGCCCATGAGACTCTTATCTCCAATTAACCACCAGAAAATGGGAAGTGGGCTGTGGCGCAGGGGTAGGGTGGTAGCCTTGAGCTGAAGAGCTCAGGGACAGCGCCCAGGCCCAGAGTTCAAGCCTGATCGACAAAAAAAAAAAAAAAAAAAAAAAAAAAAGAAATGAAGAAGGAAAAAAGAAAGGAAGAAAAGGAAGAAGGAAGGACAGAAGAAGGAAAGAAAAAGAAGAGAAGGAAAGGAAAGTTGACTAATGGATTAGTCATTCATATGTGTGAATTTAGCCTATATGGGCTATTTCAGTAAAGTATGGAGGGTGGGTATGGGTTATTCAGTAATTACTTGAGACAATTCACTAGCCAGGCTATTTTGGGGGAGGCTTACATCTTTTATCTCTTCACAAAAAATAAATTCTGTATTCATCATCTATTTAAATCTAGAAAGAACAGTATGTGTGTGGTGTTAGTCATTGGACCACGAGAAGCAAGTTCCTCTACCGCTGAACTCAAATCCCACCCCAGGTGAAAAATATTTTACAGTTGAAATTTGAAATATTTAAAAAAAAATGAAGAAAGGCCAAAATTCATAACGAAAAGACAAAATTTGAGTACATGAAGATGAAAAGCTTTTGTACAGCTGTATAAAATATACTAAAAATATAATAAACTTGGCAAAATATGCATAACATGCACTGGAAAATAATAATTGTTCTATTTCCAATAGAAAAATACAACAAGAAAATCTAACAAAGCCAGTGTTGAGGGCTGGGAGTTTGGCCTAGTGGTAGAGTGCTTATCTAGCTTGTGCAAAGACCAGGGTCGATTCCTCAGTACCACCTACATAGAAAAAGCCAGAAGTGGTGCTGTGGCTCAAGTGGTAGAGCTCTAGCCTTGAGAAAACCTAAGAACAATGCTGAGGCCCTGAGATCAAGCCCTAGGATTGGCAAAATAAATAAATAAACAAACAAATAGATAAATAAATAAATAAATGTCAGTGTTGACAAGAGTCTTAGAGAAATGAGCACTTTAATATCTTTGGTTAAATTCTCTACTTTGTAAATAATAGTATGGATATCATAAAACACAAATTACAAAGATATGTGTGCAATTCTGAAAAGTACAAAGAAGTAATAAATTATTCACAGTCTACCACTCAGCAACAATGAAAGGCAACATTTGGTGAATATACTTTTAGATCTTTCTTATTCATATACAAAAGGGTGGCTGCAGCAGTGGATATGTGGGGCTAGAAATAATTTTATAACCATATGGACACATGGTGGCTCACATGTATAATTCCAGCATTGGGAGACTGAGGCAGGAGGATCATGAATTCAATGTCAACCTGGACTATACAGTGAAAATTCCATTCACTAGAAAGAAAAGAATATGGCATGTGCTTCTCAGAAATTAAAACTTACAGACTTTAGTTCTGTAAGTTCATCCTACCTGCCCTTTGGTGGGCTCCTCATGGCTGCGTGGTGGTCCCCGTGTTTTATGGGTGTTTCATTTTGTCTCCACACAGCTCTACCAGTTAGGCACTGTTATCTCAGCCTTAAGAGAGGTTGTTGATGGAGGCAGGGTGAGGCAGGGAGAGAGGTCAGGTGACTTGCCAGTAAGTCCCGGAGCCAAGTTTAAACAAGCTAACTCATATAGCTCCAGTATCCTTGCTGCTAACACCACAAAGCTATCATTTATATCTGATGGATAAATGATAAACAAAAACAAAAGCCTTTTACAGCCACTAAACCAGCACTGCAGAGGGTACTAAAAGAAATCGTGCACATAGAAGAGAATCATAACCATAACCATGAGAGGACATTAAATCCCACCAAATGAGCAGATAAGCAAATGGAGAGTAGGGAAGAAACAAACACTATAAAACTACAAAAAGGCAAGAATTAACCACATATTTCTCAGAAAGAACACTGGATGTTGGTGGTCTCAATTTTGTACAGACAAGTTGGGTTTAAAAGCATGGCCTAATCATTTGGTTCTTACACTAAACCCAACTTCCTGCCAATAACAAACATTGGCTTATGAAAAAAGGGTGGATAAAGATCTAACAAGCAAATGGACCCTGGAAGCAGACAAAAGGAAATCTTGTTACCTGAGAAAGTAGACTTCAAGTCAAATTCAGAGAGAAAAAAGAAGTCACTTTGTATTAATAAATGGAAAACAATCCATCGAAAGGAAGTGACAATTCCTAACATCTCTGCACTAATATCAGTGCACTTAACTTTATTAAACAAGCATTAGTAGACTTTAAAAGTACATGCAGCACCCCTACACCCCAACACAGAGATAGTGGGAGGCTTCAACACCCCGCTGCTACCAAAGAAAGCACAAAAAAATAAACAAGCAAAGAAACCTCAGAATGAAATTAATTCTATAGGCCAAATGGACTTGCCAGACATCTACAGAGTATTCTACCCAGCAGCCCCAATAGACATTTTTCTCAGCACTCCATGGAATGCTCTCCAAACAGATCACAATTCAGGACATGAAACAAGTCTTATAAAATAGAAGAAAACCAAAATTTTCTTCATTCTATCAGAGTGTAATAGTATAAAAGTAGAATTCAGCAAAAGGCACTACAGAAAATATTCAAATCCATAGATATTGAACAACAAATTGCTGAGTGGTGAGTAGGTCATTGAAGAAATAAGGGAGAAATTCCCAAAGTTCTCAGAATGAGGCACAACCTACCAGTACCTTTGGGACACAGCAATGGCAGTGCTAGGGAATTATGCAAGTATAACCGTGTGTATATATATCTAGTGTTCTAGATAGATAACAATCTCAAATAAATATCTTGTTGTATCTCATGTTCCTCTGAAAGAAAAAAGAAAAAGGAGCAGCCAAACTCAAAATTAGTAGATGGAAAGAAAAAAACTAAGTTGAAACTAATAAAACAAAAAGTATACAATGAAATAAAAAGTTGATTCTTTGAAAAGACAACTGAAGTTGATGAACCTTTAGCTAATATGACTCAATGGAGAGGGAGAGACCGAAATAAGTAAACATAGAGATGCGAATGGCACTGTTAAAACCAAGACACCAAAATATAAGATTACCTGGGAATACTTAGAAAACCTGCATTCAAATGAACTGGAACATCCAGAAGAAAGATATATGTATATTAATTAATTAATTTTTATTTATTTTTTATTTTTTTTGCTTGAACTCTGACCCTGAGCACTGTCCTTGGACTTGCTCAAGGCTAGTGTTCTACCACTTGAGCCACAGCACCACTTTTGGCCTTTTTCTATGTGTGTGGTACCGAGAAATCGAACCTGGGTCGAGTGCTAGGCAAGCACTCTACCACTAGGCCAAACTCCCGGCCCCAAATGGATGTATTTTTAAGATTTACATGACTTACCAAAATTGAGATTAGAAGTCACTGAAATGGGTCTATAAGAAGCAATGAAATTGGAGAAGCAATAAAGAGCCTCCAAAAAAAGAAAAAGCCCAGAACCTGCTGGATTCACGAGTTAAATTCCACCAGACTTTTAAAGAAAATCAGAACATCAACATTCCCCGAACTTTCCTATGAAATAGAAAGGAAAGGAACATTTCCAAACTAATTTTGTAAAGACAAAGATTGTACTGATTCCAAAACTAGACAAGGGCACCACAAAAAAGAATTATAGACCCATCTTTTTGATGAAAATAGGTGCAAAAATTCTCAGTGAGATACGTGCAAACTGAATTTAATAACATGCCACAAAGATAATACACTATGATCATATTGGTTTCATTCCACATATGTAAGATTAGTTAAACACTCATAAATCAAGAAACATGATACAATGCATTAAAGATAAAAGTACCATGTGATCATCTCAATTGATACAGAGAAAGCCTCTAACTAAAGTTAGCATCTGTTTATCATCAAAACAAAACTTTGGTGGGAGCTGGTGGCTCACGTTTATAATCCTAGCTACTCAGGAGGATGAGATCTGAGGATCATAGTTCAAAGCCAGCCTGGGCACACAGGCTGTGAGACTTTTATCTCCAGTTAATCACCAGAAAACCAGAAGTTTCACTGTGGCTCAAGTAATAGGGCATTAGCTCTGAGCTGAAGAGCTCAGGGACAGTGCCCAGGCCCGGAGTTCAAGCCCTATGACTGATAAAAAACAAGCAAAAAACAAAGCAGAAAGTATTTACCCTAACATAGTAAAGCCTATGACAAACTCAATGGAGGAATATTGAAGTCATTTCATCTTCATTCTATCTAGTTTAATATAGTACTAGAATTCCAAACCACAGCAATAGGCAACAGAAATAAATTCTTAAAAATATCTAATCAAAGTTGGGCGCCAGTGGCTCACATCTGTAATCCTAACTATGTAGGAGACTGAGATCAAAGGATCACAACTCAAAGCCCTTTTGGGCAGGAATATCTGTGAGACCTCTATCTCCAATTAACCACTCAGAAAACCAGAAGTGGTGCTGGGGATCTTGGGCAAAAAAGCCCGGAGACAGCACCCACATCCTGAGTTCAAGCCCCATGAGCAACACAAACATACAATCCAATCATGCTATTCAGTGTGCAAGAAACTTGGATTTGTAGCTTGTGGGAAAAATGGGAGGTGGTAGAGGGAGAGAGCAAAGGGAAGAGGTGTCCAAAACACAAAATAACTAGCCGGGCGCAGTTGCTCACGCCTGTTATCCTAGCTACTCAGGAGGCTGAGATCTGAGGATCAAGGTTCAAAGCCAGCCTGGGCACAAAAGGACCTGAGACTCTTATTTCCAATTAACCTGTAGAAAACGGGAAGTGGGGTTTGACTTAAAGGTAGGGTGGTAGCCTTGAGCTGAGGAGCTCAGGGACAATGCCCAGACCCAGAGTAGGGCAGTTGCCTTGAGCTAAAGAGCTCAGGGACAACGCCCAGGTCCAGTTCAAGTCCCATGACGCACAAAAACAAAAACAAACAAACAAACCCCCAGATAACTGAAATATACTAAAGATTCCATCTCAAACTCTCCAGATCTGCTGAACAACTTTGACCTTGTATCAGGATAAAAAGAATCGGCATACAAAAATCAACAGCTTTTCTGAGCAGGCTGATAAGGAAACCAGGGGACCATTCCATTCACAAAAACTTCAATGACTTCAGTATGGACAACAGTCTACACATTCAATGCCATCCCCATCAAATTCCCAATGTCATTCTTCGCAGAAATAGAAGTCAATTCTAAACTTCATCTGGAAGCACAAAAGACCTCATATTGCAACCTTGAAAAAATTATAAAAGCCATGTCTTTAAATCATACCATAGAACCATAGTAATTAGAATAATAGGCACTAACACAAAAAGAGACATAAAAACCGAAGAAACAAAGTAGAAGATGCTGAAATAAATCTATATGGTTTCACCCACCTGATTTTTGACAAAGGTACCCAGAATGTACATTGGAAAAGAGATAGCCTTTTGGACGAATGGTGCCAGAAAGACTGGATATCCACATACTGAAGACTGAACCCAGATCCCCTACCCTTTGTGCTAATCAATTCACAGTTGACCAAGGAACTTAACATACGGCCTACATCTTTGAAACCGTTACAGAAAATAATATGGAATAACATTATTGGCCTAGGCAGTAACTTTGTGAACAGAATTCTGATAGTTCAGAACATAAAAGATCAGCAAAAAGGATTGCATCAAATCTGCATCACAGAGAAATAGTACACTGAAGGGATGTAAAAGATGCACGTGAACACATGTAGGGTCACAAGTACACATACACATACACTCACATGCGTGTGTATGTGGAGAATGGGTATGTGATTTGAGGGATGAGGAGAGGAAAACAATGCTAGTGAACAATACTGAAATACACTGCATCTAGGATTGAAGACGGCAAAGCAAAATTCACTGGAATAAGAGGATGGGAAAGGCAGAGCAAGCAGGGATTGATCTTATTAAAATCCTGGAGGTAAATGCACATGTGAAAACCTCCAGACAATCAGCATGCAGTAAAAAAAAGTGTCAGGCCTGGGTATGGGTGCTGGTCTCCTGGGTATTGAACTCAGGGCCTGGGCTCTGTGTCTGACCTTTTTGCTCAAGGCTAACACAGTACCTTTTGAGCCACAGCTCTACTTCTGGGTGTTTTTGGCCATTTGGTAGAGACGAGAGTCTCATGGACTTCGCTGCCCAGGTTGGATTTGAACCACTATCCTCAGGTCTCAGTCTCCTGACTACCTAAGATTACAGGTGTGAGCCACTGACACCCAGCTTCAAGTATTTTTTCCCGTGGTTTTTGAAGTTAAACACACACACACGCACGCACACAGACTAAGCTATGCCCTAATGCAGAGATTTTGGCCAAGTTTCCGGGAATGCTGTGTGTTCTTTTGATAGACACATGTGGTCCTTCCTGCATTTCAGGAAATGTCCTGCATCACAGAGCTGGGGTGTCTCCCATCCCGCCTTCCCCCATCCCACCTTTCTCAGTATTTGTTTCTTGGTATTTGCTTGTCTTTCCTGTCTTTGTCTCTCAGGTCTAAGTTACACAATCAATTTTTTCTTTCATTGTATGTGCTCAGAGTAAGATGGGTCCACAGCACTGAGCTAGTTGCATTGTCCCCTCACTGCTGTGTGTTTTCTGCCATCCACACGTGACGGTCTTGCGTGACGGGCGTCTGGATTGCTCTGCCAACAGGTGGTAGCCCACCTCCTGGTGCGAGGAGAGCAGTAACTCCCCTTCCCCCAGAGCATATGGGGGCTCCCCTTCCCTGTGAACCCCAGCCCTTGACATGGCCAGGCTTTTCCACTCTGCTGTCCAGTGCAGATGGCGTCTCAGCTGCGAGTTTGAAGTTCATTTCCCTGTTTACTAATGCACTGAACAGCTTTCTCTGTTTTGCAACTTTTGTTTAGAACATTTTTGATAAAAATATTTCCACATTTACCAAATATTGAGTGCTCACCACATGCCAAAAATTGTGCTTTGTTCTGGGTAACTATCAGTCAGCAAAGCTGGCGGCACTTACTCCTGAGGTCAAGTGACCTGGCAGCCAAGAAGGGGGCTGGCTGCGCAGGGCTCAGGTTCAGAGTTCACAAGTTACTTCAGGCTGGGGCTCAGGAAAACAAAACATTACATGCATAAAGGTGGAAAACGGGTGTTTAATGTCAAATGATAAAGCTGGGTCAAGCCTGAAAGTCCCATGACTCCATTTTTTTTTTTTTCCAGTCCTGGGCTTGAGCTCAGGGCCTGAGCACTGTCCTTGGACTTTCTCAAGGCTAGAGCTCTACCACTTGAGCCTCTGGCTTTTTTCTATGTATGTGGTACCAAGGAATTGAACCCGGGTCTTCATGCATGCTAGGCAAGCACTCTACCACTAGGCAAAACTCCCGGCCCCCCATGACTCCATTTTTATAAAGCAACATATTATCTCATGGTACTGAAGCTTTGAAACTATGTATAAAACTGTGAATGCTAGTGTTTCCAGGTGTGTGCACGTGTGCCAACACTGGGACTTGAACTCAATCCACCCACGCTCACTTGGCTTTTTGATGAAAATCCCACTCTATTCCCACAGGTCCACTTCTGGCCTTTTGCTGATTAATTGGAGATAATCTTCCCAGGCTGGTTTTGAATCTGCAGTCCTCAGATCTCAGCCTCCTGAGTAGCTAGGATTATCACAGTTGTGAGCCACCACTGGCACTGGCTCTTATTTCCTTTTTATAGTTTGTTGTATTGCTTACTCTTAAAGGCTGCAATTTTGTCATAAACAACAGTAATGAAAATTCTTAGGAGCTTACATTTAAGGTACCATTTCTGTTTCACTCTAAAGTTTTTGAACATCTAAGAAACATACTCCTAAACTAAAACAAAGCAAAAAATCCTTATTGGAGACCAAATGTCATAATATTAAGTTTATATTTCATTTAAAAGCAGTGAATACCCATTCCCTGCCAGGCCCCTGGGCCTCTCACTAAGTCTCATCCTGGCATTGTGTCTGATTGAGACATACACAGAAAATTGGGGGTTAATTTTACCCAACTTTGTAAGAAGCTGGGGACCTGAGAAAGTTAGCTCTCTAAATATTTCTAAAGGTTTCCAAAATCCCTGTGTTTGTTACTAGACAGCTTCCCATCCCTTTCCAGACTGAACTTGTAGGCCTGTGTCCTGTCTGGGAAACTTGCCTTCTATGCAAAGTGCTTGTGTTTTTATTGGTCATTGTACCCCTGTTTGTAGGAGGAAAAACTGTCAAAACAGACAAAGTGAAAACAAATGCAGACATGTATTCAGTAGGCATTATGTGGAAAATGAACTACGTAACTTGTGGGCAGGAATGAGAGGGGGAAAGTAAAGGAAGAGGTGACGCTGTCCAAAGAAATGTACTCATTATCTGACTTGTGAAATCGGCAACCCCTCTGTACAACATTTTAATTATAACAATAAAATCATATTATAAAAAAGCAGGATGGTTGACAAATATGGGTGAATACTATTATCTTCCAGTAATAAGTAGCAGGAGACCTTTGGAAATATGGCCAAACTCCCTGTCAACTCTATGGCTCATATTAGGGGTGAGCCTGCTGCACTCATCTCTCGGGACCTACAGCTCAGCTCACTTACCCAAGTTCTTGTTAATTCCTCATTTGAGAAAAAAAAAGATTTAAGAAATATTCAGGATATACCCTGTTTATTTGATCTCTAGATTCATAACTTTCTCTCTTGTAAAAGCTACTTCGATTTTTAATGACATGCTAGCTGCTATCTACTGGAGCCTCCTGACTTACCTGGAGAGTGTAGGGAGGGCCCACAGACTTGACACTGTGAAGTACAGTGACAGAGATGTGTCAGACTGGCAGAGAGCCACAGCGTGTTTTGAGCGCTGAAATCTGAGGTAGATGTATCGTCAGTGCTCGTCCCCGGCACAATGTCACTGACTGGGGATGCTGTCTTATAGTGAGATTATCAATTAAACATTTGAACTTCTGCACGTGGCCGTGGAACCCTTTTGATCAGCCTTCTGATGGGAAGAGGTTCTGGTGAAAGTAAGAAAGCAGGGCAGCTCTGTGCTGTTTATTTTTGTGACTGCACACTTCTTTCCTTTGCAGCTTTTGAAGTCCTACCAAAAGATTGAGAAGGCCCTGGGTGCAGGGGACCCCTGCAAAGGCGGCTACGTCTCCCTGAACTACCTAAAGGTCGTCCTAGACACCTTTATCTACCCATTACCCAGAAGGCTTTTCATCCAGTTAATGAGGAGGTAAGACTTCCTTGACACCTGCTCCCCACACGTCAGCTGTGAGAGTAAAAAAGAGCGTCATTTATTTTTTATTAGACTTAAAAAAACCCAACAACGAAAAGCTTCCCACACCACCCCAGATAAAGAGAATAATCTTGCGGATCTGCTCACCCAGCCATTCCCCAATTTCAAAAGTGTTGGCATCCTGGCCAGTCGTTTTGTTTGTATCCCTGTGTATTTTTCTCAACCCCAGAGATTCTTGAAGTCCACATCAGACATCTCTCCATACGAACTCCTTTTTAAACTAGAGGGAAATGTCCATTTTCACACTCAATAGAATTATCTCTACTACCAGTAGTTACACAGCCGGCCAGGGTTCAAGTGGAACGGCTGGTTACCCGGTCCCAGTGTGTCCTGGGTCCAGATTTAAGTCTGCACTGCCAGAGGCTGGCTTGCCACTTCTTTCCCACTGGTTAAGTCTATAAGTCATGTGGATTGTTTGTCCCGTAGCGTTTCTTTCCATCCTGATTTGACCACTAAAAACACATGCTCCCTGTCTCCTGCTCTCAGTGCTCTGCGTGGAGCTGGTAGGTAACAGACACATGCACACATGCTTGTGTTGGTTGTTTGAACCCTGTGCAGAGGGTGTCGGCTGTAGTGGCTCTCCTGTCATCTCACATGACCACAGCAGGGCCTGCTTAGTATATGAAGGCAAGACAGCTGGCTGGTTATACCACATTTGTTGCCTTTCAAAATTAGGGGTTGGGGGGGCCGGGAGTCTGGCCTACTGGTAGAGTGCTTGCCTAGCATGCACAAAGACCCTGGTTTGATTCCTTGGTACCACATATATAGCAAAAAGCCAGAAGTGGTGCTGTGGCTCAAGTGGTAGAGCTCTAGCCTTAAGAAAATCCAGGGACCGTGCTCAGGCCCTGAGCCCAAGCCCAGGACTGACCAAAAAAAAAAATTAGGGGCTGGTTCTCTAGCATCTTCTACAAATGTGTATTGAGTAATTTTTCCTAGTTAATTATTATGAATTCACCAACCTAAACGTTTGTGATATGTTTCCATTTCCTTGCCGTTATTGTTCTTTTTCTCTTTTGATGTTTTTGGGACATGGTCTCACTGTGTATCCTAGTCTGGCTCTAAATTGGGGATTTTCCTGCCTCTCAGCCTTCCAAGCTGAGATTACAGGACTGCACTACTATACCCAACTCATAACAGTTGTTACTGCTATTGAGATTTGATTGTGACCAGTCAATTGAAAGTCAACGTGGGGCATTTTCATGGTAGCTCCTGGGTCCTGCTGCTGTGACTAGCAGTTATGGATAGCTTTCTTGCTTTCTGGTATGACCAGATGCACTGGGCTCATCTCATGCATCCTTGCCTGGGACCTGGAGTCTGCCATTTCTGCAGGATTCAGAATTTCTGGTTCCTTTCTGTTTAAAAAGTCTGGATGAGAGAAAACTCTCTTTAATGTCTCTGGTTTCCTTTCCTGGGAAAAAAGAGGAGGTTCTTTCACAGATAGTGAGATAGAAGCTGAGGGAGAGACTGTCCTGTATAATGCTAGTAACTGCTGAGGCCTGTGGTGCCCTGGAGAGGAGAGGTGTCAGACACACGGGAGGAAGCAGTGTTAGCTGGCACTGAAAATCCTTTCCTTGCCAGCGCCACTGTTCAGAGACAGCCCCTGCTCGTGAATCCATGACTTCCAGAAGGAGAAGCAAATTTGATCCCAGGAGCAAAGATTTCTGTGGCTCAGAAACCAGCTCCCTTGTGCTGTGCTCACATGGTAGCCATGTTAAGGAATTCCTCTCTTGAATAGCTAAAAGTTATGCAGCCATATCTATTTCCTTTCCAAGATCACAGAAGCAATAATTTAACAATAATAGAAATTAAAAACCTGAAGTCATCATCCATCTTACCTAAGGAACTCTTTGCGTGGTTCTGCGTTCCCTTCTAGTTTGTTCCCACACATGGATGATTTTTACATCTGTAATCAGGGTACACCTACAGTTTTACACTGTGCTTTTAAAAATAGAAATGTTTATTATAGGCATTTTTCATATTGGCTTCAGAGTCTTTAAAATTCAAGTTTTAGCACCTGCACAAAATGTCATTTAGCTAACATTTATTGAATGCCTTTCTCTGTCAGCCATTGTGGTAAGTGCTGAAAAATGCAAACATCAGTAACAAAGAGTCGCAGGGGAGAGCAGCTTGCTGGAGGACTGGGAGTGATGGACACAGGATGAGGGTATGGGGCAGGGGCAGGGGTATGCTGTTGATCCAGCCTCTGCTTGCAGGGGTCTGGGGTCTATGAGTTACTCTTTTGCATCCACCCAGAATTCCTGGTGGAACCAGGCACAGTAAACAGCCACAGTTACAGGTTGCATGTGTGGTGAGAATCCCTGATTCTCAAGGATTTCAAAGCTCAGGACTTTTTTTTTTTTTTTTTTTTTTTTGCCAGTCCTGGGCTTGAGCTCAGGGCCTGAGCACTGTCCTTGGACTTTCTCAAGGCTAGAGCTCTACCACTTGAGCTTCAGCACCATTTCTGGCTTTTTTCCTATGTATGTGGTACCGAGGAATCGAACCCGGGTCTTCATGCATGCTAGGCAAGCACTTTAACCACTAGGCCAAACTCCCAGCCCAAAGCTCAGGACTTTTTGCGTGGCACAAGTTTGAGGATTCCACACCTGGTGAGCCATAGTCAAAATGCAGGTGCCCTAAGAACACCGGGAGACACTGCCTTCAGCGGAATAGAGGCGGTAGCTACGAAACACATCCAGACTTTGTGTTTAGCCTTGGGACTTACCCCTAGATCTTATTATTCCTATGCAAATATGGAAAGAGCTAAAAACAGAACCCCAAAATCTGGGACACTTTTGTGTCCATCTGTGTTATATACCTAGATGGACAGACTTGCCTATCCTCGAGATATCACTGTGTGATACTCTGCCATCCCTGAGGACGCTCCGTGCTGACTGTCTCATCTGATGTGAAAATCCCAATAGTGATTTTATTTTTGTGCATGTGAGCAAACAAGCATGCTTGTGTGTGTGTGCGCCAGAGCTTGAACTGAAGACCTCTACTGGATATTTTGGAGGTTAATTGAAGATGGAGTCTTTTTTTTTTTTTTTGGCCAGTCCTGGAGCTTGAACTCAGGGGCCTGGGCACTGTCCTTGGGCTTTCTCAAGGCTAATGCTCTACCACTTGAACCACAGCACCACTTCTGCCTTTTTCTGTGTGTGTGGTCCTGGGGAATTAAACCTAGGGCTTGTTGCATGCTAGGCAAGCACTCTACCACTAGGCCAAACTTCTGGTCCTGGAGATGGATTCTTAAAGACCTTTCTGCCTAGACTGGTTTTGAACTGAGAACCTCTAGGTCTTAGCCGCCTGAGGAGTAAGGTTTATGGGCAGGTGCCACCAGTCTGGCTTAACAGTTCTCTTGTCATTAGTATTTATCAAGCATATTTTTTGCCAGTTTTTTTTTTTTAAAGACAGTGTCTCACTCTGTAACCCAAGCTGACTTGACATTTTAATCTTCCTGCCTCCTGCCTCAGCTAGGCTTACCAGGCCTGGGCTACCATGCCTTGCATTCTGAGCATTTTATTTCTATTCTTTTGTTATGAAGAATTTAGTTGTTTCTTACAAAATAGCACTTATCTGAATTTGTAGGGCTCAGTCTTGGTAGATTGTATGTGTCTGGAGATTTGTCTGGTGTCTAACTTTTTAGTGTTTGGTTGTTCATAATAGTCTCTTATGGTTCTTATGTTTCTGCGTTATCGGTTTTACTGTCTGCTTTCTCATTTCTGAATTTTAGTTGAGTCCTCTTTTTTTCCTTTAATCTAGCTAAAGATATATCCATTTTATTTTTTCAAAAAAATCAATGCCAAGTATTGGGGATTTAGCTCAGCGGAAGAGCACTTTCCTGGCAAGTGCCAGGCCGAGTTCAGTCCTCAGAAATCAACTCCATTTCATTGATCTTTTAAAATTGATATTCTGGTTCCGATGTAATTTATCTTCTTCTGTGATCACTGTTCTTTCTTTCTGCTGATACCATGCTGGGTGTGGTTCATGCTTTTTCTGGCATCAAGTTGCTTGTTTGAGATATTCCTTCTTCTTTTGGTGTGGGCATTTCATTGCTGTAAACGTTCTTCTTGCCACTGCTGTGGTGGTGCCTCATGCATGTTGTAGGCATATTTCCATTTGTTTCAGGATGGTGGGATTTGCCAAGCTGGGCAGGGCAGTAAGGGGCTCCTTCAGGTCATTCCCCGTGCTTGGGAACTAGCAGCTCCTGTGGTATCACACTTCTGGGAGGCCCTAGGCAGGTTCCAAGGCTGGCCTGGGATTGGAACCTAGCAGAACATTCTCTACACGCCAGGAACACCCAGCTCAGCTCGGAGCCTGTCATCAGAGCTCTGCCTCCTTGCTGTGTCTGTTTGAACCCAGATAGCTGGCCGTGCTGTCTGGCCTGATTCTCTGAGGTGAGGAGGCAGGGGCAGGTGGGTAGGTTCTGGGGTTCTCAGGCCCCTGGCTGTCCTCTCTTCTCTCTATGGCACTGTGCTGGCCTGGCAAAGGGGAGTGAGTACAGGGTGAGCTCTCTTCTTTTATTGTTTCCAAGCAGTGGCTGGTTGATTCTCTGTAGCAGGCAGGAGCCCAGGGCTTGCTCTCAGTGTGAGGTTCCTTGGCAAAGGTGGCAGTTGTAGATAGTTGTAGTGGAGCTCCCTGCCAGGGTGGCAGCCTCTGGCACCTGCTGTGCCGCGTGCCGCGTGACACCTGCTCTGTCACTGTGTGGACGCTCTTAAGGGCGGCTCCCTCGGAACAGTAGCAACGTACGTCATCATCGGCTTTGTGTGGCCCTTGCACTTTTCACGTACTCACACTTCTTGTATTGGATGCCAGTGCAGTTTAACAAAACCTCAGCAATGGAAGGCAGGGAGCTTGCTGCTGCTGGGATGTGATTTCTTGGAGAGGTGGGAGTTGGCACTGTCCGGCCTGCCTAGTGGTCCGACTCCCTCCCCGTGAGTCCCTTCATCTCTGAGTTGGCTGTGGCCCAGGAGAGGTTGTTCAAGTTAGCACCATCACCTTTCGTTTGATTTTTTAAAACATAATTAGATAATGATTGAAGGGGAAGCCTTCTTCAGCATTCCGGGCTCCTGTCACTAACTTGACGCCTCATCATGAAGAGGCTTACATCTTCATAGAATTAAATAAGCACATTCATCTTCTTCTTTTGAATGCCTTCTATTGTTTAAAATCTATTAATTCATCATTCTTACCAAGGCTTGATTAAAAATTCTATTCCACTCTGCTTGTTTTTCTTACTCTTTAAAATTAACACTTTAATCCATTGTACTATAAGTTGGGTATCCTAATTACAATTTTATTTTCCAAAAAGAAGTCTATCTTCTATTACCACCTACTAATACTCCTTTCCCTATTGTGTTTAGTGTCTACTTTGTCACATCTTAAATTCTTATTCACAATTTGGTCCAAATTTCAATTTTCTATTCTCTAGATTTCTACTCTACCAGACTTCTCTGTATCAGGTTCTGTCCACAATGGTTCATCCACTTAATAAAAAGTCTTTTTGTTTGTGCTGGCACTAGGGCTTGAACCCAGGGCCTGAGCTCTGTCCCTTAGCTTTTTCACTCAATGCTAGCTCTCTACCACTTGAGCTACAGTTCCTCTTCCAGGTTTTGGTAATTAATTGGAGAAAAAAATCTCGTGGACTTTTCTGCTTGGGATAGCCTCAAACTATGATCCTCAGATCCCAGACTCCTGAGTAGCTAAGAGTACAGGTGTGAGCCCGTAGCATCCAGCATCTTTTTGTTATAGGATGCATCCATGTTTACGTTGGGGGCATTTTATATGACTTTAAGTGATTTAAGTGTTCATTGCCAAACCTACACACACACATTCCCACTTGCTCTTCACCTGGAAACATCTCAGGGGTGATCTCAGTGGGCAAATAACTAAACAAGCTAGCACACCATATGGTGGAATCCTCTTCAGTGAAAGAGAAGGGAACACGGAGGCACCTGTGCAACATGGGTGACTCCAAGATGGCAGTGCTCAGCGGGAGAAGCCGGGCTTCAAGGTCGCTCCGTTGTGTGCCATTTGGAGGGTTTTCTAGAAAAGACAAAGCAAGATGCTGAGAGTGAGGAGAGATTTGCTTAGGGCCCCGGGTCAGGTAGGAGGGGTTAGGAGGGAAGACTGCAAGAGGGAGGGTTGAGAGGAGGGTAGGACATGTGTCCGCATGGGTAGCATGTGGTATGTGGTGATGGGAATGTTCTGAGTCCTGCGCTGTCGTTAGTGCCTGCCCAGGCGTCCTCAGGATGGGTACTCTGCCCTCCTCTCCGGCGGGAGCTCCCTCCATGGCCCCTGCCAATGGGAACCTCTGTGAGACACCAAGTCTTTCCAGTGGTGCTCGCTTCCAAGGCCCGTGGGTGCCTCTTTTCTAGGCCTCTTGGTTATCTCTCTGTGTGAGGCTCATTCTTTGTGGGTTCTTGATCCATCTGCCCATCAGGCTCACGTGCAGTCTACCCAGAGGCCTGCCACCATCTCCTGCTCTGGACAAGGCGTGGCCACAGTGAGCACTTCACCATGCTGTGGCGTGCCGCACAGCCCACCTGCCCCCACGCCCTCTGCCCACCCTGGCATAAGGTCTTTCCCTAAGGTCATGGGTGTAGGGGAGGGTGAGGTACCCTGGAGGTCCACACTCTTGTTCACGCTCACTCCTTTTCTCTTCCAGACCTGCTTGGGTCTGGCTGCATACAAACCATGTCCATAGACCCATGGCATGCTCAGTGGTGTCTGTGGGAGCCCTGAGGTGGAGCAGAGTCTCAGGACCCAGTGTTTCCTAGATCAGGGACGAGTGACTTCCTGTGGCAAGCCTTGAGCACAGTTCCTTCCCAGTTCACTGCCACAGAAAGCAGAGTTGACTCAGCCCCAACATAAAGCTGTGTGAAGGTGCACGGGAAGGGAGGCCCACGGCCAGGCTTTGCTCTGCCCACGCTGCACAGCAGACCCCGGGGGCTGTGTGGATTCACATGTGAGATCAGCATTGTGACTTGATGCATTTTTGCAGCAGTCCCATCATTGACCAATTTCTAAGTAGCTTTTACATTGGCCCAAACCAGGCAACTTCCTTGGAAATATGAAATATGAAAGCATCCCCTTTCCCTTTGATGGTGGCTCCAGGCTGTACTTGCATAGGGAGGCAGCATGGCTTTCTGTGGATCTGTCTAGAGATGCAGCGTGAGAGGGTCTGAGGGGAGCATATATAGTCGTGGCTGGCCTTGACCCACTCGACCCCAGGGAAGTGGACTTGGTCGTCACTCTGCCTCTGTGGGAGGAGCTGGGTGTAGTGGAAGGTGGAGGGACATGAGGCTGCTGGACAGCTGTCCACGCCTTAGTGCTGGATGCATGTGCCTGTTAGAACAGAGAGGCTGCACCCAGGAAGCCCAGTGAAGTCCAGGCCAGAGATGCAAATGATGTTCTGAGGCTTCCAGACCAGTGCCGCTGTGCTATCAGCCAGGCAGGCGGAGCTGCTTGGAGAAGGGAAGGGGTGAGGCTGTGGGCTCTAGCCACAGGACAGAGGAAGGTGGCAACCAGCTGTGTTTCTCTTGTCTCCTGTCACTGCCATTCCCACTTGCTGTGATCTGACCTTCCACCCCGGGCCTTGCCCTCCGAGGGAGTCCCTGTGCCCCGTGGATGGACTCTGCCGCCACTGCTCCTTGCTCTTGTCTCCACAGTAGCTGTCTGTTGAGCGATGGGACTTGCATGCATTCCTGTGACCCCTCCTCTCTGTGACGGCAGAAGTCTCTACCTAGATCCCATGGTGGGAATGTGTTTGGTTTCTACCATCAGAGGCCAGGGGGCAGCTGCCAGAGCCACCGGGCACTGCTGGGAGTGACAAACCAGCTCGGTCTTGATGATTTTAGCTAACAAGGGTTACTAGCTTTCTATTTCAAATGGATTTTTATTTGTATTTCATATAACACCAGGCATGCTCAAAGTGGAAATTAAGAGAAAACATAGAGAATTACCAGCCTGTAATAGAGTGGCTGCTGGGGAGGTTTTGATGTTTCCCTGCAGCATTTCTTTTGTGTGTGAACATTCACATGTTCACGTGCTCACTTCACATCGTTCAGACCAGGCAGGCTATCAGTATGTTGTGTTTTCTCACAGGATGTTGTATGAGGAGCCTTTTTATGTCACTAAAACACTTTTGACACTAATTTTGAAGGGCTGCGCGGTGTTTTGTCAATCCTCGAGTCAAGGGTTTGGACATGTTTAGGGCCGATGTTCCATTTGCTGAGATGTACTTCTGAAAGGTGCTAATTTATTCTTACAAGGGAGGCTCCTGTGCCAGTATTTAACGCTGCCATTGAAAATCCTTACTAATCTGATAGGTAAGAGCATTTTTTTTTGCTGTTTAGGTTTGACTGCTATTTTCATTGTGTTTCATGCTTAAAAGTTGTATGTACTTCCTCCGTAAAGAATTTTTTGTTTATATCCTTTGTCCATTTTCTGTCTAACTTTTGAAAAACCCTACCTTTACTGAAATACAATTTTTAATAAAAATAATTAAGTATGTATCTCAGTAAGTCAAGATGGAGAACACAGCATTTTCACGCCTGTGCTATCAGCCGTCTTCCCTCCCACTCTCTGTCGGTGTCACTGTAATTTTGCCCTTTCCAGGAGTTGTTTTGTTTGTGCCTGCAGTGGACCCTCACACTGTCACTTGACTTTTTCGCTCAAGACTGGCACCCTGCTACTTCGGCCGCAGCTCCACTTCTAGCTTTTTACCGGTTTCTCGGAAGGGAGAGTTTTAACAGACTTTTCTGCCCCGGCTGGCTTTGCGCTGTGATCTGCAGAGCGCAGCCTCCTGCGTAGCTGGGATTACAGGAGTGAGCCACCAGCACGGGCTTTCTGGGAGCTTTCCTCCAGAACGGGCGGCATGCCCCTCCTGTGCTCCACGACCTGACATGTTGTCACTCCCCACCTGGCTCCTCCCAGTGCTGGTCAGGGGGAGGCCCTCGTGGGAGACGTGGAGGGCACCTTCGCAGGAAGTCTGCACAGACCTGTTTTCATTTCTCATGGCAGTGTCCCAGAGGAAACCCACTGGTTTGTCTGGTTAACTGTGGAAAAGAAGATTCTCCCAATCTGTTTTCCCAATAACTGAACCAACATGCAATCCCACTACCAACAGGTGATGAGACTAATGCCCATACGGGAAGCTGCATTTCCTTCTCGATAATGACGTCCATCTTTATTGCTTATGATTCATTATTGGCCACAAACATAACATCTTTGATTAAGTATCATTACATATATCTCGTCCATTTTTACTGAGTTGGTTTCCTGATATTGACTTGTAAGATCTTTTATCTATTGTGGATTTGAGTCATTTATGTATTACCCACTCAAGTCTCAAGCTCAGGGCCTCATGCTTTTTCTTTTTTCTTTTTCTTTTTGCCAGTCCTGGGCCTTAAACTCAGGGCCTGAGCACTGTCCTTGGGCTTTTTCAAGGCCAGAGCTCTACCACTTGAGCCACAGCACCATTTCCAGCTTTTTCTATATACGTGGTACCAAGGTATCGAACCTGGGAATTCATGCATGCTAAGCAAGCACTCTACCACTAGGCAAACTCCTGGCCTTGCCTCATGCATTTTCTTGGCGTTACTTGCTCAAGGATAGTGCTCTATCATCTGAGCCACCCCTCCAGACCACAGACCTTCCTCCTCAGGATCAGCCTTTTGAGTGGCCAGGATAACAGGCTGAGGCCACCAGCGGCCGGCTTGAGCCCTTTATTAGACATCAGTTCCCCAATATTTTCTCTCTAGGTGGTTTGCCTTTTTGTTTTCTTGACTCTGCCTTTTGAAATACAGAAGTTTTAAATTTGGGGGTTGTCTATCTCCTAAAGCACAATGCATTTGAGAGCTTTCCGAGAGCCTTGGTTTAGTCTCCCAATAGACGGCCTCACAGCCGTAATCACACCTACAGGTGTCTTCACATCTGGACTGCATTCCCTCTCCCAGCAGCCGAAATGCACAGGGAAGAGGAGGAAAGGGAAGAGGGACAGATCTTGGTAGCTGGGGCCCTGTTTTTTCTTTTTTGTTGTTGTGGAAGGGTCTCACTTCGTAGCTCAAGCAGGTCTTCAACACACGGTCTTCCTGCCTCTTTCTCCCCAGTGCTGAGATAACAGCTGCCACCGTGTCTGACACACATTTGATCTAGTCTCAGGATGGTTTTTTTTTTTCTTTGTTTTATTTTTTGCTGGTCCTGAGGCTTGAACCCTGGGCCTGGGCACTGTCCCTGAGCTCCTTTTGCTCAAGGCTGGCACTCCACCACTTGAGCCATAGTGCTACTTCTGGCTTTTTCTGTGATTTGATTGGTGGCAAGAGTCTCAAGAGACTTTTCCTGCCTGAGCTGGCTTCAAACTGCGATCCTCAGACCTCAACCTCTAGGGCTACAGGGGTGAGCCACTGGCACCCAGCTTCTCGGGACATTTTACAGTTGTGTAGATCTCAAGAAGTCAGCCCTTTCTTCCTCAAGAAATGGATCTCACTGGACTAGTTTTTGCCCTCCTGTGAGGCTCCAGACAAACCACACAATGGCTGGGTGTGAGGAGAGGCCGCCAGCCCTGTACAGATCACCCCAGTAATGCTGATGAAGTAAATCATAATCTTCGAGATTTTCACGCAAGACAAGTTCAGGCGGACTTGAACTGTAAGGTAGGCGAGGGCAGCCTTCACCCTGCCCTTCTGTAGTTTGGGCTCACAGAATACCAAAGGTCTTCTCCCTCGGTGCCCCCCTTCCCTCTGTTTTCTGGACTGTTGGTAGCCCACTCATAGGTTCTTGTTCAGGCACTGGATTTAGTGACCAGAGCAAGGCAGCTGCCCCTTTGGCATCATCTCTCTGTTCTGAGGATCTTTGATGAAACTTCTCTTTGCCAGCTTGTTATGGATGGATGGGTAGCACCTGGTGGGTGAGTAACAGACTCAGCATGGGGTGGATATGTGGCCTGGCAGCTCCCAGTGGAGATTTTTATCTGTTGCTTTTCCCCTTGTCAGATTCATCCTTGGATAGTGCTGTTCTCAGTTTCCAGCTGAGGAGAACTGAGAAGCAGGGGAGGGGCGCCTGTGTGAGGCCGGGCCTCCATGAGGCCATTGCGGGGAGGGCCTCACACGCTAGCCTGGCCCACACTGGTGTGTGTCCACTGGTCTCTTGAACTCCACATGATTGGGCCCTGAGTCATGGGACTATATGGACTTTGGGAGGAAGGTGGGTTTTTTTGTTTGTTTGTTTGTTTGCCAGTCCTGGGCTTGGGCTTAGGGCCTGAGACTGTCCTTGGTTTTCTCAAGGGTAGAGCTCCACCACTTGAGCCACAGCACCACTTGAGCCACAGCACCACTTCTGGCTTTTTTCTATGTATGTGGTACCAAGGAATCGAACCTGGGTCTTCGTGCATGCTAGGCAAGCACTCTACCACCAGGCCACACTCCTGGCTCAGCTTTCTTGACTTTTAAGAGCTTATGTCATTCATCAGGGCCTGCTGTGACCACTCAGGACACTCTTCCACCCCAAGAGAAGGTGTCCACAGGGGCCAGGACCCAGGACATGCTTGTCTTGTGGCCTCCACTCTGCTGCGTACGCTGACAGCAGCTCTTGAAATAGAGTCTGAAGAGACATTTAATGAACGTTAGGACTTTGACCTTCAGTTGATGAATGTACTAACAGAGAGACATGAGGTGTATAATGTTTGATTTTTCTCCCCTTGCTTAAAAAAATCAGTTTATGTTGCTATTTTACGATTTTGTTTAACTTCGATTTGAAACTTCGTATAAATTTGTTGCTGCCACTTCCGATCCAGTATTAAGCATCTAATCTATGTGGCATTTTAGGGGAAAATGTTTATAGAAAGATTTGTTTTTTCTCCTTCATCCAGGCTTGGATTAAAAACCACTGCCAAGATCAATTGGAAGCAATTTTTAACATCATTTTATGAGCACCAGGGGTTAGAAACTAGTAATGCACCTCCTCCAAAAAGAAGAAATAGGTATGTAAAAACAAATCCCAAACTCTTGTATTATAATTTAGTTTAATATATTACTTACTAATTTATTTATACCCACACAGGGAACTGAAATCAAGACCTCATGTTTTCACTTAGTTTTTTCACTCAAGGCTAGAGCTCTTCCACTTGAATCACGGCTCCATGGCAGCTTTTGGATGGTTCTCTGCCTAGGCTGGTTGTGAACTATGATCCTCACATCTCGGCCTCTCCTGAGCCACCAGCACCTGGCAGGATCTCTACACTTGAGTTATAAAATCACTGTAGTTGTAGGGAGTATCTCAGGTACATTTTTTTAATTTGCTGAATGATCAATTTGATTCTGTTGAATAACTTCTTACTTTTAAATAATGATGTCAAGTTTACAGATTATTTTTCACCTATCTTTCTTTCTTCAAATTGCTTTTAGCTGTAAGGCTGCTGCCATTTCTGGCCCAATTTCTAGGCAGCGAGAGCCCACGTGCTCAGCATGGTGGCCGCTCAGGGGGGCTGGTGGCTCTAGGTGCATGCACTCACTGCCTGCCTTACCCCGGCCCTGAGCGAGCTCCTGTGAGACTGTGTGCACACACGTGTTGCCATGTTTTGTGTATATGCGCTGTCCTGTCCTCTGGCCTCTCCTGTATGGTGCAGGGCTGTTACTCTCTGAGTCTGTCTGAAGTGAATCACTCATTTCCCAACCTTCTGCTTAACCGACAGCACCTTGTCTAAGGCTGTCAATTAAAATCAAATTTTTTTTTTGCCAGTCCTGGGCTTGAGCTCAGGGCCTGAGCACTGTCCTTGGACTTTCTCAAGGCTAGAGCTCTACCACTTGAGCTAAAGCACCTCTTCCGGCTTTTTTCTATGTATGTGGTACCAAGGAATGGAACCCGGGCCTTCGTGCATGCTAGGCAAGCACTTTAACCACTAGGCCAAACTCCCGGCCCCTAAAATCAAAGTTTTATTTGTGCAAAATTAGCGACTGTCCACAGGGAGCGGCCTCGCCTCCCACAAGACATTTGGTAATGTCCCATATCCATGGTGATGGTGATGGAGGTGGCATTAGCTCCTGAGGCCAGGAGGGAGAGGCTGGAGATGGCAGCCATCCTGGGATGACTCTACAGCCGAGAGCTGCTGGCTGTGTCCTGCGTAAAGAACCCTGGCTGGTGCCAGTGCCCGCAGTCTCCAGAAGAACCAGACCCAGGGGCATGGGAGGGGCATAGGCTCAGTGCTAGCATGTGCTTCTGATAAGCGGGAGCTGTGCGTTTCCCTGTTCATACCCCATTGGGAAATGCCAAGATGGCTGTCACGATACAGTGGGAGCAGCCCCCATCCTCTGTCCTTCTTGCACCAGCACTGAGGAAAGGGTGGTGGAGGTGGAGTTTTGTGAAGAGACTCGGAGCTGCTCTTTCTGACCAGACTCCACACTGACGTTGGATGTGGTGTGCAGCACGGCTGACCATGGGCTCTGAGCACCTGCAGGCATGATGGTGGGCTCAGGGCTGAACACTGCAGACCAGAAAGAAAAGAGTGCGTGGCCTCTGGAAGTGGAGGCGTGGAGGGCCATTCCATCCCTTCATTTCCAGGCAAGGCCCCGAGCCTCTGTGGTAGGGATGGACAGGGTGCTGCACAATGCTGCCTGCACGGGAGGCCTCTGCCATCATCTCTACTCGTTTTTCTGGACTTTTCTTCTCGGTTCAAAATCACAACTTTGACGGCCAAGCAGAGATGATCTGGGGCCATGGTGGGCAGTGTTGGCAGGATGGTTGAGCTCAGGGATGCCACTGGGCGTGGCACCATGGCATCTCCCCCTTCACTGTCACCCAGCTAACAGATAAATGGACCCACACAGCCCATTAGGGTCCCAGAGAAGGAGCTACCCACAGGGACAGACTGCAGCTATTGTGAGGCTTCTTGTTGATTGTACTGAGAAAGAACGAAGTTCAAGAGACTCATCTTATTTCTGCTTTTCTCCTCATCCTTTTGTAGTGTCAGTCTTCAAAGCCGATTTCACAAGGAAAATATTATCAGAAAGTTATTCAAACACTCAGAAGACCGTGCTGTGTCATTGAAGAAAGCATTGCTGAAAAGCAACACTGTAAGATTTTACCACCCTCCCATCCCCTGCTTTTAAGTCATTGTTACCAGGAAAGCGAACACAGAGTGAGGCCAGTACAGCTCTCTTCTCACACACTCACCCACCAACAGGCAGTTCTTGAGCTCTTGGTTGATACTGGGGATTTTCTGAGCCCTGGCCTTAAAGGTGGAGTCTAGGCTGCTGTAAAATGAATTGCAATACAATAAGCTAAAAAAATACAGATGGCCAGGAGGCCAAATGGGTGGCAAGATTATCACAATGACATGGCTCTAGTCATCATTCCCTGTTTAATTAGCAAATTATTCAGACGTTCTCCACTCTAATGCAGAACTATCAGTTTGTAACCAACTTATATCTCATAGCAAGAACATTTTCTTCATTCCAAAATCCCCCGTTTACCGTATTTAATTGTGTTGCAGACGGAAGGAATCCGTGGCTTTGCCATTTGCTTTTGCTCAGTGTGAGCATCAGGCACTATCTCTCATCATCATGCGTTCTCCTGATGTGTGGTGGCCAGGCTAGTTGTTCACTGGGGAGGAATACCTAATAAACACTGAGGATTGGATAAAGTACTTGACCTCACACTCAAATAGGACCGAGTACACAAGATGCAGCACCAAGAGAGTTACTCAGCCTTAGTCCCAGCTTCCCAAGCCTGTGGGTGGCCCAAGCATAAGTCCTGGGCAGTGTCCTCAGGGAAGGGACTACAGTTCCTTTGACTCAGGTGTGGGGCGTTGTGTTCCTGGCCACCGCACCTATTTAAACATCAGATACCTGCTTTGATCCATGCAGGATGCAACCCAGGAATCCCCAGTGGGTACCTGGAAGCGTGAGCAGTAGCAAACCTTGCAGTCAGGTGCTGCATGCTGTTTAATGCAAAGCTATGAAAGCTGTGGAAACCTCGACGCCCTCGACCCACCCCTGGCTCTCAGGGCTGTGGATGGGCCTGTCGTTGGCTGACATGATAAGAGGCAGCATGGGTTGTTTGTTCCATTTTTCCTGTATCCCCACCATGATGGGGTGCAATTAATAGATCAGGCACAGTGAAAGACAAACAATAAGTAGCAATGAGCTAGAACAGCAGTAGCCATATATATTATAAAAGCTGCGCACCCGGGTGCAGCATCGCACGCTGTGTGTGTGTGTGTGTGTGTGTGTGTGTGTCAGATGTTTGACTGTCCTGCACCTAGGAAGTGGTCCTCAGTGAAGGGAGACTGCTGCCATCTCTAGGGCCGGAGCACTGAGCAGTCTGGGCACCCCTACCTTTAATGACCCATGTCCACTGCCAGGAAGCAGAGCTTCTCATCTTGTCCGTGGGGGCCAAACCAGCTCGAGGCACTGGGGAGGGACCGAGCTCCTGGCTCTAGGCTCTTCTGACCCTGTGGGACCTGCTGGAGAAGGTTGGCTGTGGCCACTCAGGAAGGCTGAGGAGGGGTCATATGCCCTACTCACGTTCTAGTAGTATTTAAGTCCTTTCGCAGAGGATGGCCTGACACTAACCATTCCAAACACTGAACAACATGAGCCCTTGGTGGTCCCGTTGAACAAGACACCCACAAACGCATCGAGGGGCCAAGAGTTAGGACTCTGCCCCTCCGGGGCCCTGCCCTGGGCATACAGGCTCACATTCAGGGAATAGGAAGGCAGCTGCTGGTCCTGGTGCACCGACTATCTGAGTGTCCCAGAGGCAGTGACACTGGAGGGTCACGTGGTTGCATGGCGCATCATTTCTGAGCAACACTTCCCAGCCTTCCCACCACTTCTGGGCTGTGAAAAGAAGGCAGGATAGCAGAGGGAAGCAGCAGGCATAGATGGGACTAGGTGAGCTGTCGGGTGGTGGGGTGGCTGTAGGAACCGGGCCTCTCTCCGGCTCTAGGCAGCCCGCGTGCATGATGTTAGGTCCGCTTGTCGTATGGCAGCCTCTAGGCACTGCCAGTTCTGTGAGTAGAAGAAGCCAGTCCGCGGGGCACACCTCTATCACCCGCATATAGTGTGCCTGCCACCCGCTCACCTGCTCCTACTCTTGCAGCTGACATGGTTTTACACAATAGAATACCCAAATGTTAGATTTAATATTAGAATTTGGAAGGTTATTATTAGACAGCACGAGGGGAGCAATAATATTTATAAACTGCCAGAGACAATTAGAAAAACGAGTGTTAAAATATCATTGCTAATAAATCTCAAAAAATGTCAAATAGCTGGAAGTATATCTAATAAAAACATGCAGATACTCTATGTGAAAAGCTATACAAATTGCTTCTAGAAATATCCACCCTCACAAACTTTCAGAAAATACAAGAAGAAATGTGTTCGTTCTGTGAGGTCAGTAATGCCTAGACTCAAACACAAAGCGATCTCATACACGTGTAATGGGCAGGGAGAGCAAGAGCTAATAGAGCTCCTGAAGTTTGCTGAATAAACATCAATATACCATAACTAGCAAGGAGCATCCAGACTACGAACTTCCAAGACAGAAGAGATGATAGAATTAAAACCGGATTACTAGGCCATTCAAAATAGCATCAGCTGAAAAGAATAAAATGCTCAAAGAAATGAAAGGGTGCCCAGATAAGTGAGACCACCATGCAGATTCATGGCTGCAGTACCCAATGTCGTTAAGATGGAGACTCTCC
Source organism: Megascapheus bottae (assembly GCF_031878675.1). Classification (NCBI taxonomy): domain Eukaryota; kingdom Metazoa; phylum Chordata; class Mammalia; order Rodentia; family Geomyidae; genus Megascapheus; species Megascapheus bottae. Next base: position 93,417,592 of record NC_143510.1, on the reverse strand, counting down.
AAACTCATCTATGTGTTCAGTGAAAATACAATCAAAATCTCAACTGGGGTATAATTTTGAAATTGATTAAATAATCTTAAAATTCACTTAAAACTCAAGGCTCACATAGAACATCCAACATAGCCAATCAACACCTGAAAAGATGCTTGGCTCAGTTATTAGGGAAATGCAAACAGAAAGCCAGTGAGGTAGGCCTTTGCATCCCTGTGATCTTGGAGACGGGACTGCGTGCATTAGCTCAGTAAGATTCTCCAGAGAAGGGTAGTTTCTTTGTCTTAGGTTCATGGTAGCTTTTGGTGTTTTGCCAGTTACTGTTTGATGTTACTGTTTGAAATCACTGGTTCTGGGTGAATGTTGCTAACCAAAGAGCTTGTGACATGGGGACCACTTACTTGCATGGAGAGTGTCCCAGGAAGGCCAGAGATGCTGTAGAGGGACAGATGTATGCCCTGTAACTATGGGGGCTGTGTGGGAGAAAGCCAGGCATATGTTTTCTTTATGTCTAGCTCAGTGTTTAACCTTGTCGTCCTAGCAGTTTTGCAATCTTAGCTCCAGGTTTCACTGGTAGCTTTGACTCCTACGTCATCAGTCCCTCAATGTCCTGTTTCACCCACTACAGCTTTTGGCTGTAACCCAAAAGCTGCTCCACACACCGTGAGTGGGAATGGAAAATACTTCAGCCGCTATGCGAAAACCAGTGTCATTTCTGGAAAAATTAAACACTTAACATGTGACTACCTGCTTAAGAGAAGGAAAGACCTGTCTATGCAGACTGTGTGCAGATACACATGGCTACTCCCAACATTTTTTACCAAGTACAGACGACCCAGAGGTTCATCTAAACCTTTACAGTGTAATGCTTCTCAGGAAAAATAAAACATAGATCAATGAATAATAAAAGTCAAAATACAGAGCCATGCTACAGGATGGATGAACTCCTGAAGGCCCTGCTAATCAAGGAAGCCACCGCAGATTTAGAGTATGACCCTGCATCTGTGAAATACACAGCAAAAAGAAGTCACCAAGGAGCAAGAAGTGTTCTTAGGCTGGGGTGGACACGGGGAGGGAATGCTTGTGTGGGCACTTAAACGTTGTCCCAGTGACCCACTGCTGGACTTCCATGGAAAATATTTTAAGCCAGGAGCTGGAGGGTGGCTCATGCCTGTAATTCTAGCCTCTCAGAAGGCTGAGATCTGAGGATTGCAGTTCAAAGCCAGCCCACACAGAAAAGTCCCTGTGACTTTTATCTCCAATGAAGCACCAGAAAATCAGAAGTGGAGCTTTGGTTCAAAGTGATAGAACACTAGCCTTTAGTAAGAAAATAAAAAGAGCTCAGGGACAGCAGCCAGGCCTGGAATTTAAGTCTTACAACCTACTAAAATTTTTTTAAAGTTAGTTCGTAGTGATTTCTGAAAGTTGATTCACATTCTAAAATCAAAAAATAAACACACCTGTATTACCTGGTTTAACTTAACACAGAGAACCTATTTCTTTTTCAGCTTTGAGGCATCACATGAATAGTTGACATTCGTGTACTCTTTCACTACTTAATAGACTGTGGGTGTGTTAATATTCACAATGTCTCTCCGTGAGGAAGGGGTTCTTTATTTCCTCTGTCTTTCCAGTAAACAAGCTCTCTCAATTTTCATATTTAATTTACTTATTGACCATTTTTTATTCTGGGTAAGAAATTCGTCAGAGCAGTTTGCTCGTGTTCTGGCTGATAGTTTTCTCACTAAGTAATTGTCCATTTGTGTAATTGATGAGTCTGGTGAGACCAAAAGCAGCCGTTATTAATATTCTTAGTAGCGTGGCAAGTTGTAATGGAACTGCTGGGAAGTTCTGAGCCTGCAGGTGAGTTCCTGGGGAGGAAGACTCTTCACTCTAGAGAGGCCCTCACGAGGAAGGGTCAGCCTGTCCCCCAGAAACCAGCCTCGCTCTTCCGCAGGGCCGCACGGTGATAGAGAATGATGTAGTTCTGGGAGGATGGCTCATGGTATCAGCAGCTGAGCTATTCGCCGTTCAAGTCCTAACTCTGACCAGAGCTTGCCCTGCTGGATGACGCTAAATACAGAAGGCTTTTCCTGCCTTTCTAAAACGTTGTATAGTTGTTGTGAAGATGTTGTGCAGATGGGTTAGTTACCCTTCCTAAGCAGGTAATAGGACTGTCCCTTTTGGACCATGTCCCCTTTCCTTTGCTCCCTCCAGTTTTCCCTCCCGTCCCTGTCCACAAGTGGACAGTTCCTTGTTTTACATCGTGTGACTACATCTGTCCCTTCCTCCCTTCATTTCCTCCTCTTTTGCCTTCCCTCATGTGCACTCTCGTGCTCAGACACCTGATGGACAGATCAAGTGGGAAGAATTCCGATACATCCTCGACTGCATGGTTGTGAAACTAAGTGACTCGGAATTCAAGGAACTGCAGCAGGCGTTTGACCCTGAGAACCTCGGCGTGGTTGACGTCAGCTCCTTTATGGATATGCTGGAAGATGCCCCTAGGGTAAGTCTCCGCTCGGCTAACCCTGGAGTGTGGGAGGGGGAAGGCGACTCAGATGGCACCTTCACCAGCCAGTGACTTCACACTCATCCAAGTTGATTTTCACGTCCAGTAGGGCATTTGGCATTTCTGAAAGCCTGCCTTCAAGTCCAGGACACGGCCCCTCCTCCTGCCCACAGCACTATTCCACTTGCAGCTGTATCTTTAGATGCACTGCCTGAAAAAAGCTGCTGTCCTTGTGCCACTTGTCCTCTTAGACTACCACTTGCTTTATTTCTATTTGTGTCTTCTCACTAAAAATGTCGACAGAGGGCTTTGGGTGTGATGGCTCACATGGGAAGTGAAGACATGAAGATCATGGTAAAGGAGCTATATTTAAGAAAACTTCTCTTGGTGAATATGAAAATACCCTAGCAACACTTTGAAGGTAGCTTTTGGTTTTGTTTTGTTGGTGGTGGTAGGATTTGAACTCTTGACCTGGGTGTTGTCCCTGAGCTCTTCGGCTCAAGGCTACCACCATACCCCTTGAGCCACAGTGCCACTTCTGGTTTTCTGGTAGTTCATTGGAGATAAGAGTCTCACAGACTTTAGCGCCCTGCTTGCTTTGAGCCGTGATCCTCAGATCTGAGCCTACTGAGTAGCTAGGATTACAGGCATGAGCCAACTCGCCCAGCTTGAAGATAGTTTTAATAGACCACAAACACATTCCTCAACTCATTCAACAGTATCATAATCATACAGTTAATAAGTAAGATATCCATTTAGATATTTTAAAAAATCTCCAAAACTTCAAGGCAAAACTATTGAAGCCAGGTGCTGGTGGCTCACACCTGTAATCCTAGCTATACAGGAGGCTGAGATCTGAGGATCATGGTTCAAAGCCAGCCCAGGCACTAAAGTCCATGAGACTCTTATCTCCAATTAACCACTAGAAAATTGGAGGTGGTGCTATGGCTTGAGCTTAAAAAAGCTCAGGGACAATGTCTGGGCCCAGAGTTCAAGCCCCGTGACTGACAAAAAAAAGAAAAAAAAAGAAAAAGAAAAAAGAAAAGTAATGCTGTAAAAATTTTAAACAGAGGCTGGGAGTTTGGCCTAGTGGTAGAGTGCTTGCCTAGCATGCACAAAGACCCGGGTTCGATTCCTCTGTACCACATACATAGAAAAAAGCCGGAAGTGGTGCTGAGGCTCAAGTGGTAGAGCTCTAGCCTTGATAAAGTCCAAGGACAGTGCTTGGGCCCTGAGCTCAAGCCCAGGACTGGCAAAAAAAAAAAGAATTTTTAAACAGAATTCCCATGTCGCCTGTGTTCTTTCCCCCCGTTGTTAATGCTGATGGTGTGAACACTGAAGCGCACGCTTTTTTGTAACTCCAGGATTATTGCTTTAGTATGGAATTCTGCATTTTTTGGCAGTACTGAATGTGAACTTGGATTCCCATGCGCTGGCTTTGCTTACTGGCTCAGCTGATGTTATGTCATCACTTGAACTACACCTCCAGTCCAGCATTTTGTTAATTAGAGACGGAGTCTCTTGGACTTCTCTGCTTAGGCTGATCTCAAGCTCTAATCCTCAGATCTCAACCTCCTGAGTAGCTAGGATTACAGGTTTGAACACCACTGGCAGTCAGTAAGAAAGGAAGTTTTACTGCTGCAGGCATACCCGAACCTTTTTTGCCTTTGTTATTTGCTAATAAGATCCTGCATGTGGACCAGGGCCAACGTGAGATCCTATTTACTCTTTCTGCATGTCTAGCAGGACAGGTGCACAGCCTTGGTGTCTAGCCTTGGTTGATAAGTCAGGGGGAGGGGGCTGTCTCACCTTTATACCAAGGCTGGCATAGAACTGCAGTCCTCCTGATCTCAGCCTCTCCTGTGGCTGCAATGACAAGCACATATCTCCCTACTCAGCTGCTGGTTGAAGTAAGAATCACTAATACTTTACCAAGGCTGGCCTTGAACTGCCTAACTCCCTCCCTAACTCTCCCTCCTAAGTAGCTAATATTACAGGGGTGAGTCATCCCCGACACTCAGCCAGAAAGGGAATTATTGCAAAATGATATGTAAGAATGTGTTTTATGCATCACTGTAATTATTTTGAAAGAGGAATATGCAAATGAACTATAGCATTCAGGGTGTGACAGGGGCTCCCGGGAGCAGTTCTTTTCTTCCCTGCTCTGCTCCCAGTCCCCAGGCCCCAGCTGCAGACTTTGTCCATCCATAGCCTTTAAACCATCAGACTGTCCAATGGTGACTGTGTACAATTGGCCATCCCACCATCTCGTCATTCTTGTACTTAATGTTTATTTGACTTCTAGATGATAGATTCTCATGTCTTAATAGGTTCAAGTTCACTGCTGTCCCCATTTCCAAATGACAAGGGAAATGCACGCTTATTTGCTCCAAGTCTTGAAGCTCTTGGCTAACCAAGGGCACCCTGGTCAGATCCAAGTCCACTGCCTTGTAGACACCCGTCGTCTTTACGCAAATGGTTTTATTTATACACTTGCTTCTCTCTCACTTAGATGAGAAAAGTGTCCTTGAACTCAGATACCAAGATTCCCTTCTTCCTGGCCTGGGACTCCGTAAGTGACTTGCCCTGTCTTTGCCAGCACCTTCTTATAGAGACAGGCTGTTGGATGCCAGGCCACAGCAAGGTAAATGTGTTTATTTCTCCCACTAGGTGGAGGAGAAGGTGCAGGACGTGATTAGTAGGAATCAAGTGGCTTTTTATAACATGCTGCAATCCTACGACCTTGGAGAAACAGGGACCATTGGTCGAACTAATTTCAAGAGAGTCATGCGTATATTCTGCCCATTTTTAACAAATGAGCATTTCATAAAGTAAGTGTTTTTGCCTACCAAACTCACTCATTTCCTATTTTCCATCAAGCTTTTTCTGTGTCTTTTCATAATGCTAACAGGTGACATTGGTCCTAGCCACTGTGTTGAATCGTTGCTAGATGTTGGGTTGAACCTGTGTTATAGGAGTTAGTCCTTACTAAGTCCTGCTGGGTAAGGAGACGGTAGACTGAGCGGTGGGGCCTGGGTCCGACCTGAATCCGTAGAGCCCTCCACTTCTAGTTCTTTGCTGGTTAATTAGAGATGAGAGTCTCAAGGACTTTCTTGCTTGGGCACGTTTGAACTATGATCCTCAGATCTCAGCCTCTTGAGTAGCTGGGGTTACAGATGTGAGCCTTTGGCTCCACTGCTTTTGATTTGTTGAAAACGTAAGTCTTTCTCTCACATGTAGACAACTTTTCTTTTCTTTTCTTTTTTTGCCAGTCTTGGGACTTGAAGTTGGAGCCTAGGCACTGTCCTTGGATATTTTTGCTTGGGGCTAGCACTCTGCCACTTGAGCCCCATAAGCACCCACTTCCATTTTTCTGTGTATGTGGTACTGAGAATCAAACCCAGGGCTTCATGCATGCTAGGCAAGCACTCGTGGCCGCTAGACAACTTTTCTAATTAGTGTATTCATTTATCTGTCTGTAAACATAAGGCTTCTTTTAAGTTTTTGGCTAGTAAGCTATATATATATTGAATAATTCTTTATGTAGATGTGCGCTGGCATCTTTGGGGGCAATGGCTAGTTCTTTTGGTAACAGTATATTCAGTGGACCCACCCCTGGTGACTCACACCTGTAACCCTCACTGCTCAGGAGGCTGAGATCTGAGCATCATAGTTGGAAGCCAGCCTGGACAGGAAAGTCTATGAGACTCTTATCTCCAGTAGCCTTCAGAAAACCAGAAATGGAGTTGTGGCTCAAAGTGGTAAAGAGCTATCCTTAGCAAAAGAGCTCAAAGACAGTACGCAGGTCCTGAGTTCAAGCCCCATGATCACAACCACCCCCCCAAAAACATTCACTGGCTAAAATATCATAGTAAGTGTTTGTACAATTATTTTATACTACCTTGAACAATAGATGAAAGATGTAATCACCTAGATAGGCTTGGTGGCTAAAGCCTGTGATTCTAGCTACTTAGGAGTAAATATGTGTGTGTGTGTGTGTGTGTGTGTGTGTGTGTGTGTGTGTGTGTGTATGTGTGTGTGTGTGTGTGTGAGTATTGGAGGGTCATGGTTCAAACTACCTCAGACAACAAAACCTCAAAACCCCATCTCAATTGATGGCTGTGTATGGTGGAGTGTTTCTGTCATTGCAGATGCAAGGAATCACAGTAGCTGGGTGCAGAGGCATCCACCTGCCATCCCCAAGGACAAGGGGAAGGTCACAGCTCAGGCCAGCTTGGCATATAGCAATAGCCACCTCAACAATAACTAATGCAGAAAGGGGCTGGAGGCATTGCTCCGTGGTGAGCATCTGCCTAGAAAGCGCTAGGCCCTGAATCCAGTCCCCAGTGGGGAGGATAAGCAGAGAAGAAGAAAGGGAGGAGGAAAGGGGAGGGGGGAGGGGAATAATAAAGGAAGAAAGGAAAAAGACACAAAGGAAAAGGAAAAAGGAAGGGAAGAGAGCAAAGGAAAGAAAGAAAGGGGGTAGGGAAGGAAGGAGGGAGGGAAGGAAGGAAGGGTGATAATTATCAGGATCCATCCTCCCTCTTTTGGGGGCAGGGTCTTACTGCTCAGCTCAGGCTTCTTGAACCTTCGATCCTCTTGCCTCAGCCTTCCAGGTGCTGGGATTGCAGGCGTGCATCATGTTCAGCTCATGGGGTTAGTCTTTGGAACTCCATCCATTCTAATGGTGTGCCCTGATTACTCTTCAAATCCAGACTCTTCAATAAGTTCCATGACCCAACTTCAGGAAGAATTCTTTACAAGAAACTTATGGAGTACTTAAGTGTTAACAGCCATCCCACTGTCTCCCCATCTCAGAAGGATATGGCAGGTGGAGAGACTCAGAAACCGGAGCCAAAGAATGGCAGTCTTCCCAAGAGGTAATGTGAAACAGAACAAAAGAAGAACCAAAACCTCACGTGGGATGAGCATTGATTAAACCTTTGCTGGCTAAGTAGGTGTTCTAATAAGAAAGCAGCATACCGTATAGGCAATTACTAGAGTAAGAGAATTTTGGAGCCTGCAAGTTCATAGGAATGAGCAGACCTGCCTGCTTGTTTTAGAAATGCCTGCCCTACAGCCTGCAGGCTGGGGACTTGCCTCCAGTCCTTCCTCCAGGGCCAGCCTGGGTCAAGCATCCGGGACTCAGTACCTTGTCAGCTGCCCACAGCCCTGGGTTTCCATGCTGTGTGCACACACCACCTGTCATTTTCCAGAAACACCGGTTCTTACCAGCATCTAACATTAGCGCAAAACATAAGTCACTTAACACCTTCCAATACAAGTGATAGGATTATTAAAATGACTGCGAAATTGAATTATAACAATAAAACACACTCAGCAAATCTATGGAAAGTCGGCCTTTAGAATATTCTATAGCTCTTCTGTCTTTTGAAAAGATACAGGTTTAGTGTAATGAAAAGATATTAGTTTAACTTGCTTCTTCATAGCTTAGCATAAATCTACACTGAAGGTAAAATTCCACAGCCTTTCCTTTGTCATTCCCTTTTTAAAAGTTCTTAAGTGTAGAGCAGTGGGAATATTTTAATGATAGCCTAGTCATTTAATGATATGCTAATGAAATCTGAATACCCAGCTTTTCAATAGTGACTGCTTTATAAATGGGCAGAAAGTACTCTAAGAGAAAGATTAAGAATTCAGCGATAAGATGGGTCGGCTTCCTAAAACCGAGGATGGAAGTAATAGCGGTCAAGTGCATGGTGAAATGTGGCGATTCTCGCAGCACTGGGAGCCAGGGTGGACAGGAGTCAGGAGGACGGGCAGATGGGAGGTCCGGAGGCCCCTCTCGTGCTCCAGCCACACCCCAGCAGGCCCAGGAGACCTCAGAGAGCTGAGGAAATTGCTAACCTCCAAACACCTATGTGCACACTCACACCCACACGTCACATTTGTGCACATTCACACAAGTCACACTCATGTATACACAGAGACAAACTGGGACATAGCCACACACACTCCCATGCACGTTCACAGTCACACTTTGCACACACATTCACATGATGCCCTCGTGCACACACTTGTAAGCTCATGTGCACATACACACATGTGACATGAATGCATGAATGCATGCTCAGGTGAATATGTACACACTCCTGCACAAATATGCACATTCTCATACATTCACACATACGTACCTGCATGCACACATGCACACACACACACATTGACACAGCCTACTCAGACACTGTAGGTACACTCAAGCACACACATTCTTGTACACATGCACACTTAAATGTCCACATGCTATATCCTCAAGTACTGTCACACACACATACACACATGTACATTCACATGGGTCCATCACAAAGGCTTTATATTTTGTAAACCCACAGCTGGACTTGTAGCGGTGGTTGTCTCCCTCCCTTTCTTTCCTCAGTGGGCTCCAACTTCAATTTTTTCCAGTGCATAAAGCCCCTTTCTGCCATGCCATTCCCTCCCATCACAGTCCAGAGTCTTGGGTGAGGGTTATAGTCTCCTGGGGTCCACACTGCCAGCACTGCGGCCTGTCACACAGGGCCTGCTGTGGATGTGGTGCTGCTGCCAGTTCTGGGGGAGAGTGGAGAACAGGTGAGGGCTTAGGAGGCACTCTGCTGTAGCAGCAAGCACCACGTGTACTGACACCTGCTTGCCATCCTAGCACCCAGTCCCCGGAGAATAAAACAGCCAGGACTAAGACCATGACCAAAGAAGAGGCCATCGAAAAACTCAAGGACTGCATCCAGCAGCAGGACCCGGTCTTCCGAAAGCACTTTCTTGACATCAGCAAGGAGCCGGATAGGAAGATTACCAGGCAGGACTTCCGGAAGGTAGGATGGCACCCATTCAGCTGAGCAGCACCGGAGGCAGGTGGCCCTCAGGCGTCACCCCAGGGCAAAGCAGTGCCATTCCCAGGCATCAGTCTGCAGTGTTAAGGATTGTTCTGACCAAAACTTGTCCTTGGCAAATTTCCTCCCAGAATACTTCCAAAGTGGGTGTGGTCTGTTATCAAAGGTAAACTCTTCAAACAAAGCCTTGCTTGCCACACTGTTTGGCTCTACCATGTACCTGACACTGGGGTGGGGGGGCGGGGTGGGCGACACTGCTCCAGTCTGTGGTGTTAGTGAAGAGTCCCCATGACACTGCAGTGACATAACTGGATGGCTGCAGGAAACCTAGCAGTGAGACGTTTGCAAGCCCTGATTTGCATGCACTGTGGGGAACTGGTAGGTTTCTGCCCAAAAGGGCTCAGCTTCAAGGCTCTACCTAGACTGCCCAGGAATTTAAATGAGTGTTTACATTTCCAGTGAAAACCCTGCTGGCTCACTCTGGCTCTTGTTAGGGAGAGCTGCAGCTAACTTACACGAGTGTCCATGTGGGCAAATTGAGAAGTAGTCATGGAAATAGATTTCTAAGAAGAGTTCCTGCTCTTAATCAAGAGCCATTGTCGGCACTCTTCTCCTAGTGTCCAGGGCAGTGTCTTCTTTCTGGGCCTTATGGAGCCTCATCTCAACACGTTTACAGAGGACAGGACAGGTGCCTCGTGGGGGGGGGTTCAGGAAGTTGGAATCATCTAGACCTCCTCCTTTCCCTCCCCCCAAAAAAACTGAAAAGAAAAAAAAGATTCAGGTGCCATCAACTGAGGCCTATCACCTAGCTGTTCAGGAAACAAAGATCTGAGGATTACCGTCCCAAGTCAGTCCCAGACATCATTTCCAATTAACCAAGAATGCCGGAAGGAGAGATGTGGCAAAGCACCCAGGGCCCTGACTTCCAGCCCTAGTACTGGCACAAAAGAGGGAGGAAAACAAGAAAAATAGAGAGCTGAGTGGAAGATCTGGCATTGGAAGGTAAGAGTTACGAAATAAAACGATTGCCGGATGGCTGGGCCCCGGAGTAAAGAGACAAAAGGAGTTGGTGGGTGTTTGCAGATAGAGGTTAAATGATGAAGTGAACCAGAGAGTAAAAGGTAAAACACTGCAAAGAGAGTAATGCCTCAAGACAGCACAGAACACTGTCCACCCGTTTAACGTCTGCATTCCTGCAGCCTCAGGAGGAGCAGGAAACGCAAGGGAAGAAGACGTAGAGAGAAACAATGGTAAACGTACCAACTGGGAGAAAGGCATAGACTTGCAAATTTAAGAACCTTACAAAACTCCAAGTAGAGTAAAAACCAAGAAAATTACAGGCAAGTTGCTAAAAATTAAATTGAAAGAGAGCTCTCCAAAGCAGTTCTAGACAGACCGAAGCTAGCCCAGGCCGATCTGGAGGCAGAGTCGACGGAGCCCAGCAAGGAGGGGCAATCCAAGGCAAGCTCCCTCACCTCTGGATTTTATGCCCAGCCGATCTCCTTCCAGAATCAAGATGATGTCTTCAGATCAAGTGACTTAAAAGAAAAACCATGGTGATTATTGGCCTTGACCCTCTCCAGCACAAGCAATGCTGCAGGGAATTCTTGGGCTTAAGGAAGGCGACTGTTTAAGAAGCCCCCACCCAGTAAGCATCTGATTAAATACGAACGGCCACTTAACTCTTTACTAAAAACTATAGGAGTGCTCAAAGAAAATCTGGTAGCGTTGTTTTTGGGGTATATGTGAATGCAAAACGAATGAGACCCCAGGCATGAAGGACCCGGGGGAGGGCTCTGGTTGGTTGTCCAGTTTCTGTGTTGTGAGTGGCATGCCGCAGTACGAACTCCACCGGAAGCTGGAAGCTTTGGTGACAGCCTCTGGGCGGGTCCTCCCCGAGCAGTGGCTGGGTCCCACCCTGGCGGCTCATGCTCTGGCTCTTTTCTCCACTCAACATGCACCGAGCACCCAGCACCAGCCATGCGCTGGAGTCACACCACAGGGCCCAGCCGTGACTCCAGTGACTCCACGGTGAAGGCCATGCCCTGCTGTGCCACTCTGGGGAACTACTAGGACAGAACTGGCTTTTAAGTCTGTTTACAAACATTGCCCAGAGCCTTCCTTCTATTGTGCTAGAAATCGCCTAGGGTTGTGTTGACTCCAGTTGATTTGCTGCTCTGTCTGTCTGAGTCAGGCCAGGGAGCCCCTGCAGAGGCCCTGGAGACACGGGGTGTTCCTCCAGAGAAGGGGCTTGAGGGGGGGGGCATAAGCTCAGGGTGCCCCATGGGGCCCTGTGGCTCTCCGTGCCCAGGGGCTGCTTGCAGCATGGCTGGCTCCTCTGTGGTGGTGCTTCACGGTCCTCCAGGCTAAGAAACATTTGCCTACAGACATTTCTTCCTCTCCATTACATATGTTTTTGTGAAAGGACTAAGCAGGAAGAATTTGCAATGAATAATTCATGTGTAATTGTTTTCAAAATATGGAATTGTTTTTCAAAGCAAGGCAGAGACCCACTGCCTCTGGGTGCTCCTGGTGGGCTCAACCTTGTCTAAACCCTCTCACCACCCCACTTGGGGACAGTGGTCACCCCAGAGCTGGGCCTGGGCACAGCTGGCCTGGGATTCCCAGTCAGTAGTGCCGGCTCTCAGGCGGGCCTTGGAGTTCTGCCCTGCTCCCTCCCCTCAGAGCCCCCACCAACCCCCCCCCCCATGCCAGGAGCCCCAGCCCTTCCCAGTCCTGCTGAAAGCACAGCTGCCCGCCTCCTGCAGGTCTCAGAGTGCCTCTGAAGCCACCTTCATGACAAAGCATGGAGGCTTCAAGGCACAGCTCATAGCACTTACTTAAGTGTGGGCCACCTGCTGCTTGTAGAGCAGGGCAGGGTCCAGTCTGGGGCTGGCACCCAGAGCCATCAGGGCCCCAACAGCAGATGAGTACAAGAGAGCCTGGTAGAACCATTGCAGACCCCCATCCATCCCTACTGGGGGCCTCGGGGCCTTCACCAAACCTCCAGTCAGCCTTCCCCATGTGAGGTGGCCCTGAGCGCTCACCATGGCAGGCTGCCCCCTCCTCCCCTGCTAGTCCTGTGCACTCCTGCCTCTCCTGCTCTGAATCCTGCCCAGCTTCTTTATTCCAACAATAACCTCCTCATTCCACCCCTCAGTCAGCTAATTCCAGTCACGTGTTGAAGGCAAGTCATGCAAGGCACGGGAAGCCTCAGTTTCCCCACCTTCACAGGGGGCTTGTGAAGAGCATCTTCTCTTGGCGCTGGGGTGGCCAGTGCGCCTGTGAGAGGACCCTCTCATGCCCTACACGTGGGCCCTGCACAGGTGCCATTCTAGCTGGCCCTGCAGTGCCGGTCACACAGGGCAGAGCCGGCGCAGCCAATACCATGCATGCCCCGATCCCCGACAAAGGGTGCAGGGCTCGGCCAAGAGGTGCAGCACAGTTGTCATGCTCTGGATGGGTTCGGGCTACTGGTCCCCCTGTGGGGGCCACGGGGCCTTCAGCCTCCCCGCCACCATTGATCCCTCACGTCCCACCCCCTCGGGCTCCCTACTAGTGTCAATAAACGTGACACCCCTCGGGTGTTCTTCTATCTCTTGGCACCTGGGCAGACACTCCACAGTGCCCCCTACTCTTTCTTCACAGCCCTCCCAGAAAGCCTCTATCCTCTCCCCGCAGCGTGGTGAGCCATCCCAGCCAGCTCTGACACTTGACATGGATCCATTTTGAAGGATGGTTCATTCTATGGTCATTGCTAGAAGAAAATCCATGCCTCCTCGATGCAAAGAGAAGTGTCTTCTCTTTGTACCCCAGCTCCCTTGGGGTGCAGCCTCCTTTGTGTAGACAGCTGGGCTGTTGACTGAGCCTTTGACCCAAGGATGTCAGCGGCCTAGAGCTGGCCAGCAGTTGTGTTCCTCTCGGGAGACAGATGGCGTTGGGACATTTCCGCTCGGCTCGTGTTTGTAGGATAGGGAGGTGCAGGGGGCACATGTTCCCGCGGCCCCCGCCCCACATGCTCAAATGGACTGAGAGAACGGGAAAGGAAATGTGCCCACGCCCCCCCCCCCCCCAGCCTGCTTCCTCGTGTCTGTGTGTCCTTGGACATGTGTGAATAGAGATCTAAACACAGCATCTTGGAAGAGGGCTGCTGGAGCGCATGGCTCATTCACAGCTCAACAGACACACAGGTACCCTCGCTGGGGCCTCAGGAGCCGGGAGCCAGCCCAGCCTGGGTGTAGGCAGACAAGTAACAGTGGCAGGCGGGAGCCCAGGGCAGGGCAGGAGGGCCTGGGCCCAACTGTGACAGCTGGGACACTGATGCCTCCCCTCGCCCTGTCCCCACCAGGTCCTGGAAGGCAGTGGGATGCCCATGGATGACACTCAGTTTGCTGAGCTCACCTCCAAGATAGGCTACCGGAAGGAAGGCATGAGCTACCTGGACTTCGCAGCAGGATTTGAAGGTAGCTGGCGCCAGGTGCACTCCCCCAGGGCCCGCGGCCTGCGGCACCACACGCTGCTCAGGGCAGGGCAGCGAGGGGCCAAGGTCGTCTGTGTTCCAGGGTTGGGGGCACACATTTTTTTCTTAATTTTATCCTTCATGTTGCTTAGTGAAGTAGAATGTTGAATGTGGAGCTCAGCCTGAATCTTCTGCAGACTCAGAGCACAGATGGTGCTGCGTTACTCCACTGCTCTCCTCTTTGAAGGACTTGTGGCCTTTGAGTTCTACCCCCTGGACCAAGCACCTTGTCCCATGCCTCTAAGCCCAGCCACTTGGGAAGCTGTGACGTGGAGGACAGCAGTGTAAAGACAGTCCCGGCAGAGAACTGTGCTAGACTTAACGCTTTCCCCTCCTACTTCCTCACCCACTCCCTTTCCTTCGTGGGGGTACACAGGCAGGCATGATGTTTTGGAAGCCTATAGGACCCCACTTGGCTGTGTAGCCCAAGCACGGTTGAGGCCCTGTGGTCCTTCTGAGCTCCAGCTCCCCTGAGGAAGAATGGGGCACGTTTCCTAAGACTTAAGACGTGGAAGCTATTTGGGTGGTTGGAAGGGCCTGGCACAGGGTCTGATGGGTGGGTGGGCTGTTCGGAGTAGCGTCCACCAGCAGAGAAGGATGAACACACACCTGACGGCCGGACAGGTCCCCAGGAGTCCTTATCTGTTGTCTCCAGGAGTTGAAAGGAGAACAGGATGCAGTCCCGGCCCAGTGTGTGGAGTGGGTCACCACCTCGCACGTGGGAACTGGGGTCTTTAGTGACAGAGTTGATGCTGTGTGCATCCTCGGACCCGAGAACTGTGTCACAGTTCACGAGGTTCAAGAAGAGAAGCAGTGTGGCTCATGGAGAAGCTGTAGGTAGCACTAACAGGTATCTTTCTTTCTTTCTTTCCTTTTTATGTCTGTTTCAGATTCTAAAGTTAACTGGCCAGTAGCATTGCCACCTCGCTCTCAGTTTTCTTCCAAACTTTCCTTGAACAGCTACTTTATAACTGCAGAGGAATGCATGAGACTCTTCCCCAAGCGCCTGAAGGAGTTTTTCCGGGTAACATGTGGCTTGCCTAGGACTCCCCGCTGCTCCCACCCCGCAGCCCTCTCTTTGTGGTTCTGACGTCTGCTCTTCCTGAGTCAGTCAGCCTGTACTTTACTGGGGGAAGGGAAGCGCAGAGGGTGGGTGAGAGGGAGGGAGAGAGGAAAGGGACACCATAGATCCCACCACTGGAACATGCGCAATGCCAGCTGGATCAATGAGGCCCTGCTAGGGATCTGGTCTAGTCTAAGGCTCTGGCAGTAAGAGGACAATTTCTAATAAGAAAGGGTGTGATGCCCGGCACAGTGGCTCATGTCTGTAATCCTAGCTACTCAGGAGGCTGAAATCTGAGGATCCCAGTGCAAAGCTAGCCTAGGGAACTAAACTATAGCCCGCGAGATTCTTATCTCCAATGAACCACCAGAAAACTGGAATTGGTGCTACGGCTCAAGGGGTAGGGTAGTAGCCTTGAACTGAAGAGCTCAGGGACAGTGCCCAGGCCAAGTTCAAATCTGACAACAACAGAAAAAAAGAGAAGTGTGTGATGAACCCCGTCCCTAACCCTTCAGTCCCAGCTCTGTCTGGCCTGGCTCCTCTACAGCTGCAGCTAAGAACCCCCATCCTGCTTGCTGCACACTGTACTCCATGGCCCTGCCCCTGGCTTCTGCACATTCTCCTCTGCCTATGTGATTTTTCCTGTCATCAGCTGACACCTATCCAAGCTTCTAGAGTTGGTGTTTCCATTTTACAGCTGGAGAAACTGCGGGCTGGAGATGGGGATTGCTATAGCCAGGAAGTGGAATCACAGTTAAATGCAAATCCCATAGAATAAATGTAGGAGCCCTTGCTGTGAGAAGTGGAAGGCAGAAAAGCAGGCATTGTTCAAATGTGTGCACTTCTGAAGGTTATAAACTGGGAGAGTGGACCCAGAGCACCGAGGGGCCAAGGATGTCCCTGCAGTGAGGCTAACAGCACGCCACTGACCTCACACTTTCTGTGTCATCTGTCATGCTTAATTGCTGTCGCTGGCTTGGTGGTGGTGGTGGTGTGTCTGTGTGTATACTATGACTTCAACTCAAAGCCTCTTGTTCTTGCTTAGATGTTTCGCTCAAGGTTGGTGCTGTACCACTTGAGCCACACCTCCACTTACAGCATTTTTGCTGGTTTCTTGGGGATTAGAGTCTAGGATTTAGCTACCCAAGTTGGTTTTGAATTGTGATCCTCAGACCTCAGCCTCCTGAGTAGCTAGGATTTTCGGCCTGAGCCACCAGTGCCTGGCTGGGAAGGGTGGATTTCACGGTGCTCTGCAGAGAGAGAGGGCTAAGGGGAGCGGGGCACCGGCTGTGAGGGGAGCCCCAGGACTCTGAGGTGTGTGTTTTGGCAGACTGGTTAGAGCAAGTCACCACTTGCTCAGGTGGGAAAGCCCAGGGTCGGGGAAGACAGGCTGGGGGCCAGGAGTTTTCCTTGGCCTTGCTCAGTTTGACATTCAAGAGGTTACGTTGCCCCCCTCATTTGGATGTGTCTCGAGGGAGCCAGGGCTTGGAGCTGGGTAGAGTTAGGATTCCAGCAAACAGCCCTGGAAGCCACTTGGGCAGGGCCACAGCTCCCGAAGGGGATGACAGCTCAGAGAGTCAGGGCAGGATCTTTAAATTGATTTCCATGGTATTCAGCAAGTGGTTGCAGACATGGGTGAATAAATGGAGAGTGTGCAGCAGGGCAGACCTAGCCACAGGCTCAGAGCTCGTCATCAGACCTGAGCCATGTCAGGGCCGCTCTGTGCCTCCAGGATGCCTGTGGTGACAGAGGTGTTGGTGGGGGCAGGGGGCTGCGTTGATTTCTCAGCCTGGTTCCCAGGAGGAGCATAATGAAAAACACGTTGTCACGTAGAGCTTCCCTGTGCTGTCCCACTTCAGGCAACAGAAATCTGACAGTCTGCGTTTTAGAGCACTTAACCTGCCAGACCCCTTCTCTGGGTTATGCCTTGCACACCTCACAATGAGCCCAGGAGACGTGGAGCCTTTCTTTGCTGTGGCATTTTACAATGGATCCCCTGGCCCCAGCAGCACTGCGGGCAGAGCAGAGGGCTTGCATGGAGGGCCGGCAGGCTGGCTCCCCAGCTCCAGCACTGGGGAACCCAGGCCACTTCCCAAAGCCTGGGGAGCGCTAGCCAAGCCAGCTCTTCCCTGCCCCTCACCGGGAAGTGCAGATGCCAAATGTCTGGAGAGAAAACCTGAGAGTGAGGCCTCCCATTCTGGAGAAGCCTCTGAAATCCCAGAAAGCCACTGCCAAAGGGAGGCCAAGCCCCAAGGTCCTGCAGGGGTCCCTGCACGGGGCTGGGAGCGAGTGTCCCCAGCCACTGGGAAGGCCCCTGACGTGTGCCTTCTGTTTCTAGGACCCCTACGCCGCCTTCTTTAAGATAGACACTGACATGGACGGCATAATCAGCATGCATGATTTCCACAGACTGCTTCTGCAACTGCTGCTCAACATGAAGGATGATGAGTTCGAGCACTTCCTCAGCCTCCTTGGCTTGAGACCTAGTGTCACTCTAAATTTCCGGGAATTTCGGAACCTCTGTGAGAAAAGAACCCCCAGGACAGATGAAGCACCCCAAAGACTCATAAGGTGAGTCCCACACTGAGCTGTGATGCCCCTGGAGACTCAGGGACTCCTTTGCACCTCTGCCCACTACCCTCAGCCCTGGCCCTGGCCACGGCAGTCTCGGCACTGGGCTTGTGTCCCCGGCTCCTCCCACGAGCATGGGGCCTCCTTCATGAAGGCAGAGAAGCACCCCACCCCAATCGGAAATGGCGGCAGCCCCAGGCAGCATGTGTCTGTACGTGGGGTAGCCAGTCAGCTCTTCCCTGCCCAGTTGTGATACCTAGAAGACTTGATAGCCTAGGAGGCAGTCCAGGCAGACCAGTCTGAGACTTTAAACAGTAAAAAGCCAGAAGTAGAGCCCATGGCTCAAGTGGTAGATCACCAGCTTTGAGTCACAGAGCTTAAGCCAGCGTGCAAGGCCCAGAGTTGAAGCCCTAGTACTAGCACAAAAAAGAAAGGAAAAAAAAACCAAAGCTCTGAAATGCGGAGTAGTGTGCTGACACACAAGAGAGGCCTTTCTGGCATCGTTTCTGCCCTTTCTGGCCTTTCTGGCGCCATAATAGCACCCCGGGCCCTGGGGCTCCAGCCTGCTGGGGTGACCAGAAACACAGCCACTGGGCCAGGCTGTGCCACCTCCTTACAAGGCCGCAGAGCACTCTTCACTCTGGCACTGTATTCGATTGCCTCTCCAGAATTCATAGATTGTATTTTGGTTGCCACTAAAAAACTAAAATAAAATGAAAGCAAGAAAATGACTGTAGTCTCTTGTAAGATCATGTGATATGAGTTGGACACCTGCATCCAAGCTCAGGGTAGGAGATGCTTTAATGTGAGGCTTGATTGCTTGGCATTAAGACAGAACAAAAAAATCGAAAGAATTTTCTAGAGGACGCACACAGAATTAACATGAAAAAAAAATTCCAACCGCAGAGTGCAGTCTTCACCCCGCAGCAAGCAGCTCAGCTTGCAGTCTGCACCAGTTCACTCCCTGGGTGCTGGCCCAGGACTGACAGAGAGGTGACAGGGTCTCAGCGCTCGAGCTGGTCCTCCATGTGCGGGCAGGAGTTGGTCAGGGGCAGCTAGAAGACAGGTTGTTCACAGCCAAGGGACAGCAGGAAGCCTGCCAGCATGGGTGCAGGTGAGGAGATCCCTTACCCTAGGCGGAAAGTGAAGATTCTTCAAAGAAGGGAGGCTGGAGCCCCTAAGACCTGGCTTAGCTTGCAGCAGTCCTGGGGAGAAACGGCCTAGCGAATTCAAGAGCCCTGCCGTTTGCTGACCAGGCCCCGCCCTCCTCCCACCAGGCCTCCTCTGCGCTGCTTCACCCTTGCCCGCCTTTGAGGGGTGGTGGGCAAGTTGGTTTGAGGGTGTCCCTCCACTGCCTAGGGGGCGCGCCTTTCCCCTTCCCCAGCCTCACACTTCCCTATCCTGCCAACTTCCAGGGCTTCCCTTTCTAGAAGCTTCCTTCCCTCTTTGCCCCTCAGCCTCCTGTCTTTTCAGACTACTTGAATTACCGGAACATATTGGAAAAGTTCATCACTTTGTGGAAGAGAAGATTCTGTGTGTGCATGTGTGTGTGTGTGTGTGTGTGTGTGTGAGTGTGAGTGTGTGTGTGCGGGCATTCACATGCATGTGCATACGTGTGCACACGGCACTGGGGCTTGAACTCAGGGTCTTGCACTCTCATTTGGCTGGTCTTCTACCACTTCTGGATTTTTGATGGTTCGTTGGAGATGAAGAGTCTCCTGGACTTCAAAGCTGAACCCCCAGACCTCAGCCTCCCGAAAGGCACTGGGGGACTACACGTGTGAGCCACTGTGCCTGGCTTTGATCATCTGGATTCTGATTTTCTGTTTCTCGGACCAGCCACCAGGAGAGGAGTGCTGCAGTCCCAGCCACGCCCTGTCTCTTCTAGTCCTGCCGCTTCATGCTTTCCATGTATTTTAGAGCACTGAAGAAAAGCAGTGTGTTACAGTTTTACCCAGATTCTTGCCTTTCTGCTGCTCGCCCTTTATTCCTGAAGTTCTGCACTCCTTGCCGCCACTGCTTTCCTTCCCCCAGAAACCTCCATTAGCGCATCTTTGAGAACAGGCCTGTCAGTGACAAATTCCCCTGGTTTACCTTCATTGAGAACATGCTTGTTTCTCGCACATCCCTAAAGTGATTTTTTTTCCCCAAAAGATAGGAGAATTAAAAGTGGTAAAAACATGCTATGATCCTATCAACCTTTCAGAAACGTTTCCAGTTAGGTAAAACAGAGAGAGGTCTGCAGCTCAGAGTTCCGGACCCTTCCCGGCCCTTGAGATTCTGTCCGGTAGGCAGTTGGAGAGAGATGGGGCCAAAAAGAAGGCGAGGCCAGGCCCAGGTGGGACAGCTTTGTGGGTAAGCCACTTGGTGTGGTAATGGGAGGGTGTCAGAGGGGAGGGCAGAGACAGGCAATGGCAAGGAGCTGGAGAGGTAATGTTGGAGGCAGGAGCTCACTGGACCATGGACTGCGATACGTTCGCTTCTCTGATTATATGCACGCACGTGTGTATGTGTATGTACTGGGACTAGAAAATAAGGCCTCACGCTCTTGCTTGATTTTGTTGTTGTTGTTATTCAGACTATCACGATACCACTTGAGCAACAGCTCTACTTCCAGCCTTTTGCTGGTTAATTGGAAATAAGAATCCACAGCCCTTCCTGCCAAGACTGGCTTTGAAGCTTGCTGTCTAGATCTCAGCCTCCTGAGTAGTCGGGATTTCAGTAGAACTTGGATCCTGGTTATCTTATGAGAGGAACAGGCCGGGCTATCCAGCATTTTTGCAGCCCCAGCCTCTCGTGGGTTTCACTATCCCCTGCCTAACACAAGGCTCTCTTTGAACGCGCTTACGTTGTCTATCATTTTCTGAGTACATACAACAGAAGTCTGATTGTGCTTAAATCCTATAACTAGTCTTTGAGCATCAACTGCACCTAGGAAGTGGGAACTGATTTACACTTTACTGTCTACTTGGGTTTGTGTTATCACCTAACTTCTAAGTTCAGAAATACAGTCTGCAGTTTTGTTCTTCCTAAGACCCTTCATGTTAAATTATGTTTCCTGCCTCTGAGAATAAATGAGCCCTTGTTTTGTGTAGTGGTAAAAATAAAAATTAAAAAATTGAATCGCATTTATCTGAAAATGAACAGGACCTTACAAAGTTTAAGAAGACTTCTCTACCATGCAGCTAGGGAAATAAGACTGTATTTTAAGAATTAAGTTAGACCAGATGTGAAATAACAGACTTAAATGATATCTTTGAAAGAAATGGGGAAAGGGGCGATTGGGAGATTCAAAGGCCATTAAATTTAAGCATATTTATTTATTTATTTATTTATTTATTTATTTATTTATTTTCCTTTTAAGATCCAAGCAGAAAGTTGCGGATTCAGACCTAGCCTGTGAACAGGCTCACCAGTATCTTGTTACCAAAGCAAAAAACAGATGGGCAGACTTGTCTAAGGTGAGGAAACGATGATTCCCTTAAAAGGAAAGGAAATCTATTCCAAGCTTACTTAATCATCCAGACTCTGGGATGGGAGGCAACTTTGCTCATCCAATTTGTTGACTCCATGTGTCCTTAAAATAGTCCATCAAACTAAATTCTTACTTTCAAGGTCAGAGGATGTTTAAAAAGATCAGTCATTGCAGGAATGCACAGAGACATTGCTAATGCTTTTTCAGGATTAAAAACTGGAATGAAAAAATATGACAAACTAATTTTGGTTATTGTAGTGGAACTCTCAGTGCTTGAACTCAGGGCCTGGACGCTGTGCCTTAACTTTTTCCCTCAAGGCTAGTGCTCTACCACTCAAGCTACAGCTCCACTTCTAGTTTTTTTCCTGGTTAGTTGGAGATATGAGTCTTATGGACTGTTTTGCCTAAGCTGGCTTGAAACTGTCATCCTCAGACCTCAGCCTCCTGAGGAGCTAGGATTGCCGGCGTGAGCCGCAGGCACCTAACTCTACAAAATGTGTTAAAAAGGATGTCTCCACTTACTTTCATCTGGTCCTTTTTTTTTTTTGCCAGTCCTAGAGACTGAACTTAGGGCCTGTACACTGTCCTTGGGCTTTTCTCAAGGCTAGAGCTCTACCACTTGAGCCACAGCACCACTTCTGTCTTTTTCTGTGTATGTGGTATCAAGGAATCGAACCCAGGTCTTTGTGCATGCTAGGCAAGCACTCTACCACTAGGCCAAATTCCTGGCCCTTAATTTGGTCCTTTTCGTTTGTTCTTTCCTGGCTTACTCTCAGTGTGAGGCTCTCTATATAACCTTTAGTCCCTTTAGTCACCTATCCTCAAGCCTCTGTCCTCAGTGTGGTAGCCTCGCTGTGCCGACCTGCACCCTACAGCCACATGTGGGTGCCCTGTTGCTGTGCACAGCATGCTAGGCAGGCAGGCCCAAGCTTTTCTGTCTGCCCTGGAGCTCACCAGTGTGTAGTCTGTGTCTGGCCAGAAACCTCAGTGCATACCAGCAGGGGAGAGCCAAGCACGCTAACAGGCAGGCCTTCCCCACCCTCCGCCAGTTTCTCCTTCACCTCAGACCCACACAGGTCCACTTGAGGACAAGGAAAGAGCTTCCTCTGTCTGTAACATGCACACGTGCACGCCTCTGTAGCATGCAGATGTGTGCACCCACATACATATGTACACGCATGCACAAACGCATGTAATAGGCTGTTAGTGGTGTGCAAACCCACACATGCACACTCACATGTACAAATGCACACATGTGCTCCAATTAAGTGATGATAGGAAGATTATGATTCGGGCCCCGATGGTATTTATGTGCCCTTGACACACATGTGCGTGCTGTGTGTATTATTACAGAACTTTATTGAGACTGACACGGAGGGCAACGGCATTCTTCGGCGAAGGGACATCAAGAATGCTCTGTATGGTTTTGACATTCCCCTCACGCCTCGGGAATTTGAGAGGCTCTGGCAGAGGTGAGTGCATCTGGATGCTCCGTCCCAGCAGAGAATTCCACACAGTCTTCCATCACCATTCAGGGGAAGAGAGAGAGAGAGAGAGAGAGTGTGTGTGTGTGTGTGTGTGTGTGTGTGTGTGTGTGTGTGTGTGTGTGTGTGTGTGTGTGTGTGTGTGTGATGGTAGAAGACCAGGCTAAGCCTATGTCAGCAGTACTGAGCCTGAGGAGTTTGTAGGTCCATGAGGCTGGAACTTAGAGAAACAAATTACTCCCCAGAACTTAACTCTAGCAGAACTTTCTCAGCTGACGAATGAGAAGTGGATAAAGGAAAAAGTACTTTCCCAGCACTGAGAGACGAGGGCAGAGGCTGCACAGCTTTTCTTTTGCCAGTCCTGGGCATTGAACTTGGGCTCTTTAGCTCAAAGCTAGTGCGCTACCACTTTGAGCCACAGCACCACTTCTGGTTTTCTGGTGGCTAATTGGAGGTCAGAATCTCACAGACTTTGTGCCTGTGATGTCCCTGTACTGCGATCCTCAGATCTCAGCCTCCTGAGCAGCTAGGCCTACAGGCATGAGAGCCACGGGTGCCCAGCTCCACATGACTTTTATACATAAGTAATCTCTGGAATAAAAATAACCAAACCTCAGGCAGTTGAAGTACTTTCCTGAAGGCCTCTTAAACTGACAATGCATTCTAACATAGGCATCCTTAACTCTGGGTCTTGGCACTGGCCCCAGACCCCTTGACTTAAGGCTAACACTTTACCACTTGAGCCACAGTGTCACTTCCAATTTTATTGGAAGATAAGAGTCTCGTGGACTTTCTTTCCCTGGCTATCTTCAAACTGTGATCCTCAGGTCTCAGCCTCCCGAGGAGCTAGGATTATAGGCATGAACCACTAGCACCCGGCTTCGTTTTTTTAAAATGTAATTTAGATTTAGATGTTTTTAATCAATCCCCCAAATTCTGATATTCCCCCTTGTAGTTGTCCCTGCTTCAGGGTGTATTACTAATGAGACTTTTTAGATTTTCACTGTTAAAATAGAAGCAGAAATGTTGGCCTAGTTGGCAGGTTGTTTTGTGTCTGTATTAGAAAAGTAACATGAAGCTGGGTTCTGATGGTTCTTGCCTCTGATCCTATCTGAGTGAGGAGGCTAAGAACCACAGCTGAGGCCTCTCTCTCCTCCTGGCCATCCTGTGAGCTGCTTTCAGTTGGGAACCCTCCCATATCTAAGGCAGGAAGATAGTGGTGGCCAAGAAGATGAAAAAAATCTCTGGAGTCGATCAATTCTAGACTCCAGCTTGTTATGAAGAGTATGTGCTGGGGTACAAGCGGACTGAGGGTGATCCGACAGGACAAAGGGAAAATGGTCATTGTCGCCAACAACTGCCCAGCCTGAGGCAGTTTGAAATAGAGTACTACACTATGTTGGCCCAAACTGGTGTCCATCACCACAGGGGCAAAGATATTGAACTGGGCACAGCGTATGGGAAACGCTGCGGAGTGTGCACGCCGGCTGTCATTGACCAGGCGATCCCGATGCCATTGGGAGCATGCCAGAACAAACTGGAGAAAAGGAAACAGTGCATAATTTTTCTTTAATAAAACTTGCCCGAGTTGGTTTAAAAACATCTTTAAAAAAAAAAAAAGAAGAGCTACCATGGAGGCTAGCCCAGGTAGAAAAATTTTACTAGATTCCCTCTCCAAAAGTAACAGGAAAACACTGTGCTGGAAGCATGACTCAAGTGGTAGAATACTGGCTAAGCAAGCTCAAGCAAGGCAACCTGAAGTTCACAAAACCCCTGTGGTTGAAAAGATCAGTCCTGGTCAGTGTACACTCCTTATGTGCTTCCTTCTCAACAGACGATGCATAGTTACAATTGAGTTACAGATTGTCTTCACACCGCAGGAAAATGTGGCCCGCACACCTGCTGACATTTGGGATGATTTAAAAGATGACTATCTGGTCCTTGTGCTCGGGAGGCGTTAGGGCAGAGAAGCCACATGGATGACCAGAGCCCAGTGCTGGGTGACAGAAGCTCTGGGATTCAGAATCAGACAGTGGGCATGGTGGTGGAGACTGGAAACAGACCCTCAAGGTGGTAAGATGGATTAGAGGCCGTTCTGTATACCGATGCCCGGCCTGGGGCAGTGGGCATTTCACCAGCAGCAGCACGGGGTGCTCAGGGGCCGGCAGGATGGCAAAGCCGATGTTCTCACCACACTCACCGCTCTGGAATATATGAAGCCGGGGCCAGCGAGATTCTGATGTGGTTGTGGCAGGAACAAAGCTGTGGTCTAAGTGCCCTGAAGACTGTTCAGGGAGAGCCAGTTGTAAGGCCATGGGGGTCCACCTTCTATTCAGTGGTCATAAGAGCCCTGGGTAGGGCACCAGCCCAGGACCAAGAGGTGCTGAAGTCCAGTCCACAGGAGAGCCTACATACATGAAAGATAGCTACGCATGTGCCCTCTTTCCACAGGTGACAGCCTGGGGGCCACACAGGCGTGAACTCTTGTTGCATAGGTGATGGCTTATGTCTCCCTTCACTGGGGGAAGATACTCACTGTGACACTGGGCTAATGATTCTATATGTGCGTAAGGACCATGCTTAGAATATGCAGATTTTACCCTAGGTTGAAAACTGCTATGGTCAGACGTGGTCCATTGTTGCTCTGTTGTTCTCACACTGTGGATGCTAACTGGTTAACATCCACAGCGCTGCAGCCAGGAACCTGGCCGTGACTCCCCCTCCCACCAGCTGTCTGCCTTCCTTCTAGCCACCTGACCTTTCTGTGCTTCTTCTTATGTGAGCCTGTGGTCTCTGACCTTTGCCTCGATCATCTGATCATCCATTCAGCAAACAATGTGAGACCCAGGGCTAAGGGGTTCCCTTGGAGGAATGAATACCACCCACCAGGTGTCCCCAGCTGTCCCCAGGCCCTGCCCACGGCTAAAAGGGGAGCTCAGAAAATGGCATGCTGTGGGTGTCCCCCGGGATGGCCGAGGCCTCCACAGTGGCTGGGCTTTCAAGCAGTGTTCTTTGTGCTTTTTACTTACTTTTTCATATAAAAAATTAGCGGACAGGCATTGGAGCCCAGAGCAACAATGGGCCCGTGTGTCAGAGAAGTGAACCTGGGCTGGGGAGGAGCCTGGCGCCCCCCCCACAGTGCTCCCGCTGCTTTGCAGTCTCAGCGGCCACGTCCCTCCTGGCACCCCATCCCCCCACTGCCCTGCATGTCCTTGTGCTCACTCACTGACTCCATCATTCTCTCCTCGCCCAGCCCGCAGTCCCCAGTAAGCTCTGCCAATTATAACATGGATTATTCTGACTTTATTTCATTAAATGAACTACTTCTAAGGAATATTTTGTGATGTATGTACATTTCAAAAAATCAAATTAAATCTATATTGATTTGGGATTTTTGTTAGCTGCTGTCCTTTTTTCCCAATTGTTTTATTGTGCTAAAAAGCCCATAACGCAAAACTTACCATCTTTCCTATGTAAGCTGCAGTTGAGTGGTACAAAATATATTTATAATATCAGGTGCCATCTCCACTGTTCTGTTCATCTTATGAAATTGAACATGTATAGCTGACTCACAGGCTGAGTAGTTGGGGTGGCATATGGACCAGGTTAGAAGAGAACCATTTCCTTGGCTGTTCCTCCCCCACAAATGATGCCATAACCTGGCATGGCACAGGGGTAGTACCTGGTCCCTGGGATCACCAGATGACAGGTGTGCCACTCTCCATGGCACAGCCTGCAAAGAGAGGGCTGAGTTCAAAGGGTCACCTGTCCACACCCCCCCAGCAATGGAGACAGGAGGTGCTCTGCACAGATGTCTAAGGGAAGAAGAGATGAGGTGGGGCCTGTGCTGGTGTCTGCTGCCATGTGTACGGCACCCAGGAAGAGTGCCAGGGCGGTGGGGGACATGAGAAAGCAGGTGTCCTCAGTGAGTGATGACAGACAGTGTGTTGGAAGGGCTGGGAGCGTGAGCTGTGGGGGAAGTGATTCAGCAGAGGAGGGGCTGCGTGAGAGCCCCAAACTGTTCCCCAGATGCCAGGCTCCAAAGGGACCCAGGGGAAGCCAGCCAAGTTCATCCTGACCCAGCCAGGAGACAGACGCTGATGTGCCACACAGGAGCCAGAGCCACGGCTGGATGAACCACAGAGAAGCGCGTGGCATGGCCCCTCACCAGCACCACCACACAGGGAAACACAAAAGGAAGACACAGCGGAGAGCTGCTGTCCAGGTCCTCTGTAAGGGCCTCCTGCTGAGCCCACGAGGGTGACACCAGCGTGACGTCACTGCGGGACAGAAGAGGGCAGGGCACATGGGGGTGGTGGAGGGGCAGCACTACTTGGAAGCTGAACCTGATCACCAAGGCCAGGACCTGTCCTGAAGGCAGAGTTCATAGAAAAACAGCTCAGCCCGACTGCTAGGTCCCCGGAGGTCTCAGGAAAGGAAGAAGGCTGTAGAGAGATGGCACAGAGGCTGCCAGCTGCTCCCCGATGCTTCTAATATACCATGCCCAGAGACCAGGCAGCTCCCTGAGTGCCAAGCAGCATGCAGCTCAGGGGATGCTGCTCCCACACCTGCCTAGGGTGCCAGGCTCAGCCACAGGGCCTTGGGCTCCACCAGCTGTCAAAAGGGATAGTGCCAGACACTAAACAAGTACGGAGGTCGCCCTGCATCATCAAGAAGCATAAGAATTGTAGCCAAGTGTTGTGGTTGTGTATGACAGCACAGTCACTTTAGACAGTTGTCCATCTGCCCTGACCATGCGGCAGGGACAGTAACCAGTTGTGCTTAATGGCATGCTCCTTCTCTCATGGTTGTCTTAACCCCCTGGCCCACTGCTCCGGCAGAGCATGCGTTGTGAGGACCAGCCTCCCTCCCTGCCATGGTGGTGGAGACCCCGGCTGCACCCAGTGGTGGTGATGGGCATTCTCCCCAGGGGATGGGAGCGCCTGCACCCCGGTGTCCCTGAGGAGCTAAGCCAGGGTGACCCCGCAGCCAGCTCATCATCAGAACAAGAAGCCCCCAGAACTGGGAAGGCAGAAGCAAAGAAGAAAATAGCACACTGTACTGTTGAAAATGTGAGCATTAGAAAACTTGGCAGACTATAGACAAGAAAGAACCTTTCTGCACCATTCTTCTCTCAACATTTATTAAGCGCTTCTGAAGGGAAGTGCACTTGTTTAGAGCTTTGGGTTTGTCTGGAGGAGCTCGTCTATGTTGTGGAAGTGAATTAATAATTCTCAACTCTCGAGATCAGAACGCCAACATTTTATTTCCTGTTGGCACCAAGTCTGTGGCAGGTCCAATGGCTCTGTCCAGTGGAGAGTTCGCTCCCAGGTGGGGATTTGAGGATCAGGCTGGCCAAAAGGAGGAGAGGAGTTGCAGGAGGCACCCTGCAAGCTTAGACATGCTGGGTCCTCTGTGGTCTCAGAATGGAGAGAAATGAAGGCTGGAGAGAGATGGCACAGGAGGTGACCTCCTAGAGGTGATCTTGTCACAGTTGGGGAGTGTCTGCCCGGCAGGCAAGGTTGTGGCCAGAAGGTCACAGCTGCCCAGGGCTGGTCAAGCCTTCTAATTCCCCATCCCAGTGGTGGTAGAGGGGCTGGCAGATGAGGAGGGTGACTATGAGGGGAGGCTGGCCCCAGTGGTGAAGGCAGACTAGAGCCAGGTCAGGAGCTGCAAGCCTGGGGTCTCAGGGCCCTGTGCTCTCCCTCCTTCCATCAAACAGCAACTTGCAGACTTTCTTCTAAGTCCCCTCCCTGTGCTCCATCCTGGGGTTCCAGACCTGAAAGGCGACTGCTCTGTGTATGCTTCCAGCCAGATACACACGTACACACCTCACTGTGCCCAACAGGAGCTCTGGGCAACAAGAACTGAGGATTGGGCCCTGCTTCCATGAGAAGAGCCTGACACCACCGCTCCACAGTGGTGTCACACTCAGCACTGGCTCTAGCCTTCCTTCATCCGGTGCCATGCAGCCATGCGTGATCTAAAACCAACTCTGCAGAAATATGGTGATAACAATGTGCCAGGGAAGTGCACAGGAGAGCCCTTGGTGGGAGAGAGGCAGCGTGGCAGTGCACCCCGTGGAAGCATAATGGTGATGCATGTGTTGTGAAGGGTATTCACACACGGGTCTTGCAGTGAGAGCACTGTGTCTAGATTCCAGTACAGAAAGAGACCATGGAACGCTCCTGGGCACAGAGGACTCGGTCTGCCACCGGTAGGGAGCAAGACCAGGGCCACACGTGGAGAAGCTGCTGGTGCCCGGCTGGCAAGTATCAGACACTCTGAACCTGGAGCGGGAGAGGCTGGCGGTGCATGAACAGGATCTTGATGGAAGTTCACCTGGGAGCTGCTCGCCACGAGGCTCTGGCTCACAGAGACCTTCTCCAAGGCTCAGGGGGCTGAACTCCAGCACAGCCTAAAGAAATGTTGCACTGCCAGTCTCAGGTGAAGAGAGGGGGTGAAGAGAGGAAGGGTTTGGGCCCCATCCATTCTGAAGAGCAGCTGTCTGAGCCATCAGGTCTTCCTCCAACAAGATGGCACCCAGGAGAATTCCTCGTATCTCTGGTGGTGTCACCTAGGGGGGAATGGCCTGGGGATTGTGTCCTTAGTTTGCCCTTATCACTTGGGCTAAATTCCTATGTGGTAGATAATTCCTGTGAGAATGGTCACAAAAGACCAAGATATCCTCAGCAACACCAAATAATGGATGCAGGCGTATCCAAACTGTGTGTGTACCACTGAAATGCTATGTGTACACCAACTGGGCAGAGTGATCTGATTATATCATAAATTAATGGCCAATGCTGAAATGCAAATGCAAGTTTTTATGGGGCTTCTGTTTATGAGCTCATTTTCCCTGGCACATCTGTTGCTGAGCCGTTTTAAAATTCAACCTTTATAGGCGAGTTGATTTTTTTTTAATGTTGCACAAAGGATTATGTAATGAAGGGGTGAGGTTATGTAAGCGGAATTAACTCTCTTATTATTCACATTCATAACAATATTTTAGTTGCAATTGTGCAATCTGGTCTTCTGCGCGCTGTGATGAGAAGAGCATGTTTATGATCTTTATTAATGAAGTAATTAAGAAGTGCCTTTTCATTCAGTTTAAGCATCAAGCAGGTGAGGGACACCACCACACACTGCTGTAGAAAAGCCCCTCTGGGGAGGCAGTGCCATTCTCTGGAACCTGCAGACAGCAGGCTGAGGGCCTAGGCAGAGTCCCTGCATGCTGGGGGCCCCTGCCCCCAGGAGATGCTTTAGGAAGGTGGCCATCCAGCTGAGAGAGGAAACACGGGAACTGGGCCAAGGCAGGGCGTGGTAGAGCCACGGCCACCCTGAGACAGGATTTCAGACCCCTAGAGGCCTTGTGTGTGCACGGGCCCTCCTGTCCTCAGAGGCCCTGAGGCCCTAAGGGAGGGTGGATCATGGTGTCTAGACCTAGAAGAGGGGTGAAAGGTTAAGCCCTGGGAGCTCCCCGAGGGTTTGTCTCAGCCAGAGTCTGCAGCGTGCTCTCACTGAGATAGGCTGGTCTGGGTCTCACTGTCTGCACTAAGGGAAAGGTGCCTGGCCCTGGAGCTGTGGAAGCTCAGGATGTGGCACACGCAGTACACACGCATACACACACACACACACACACACACAGACCACCACCCCAGGGGGAGTTAAACTACCCTCCACAACTGTCTTAATGACATTTGCAGGGCCGCTCACCAAGACCAGTGTGGCCCCGGAGGGTGGAGTCCCGGCTCCCGGGCTCTTCCGTGGGTGTGCTATTTTGTTGTAAAAGCAGTGTTCTCCTTGTTGCTGGTGTGACAGTCACACAGGTCACAGGTACGCGGGAAGTACCTGTGATGGCTTTGTTAGAACGTGGGGATTGTTCAGTCTGTTTGGGGCCTTCAGAGCTCTCCGCCCTGGGAAAGAAGTCACCAGAGGGCCACTTCCTCACCTGCTCCTGGACGGGTGGACACACCACAGCAGGGAAGCCGCAGGTCTGTGCGGGCTGACGGACCATCATTTCCCCCAGGCCCTGGCTTTGGGCGCTGCTACCTTCGGGTACCAGGCATGTTCAAAGTTCAGCACAAGAGATAGAGCATTGCCCAAGCTGCCAGAGCAGCTTTCCCCATCCACCATTCCACCCTCCAGAACGCAGACAAGCACATTACTACCTTTATTGTCAGGGCACATTTTAGGGGAGTGACTGGGGGGGAGTCTCTGCCACTGTCCTGGGAGCTCCCAGCTAGTGGGCAGGGATGTGTGCAACAGGGAGGCCCTGGCGTGTCCCCTGGACACATTGGGCTCCAGAGAGGGCCCAAATATACATCTCATGCTGCGTTGCTAAGCAAAGCTTACCTGGAAAAAACCACATCCGCAAATGCCATTTTTATCGATTAGATGAGAAGCCAAGAGCTTTAAGTGAGAAAAAAGTGTTCTTTTTTTTTAATAAAAGAAAGAAAATTGACAACTTGCCTTAATTTTTTATTAAAGCAATTCTATGCTATTTGAATAACATTGGGAGATAAAAAAATCTCATTATGCCCTTTTTAATGAATTTTAATTCAGAAAAAAATCACAATAATAGAAAATGACATAAAAGGCATATAATAGACTTTTTATCTTGTTTTCTTTTTCGTCTTTCTAGTCGATTATGTGTAACCAGCTTCTTTTCTAAGGGAAAATGGGAATTTTTACCATTCTTGAAATCAAGTAGCATTCACTTATTCAAGTTTTAAGATGGAATATGCTTTTTGAAGGGTTTTTGTTTTAGTTTTGTTTTTTTCCCCTGAGCCTTAGTTCCTTTTGGGCCAGTCGAGGGTATGGAAGGATGGTTTTAACATGTATAATTGTGACTGTCCCTCCAGTTACACGTTGTGACTTTGGCTTTGTTTGCCCTGGGGGTGGGTCATACAGGAAGTAACCTTTCCTTGATGAGAACAGGTTTCAAGCTGTGGTGCACCTAAGTCCCTGAGAGTGAGAGCAGGTCAGGACAGAGGCAGGCAACTGAATTTCTAGCCACTTGCCAGGCCCCTGTGTGATAGCAGCGCCCTCACTGCAGCGCAGGGGTGGCCTGAACATGCCTTTGTAGCTACTGACTCAAGCTTTGCTGTTCTTCCTTAAAGCTATGACACCGAGGGAAGAGGCTACATTACTTACCAAGAGTTTCTACAGAAGTTGGGCATTGGCTTTTTGCCAGCCGTCCACAGGCCCTATACAGAGGACTATTTCAACTTACTGGGCCACTTCACGAAGCCCCAGCAGCTCCAGGAAGAAATGCAAGAGCTGCAACAGGTCACAGAAAAGACCATACCAGCCAGGTGGGTTCACAGGTGCTGGGGACTGGGTCTGGATTCTGTGTCTGTTTAGCTGGCAGGAAAAATTGCTTTAGAATGGTGCCTTTCAACTTGTGCTGGCAAAGTTACCATGAAAATTGCTTCGCTCACTCACTGACTTAGCTTCTAGAACCTGGTGCTGAGCCAGAGAACTGTGTCCTGCCCCATCTGGTCATCGAGTCCCTCTCAGGCAGTACAGTGACAGTGACCCTTGATAGAAACTCTTTCTGGTTGTGGACCACATAAGGTGTGGCCCAGCCCAGAGATGTTTGTGCTGGACATCTGATAGGAACCCTGTAAGTAGTGATGGATGGGATGGATAGGTGGACTGGATGCATGTAAGAAGGGCTAGGTGAGTAAATGGATATGTGAGTATGTGGATGTGTGGATGGGTGGGTGGGTGGGTGGGTGTGTGGGTCGGTGGGTAGATGGATGTGTGGATGGATAGATGGATGGATGGATGGGTGGGTGGGTGGATGGATGGATGGGTGGGTGGGTGTGTGGGTCGGTGGGTAGATGGATGTGTGGATGGATAGATGGATGGATGGATGGGTGGGTGGGTGGATGGATGGATGTGTGGATGGATGTGTGGATGGATAGATGGATGGATGGATGGATGGATGGATGGATAGGTGGGTGGGTGGGTAGATGGATGTGTGGATGGATGGATGGATGGATGGATGCGTGGATGTGTGGATGGGTGGATGGATGGATGGATGGATGGATGGATGGATGGATGGATGTGTGAATAGGTGGATGGATGGATGTGTGGATGGATGGATGTGTGGATGGATGTGTGGATGGATGGATGTGTGGATGGATGGATAGATGGATGGATGGATGGATGGATGGGTGGGTGGATGGATGGATGGAGGGGTGGAGAGGTAGATAGATGGATGGCTGGGCTGATGAAGTGAAGTGTGTTTTGAGGGAATATGCTGGGGCGTGTGCCTGGGAACGCCAGGAAGTGTTTCTCATGAAGGACCAGTGTGCAGAACTGTGTATGCAGGCAGGCAGAATGACATCCAGTTACGTGCATCTGTCTGCAAGGACCCGGAGATGCTGTGTGAGAGGCAGCCATTGCATGTGATGAGGCGTGGTACTTGTGATTTTCTGTGTTGGAAGCTCTCCCTGTCATATTTGTAGCACCCACAACACAGAACACAATTATGCTATGAGTGATGTGGCCATAGAATAAGCAGACAGGTAAGCCCCACTGCCACGTACACAGGTCCACATGTGTGGCTCTGCCATGGCTCCCCACCTGCCCACGTAATCAAAACCACAGAGTCAGATTTGTCACGTGTCACAGGTTCTGCACATGTGACTGTCGTGGCTCCCTTTTGTCCATCTGTCCCCCCCCCCCCCGTCATTCCAAATAGGACTCAGAGTGCCTGGATGAGTTGTTGTTAAAGAATCCCCCAAAGAACACCAAGGACAAGGAGAAGAGACACAATAATGAAGTAGGGTTTAAGAGGAAAGCCACTGGCATGCACCCCTGAATTATGTCTAAGCTACTGAGTCACAGAGCTAGAGGGAGGGGAATTGAGTTTGTGAAATTCGTCATAAAATGTGTGCTCAATCAGTATAAATCAAATATGCTGTAAAACTGATGAAGAAGTGGAATTTATCTTCGGCAGACAGGGCTGGCCTCATTACCCACTCCTGTCCTCAGCTCGTCTCTCCCGCCCGGTGCGGATCATGAGGATCTGTGGGGAGGCCTCCTGCCTCCATGCTCCCACACAAGGCGCGCACCACCAGTTCTGGGGGCTGTGGGGAGCTCTGGCAGAGCCAGAGCTGAAGAGCTGCATCCCACCACTCGTAACCGGCGGGCTCGGCTTGTGAGCTCACACTGTCACAACCTGCTCACGTACCGCACGTGGCTGGCTTCTATTTTCTTCAAAGTCGGGAATTCCCTTTGCGACATGCTTGTTGGGCAGTTCACTGTCAGCAGGTCTTTGAGGCTACCCCAAACCCCCAAATCCAGGGTATCTTTTAGGTTCTTCTATGTCCTCAAATGCAGGTCTATTGCAAGATGGAAGTCAGGATGATTTAAGAGATGGACGTTTCCATTTGTCCTTTGAATCTGAGAGTGTCCCAAATATACTTTAAAAATATACTTTTCAGACTTTTTTCCAGGCTTCTTTTCCTAGTGCCTGAGCAGAGGATTGAGGATCAGAATAGCCACGTGTTACAGGCTGGTTCTAGAATGCACATGGAGAGGGATTGAGAGCAAACCCCGCAGACGCCTGGTGTGGGCAGGCAGTGAGCAGGAGAGCCCAGTGGCCTTGCTGCTGGCTGAGGCCGTGTCCTCCTCTGGTTCTCCATGCAGACTGAGAGCCCGACGAGGCCCTTGAGCAGCTGTGTGTTGTGGACTAACACCGTCTCTGTGTGGCAGTGGGCTGTGATCTGTGCTCCAGGCCTCATTCACATGGTGCACATATCTACTCTGAAAGCAAGATGATTACTGCCTTGAAGCCAGCCCAAGAAATGCTGAATGTTTCAATTCTCGAAAAATATCTATCCCCCCCCGGAAATGTGACTTTTCTCCCCGACTTCACTTGCTTCCATTTTGAAGGATTATGTATCCACTGTTGGTTACACCCTGTGACTGGACTCATCACACCAGGAAGAGCGCCTGAAGGCCAGGCCGTGGGGACAGGATAAGGGGCCCAGAGTTGGATGAGCAGTTCTGAGCCAGAGGCCACAAGGGAAATGTCCACATGAATCTACTCCTGTCTGCCCCGCCCATCCACGTTACCACCTTATTTTGCCCCTCCTCGGGTTCTGCTTTCACTGTTTCAATAATTGTGTTTTCCAGACTTGCTCTGTAGACGGTCCTGTCCCACATATATCTATCTACAAGCACAGGGAGGGACCAGGACAGCTATAGGGATAAGCCACTAAGCCCTTCTTTTCCCTGAGGATGGCCCCAGAGCCCACAAAGCCCACGTGGCATCTGGGCCCTGTAGGCAGGCCTTGGCCTCCATGGAGTGGAAGAGCTGAACTTAGAGAAGCTACACTCAATCTCTGCAGGTCAGAGATCAAATGCAAGGCTATTCAGAGTTCACAACCTCTATACCCTCTCATTCCACTAGCAGAAGTGGACGAATTTTCCTGAATCAAATCACAGAGGCTTGAGTAGTCTGCGGGAAAATCAACCCCACAGCCAGGAAGCAGGCACAGCTCTGGGCACCCCACAAGGTGAAGACTGGTCCTCGGGCAGGGCTAGCCTGTCTTCTATCTGCCACATGGGCTTGGTACACGAAAAGATGCCATTTTAGACCATCGTAGCTGGGGGCTGGTGCCTCACGCCTGTCATCCTAGCTGCTCAGGAGGCTGAGACCCGAGGATCGTGGTTCAAAGACTGCCTGAGTAGGAAAGACCATGAGACGCTCATCTTCAGTAAATCAGCAAAGAGCTGGGAGTGGAGCTATGACTCAAGTGGTAGAGTGCCAACCTTGAGCACAAAACCTCAGGGACGGCACCCAAACCCTGAGTTCAGTGCACGTGGAGGAGGCAGCCAGGCCCCTGTCTTGCCTGCTGGGGCACACAGTAATGCTGCACCTGCTCCAAGATGGGGCACTCCCGCATGCTCCCTGACTCCTCCTCTCCTCTGCTCTTACCGGAGGGCTGGGCACTGGCGCCCTGGGGCCCTTGGCAGTTTTCCCTGCAGGTGCCTCAATCCCCAGTCTTTGCTCAGGGATGCCAGGCCCAGAAAAGCCCACTTGTACCCTCCATGCCTTACCAGGTGTCTGTCTCCCTCTCTGGCTCTTCTCCTTTCCCAGCAATGCATGTGCGCTAAGTATTCTCAATATCTGCCACCTAATGTCACTTCCCCTAGGGATGCCGGCTTGAGTCCTACAGGTGCCAGTGCCCGAGCACTCGAGACAGGTGCTGCATGCCCAGCAAGGTTTGCAGAGCGGGAGGGCGTTGGTCCTCTGCCTCAAGAATCGCTCTTTATTTTAAGTCCTTGGTTCCATTTTTACGTTGCCAACCTTAGTAAAACGACAAGGTTGTAATTTCTCTAATGTAATTTTGATAATAATAACAGTGGTAATAAGGCATTATAGACATTTTTCTGGGATACTTCTTCATAAAAATGTTCCACCAAGCCTGAGAATCCTCCGGGTGGGCCGTCGAGGCAGCCATGGAGGCCTCACAGCACATGTTCTGGGGAAGTCGCTGGTTCTCTGGGTTTGGGGTATCTGAAGCATTTTCTCTTTTCAGGGATAAGCTTATGGAACATTATAAAGAGATCAGCAAAGCTCTCAGCACACAGGACAAAGTCAGAACTGGCTGCATATCCCTCTCCAGGCTGCAGCGGCTGCTGCAGGACTGCGGCTGCCCTCTGAAGGAAGAGGAGCTCATCCAGCTTCTCAGCAGGTTGTCTGTGTGTGTGTGTGTGTGTGTGTGTGTGTGTGTGTGTGTGTGTGTGTCTGTGTCTGTGTGTGTCTGTGTCTGTGTGCACAGTCATGTGCGTACCAATACATGTGTGCCAGTACTGGGGCTTGGACTCAGGACCTCCCACTCTTAGGTTTTTCCTCAATTCTAAAGCTGTGCTTCTTGAGTCACAGCTGTATTTCGTGCCAGTTATTTTAAGAGCCTCTGGACTTCGATGTCCAGAGTGGCTTTGAACCACGGTCCTCAGGTGTCAGCCTCCAGAGTAGCTAAGATTACAGGACTGAGCCACCAGTGCCTAGTTCGCCCAGTTTGTTGGTTGTTTTAGGGAAAGTCCATTTCCCTGGGCTGTAAGATCTCTGGCTGTCAGCTGCCCCTGGGCTTTCTGGCTCATTCAAGCAGCCTTTGACAAAAGGTGAGCTGAGTGCCTCCTGCTGGCCCTGGTGGACAAAAGCAAAAGGAGCCGCGTATCAAGTGCCCTGGGCGGGGCTGTTGCTCAGAGCTAAGGTGTGCAAGGTGCTGGTTCTATGCTCTATTCCCAGGAGTGCAAAAATAAACAAGCAAAACTAGCCTATTTCTCCTTGTCACTGCTATTGTTTTCACCCCCAGAGTCTTAACTTCCAGTGCTGCAACCGGCTTTCAGAATTGAATGTCCCCATTCTTAGTGACAAGCTTATGCCGCTCCATTGATTTTTGCTTGTGTCCGCAGACTTCCCGCTAGGAAGAAGTGGCTAGATATCCAGGGTCCTGTCTAGCCTAGTAGCAGTGATTACGAGTGTGAGCCCCCGGTGCCGGCACCAATCACCTTCTTAACTATTTCCTATACCTGAGGTCACTCCTCAGTGCTGCTTTACAACTGTCCTTCGTGTTCAGTGCATTTCTCAGAAATCTGCTAACAGTGCAGTGAGCTGCTGAGAGCAGCTTAAAGACGGTGGCTGGGGACGCTGGCCTGGGTCAGCCTCGGGGCTTAGGGCTGTCAGTATCTCAGCTTCACACGGGGGCTGGGCAGATCCTCCAGAGAGTAGAGTTAACAATAAAATACAGAATTTCCAGTTAAATATGAACTTCCAAAAAGTAATAGTTTATAGTATGAATATCGTTTTTACAGTAGTTAGAATATAGTTACAAGCCCTACAACTGACAAAAAAATGTAACTATATCCTAAATACTGTAAAAACCATACTGGCTGACTTTGAACTGTGATCCTCAGTTCTCAGCCTCCTGAGTAGCTAGGATTACAGGCGTGAGCCACCCTGCCCAGCTATACTTCTGTTTTTAAACACACACACACACACACACACACACACACACACACACACACACACACACAGTTACCTAAAATTCTGTGACTGGGTACAAGTTTGCTGTGCTTATTTGTTCAATCACAGAACTGGCAGCCAAGAAGAGAGGACTCTGGGAGGATTGTGACAGAATTGGTGTGACACTAAATAGTTTCACAGGCTCTAGACCGTAGGTCAGCTTTCTTCTTTTGACACTAATTGCGTCCCACTCTCTTCTTTCCCACATGGCTTCTGAAATGCTATGTAGTTTTTATCTTTGTTCCTCTGGCTTGTTTCAACATCTTTCTCTCCGTCACTGGTTCTCTGGGTGTCCATAGAAACAACTTCAGAACGTGTGTTTCTGCAAGCTGGGGGATCTGGGAGACAGGATGGGTGATCCCTTCCCTTCTGCTCGATGACGGGACGGCACCGATGGCTTCTCCTCAGCTCGGATAGGTCTACGGGGCTCTCTTCCTTGGGAAGTGGTGGAAGGCTCTGGGAATGTGCCACGTGCTTACGCTTCCCTGCCCTCACCGCAGTGTGAGGGGATCCTAGCCAGGTTTCTCCCCCGTGGGAAGCTGCAGAGCTCCTGGAGGCTGAGCCGCCGCCTCATAGGCAGCCTACGACCCTCACGTGTTCCCACAGCTCCTGCTCCAGAACAGACGCCGGCTGCGAGTGTCAAGTGGTGCCTTTCCTCCCCAGACTCCAGCGTTCCTTCCTCTGGAAGCTCAGGGCTTTGCTGACTTCCAGGGAGGCCGGAGATGTTTGAGCAGCTTTACTGTAGGCTATTGGAGCAGTAACCCTGCTAAGTTCCATGACCCTTTACCTCCACCTCACATCTTTTTATCTCTTGATTCTTTCTTCTCTTGCTGGAGCCCTTCTTTAAGTAATTTTCTAGTAAATTGTTTCGAGTTCTTTTGGGTCTGAATTATTTTTCCTGTGTTTTTTCCCACACAACTTATCTGAGTCTATCATCCTGGGGCAAGGAGGAAGATATTGTTCTATTGTGCTCAAACTAGGAGAAGGCCAACCCCGATGTGTGTCCACGTATGCAGGCATGTGCACGCGTGTGTGTGTGTGTGTGTGTGTGTGTGTGTGTGCACGCGCGCGTGCAGGGACCAGGAGGGCCCATCTTCAAATGCTGATATGTTCCCTTGTCCCTAAGCAGGGTCTCTTCTCCCTGAATGCATCTCCAGCTGAATAAGAATTCATATGCATTCAATGAATAAATCATGGGGAAAAGCAGCAGCTAAATAATTAACAAGGGATTATAAGAGAGGCTGTGAAAACAGTCAGGCTGGTACTTCCGCAAACAGCAACAAAGGAACGGGAATTTCTGTGGTCCACCTGTCATGGGGTGATCAACTTTTTTACACACTGAAACCTTAATAAGGATCCATTGCTCAGTCTCTTGTCTCTTCTCAAAGACCTCTTGATGATAAGAGTCCCAGCTAGTGGTAATTATATGTAGATTATGCTTTTCTCACTCCAAAATAGACTTTTCTAAATACTACTGAGATTTGCATATGCATTTGATGTTATTACTACATTTTAATACCACACTGGCAATTCAGCCCACAGATGAAAAGTACTGATTGTCCTCTTCCTCCATACCCACCACGCAGGGCGGCAGGCCCAGGCCCTGCCAGGCGGTGCTGCAGCTGCATCACACGGAAGCTAAGCTTTGGGCTTCTCTTGTTTGTTCTGGTCCTTGAAACAAGGTCTCACTATATAGCCCAGGTTGGTCTTGAACTTGCAGTCCTCCTGCCTTTCAGTCGTGTCACACCATGCTGATGTGTCTTGTCCTCCTTGGAGTCACTGGAAGATTCTCTCTTGGGTCTACCAGGGACCCTTCGGGTCTGTTCTGACCTCATGTACTGTCCAGCTGAGGAACCATAAATGCCTCAAGAATGCAAGTTCTAAATGTGTGAACTTTACAGGCAGTGAAACTCTACTTTGAATCTCTTGGCGTCTTCTATACATGCGCTCTGTATTTCTAAGGTCCTGCAGGACCTGAAGGCACTGGAATGGGCGCACAGGGAGGGCCTTCTTGTGTGGGTGCGAGCTGCCATAGCGTTTTTCCTTGAGGAAACATTGCTAGACGGTCATTGTACAAAGGTCTTTGGAGAGCTTTGGGCTTCCCCACTTCATTTCAACCCCACTTGAGGAAAGAAATGAGTATTCTCTTTGTTCTCTGCCAACCATCCCTTCTTTTTAAGTCGCAGGGCCAGCCCT
Organism: Megascapheus bottae; assembly: GCF_031878675.1. Lineage (NCBI taxonomy): Eukaryota > Metazoa > Chordata > Mammalia > Rodentia > Geomyidae > Megascapheus > Megascapheus bottae. The sequence continues at coordinate 93,377,884 of NC_143510.1, read as the reverse complement.
TGTTGTTAATTAAGCTTTTGCTTGACTTTCCTGCTCACACCTTCTGCTTACCACTTGAGCCACATCTCCATGCTGGCTTTCTTGCTGGTTATTCTGGAGATGAAGTTTCTTGGACATGTCTGCCGCAATGCTATCCTCAAACAGGATCCTCCAGGTCTCAGCCTCCCGCATAGCTGGAATTCTGGGCCCCTGGCACCTGACTGTGTCAGCTGACAGGCCTCAGACCGTCAAGACAGAGCACTGGGGACCCACCCTCACTTCTGCACCAGTCCTCTTGTTTGCTGTGGTCGCAGGGTCACTGTGCGCCTGGGACAGGGCTTCCGTGGCGTGAGTGCACCACAGCTCCAGGACCGTGTCTTACACCACTCATTTTCTCCATACTCTTTTTTGACTGTTTGTTGAAGGAGCAAGTGATAGGTTTCTTAATTAATCTGTTGTTTTCTTTGTGGGGAAGCCTGGGGGTTAACGTGAATGATAACTCCCTCAACTACCTGGACTTCCTGAAAGCCCTGGAGAGCAGCACGGTGACTAGAGATGAGCCCAAGGAGAAGGAAGACCGTGGCCCCGCCGCCACTGCCTCCATCGATTTCTCCACACTGAGCCCAGATGAGATCGTGAAGAGCATCCAGTGTCTGGTCAGGTGCTCCCAGCAGCCCTTGTTCCAGGTACGGCAGACCCCACACCAGGTTTTGCAATGGAAGCCCATCTCTGTCCATCAGAATCGCTACCCAGCCCCTCTTCCAGGGCCTGTCCCTAGCCTCCCCCATTCACCTGTACAGTATAGATAGGCTTGACTTGGGTTGGGGGGATGGGGCATGCCAATACTAGGACTTGAACTCAAAGACTTGAATTCTCACTTGTTTTTTTTTTTGCTCAAGGCTGGTATTCTACCACTTGAGCTACACCTCTGCATCCAGCTTTTTGTTGATCCGTTGGAGATAAGAGTCTCCAAGACTGGAGTCAGGGGTTTGGCCTGGTGATAGAGTGCTTGCCTCGCATACAGTAAGACCTGGATTCAGATCCCTTGGTACATACATAGAAAAAGCCGGAAGTGGTACTTGGCTCAAGCGGTAGAGCCAAGGACAGTGCCTGGGCCCTGAGTTCAAGCCCAGACTAGCAAAAAAAAAAATCTCTAAGACCTTCCTGCTGGTGAAAGAATCTGAGGGCATGAGTAGGCAGCAGAGACAGGCTTGTGTGGGAAGGAAGATGCGCCCTCCCTCCTGTCCAGACTCCAGGCCCAGGCGCAGGCCTGTGCGTCCGCAGCCTCCTTGGGCCTCTTTACCAGCTGTGGCTTGTCAGGACAGGTGGCTTTCATCTTGGGCTTTAAGAGGTGCACTCCGGAGCCCGCGTGGGAGGGATTCATGGGAGATAAGCAGAGAGCAGCCAGCGGAACTGGGCCTCTGTCCCGAGAGCAGACACGGTCAGGATCTAGGCTGCACACGTGCACGGTGTGGACATGGCAGGCCCAGGGGAGACAGCGGGACAGTGGGGGCCTCCACACCCACCAAAGGAAGCTGACGAGCTCACGTCCTCACGGACCAGGAGTGGAGGGACATGGTGGCCACAGCCATCCAGGGAGCGCAGCTCCTCCCACCCCGCTGGCCACGAGCAGCAAGCCTGCCCAGCTGGCCAGACCCTGTCACAAGAGTCTCCTGACCTGTGCCAGCACACCCGCCACAGCTCCCAGAGCACTGTGCACACAGTGTGTCATGGTCGGCACGGCCTCGCCACCTTCTGAACAGAAGTGGCGCCATTGGCCTCTGTCGGGTGTTTTTCAAGCTGGGGTTTGGGGGAGGATGGAGGAGGGAAGGAGCAGGAGAGGGAGGAGCGTGACTGTGGGATGGCCGTCCAAGAGGACGTGGACATGTGGGCATTGCGTGTGTGCTGCCGGTGCCATGTGCATCATGTGTCTGAAGCATGTCAGCCCCTTGCAATAACAGAGCGTTTTGCAGATTTTGAAGATTTGCACTTTAGTTTTCACGCCTGCACTGCAGCCTGGCAGGTTGGGTTTGCACACGCAGCTGGCAGGCTCCTGTGGCCAGAGAGAGCCTCAAGCACAACATTTGCAGCACATCTGCCTTTGCCTGCCCTGTAGCACAGCTGTGCTGATTGCGACCTAGGTCTCCCAGTGGCCATGCCCACTGTGTGCCAGTGGTTCGTCCCAAAGGCTGGCAGCCTCACAGCCATGCTGAGCCCAGGCCCTTTGTGGGGCCCAGGCTGACATCCAGGGAGGTCATGGCATAGAATGGACAGCAGGGCCTGATGGAAGACTCAGTCCTGACCCAGGGCCCCACCTTTCCCACCGCCCGCCTTTGCCCATGGGCATTTCAGGGTTGGGTTGGTTGCTCCTGCACCATGCCCTGGGGGAACCTAACCAGTCCAGGGTGAGGATTCGCCACAAAGGAGTTTGGTTTGGAATTTCCAGGTACATTAAATTCTTATTTTAAGAAATCTTAATCTGCCACTTGATACAGATTTCCTTGTATAATAAAAAATGATTTTTTGACACATGGAAAAAAATGTGTGTTCTTTTTATAGGACGTTTTTGCACTTTCCCAGTTTGACTACTGAGCACTGACAAGTTCCTGGGGTAGACCCAGCCCCACCTCCCAGCACAGACCCTCTCCCCACGCCAGGCCACTCAGCCATGCCAGTGTCACAGCCAGGGCTGTAGGGAAAGCGCCAGGTTCCAGGGCCAAACCCATGCCCAGGGAGCCCAGCACTTCTTGCTGCCAGTCCCTCCTGGTGAGAGGAGACGGAGGCTACTGGTGGAGGGGCGCCCTGTCCCACCCCTGTCCCTCTATACGCCGCCTACAGTGTGCTCAGAGAAGGCACCTCTCCTCTCTCTCACCAGTGATCTCACCTCCATCCCTCCTTTCCCCTCACTCACCTCCATCTCCTCCCCCACCCCCCAGCTTATCTCTCTCTTCCAAGGCTCTCTAAGGTTCTGACGAAGCTTGTTGTCTTCGTGGTCTTAGCCCTCTAATGAAGATGTGTTTATTTAGCAATGCAGAATTTACAAAGACTATATTTACTCGTGTTGTGATTCCAGCACCAGGTTCTAGTTTTTTTGCTCAAGGCTAGTGCTCTACCACTTGAGCCACAGTTCTACTTCTGGTTTTGGCTGATTAATTAGAAGAGTCTTAGGGACTCTCCAGCTTGTTTTGAACCTGAGTAACTGGGATTGCAGGCATGAGCCACCAGTACCCAGCTACAAAGGACTTTTACATAGAGATCTCACTTTCACTGAGCAGAAATGATACAGAAATGATTTTTAATACTCAGCAGTACATTTGTCATCTTTTTCTTCTATATTTTTAGGCATTTTCTGCCGTGGATAAAGAAGACACTGGGTTTGTGAATGCTACAGACTTCGGGCAAATCCTTAAGGACTTGTGTTACAAGCTTACAGATAATCAGTATCATTATTTTTTGAGGAAATTGAAGATTCATCTTACCCCCTCCATACACTGGAAATACTTCCTCCAGAACTTCAGCTCTTTCACAGAGGAGGTAAGGAATATGGAGAGTTAAGTATGTCTGTGTGAAAAGGAGCTGCAATTGGTTTCTCAAAAATGGGTAATTGGTTAAAAACAGGTCTGATTGACAATTACATCATGTAATTAGCTTATTTTAAATGAAAAAATAGGTTCCAATCCTCCATAGAGCCGTGAAGCCATAAACTTCATCCTGTGGTTTTTCAGAAATTTTTATTGAATACAATTTTTGTTTGTTTTGCCAATGCTGGGGCTTGAACTCAGGGCCTTGGCTCTGTCCCTAAGCTCCTTTGCTCAAGGCTAGTGCGCTCTCACTTTAAGCCACAGCACCACTTCCGGTTGTTGAGTGGGTCACTAGAGGCAAGTCTCATGGGGACTTTTCTGCCTGAGCTGGCTTCGAACTACGATCCTCAGATCTCAGTCTCCTGAGTAGCTAGGATTACAGATGGAAGCCTGGCTGTATCTTGTTTTGTTTTCAAAACAGCTCAGGGGGTGCCTCATGTGGTAGAGTACTGTCCTTCAGGGATAGTGCCTAGGCCCTGAGTTCAAGCCCCAGGACTGGCATGAAAACAAAAACCAGAACCAAAACTGTGTGGGGCTTCCTTCAGTCTGATGAGTTGAGAGAGTTCTGAAGCAGCTGTGGTTCTAGAAGATGATCCTGTGTCCAGACAGGCAAGGCCCACTGCGTTGGCCCTGGCTGTGTCCTGGCTCTCTGGCCCACTTTATACAACTGGCATTATATTGAGTATTGTCTACGCGCTTGTCTTATTGGCTTTAGTTGGTCCTCATACACTGCTATGAAGACAGTCTATTACATGGATCGATCTGGAAAGAGCATGTTACCCATCAGTGACCCTCTTCAGACGACCTGGGCACAGGTCATCTGCTCTCAGTCTCCTCCCCTCAGGCGCTGTGCCCACACCCAGCACACACGGGCGGCTCAGCGTAGAGTTACTATTGGGCTGTAGGCTGCCTACATGTCCCTGAGGGCTGCGCCAATGCACATTCTTCCAAGCTGTGCCCCAGGGTTCCTGGTGCACCTCAGCTTGGCCAGCCCTGCTGGCTCACCCCACTGGTCCTGGTCATTAGCACAAACAAAATGCTCAGAGCCTGTCTGCGTCCAGGGCCATCCATGGCACATCACCTGCAGGGATTCTGATTGCGTAGTAAATACGAGTAGCAAATGCCTTTAGGTCTGTGCGCGCTCTCTCTCTCTCTCTCTCTCTCTCTCTCTCTCTCTCTCTCTCTCTCTCTCTCTCTCTCTCTCTCTCTCTCTCTCTCTCTCTCTCTCTCTGCCAGTCCTAGGGCTTGAACTCAGGGCCTGAGCACTGTCCTTGGGCTTTCCTCAAGACTCTAGTACTCTACCACTTGAGCCATAGCACCACTTCCTGCTTTTATCTATGTATGTGGTACCAAGGAATCAAACCTGGGTTTTCATGCATGCTAGGCAAGCACTCTACCACTAGGCCAAACTCGCAGTCCCAGGTCTGTGCTGTGTCTTTGCTCTTGGTGTATAGTGACCTTCGCTGCATGTATGTGTGTGTATATATGTATGGTGCCTTGCACTCTCCAGGCATGTACTCTTCCACCGAGCTAAATCCCCAGCCCATGGTCTTTGCTACTATTGATGATACCTTTGTGATTTTCAAGATATATTTGGAGAATGCAGGAAAATCTGGAAACGAAAGCAGTGCCATCAGCATTCAGCGAGGCACTGTGTAGATCCTGGCCCAGCATGCACATGTGCCCCTCTCATAAGTCCCTGGGCAGAAGGCAAGGAGGAAGGCAAGACAGACACTCCACCAGAACAGACTCTACACAGGACAGGCAGACTTCATGCAAGACTGACATACTCCATGCAGAACAATCAGACCATGACAGATTCCACACAGGACAGACCGACTCCATGCAGGACTTACAGACTCCTCATGGTCACAGAACCACACGGCCCCCTCAGTGAGGAGGGCAGAGCAGGCCCCGCTCCGAGCTGGTGCTTGTTACACTGTGTAGTCTGGGTCTTGGATTTGCAGAGTGGGGTAGCACTGGATGAGGACTCTGCTGTATGTCACATGGCCGGAAGCTATGACAGCCAGTGGTATCTACCCTACTTCTACCTCTGTAATTTACCTGGCCATGAACACTGCATTGCATATAATTCCATTCTCATCTTTTCAAGCATCACAAAGATGAAATAACCAGAGCCAAAGGATAGAGATATTTTTCTAGTAGCTTGAATCCTATGCAATTGCCATTTTAAAAGTCACAAATGATTGAACCCTGACCATCCACGGGCCTGGAGCCAAGATTTGTCAAGTTGCTTATGTCCATCTTGCACTATTTGGAATGCGCCAGTAACTTCGAAGAGCACTGAAGTTCTGCCTGGGGGCAAGGCGGACACACTGGCAGACAGACTTCCCTCCCACCGCTTTCGTGTAGATCTCCCTGGGGAGGGCGGCAAGAAGGCTGGACTTCCTGTTTAGCACAGGCTTCTCCAAGTCTTTTTGTTTTGCCAGTCCTGGGGCTTTGAACTCAGGGTCTTTCCCCAGGGTAGAGCTCTACCACTTGAGCCACAGCACCACTTCTGGCATTTTCTATATATGTGGTTACCGAGGAATGGAACCCGGGTCTTTGTGCATGCTAGGCAAGCACTCTACCACAAGGCCAAAGGGGCCTGGGCCCCTTTAACGTGTATTTTTTAGTTATATGAAAGCAACATATACCAGTGTAGAAACGCAATTGGAATATGGTGACAGGCCCACCCACCTGTTGAGCCGTCACTGTGGTTGCTGCCACAGCTCGTGTGGGATTCCTCCTGCTGCTGGGGAACCCCTGCCCGCGTGGGCTGCGTGGGGCTGGTCAGGATGAAGTCTGCCCAGACAAGGCCCAATGGGGCCTGGACCTGGGGGTCTCTTATCATACAAGGACTTCTAAGCGCTGGACGATGGCAGATTCCAGAACTTCTCTGGAATGGAGCTGAGTCGTTCCATGTTCCCCCACGTGTGGGCTCCACTCCGAGGATCCCAGCACTCTCTCCACCTCCAGTGTGCGTTTCCTGTGCGAGCACAGCGCCAGGCCCAGCTGCAGGCACACAGGTGTCTGCCAATCTGCCAAGGACCCAGGAGAGAGATATTGGTTCCTGCACCCATCCCAAGCAAGCTCAGGAAGCCTGGCTAGGGGAGACGTGGAGGTGAGGGAGCCAGGATAGCTGGTGACATGTGGGGCTGGGATGGGGACTGGAGCCTGTGTGGATCAGGGCACGTGGCTGGTTTGAGGGTTGCATCCATGGTGGGATGGACTGAGGTGAGAGAATGCTGGAGACTCACAGCAGAGGCATGGGGACAGCTTCGTTATCTGGGGTCTGGCACTGGAGTTCTGTCCTCACAAGAGTCATGGAGTGAGCACGGTGGAGCCCATCCCAGGAGTCACCTTGGACCCCACATCCTGCCTGAGGCAGCAGGGTTAGAAGTGCTCAGAGATGGATGCCCAGGCGAGCTGGGCCCGGGCCCCGGCCAGGGCCAGAGAGGGGGTGTGCCAGGCTGTGCACAACAGTCCCTGTCACCAGAGCCAGGCCAGAGAGGGGGTGTGCAAGGCTGTGCACAACAGTCCCTGTCACCAGAGCCAGGCCAGAGAGGGGGTGTGCAAGGCTGTGCACAACAGTCCCTGTCACCAGAGCCAGGCCAGAGAGGGGGTGTGCCAGGCTGTGCACAACAGTCCCTGTCACCAGGGGCCAGGGCCAGAGAGGGGGTGTGCAAGGCTGTGCACAACAGTCCCTGTCACCAGAGCCAGGGCCAGAGAGGGGGTGTGCAAGGCTGTGCACAACAGTCCCTGTCACCAGAGCCAGGGCCAGAGAGGGGGTGTGCAAGGCTGTGCACAACAGTCCCTGTCACCAGAGCCAGGCCAGAGAGGGGGTGTGCCAGGCTGTGCACAACAGTCCCTGTCACCAGGGGCCAGGGCCAGAGAGGGGGTGTGCAAGGCTGTGCACAACAGTCCCTGTCACCAGAGCCAGGGCCAGAGAGGGGGTGTGCAAGGCTGTGCACAACAGTCCCTGTCACCAGAGCCAGGGCCAGAGAGGGGGTGTGCAAGGCTGTGCACAACAGTCCCTGTCACCAGAGCCAGGGCCAGAGAGGGGGTGTGCAAGGCTGTGCACAACAGTCCCTGTCACCAGAGCCAGGCCACCGTGGGTTCCCTCTCACCCTGTGTGTCTCGCCAGGAAGTGGGGCTGCATCCCTCCCTGCCCACTGTCGTTGTCTCCTTCTGGGCCAAGAAGAAGAATAGTTGGTGGTGGCTGAGCTGGTGACTTTGGGAGTCATGCAGTGTGGCTGGGACGTGAGGTTAGAGGAGAATCACCACTGCCCCACCGTTTAATTCTGGGGCTTCCCTAGAAAGGAAGAGACTTAACCAAGAGTAGGAAGCCGAATGCATCGCCCTGAAGCTCATTAATATGATTCTAGCGCTCTCTTCCCTCTGGGAGATGCAAGGGAGGCAAGTAATTAGAAAGAGACTACCCAAAAGTAATTAAGACAGTGAGCGCTCCCCTGCTAGGCAGGTTCACTGTGAGTGGTCCTAGCCGCAGACCCCAGTCCTGGGAGAGGAAAAGGGGATCACGCTCGAGCCCCGAAGGCTGTGAGTCCATTGAAAGTTTGCAGTCTGACGTCATGGACCCCTCTCCATCCTCAGCTGACTTAGGTCTCCAGACTGTCACCCAGGGGTGCCTGTGGTGTGTGGCCCCCTCCCCACCCCAGTGCAGCTTCCTCCAGCCACCAGAAGCACCCCCAGTCAGCTAGCACTTCTCAGGTGGTGGCTGGCTGCTGCCGGTGTAGACTCTCCCGCCCCAGGTCAGGCTCTCCCAGGGGTGGGCCCTGAGACCCTGCTGGTCGTTCCTCTGCCCAGCGTGCAGATGGGAAGGTGAAGGTGACTGCGTGACTTCAGACACACAGAAGCCAGGCCTGCCCCTGGCCCCCGGATGCTGCCAGCCTTGGTGCAGGCTGGGAAACCACAGGCTGCCAGGCAGCACAGGGTCCTCCCAACTCCACCACGCACAGGGAGCGGCATCTGCCTGCCTTCCATTCCCTCTCACCTCTAGAGAAGCAGACCTGCTTGCTTGTAGAAAGTCACTCATTCCTTTTTAAATTGCCATTTCAGTATCTTCTGTGAATATGAAAATATTGCTCAGTAATGGAATATGTTTAAAGAAACACATGCTTAACCAATGGGACCTCCCCTTACTTAGTATTTATGATAAATACATACATAAGTAAGGTCTGTAAAGTCACTTACTTACGTATTAAATAACTCAAGATCATTTTCCTGCCAGGCAATATGGCTCATGCCTGTAATCCTAGCTGCTCAGGAGGCTGGGTCCTGAGGATTGTGGTGTGAAGCCATCCAGGACAGGAAAATCTGTGAGACTCTCCTTGCCAATTAATCACCAGAAAGTTAGATTTAAGTTATAGAGCGCTGCCTTGAGCAAAGAAAAAAAAACAAAAACAAAAAACGAAGGATGTGAGTACCTGAGTTCAAGCCCCAGTACCAGCACCAAACCACCACAAGATGCTGTTTTTCTTTGAGGGAGAGTTGTGGAATCTGAGGACTCTGCCTCTTAACAGGCGTGGATGGGAGAGAAATGAGGACTGGTGTTCTCCACGGAGAGGCTTGAAGCTCACCAGAATGTGTTTAGTCTTCACGAGCATGGTATTTATTGTATTAGCTGCCACACTTGATTGGTGTTCCTTTCCTTGTAAATGGAGCGAGGGCCCTGTCTCATTAGTGAACACGATGAGGAAATGAAGGCCTGCCTCTCCCGGCAGGGCATCAAGATCACTGGACATAAATTAGCCATGTCGTGCAGGGGGCATCCTGACCTCTCCTGACAGGAGAGCAGCTCTGCGCCCTGGAAGTCCAGCCGTGCCCTGTGGCTCCAGTGTTCTGCACTGTGGAGGCGCTCTATGTGCTGTCTAGACCTGTGGCGAGCAGTGAGGGGGGAACTCGGGGTGTCCTCTGTGGTGCCAGGGGGGGCTCCAAGCCTATGTGAAGGCACACGTGTGCTCTCGGGGCTCATGTGCCAGTGGCGGCCGTCCAGGGAGCAGGAGGCAGGCTCCTCATCCCTCCACTCAGGCCTGGCAGGGGTACACTGGCCATACTGTTGGTGGGGGGATGAGGAGGGGCCATCGGGCCACCCTGGCCCCCACACCCCAGTCTGTCCCCAGAGAGCCTGTGGTGGAGGGAGGGAGGGCGGCCATGACGTCACAGAAGAGCCTCAGCCCGGGCCCCGCCTGCCCCGCCTTGTGCCGCTGTGAAACATGGCACTTGTATATCCTGCCGGTTTCTCCTCACACGCGTCCTGAGCTGTGAAACATGGACACGTCTGCAGCGTGGCCAGTCTAGTGGCTGGGCACTGCCTCGCTCGGTTGGGAAGCAGAAAGGGGCAGCTGCGAGGGAATGGGGCCTGATTGCCGCCGCCGCTGCTGCTTGTAGAGCCAGGAAGGTGGCCATGCCCAGCTGGCTTCTGCCTGACCTCGGTGGGCAGCAGTCCCGGCCCCCTTGACACAGGGCTGTTTCCACCAGAAGCCAGCAAGGTCCAGAGGAGGGTACACCCTGCTGCACCTCTGGCCAGGCTGCCATGGGTGTGGCTGCCGGGCCTCACCCCACTCCCCGGTTCCTGGAGGATGAGCCCTTACCCACCGTGGTGTTCCAGACCCACAACCCACCAGCTCAGCCTCCCCAGCCCACGGTTCCACCAGCCTTCCCTCCATTTTCTTGGTTCCTTGCCTCAGCGGGGTTGGTGCAGAGTCAGCAAGTCCAGGCAAGCCCCCCTCCTTCACCCTCCAGCCCTGATGGAAGCCTTGATCTCCACCAAGAGCAGGCTGCCCCGAGGTGCTGAGGCGGGAGGGCCCGGGGAGCTGGGAGCAGGGAATGGGGGGGCACTTTTCACATGCAGCCTATGCCACAGCTGCTTGTGTTCTGGCTGGACGCCTCCCTTCAGCCTGCAAGCCTTTGCATTCAGCACCCAGGAAGTGTGAGAGCCAACGCCTGGCTTCCAGCCGCCCTAGGGTCCACGCTGGATGTAGGACAGGGAGAGCCCTCCACGGCTCCATCCGTGCCGGTGACTCAGGTGCCACTGAAACTTCCTGAACAAACCAGAAAGTTTCACCTGGCAGTTTGTGCTGCAGCCTGAGTTTGAGTGCCAATCGCTGTCACCTTCTGGTCACCCACAGTCGGTGCGGTCGTCAGAGCCATGGCTGCGAGTCCGTGACTTGAGAGTCTGGGGAAGGAGGATGCCAGCTGCTGCTGTAGCCATGCTCCATAAGTTAGATTGGCCAGTCCCCCGACAGCCTTAAGATGGGGGCTTCATCACCAGTCCTAGTTCACAGGGGAGGAAACAGGCCATGCACGAGAAAGGATCCGAACTCAGATGCCCCAAGATGCAGGCCCCGCATTCTCCCCTGGGACAGGACTGCCAGGTGTCTGTATCCTGGGAGTAACCCGGCCAGTGTGGGCAGAGTCAGCGCCAGCTCACAGCCCTCATTATTATTATTATTATCAGTGGGCTCATGTTAAGTGCCCAGTAATGAGGTGATTACACGGTGTAGAATTTCCCTGGGTGACAGAATTTAACAGTTTCATAAATGACTTCACCTATGAGTTTATTGAATCATTAAAGGGTCCGGGGATGCTGTCCTGTTGCTGTTTTATTTCTCTGTTTTATGACAATTTCACACTATCAAGGGATTTATGAATTGGGTGTTTGTGGAGGGCTTGGCATAGATTCTTTGCTGCCTGACAGAGGTGAACTGTACAGTTACAGAGGAGTAAGACCAGGAGGAAGAAGGGAAGGAGGAGGAGGAAGAGGAAGTAGAAGATGAGGAGAAGGAGGAAGAGGAAGAGGAGGGTGAAGAGGAAGGGGAAAAGGAAGAAGAGGAAGAAGGGAAGGGGGAAGAGGAGGAGGAGGGAAGGAGAGCCTCCCTGGGCAGGTGAGGGAGGCTGGAGGTGCAGCTTGGGTAGTGAATTTGAGATGGCGCCTGGGGAGGCAGAGCGCCTGATTCTCTAGAACAGAGGTTCAAGTCTCTGCTCGGTGAGCAGACCTAGAGGCCTGGGGCCATCTCCTCCATGTCTCTGAGCTCCTGGCTTCCATTTCCAAGTGGGTACCTTGTGTGCTGGTGCCTGTCCCTGATGTGGGCGTGTCCCTGATGTGGGCGTGTCCCTGATGTGGGCGTGGTCCTGCCCTGGGCGTGGTGAGCGAGCATGGCCCTACAGCAGAGCAAGGCTCAGAAATCCCTTGCTGGGAGAGGGTGAGGATCTGTGAAATGCAGAGAAGCCAGCTGCTGCTGAGGTGGACTTGACTTGATTCCAGAGAGGTTCTGTAATCTTTAGGTCTGCCATGGTTCAATGCCCAGAAGTCCTTGTACAACAAGAGACCCCAGGTCGAGGCACCGTGAGACCCAGAATGGCTCCTGGAGGTCCGGTGTTCGCGCCTTGCTTGGCAGACTTCACCTTGACTATCCCCCTGCAGCTAGGGAGGGGTAGCTGAGGGGCGTGGCTGCCCAGCAGACGCCACCTTGCGGCGTCCTCACCCAGGATGTGGGCTCTGGGCAGAGGCCGGATGACACAGGCCTGAGGGTTCTGCACCAGCTTCCACTATTTTCATCTGCAATTTTACATGCGCTCTCTCTCTCTCTCTCTCTCTCTCTCTTGACAGGCAGATTTGCTACTGTTGTTATTTTTAGCATTCATTTATTCACTGTAAATACAAATGAAGATACAGTACAATTAATTTCTTTGCTAATCAAAATATTTGATCAAATGAAGCAATTTTTCAATTCTTAGGACTAATTACACCTTTCTCTAAAGAGAAGTGAAAGAATTCTTCACTGAGTATTTCTAATTAGGATTTTTTGCTACCTGCTGAGTTCCTATTCTGCATGAAGTTTCACAGATTATTTTTCCCCTCCTCCTGTAAGGAATCTTGATTAAAAAACTGTGCGGTTCTCACCCTGCCTAGCCAAAGCATGCTGACTGCTGCATGAATCATGCACCTGATGGCCTCTAAATTAACATGGCTCTGATCCCTGCCTTCCTGCCTTCCTGCCTTCTTCCTCAGACCACTTGAGTCTCAGAGACTTTCCTGCTTCGGCTGACACCGAGCTGCAGTGCTCCAATCTCAGCCTCCTAAGCAGATGGATTGCAGGCATGAGGCACCGGGCCCAACCTTTTAAAAATTGTTACTATAAAAACGTTGTACGGAGAGTCAGTTATGTAAGCCAGGGAGAGTATATTTCTTTTTTTGACAGTCGCCATTTCCAGTTTTTACCTGTTCCCACAATTTGTGGCTCATTTTTAACAGTGTCTATGAGTGCCACTGCTGCATTTTCTTCACCCTTTGTCCCTTCATTTCTGCGCCACCCTCACCTGCTGAGGACAGGTAAATGAACAGACACAACAAAAGAAAACAGAGCTGCAACAAAGGAAAAAGTCTCGTTTCCATTTTCTGGAGTTCATTTTGGTAACTACTATTCTATATGGTCACAGGCATTGTGTTTGTGTGCCTCCCCGAAGAGCGCCCCGCTTTGGTCTCCCTGTGTGTGGATACCTAGAGTCCTGTAGATAGTTGTATTTTTAACTTGACACCTGGAACAGGCTGTGCTGACCCACCTCACGTTCTGGCATTCTCCGGCAACTGCCATCGTGAATACACAGGAGAACGCCAAGTGTCCATTTCCAGGTCTGCTGCTGACCTAAAAGCTACCACTGCTGAGCTGCCTCCTTTCTCTCTTATTCTAAGCTCAGCTCCCTTCATTGCTTCCTGCTTAGAGACACGACTTGGACTTTCTTAGTGAGACCAGAGCTGAATCAGTCAACTATGGCTGTGTAACAAACAACTCTGGGTACAAAAGGCAGCATTACTAAACCTGTCCCTCGGCCCCAGCATCCATGTAAGACGACCGCTCGTTTTTGCAGGTGCTTTGTAAGTCTGTGGTCACGTGGCCTTCATTGAATACTTTTCAGAAGAAACCATCTTTTGAATCTGGATCTCTTCCTAGGCTCTAAATGTGAAGCCCAGTGCTCTCCTGATCCTGGGCTCTGGGCAGCTCCGGCAGCTCTGTGCCACTAAGCGGAGAGGTTCAGTACATCAAGTGCGCTCAGTACTAAATAGTGCTTGTACCAGTACTGGGGCTTGAACTCAGAGCCTCACACTCTTCAGAAGAAAAGAGAAGGAAGAGGAGGGGGAGCAGGAGGAGGAGGAGGGGGAGCAGGAGGAGGAGGAGGGGGAGCAGGAGGAGGAGGCGGCTGGTGCTCTAGTACTTGAGCCATACCTTTGCTTCTGGCTTTTTTGGTGGTTAGTTGGAGATAAGAGTCTCTCGGACTTTCAAATCAGGGCACCTTCTGAGCAGCTGGGATCACGGGCATGACCTCCTATGGCCGGGGAACCAGATGTACTTGAGCGGCTTTTCATTTTACAGCGGGGCCACGTCCCACACCCCATTCCAGCTCCTCAAAGGGAGGGGCTGCAGGAGTGAGAATTCAGGCTGTTGACCCAGGGCTGGGCTGCGCATAGCCTACAGACAGCTTTTTGAGCACAGGGAACCTGCAGGATGACCAGACACACGGGGCCCCGTGAGCCCTGGTGGACACGCCTGTCCATCCCACCGCTTGCCCTTGGCTTCATCTCCTCTCTCCAGGTTTAGGGTGGATAAGGAAGCTTTGGCGCTTTGCTCTCCTCGGCCCCTGTCAGCAAGGGCAGGGGCCAGGGCAGCCAGGACGGGCCAGTTCCGGCTGGTCCCCACAGTGTGACTGCTGGCCGCAGGACAGGCCCTGGTGCACGGAGATGCGGTCATCTATTGATTCTCAACACCAAACAGCTGCGCCGTCTGGAGATGTCCTGTTTGTTTGACCGTTCTCATGTTAGATGTTAGTCAGGTTTTTTTTAATTAACCTTACATTTAAAATTACGTTTTTAATATCTCTGAAAAGGGACTTGAACATGTCAGATCCATGAGTTAGATGAATCCTAGGGAACTGAGCTAAGAACCCACTGGGCTTTCTTTGTGGAGAGATTCTCCATTACCATCTCGGTGTAGCTGTTTGCTTTAGATATGTTTTAATAATTGGTATCCTGATGGCTCAACGTTGGTAGTTTGATTCCCTAGAACTCTATCTTTAACAGATTTTCTGTTGAAAAGTTGGTAGAAGTTTGGGTAGTATTCCCTTCTAATGTTCAGGATTCCATTTTTATTTGTTGTGATACCCTTTTTATTAAGTTTATTCGGGTGATTTCTCATTTTGGTGAGGTTGGCTATAGACTTATTTTTATCTTTTTGAAGAATTGGCTTTTTTTTTTTGGTTGTTTCTGTATACGGTTCTTTCAGTCTCTAGTTCATTGATTTCTGCTCTAATTTCTTTCTGCCTTCTGGCTTTGGGTCTGGCTTGATCTTGCTTTTGTAATAACTTTTAAGGTGCCTCATTGGGGCGTTAATTGGGGATCTCTCTGTTTTATTGGTGTTGGGTCTCAAAGCTGTAAACTTTCTTCTTAGGGTAAGAAAGCAAGAAGCAAGGAGTCAGAGAAAATAAACAATAGAGAAAATGAGCAGGGAACCAGGTAGAGGGTATGGACTAGGACTGCAAAGATGGATGCTTTGTACAAACACCTGAGGGAAGAGTAGGAATCATGGATGAGAAGGCCCTGAGGCAGAGCACGGAACCCTTGGCTCTGAGCAGCGTGAGCAAGGCAGAGTCACAGAGTGAGGTCACAGTGCACCCAGGTGTGTCACTGCGAGGCTCTGCCTGTTGCCGGGTGACGGGCAAAGTCACTTGAGGGCTCACTTAGTCTTGGATGTAGACAAGGTCATTCTCAGGAAAACAGAAACAGGGAAGGGAGCAAACTGAAGCTGTGACCTGTGTGTCAGGGACCCCGTGGTGAGGCGGAGGCCACGCCCGCCCCAGACTGAAGCAGAGCCAGTGGGGCCTGCGGGTGGATAGGCTGGCAGAAAACATGTCACAGGTGAGCCTAAGACAGCAGAGGACAGGAGAGCCGTGGCAGGCCTGTCCAAAAAATGTCACGTCAACTTCTGTCACTTTTCCGTTATCAGTAGGACTGACACTGAGTGGTGATTGGCATTTTACCAAGGTTATTTACTGACCAAGAGACTTTCTTTTTTTTGCCAGTCCTGGGGCTTGAGCTCAGGGTCTGAGCACTGTCCTTGGACTTTCTCAAGGCTAGAGCTCTACCACTTGAGCCTCAGCACCACCTCCAGCTTTTTTCTATGTATGTGGTACCGAGGAATCGAACCTGGGCCTTCACGCTTGCTAGGCCAGCACTCTACCACTAGGACACACTCCTGGCCCCCTTCCTATTTTTTAGAAGTAAAATTTTGCTTATTTCTACTTTCTTCCTAGCTGGGATGACAGGCAGTAACCTCACCATGGCTGGCCTTGAACCGCCACCCTCCCAGTCTGAACAGCCCGGGACGAGAGGCCACGGTGCCCTGCCTGAACCACACACCTCCCTCCACCTGCGCCACTCTTAGAGGAGGAAACATAGGTTTCCTTACATGCCTTCTGCCGTCAGCGTGGATTCCTCCAGCCCAGCAGCAGGGCTCACTGATGTGACAGTTCACCTTCTAACTGGTTATAGCCACTGTTTTTAGTTAGCTTTCGGTTTTGTTTATTTGGTCAGTTGTGGGACTTGAACTCTGGGCCTGGGCGCCGTCCCTGAGCTCTTCAGCTCGAGGCTAGCTCTCTACCCCTTGAGCCACAGAGCGCTACTTTTGGTTTTCTTATGGTTGATTGGAGATAAGAGTCTCAGTACTTTTGTGCCTGGGCTGACTTTGAACCGCGGTCCTCAGATCTCAGCCTGCTGAGCAGCTAGGCTAACAGGCGTGAGCCACCAGCCCCCAGCTAGCTACTGTTTTTGTTCATTGTTTGTTTGGTTGTTTTTAATGTATGGCTTTACTATGTTCTCAGCTTTGATGAGACTTCTTTCCCAAAGTGTCTTACTAAGATTTTGTCATCTCTCCAGCACTGGGCTCTTTCTTATTCACCAATGTCTCACTTCAAATCTGGAGCTGCGGCCGTGGTGGTGAGCCTGCCCCTGCTCCTCCGACACTAATACTTTAAAACTCACCCTTGGGACGAGTGTGGTATCACACAGCTGTAACCTCAGCCCCACGCGAGGCTGAGACGGCAGCATCAGGAGTGTGAGACCAGCTTGAGCTACAGAGCAAAAACGTTGCAAGACTGAAATGAAAACGTAGTGTGAGGCGTGTAGGAGGGTCTGGTGAATCCTTGCACACAGGTTGCTCACTTGGGGGCATGCCCATGCTCATGTGTACACACACACACACACACACGCACACACGCACACTGCACCTTCTCTCCACCCCCTCCCCAGCTTCCTCAGCACCATGGACAGAACCTCCTCAAGCTTCCCTGTCTCAGGAGGGCAGAGCCCTCCCCTAGCCCACTGCACCCAAGGTCCCTTCCCCACCCACACTCCAGCTTTCCACACTCCGGCTCTTGAGAGGTAGCTGGCCGCAGGGACACTCAGCCGAGGGTGCTACAGTAGTTTCATGTCACCTGTCCAAGCCCCCTTGCAAACCAAGGCCCCAGAGAGCTGGGGGTGCCCTCTCCCCGGGTACCCTGGGCCTCTGGGGTCAGATACCCACTGCATGAGTGGGTGAGAGCCAGGGACACCCCCTCTTCCAGTGACCCAGCCTGCAGGAACTACAAGATGTGGGGCCGTGGGTCCCCGCAGGAGGCCCCCGCCGCTGCACAGCTGAGTCTGATCGGTGGTTAGAAACTGATGGGCTGTGTCGGGCTCTGTCCCCACAGAGATGTCCCTCCCCAGACCCGCTCCAAACCAAGCAGGATTTGTTCATCACCGAAGGGATCGATTTCCATCTGCTTTGTGTAGGCTGCTGACGAGTGGGTCGAGAAGATGCCCAAAGACATCCCTGTCCCGGCTCCCCACGAATCGACTCTCAGGGACATCCTGGCGCGTCTCCACAAGGCAGTGGCGTCGCATTACCACACCTTCGTCCAGGAGTTTGAGAACTTCGACACCTTGAAAACCAACACTGTTGCCAGAGATGAGTTCAGGTCTATCTGCACCCGCCACGTGCAGATCCTGTCCGATGAGCAGGTAACCCTCCTGGAAGGCGGGGTACAGAGCGCCACTATTACGTGAGCAAGGTAGTGAGTACACGTCTTGTCAAGCATTGTCGTCTGCTCTCTCACGTCTCCCCTTTCCTGCCCCCCAGACTCCCTTCCCCCCAGGCTGAAAGCTCATTTCCAGCCCGTCCTAGGAGTATCACGGCCCCTTTGTCCTTTGTCTCCTCCCCAGGTCAGATAAGCATAGGCAAGACAAAGGGTGCTGAAATAAAAATATGACAACGGGGGGTAAGCCAAAGGGGAAAAATAAACTGAAATACATACCGGACATACAGTACACTAAAAAAAGACACCTACTCTTGCTTCCATATCTTGTAGTTCCTTTCCATTGGAATCATTTTATAAGGCCACATGTCCGTAGCTATTGAGCTATTGTGATCCTCTGCTAGAACTATCCTAGACACGTACTAATTACTATCGCAAGTCCTAAAGTTGAAAAATACTCTTAACTTCCCCCTAAAAAAATGAAGCCAGGAACTGGTGGCTCACACCTATAATCCCAGCTACTTAGGAGACTGAGATCTGAGGACCATGAATTGAAGTATACATGAGCAGAAAAGCCAGAAGTGGAGCTGTGGCTCACGTGAGAGAATGCCAGATTTGAACAGTAAAGCTCAGGACAACACCTAAGCCCTGCGTTTAAACCCTAGGACCAGCACCAAATAAAAAATAAATAAGCCAGGCACAGTGGCTCACGCTTATAATCCATAGCTTCTCAGGAGGCTGAGATCTGAGTTTCAAGGTTCAAAGCCAGCCAGGGCACAAAAGGACCTGAGACTCTTTTCTCCAATTAACCTCTAGAAAATAGGAAGTAGGGCGGTAGCCTTGAGCTGAAGAGCCAAGGCTGAGTTTAAGCCCCATGACCCACAAAAAAAAGAAAAGAAAAAAGGGAAAAGAACAAGACATGAACATCCCCAGCCTCTTCCATGGAGACGCACCTGGCAACTCATGCTAGCCTGTATTAAACCACGCATGCACATGCGCACACGCACGCACACGCACACACACACACACACACACACACACGCACGCACGCACACACACACACACACACTCACACACACAGGCACACTCGCTTGCGTTATCGGCAGATGAGCCAGGAGGCTGATCTGACTGAGATTGCACCCTGGGGTTGAGGTGGTGGCTGGGGCCCAAGGGGGTCACTTCCAGTTGTGTGAACTTGAACTTGCTTTCTTTACCACGTCTGGACTCTGGGAAGTGAAGACAGGGCCCGGGGCTCCAGTTTTCCTGCCCGGGGCCTGCTTGCTCACCAATGCTGAGGCTGGGGCTCTGGCTGGGGGGGGGGCAATGCAGTGACCCCATGGGAAGCCAGGTCCTGAGTTGCTCTGCTCCCCTGGAGCGCTGGATCAGCTGTCATGGCCTACACTTGGTCTGGGCTGTGGGAGGTCCCCGCACAGCCTGGGACGCAGGCAGCGGCCCAGGCAGAAATGCCTCGCTGGTTCCCAGAGTTCCCTGGGAGAGGACAATGCCTTGCGCCATGTCACCCCTGAGCTGTCTGCTGACCCCAGCGTGCAGGAAGAAGAGATGGGTGAGGCCTGGCTTCCTGAACACGGAGGCGGGCCAGGGTTTGCGTTGGATTTTCTCCCAAAATGTTTCTGTACACTGCCGCTCAGTCACTGTGACTAATCATGAGATTTAATGGCCCTAAACTGCTCACTGAGGGCCCAATTCCATTACAAAATGTCCTGCGGAAGCCATGAATAATCCCGTCTTCCAGAGGCTTCTACCCAGCAAAAGCCAAAGGAGTTTTTACTTTGTTTTTGTTTTTTCTAGTGACATGTGCCCCCCCATAATATTCCACCATGGCTTCTCCCCCGCTCCCCCGCCTCTGCAGGGCCCCAGGGCTCTGGGGCTCCCCCACTCACCTGGGACCCTCTTCTGCTGTTCCCCAGTTTGACAGGCTCTGGGCCGAGATGCCCGTGAACTCCAGAGGAAAGCTCAAGTACCAGGACCTCCTGAGCCGGTTTAGCACCGAGACCCCAGCTTCCCCTGCCTCCCCTCCCCCTGCTGCCTCCCCTGCCCCCCCAGCCACAGAGGACTCCATCGCCACCCAGAAGGGGAGCAGCGCCCCGGAGATATCAGAAGAATCTAGATGCGAAAGCAAAGCAGGGCAGAAAGGGCAGAGTCATCCTTGCGTGAGTCCCCGGCGGTGGCGGGGGTGGGCAGACACACACCTGCCCTGGGCATGGGGCACAGGAGACGGCTTCCCGGGGTGAGGCTGAGGGGGGGCTGGAAGCTGACTGCAGCCCCTCTGGGCACCTGCCCCAGGCCAGCAGCCTCCTCTGCCAGAACCTGGCATCAGCCAGCTGATCCGAGCACCAGGGCTGGAGGCTGGCGTGCTGACGTCCCCCACACAGACCCCTGGCACAGCTGAGCCGGCCCAGGCCCGGGCGGGCTAGGGAGTGCCCAGGCTCCTGACCGTGTCTGCCGTCGGTGTGCAGGATGACAGCATGTCCAGGGAGGGGGCGGGCAAGGCAAGCCCCGGAGACAGGGCCTGTCGTGCACTCATCGGTCACTGCTTATTGCACACCTACTG
Source organism: Megascapheus bottae (assembly GCF_031878675.1). NCBI lineage: Eukaryota > Metazoa > Chordata > Mammalia > Rodentia > Geomyidae > Megascapheus > Megascapheus bottae. Next base: position 93,357,667 of record NC_143510.1, on the reverse strand, counting down.
TGGGTATTGTGTAATGACCTCCAATCCTGGGTACCCCTGTTCTCACCAGAGAGGAGAGAGCAAGGTAAGAGGCAGGGCCTGTGGACACCTCCACACCTTGTCCCTGGCCCCCCAGCAGCCCGCTCTGTGATGACAGAGGCTTGGTTGGGAATCAGGAGGCTGGTGCGTGTTGGATGAGATGTGGATACTGCTGACGTAGCTGGCTCTGCGGATGAAAGGAGCCGCCGGCCAGGGAACACACACTCACCACACGCGTGTGCACTGCCTGTGCGCACACATCACACACGCACCTGCCACGCACAGCACACGCATGCACACGCTACACACAAGCACATGCAGTGCGTGCTGCAGGTGTCCAGGCATGTGCTTGCCACACATGCAGATACCACAGCTTCCAGCTGACTTTACTAGACTGCCTCTAGAACCGAGACTCCTCCTGGAGCTGCTACCCTGGGCCGCCCCCGGGGCCTCCCCTCTGAACCTCCCCCCTGGGCCTCCCCTCTGAACCTCCCCCCCTGGGCCTCCCTCCTGGACCTCCCCTCTGAACCTCCCCCCCTGGGCCTCTCCCCTGGACCTCCCCTCTGAACCTCCCCCCGGGCCTCTCCCCTGGGCCTCCCCCCTGGGCCTCCCCCCTGGGCCTCCCCTCTGAACCTCCCCCCGGGCCTCTCCCCTGGGCCTCCCCCCTGGGCCTCCCCTCTGAACCTCCCCCCTGGGCCTCTCCCCTGGACCTCCCCTCTGAACCTCCCCCCGGGCCTCTCCCCTGGGCCTCCCCCCTGGGCCTCCCCTCTGAACCTCCCCCCTGGGCCTCTCCCCTGGGTCTCCCCTCTGAACCTCCCCCCTGGGCCTCCCCTCTGAACCTCCCCCCTGGGCTTCCCCTCTGAAACTCCCCCCTGGGCCTCCCCTCTGAACCTCCCCCCTGGGCTTCCCCTCTGAACCTCCCCCCTGGGCCTCTCTCCTGGACCTCCCCTCTGAACCTCCCCCCGGGCCTCTCCCCTGGGACTCCCCACTGGGCCTCCCCCCTGGGCCTCCCCTCTGAACCTCCCCCCTGGGCCTCTCCCCTGGGCCACCCCTCTGAACCTCCCCTGAGCCCTCCTCCCTGGGCCTCCCCTCTGAACCTCCCCCCTGGGCCTCCCCACTAGGCCTCCTCTCTGAACCTCCCCTGAGCCTCCCCCCTGGGCCTCCCCCCTGGGCCTCCCCTCTGAACCTCCCCTGAGCCTCCCCCCTGGGCCTCCCCTCTGAACCTCCCCCCTGGGCCTCTCCCCTGGGTCTCCCCTCTGAACCTCCACCCTTGGCCTCCCCCTGGGCCTCCCCTCTGAGCCTCCCCCCTGGGCCTCCCCTCTGAACCTCCCCCATGGGCCTCTCCCCTGGGCCTCCCCTAAGGCTCTCCCCTGGGCCTCCTGTAGTTCCATGGCCTTCATGTTAGTTCGATTGAGTGACAGCATTTGTTTCTTCCTGCCAGACCCCCTCACCGGGCACCCCGCCGCTGCAGAACTGCGAGTCCATTGAGGCGAAGCTCCGGAAGCAGATCCAGGGCTGCTGGCGCCAGCTCCTGCGGGAATGCAAGGAGAAAGACGTGGACAAGCAGAGAAGCATCGCTGCCTCTGACTTCCTTGGTCTGTTCCAGACCCCGACACTGGGCTGGGGCGGGGGGGGGGGCACCAGCCGGCAGTCTGCATGGAGCTTGGGCTCCAGTGTCGACGTGGTGAGGGCCATGCCCCAGCCATTCCACCATCACAGACCAGCTTGCTGGTGTCCAGGAGACTGCCGGGGGGGGGGCACTTAGCCATGCTCTGGCAGAAAGGGGAGGGGGACAAGCACCCCGTCTCTTCTGTCAGCCCCAACATCGTGGGCAGCTCCCACACCAAGACCGCAGCCCAGGCACAAAGCTAAACTGCTTCGAATTAACCAATGCACGAAGGCTTGGCTCAAGTAGGGCAACACCTGCCTAGCAGTGGAGTCCTTGGGTTCAGCTGCCAGTACTGCCAGAGGGGGGAGAATGCCTGGTGAGAGGATGGTCTGCACCCAGCCCCAGCCTGGCTCCCACGCTTCTCCCCAGCTCAAGCCCGCGGAACCGTCCTCTCGAATGCCCAGCGCTACCCGAGCCCCGGCTGCGGGCCACTGTGGCCGGCCAGCCCTCCTCCCTCCAGTCCCCGTTCCTGCAGGAGGGGCCTGGCTCTAGGGAGCAGACCATGGGCGCCTGGGACAGTGAGGCCAGCAGGGCAGGACCTCCTGACAGCTTGTGGTGGCTGAGCCTGTCACCCCAGTGAAGCAAAGGGGCCCGCAGGGGATGGCGCCTGGGCAAGCGGAGGGAGGGAGGGAGGGAGGGAGGGAGTGCATGAACCGCCCTGGCTTCTGCCGCCAGCTCTTGTGGAGAAATTCCACCTGGACGTCAGCAGGGAGGAGAGCCAGCAGCTCCTGGTGAAGTATGACCTGAAGAGCGACGGGCGCTTCGCGTACTGCGACTTCATCCAGAACTGCGTGCTGCTGCTGAAGGCCCAGGGGGCCTCGCTCATGCAGCGCATGAAGATCCAGAACGCCCACAAGATGGTACTGGGCGCCCACCCGCGGGCCTCGCCCTCGGTCCTCCCCCCCCCCGGTCCTGCCCCCCGTCGTTCCTCCACCTCGGTTCACCCCCCCTCGGTCCTCCCTCTCAGTCCTCCCTCCCCATCCCGCCCCCCGTCATTCCTCCACCTCGGTTCACCCCCCCTCGGTCCTCCCTCTCGGTCCTCCCCCCCAATCCCGCCCCCCATCCTTCCTCCACCTCGGTTCACCCCCCCTCGGGCCTCCCTCTCGGTCCTCCCCCCCCATCCCGCCCCCCGTCATTCCTCCACCTCGGTTCACCCCCCCTCGGGCCTCCCTCTCGGTCCTCCCCCCTCGATCCCGCCCCCATCGTTCCTCCACCTCGGTCCTCCCCCCTCGGTCCTCTATCTCAGTCCTCCCCCCTCGGTCCACCCCCTCGGTCCTCTATCTCAGTCCTCCCCCCTCGGTCCTCCCCCCTCGGTCCTCTATCTCAGTCCTCCCCCGTCGGTCCTCCCCCCTTGGTCCTCCCCCCTCCATCCCGCCCCCCTCGGTCCTCTCCCCTTGGTCCTCTATCTCAGGCCTCCCCTGTCGGTCCTCCCCCATTGGTCCTCCCCCCTCCATCCCGCCCCCCTCCCCGTCGGTCTTTCCCCGTCGGTCCTCCCCCCTCTGTCCTCCCCTCTCGGTCCTCCCCCTTGGTGTTCCCCCCTCGGTCCCACGCAGGGTCCCCAGGGAGCTCGCCAGCAGCAGGGCCCAGTGCACCTCCCAGGCAGGTGTGCTCCAGGTGCACGATTCAGAGCGCGGGAAGGGCAGGCAGAAGGGCAGTGCCCTCCTTCACGGTCAGGACCCACCCCAGGGCCGGGCCACCAGTCAGGTCAGCCGTGGGGACAGGCAGAGCCGGGTCTGGGCGCCCACGGCGCGCCTCCCTGCTTGCTTAAAGGAGAGGGAGTTTGGTGGTGTGCTGGCAGCAGTGGAGGCCCCCGTTCTCCATCGCCCTTTCACCCCGCTTACTCACAGTTCTGCCCTTGAAGCCCACACCCAAGAACACCCTGCGCTTTCTCCCCGTTCTCCCTGTGCTCCCTGTGCTCCATGTGCTCCATGTGCTCCAAGTGCTCCCCGTGCTCCATGTCCTTCCTGTGCTCCCTGTACTCCATGTCCTCCATGTGCTCCAAGTGCTCCACATCCTCCAAGTCCTTCCTGTGCTCCATGTCCTCCAAGTCCTCCAAGTGCTCCATGTCCTCCGAGTCCTCCCTGTGCTCCATGTCCTCCAAGTCCTCCCTGTGCTCCATGTCCTCCATGTGCTCCATGTCCTCCAAGTCCTCCCTGTGCTCCACGTCCTCCAAGTCCTCCCTGTGCTCCACGTCCTCCAAGTCCTCCCTGTGCTCCATGTCCTCCAAGTCCTCCCTGTGCTCCACGTCCTCCAAGTCCTCCCTGTGCTCCACGTCCTCCAAGTCCTCCCTGTGCTCCACGTCCTCCAAGTCCTCCCTGTGCTCCATGTCCTCCAAGTCCTCCCTGTGCTCCACATCCTCCAAGTCCTTCCTGTGCTCCACATCCTCCAAGTCCTTCCTGTGCTCCATGTCCTCCAAGTCCTCCCTGTGCTCCATGTCCTCCATGTGCTCCATGTCTTCCATATTCTCCATGTGCTCCCTGTGTTCCCAGTGCTCCAAGTCCTCCACGTGCTCCATGTGCTCCGTGTTCTCCCTGTGCTTCATGTTCTCCCTGTGCTCCCTGTGCTCCATATCCTCCCTGTGCTCCACGTGCTCCCTGTGCTCCACGTGCTCCCTGTGCTCCATGTTCTCTATGTGCTCCCTGTGCTCCATATCCTCCCTGTGCTCCACGTGCTCCCTGTGCTCCACGTGCTCCCTGTCCTCCATGTCCTCCCTGTGCTCCCTGTGCTCCATGTGCTCCCTGTGCTGCATGTGCTCCCTGTGCTCCACGTGCTCCCTGTGCTCCATGTCCTCCCTGTGCTCCATGTGCTCCATGTGCTCCCTGTGCTCCACTTGCTCCCTGTGCTCCATAACCTCCCTGTGCTCCATGTGCTCCCTGTGCTCCACGTGCTCCCTGTGCTCCACGTGCTCCCTGTGCTCCCTATGCTCCATGTGCTCCCTGTGCTCCCTGTGCTCCACGTGCTCCCTGTGCTCCATATCCTCCCTGTGCTGCGTGTGCTCCCTGTGCTCCACGTGCTCCCTGTGCTCCACGTGCTCCCTGTCCTCCATGTCCTCCCTGTGCTCCCTGTGCTCCATGTGCTCCCTGTGCTGCATGTGCTCCCTGTGCTCCACGTGCTCCCTGTGCTCCATGTGCTCCCTGTTCTCCATGTCCTCCCTGTGCTCCCTGTGCTCCATGTGCTCCCTGTGCTGCGTGTGCTCCCTGTGCTCCACGTGCTCCCTGTGCTCCACGTGCTCCCTGTGCTCCATGTCCTCCCTGTGCTCCATGTCCTCCATGTCCTCCCTGTGCTCCATGCTCCCTGTTCTCCATGTCCTCCCTGTGCTCCCTGTGCTCCATGTGCTCCCTGTGCTGCGTGTGCTCCCTGTGCTCCACGTGCTCCCTGTGCTCCACGTGCTCCCTGTGCTCCACGTGCTCCCTGTGCTCCCTGTGCTCCATATCCTCCCTGTGCTGCGTGTGCTCCCTGTGCTCCACGTGCTCCCTGTGCTCCATGTGCTCCCTGTGCTCCACGTGCTCCCTGTGCTCCACGTGCTCCCTGTGCTCCCTGTGCTCCATATCCTCCCTGTGCTGCGTGTGCTCCCTGTGCTTCACGTGCTCCCTGTGCTCCATGTGCTCCCTGTGCTCCACGTGCTCCACGTGCTCCCTGTGCTCCACGTGCTCCCTGTGCTCCATATCCTCCCTGTGCTGCGTGTGCTCCCTGTGCTCCACGTGCTCCCTGTGCTCCACGTGCTCCCTGTCCTCCATGTCCTCCCTGTGCTCCCTGTGCTCCATGTGCTCCCTGTGCTGCACGTGCTCCCTGTGCTCCACGTGCTCCCTGTGCTCCATGTCCTCCATGTGCTCCCTGTGCTCCCTGTGCTCCCTGTGCTCCATGTGCTCCATATCCTCCCTGTGCTCCACGTGCTCCCTGTGCTCCACGTGCTCCCTGTGCTCCATGTCCTCCATGTCCTCCCTGTGCTCCCTGTGCTCCATGTCCTCCTTGTGCTCCCTGTGCTCCCTGTGCTGCGTGTGCTCCCTGTGCTCCACGTGCTCCCTGTGCTCCACATGCTCCCTGTGCTCCATGTCCTCCATGTCCTCCCTGTGCTCCCTGTGCTCCATGTGCTCCCTGTGCTGCGTGTGCTCCCTGTGCTCCCTGTCCTCCATGTCCTCCCTGTGCTCCCTGTGCTCCACGTGCTCCCTGTGCTCCATGTGCTCCCTGTCCTCCATGTCCTCCCTGTGCTCCCTGTGCTCCCTGTGCTCCATGTCCTCCATGTCCTCCCTGTGCTCCCTGTGCTCCACGTGCTCCCTGTGCTCCATGTGCTCCCTGTCCTCCATGTCCTCCCTGTGCTCCCTGTGCTGCATGTGCTCCCTGTGCTGCATGTGCTTCTGTCCGGCATCTGCAGCACTGTGTCGGGTGAAAGTTATCAGCAAGCCCGGCTGTCCCTGTCACTGTCACTGGCCAGGGTCAGAGGTGGCCAATCTGCATCGCTGGGCAGGGAGTCCTTGCAAGCCTGGCCAGGCAGGAGCTGTGCCAGGGGCACAGACCAGTTTTGCAAGGCTGCCCTGTACTGCGCCTGTGAGCCTGAACCGCTGTGGCCGTGCCGGGGCGGGGGGGGGGGGGGGAGGCGGGAACGCATGGCCCGCATGGCCCGCATGGCCCGCATGGCCACCTTCACTGTCTGCTGGGTACAGCCCTGCCGCATCCCCAGAGGGCTGTGCAGGGGCTCCACGCAGCCTCCTCGCAGTTCCTCGGTGGTCACGATGGTGTCCACGCAGCCTCCGCAGGCATGGAGAGGAGAAGGGCCCTGGACGGGAGCCTCACCGCCCCGCAGGGCACAGCTGCCATGCTCTCCCACCTGTGGGGTGGCTGTTTGGGAGCTCAGAGGATGTGGAGGTGGCGGGGCGCCTGCTGCGCACAGCTGGAGGGGCTGCGGCTGTGGAGGTGGGGGTGAGGTAGCGCCATGCCGTGTCGTAACCCCTCCTGCCTGCCGTGTGCTCCCCTTGGCGATGCTCGGGCGAGTCTAACCACACCTACATGAAATAATCACCGTGGCGTGTGCTGTCTAATCAGCAGACCTCATTACAGCCCTGGCTAGTTTTTTAAGCACTTTCCATGTTAACCTTCCGGGAGACCCCGGTGGATCCCTCTTCCCTGGAACTGCTCTGAAATCACTGCGTCCTCCCGATGATGCCCCCCCCCCCCGTCCTCTGCAGAAGGAGCCGGGCGCGGACACCCCGGCCTTTTACTCAGCCCTGCTGCGCATCCAGCCCAAGATCTTGCACTGCTGGAGACCCATGCGGCGTGCGTTCAAGGCCTACGACGAGGGCGGCACGGGGCTGCTGAGCGTGACGGACTTCCGGAAGGTGAGCGCGAGCCTGGGCCTGCTCACTGGCCTCCTCCTCCTCCCCATCCCCCCTCCTCCCCTCTGTCCCACCCTCCTCCCTGTTCCCCCTCTCCTCATCCCCGGGGTTGCCCTGCTCTCCTCTGTCCCCATTCCTCCCCCTCTCCTTTTCCCCGTGGCCCCCTCTTCCCTGCCCCACCTCCTCCTCCTCCTCCCCATCACCCCTTTCCTCTCTGTACCCCCTTCCTCCCCATCCTGCTGTCTCCTCCTCCCCACGTCCCCTCCTCCCGGGAGCCCCAGGCTATTGGGTGCACTTGCTTCTCCTGCTAGCAGATGCCATGTCCTCCCCTAAGGCCTCCAGCAGCTCCCCGTCAGCCTTCCTCCCTGTGTGCCCCGCTGCCAGCCCTGAAGCTTCCAGGGCCCTGAGCTGGCCTGGCCCTGAGCTGGCCTGGCCCTGAGCTGGCCTGGGCCTGAGCTGGCCTGGGCCTGAGCTGGCCTGGGCCTGAGCTGGCCTGGCCTGAGCTGGCCTGGCCCTGAGCTGGCCTGGGCATGCCGTGCCCCACCCCAGCCTCTACCGTGAGGCCGCACTGTGGACCACAAAGAGCATGTCCACGCAGGCACAGGCCTGATGCATCCGTGCGGCCTCCGGGCCATGGTTCTCCTTACTGTGGGTGGAGAGCAGCCCATCTGGATCCGCAGGCCTCCTGGGCACTGTGTGGTCCCTGCTCCCCCTTCTGTAGCCTCCAGGGCCTCAGAGCCTCCCATGGGGACTGGGCTTCAGCAGAGCTGGCCTGAGGCCAAAAGGGTGTAAGGGGATCATCTTGTCACGCAGGCTCCTGCGTTCAGCACATTGGCCCAGCCACGTGGCAGCTGCCCTCGGCCCCAGGTTCTGGTGTCCTTTCAGAAACTAAGTGTGATTTTTGTGTTGGTCCTGGAGTTTGAACTCAGGACCTGGATGCTGTCCGTGAGCTTGTTTTGCCCAAGCCTGGCACTTCACCACTTGAACCACAGCTCCACTTCTGGCTTTTTAACTAGTTCATGGATGAGAAGAGGCGCTCAGATTTTCCTGCTCAGGCTGGCTTGAAACCAGGACCGTCAGATCTCATCCTGGCTGACAGCAGCTCCCTCTCAGCTGGACGCAGCCTGGGAGGAAATCAGGGCTCTGTCATTGGGAGCCGCGGGGGTGGGGTGGGGGTGGGGTGATGCTCAGGGTGTGGAGGGTCTTTGCCACTTCTGCAGGACCTTTGTGTCAGAGGCCATCCAGGTCAATGGCCCTTCTGCCTGCGGGACTGTGCCTGAGGCCTGAGGCCCCACCATCTTAAAGCCCTGTGGCTGGGCCTTGAGTGTGACAGGCTGTGGGGAGGGAGACCAACTGTCCCCTGACCTCTCCTGGCTCCCACCCTGGGCAGTGAGGTTACCCTCAGGCCACCGCCTGCTTGGGCTGCGTGGGACTCAGATGAGGTGGAGTGAGGCCTGTTGGAGGGGGGGGGCCCGGTGGCCAGGGCGGGTTCTGGTGGTCCGGGGTGGAGTCTGGAGGGAGGGCAGGCAGCCGTGGTGGCCCTGTGTGCGCAGGTGCTGCGGCAGTATAGCGTCAACCTGTCGGAGGAGGAGTTCTTCCACGTGCTGGAGTACTACGACAAGACGCTGTCCTCCAAGATCTCCTACAACGACTTCCTCCGGGCCTTCCTCCAGTAGGCGCCCTCCCATCTCCCACGGCCCAAGCCCACGCAGCCAGCCTGCCGCCTGGAGCCCAGGGGCCTCGCAGCCTGAGCTCCACCTCTGGGCCTCCGGGTACCGCAGGGCGGCCCTCATCGTGAAACACGGTCCCTCTTTGGTTTGAGCAAATAAAATAGCCTTTGCAGGAATGACTGCCAGTGATTAACATCGGAATGCTTGGCGTTTCTGGAGATTGGCGGCCCTGCCTCTCCCCAGGGCCCTCCTGGGCCGGAGCCCTGGTGCTGCCCAGAGACACCAGCCACACGGGCCACCCGGGCCCCGGGAGGCCGGGGAGGGAGGCCGGGACCCCGCACTCGCTCCGGAGGGCAGTGCTCAGCCAGGCGAGGCCTGCTGGCCACAAGCAGACACATATGTCCACTCAGGGCTATGTCAAAGGGCTGCCACGACCCTAGGGCCATGCAGCCCCCTGACCACCCAGCGAGGAGGAAGCCAAGTGGTCGCCTCCAGAGCAGGGTTCTTGGGAAGCAGGACAGGGTGGCAACACCACAGGAAGCCCAGCCGTGCGTGGGGGCAGCGAGGGCAGCAGGACGTGATGGCAGGGGCACAGAGGGTGACGGTGCAGGGAGTGGGGGCTCTGCCCGTGAGGGACAGCCTGCGGGGGGAGGTGGAGCCCGTGACTGTGTGATCGTGAGCGTGGGTGTGGACGTGCCGGGAGGCACAGACATGGGGGAGCACGGTGCGAGCGTGGGTGTGGGCTCGGTGTGAACTCAGGTGTGAGCATGGGTGGGGCTTGGTGAGCTCAGGTGTGATCTCGGGTGTGAGTTCAGATGTGAGCGTGGGTGGGGATCAGTGAGCTCAGCCTCCGAGGGCTCAGGTGTGAGCGTGGGTGTGAGTTCAGGTGTGAGCTCGGGTATGTGCTCAGGTGTGAGCGTGGGTGTGAGTTCGGGTGTGAGCGTGGGTGCGAGTTCAGGTGTGAGCTCGGGTATGTGCTCAGGTGTGAGCGTGCATGTGAGTTCAGGTTGTGAGCGTGGGTGTGAATGAGCTCAGGTGTGAGCGTGCGTGTGAGTTTGGGTGTGAGCTCGGGTATGTGATCAGGTGTGAGCGTGGGTGTGAGTTCGGGTGTGAGTGTGGGTGTGAGTTCGGGTGTGAGCTCGGGTGTGTGCTCAGGTGTGAGCATGGGTGTGAGTTTGGGTGTGAGCTCGGGTATGTGCTCAGGTGTGAGCGTGCGTGTGAGTTCAGGTGTGAGCATGGGTGTGAGTTCAGGTGTGAGCTCGGGTATGTGCTCAGGTGTGAGCATGGGTGTGAGTTCGGGTGTGAGCTTGGGTATGTGCTCAGGTGTGAGCGTGCGTGTGAGTTCGGGTGTGAGCGTGGGTGTGAGTTCTGGTGTGAGCGTGGGTGTGAGTGTGGGCGTGGGGTGTGTCAGTGGGGCACTCTTCTTGCTCACCGACGACTTCTCTAGTTGTCCCCATGTAGCTGGGTAGGAGGTGGAGGTGTGTGGAAGGCAAGGGGTCCCACTCGTGGCTGGTGGAGCCGGCCAGGGCAGGGGGCAGCCGGCCAGGGCAGCACCTGAGTCCCTCCACCACCCCACCAGCACCTACCTGGTCCAGGCCAGGCCCCAGGAAGCTGGCTGGGTGGACGGGTGGACAGGTGGGTGGATGGGTGGTGGATGAGTGGGTGGGTAGATTGGTGGGTGGACGGGTGGGTGGTGAATGGGTGGGTAGATAGGTGGACAGGTGGCTGGTGGATGGGTGGGTGGATGGGTGGTGGTGGACGGGTAGGTGGCTGGTGGGTGGGTGGTGGTGGGTGGGTGGGTAGGCGGGAGAGTGGGTGGACAGGTGGGTAGGTGGGTGGTGGACGGGTGGACGGGTGCTCATATAGGAGGATCTAGGTAGGGATGGAGCTGGGTGTGGACGGCTGCTGGATGGACACGTGTGGCTCTGAGTGGCAGAGCTTGCAGCCTGGGCCTGGAGATGGCGCGTACGGTACCGCAGAGCTCCTCGGCTCCGGGCCTTTAGTGCAGAGCTGGGCGGTCAGGTCCAGGAAGAACGGCAGTCTCTCTGCTTCGTGAAGGAGTGGCTGGGGGATTTGAAAGCCACCCAGACCCCGCCAGGGGAAGCCGACGTGGACACGAGACCCCTCCGCCCCTCCCGTCCCACGCAGCGCCCCGACACGGCCACCAGGCAGGCAGCGCACAGACTCCACTTTCTTTTTACAAAGACTTTATTGTCTGACATGCTTGACAAAAAAAAAAAATTACAGCCACAATCAAGTTCTGCCAAAATGATTGAGAGGCGGCCGTCAGCGTTCACACCTCGAAGACTCTTAATGAATTTTCTCTTAAAGTAACAGCTGCCTTCGTAGCTGCTTCTCCACATAAAAATACACCGTATTCTGAAGATACCTTAGGAAAAACCATTTTAAGTTTGTAGTCCTTGGTCCGCATAGAAATCGAGTGGAGGCGACACCACGGGCCTTGCACTGTTCCACACACCGTGTGTCTGAGGCACCGGAGAGACGGGAGGGGGGGGAGCGGAGGGGCTCCGGGCCACCCAGAGACCCTTGAGGGACTGTGCAGCCTGTGGTCCGGGGAGCCTGGCTGTCCCAGCCAGCCTGGAGCACAGCAGGCTCCGGGAATGTGGTCTTCACCCCACCTCACCGGCCAGGATGAGATCAGATGGGATGCTAGGTTCAGAGTTCAAGACCCCCCCCCCGGGATGCAAGGGGCTCTCAGTGGGCAATGAGCCAGTTTTGAACAAAATCAAACCAATCTACAGCCTTGGTCCGCGTACCGCTTTGTTGGGAGAGACGTGATGTGACGATAAAACCAGAGCTTTAATGACAGAGACAGGGTTTGAATCCTGCCACTGCGCTTTCTGTGCTGTGCACCCTCAGGCAAGCTGCCTCCCTCTCTGACCTTGATGGCCTCGCAATACCAGGACAACAGTACCTACCTGGCAGGACTCTGCAAAAGAGATAAGGTTCTGGAACCAGGGTGCGTGGCCTTTATCTGGGGGCCACACAATTGCAAATGGGGTGCAAAGCATCGTAATGAGAACAGACCAGAATGGACAGTGAAAATGACTGCAAAGGAATCCATGGCAAACTTTCCAGTGAGGGCCGGCCTGCCCTGCCCTGCTTCTGGGGCCCAGAGCCACCTCGGTGGCTGTGGACCTGCCAGACAGGGCGGGCTGCGTGGGGTGGGCGCAGCCTGGAGCCCGGGGTGGAGGGGCAGGAGGGGGGCACGGGTGAGGGTGTGCCCATGCACGCATCCCAGACACAGTTCCCGGGCCCCAAACGGCGTGTCAGGAGAGCCAGACCCCGGCTGATGCCCGGCCACTGAGGCTGGTGGTCAAGAGGACCACGGAGGAAGCCGGAGAGCAAGCGGGACGAGGCCAGGCCCGAGCCAGGGGACGAGCGGGGCTCTGACCTCCCTGGCTGAGGCCCGGTCTGACCCAGGCCCCACCCTGCCAGCCGCCCAGCCTGGGCACCGCAGCCACGCACAGCAGCTGCAGAGGGAGGCCGCGCAGCTGTGCTCTCCCAATCCAGTCCACGCGCTGCCGCGGCTCAAACCCACAGGGCTCAGCCGCGGGGTGGCGAGCGCCCCACACCACCGACGCCAGCCGTCCCTGGTGGCCCCAGAGGCCCCGTCCCCGCTGGTCCTGTGCAAGCCGCCCTGCGTGGCAGGCGGGGCGGGCAGGCGGGGCAGCGGGGGCAGTCAGGAGTTCCGGGGGGTGGGGAGGTCGATGACTATGGGGGGGTTCACGGGCTGGTAGTTCACGGTGCACACAGAGGCGTTCACGTACGTGGTGGTGCCGTCCGCCATCACACCATAGCCTGGAAGACAGGCCGCGCTATCAGCCGGACCCAGTGCCCAGGACGGGCCACCCGCCCTCAGCCCCGGCCTGGCTGCTGCGGGCAGGGCAGGCCTGGATCCACACAGAAGAGGCCGCCGGCGGAGGGGCGCCTCCAGGAGCCACCTCTGTCCCCGTCCAGGGTCCCTGGAGGTGCCAGCTCTGAAGCCCTGCCTGAGCCCAGCCCGCACCCGTGCCAGGCCCCCTCCTGCCCACTGACCTTCGTGGATGTGGCCGAAGACGTGCAGGCGTGGCTGGACGCGCCTCTGCACCGTGTTCAGAAGCTCCACGCAGCCCACACGCTGCATCTTTTTGGGAACCCAGTCCAGGAAGCCTGTGCACAGAGAGGGCAGCAGTGAGACGGGCTGGGGGGAAGGGCACAGTGAGGACGGCTGGATGGGGCAGGCCCAGGTGATGGTTGTGTGGCGTGGAGAGATGCCACCCTCCGTTTCAGGCTGGCAGGGGGAGGTCCCAGCCGCTGGCACTGCGGGGCTGCGGGGATCTGTTAGGAGCTGTGAGTGAGCTGGGCTTCTGGGGTGAGAGGCTCAGATAAGCACTGGCACCCCACCTGCCAGTCCTAGGGAGGCGGGTGGCGCCCTCCCCTTGCAGAGGAGCAGGGCTGGAGGCAGAGCGAGGAGCGAGATCTCCCTCTTGGAAACTTTCTAAGATAAATGGCACAAAATCACAGCCGTATCTCCAGGCACTGCGGCGGCTCACGTGGCCGTGCTGTCAGCTCAGCCACCAGCCCCCCAGAGCCCCCCAGAGCCCCCCAGAGCCTCCCATTGCCGCACACATGGAAAGTAACTGGCTGCGCCAGTGGACAATTTTCCTCAGAGCCGCTCTCTGTCCGGGTGCGGGGACAGGGGCTGGGGAGGGACACGAGAGGAGGAAATATGTCCAGAGAAAAGAGGAGGAGGAAGACAAGGTGCATGGATGGATGGATGGATGGATGGATGGATGGGTGCATGGGAGGGCGGGTGGATGATGGATACGTAGGTGGATGGATGGATGGGTAGATGAACAGAAGAATGGGGGGGAGGGGGGGAGGATAGGTAGATGGGTGGAAGAATGCACAGAGGATGTCTGAAGAGAAAGGAGAAAAGGAAGAAGGGGTAAAGGAGAGGAGAGCAGGAAGGAGGAAGGGGGAGTAAAAAGAAGAGCAGAGGAGGCTGTAAGGAGGAGAGCGAGCAGGGAGGGAAGGAGACGGCAGAATCCACTGCCCCGGGGCTGACACGGGGCCTGCCCCCTGCTTGGGAGACTGTGGCAGGGGAGCAGAGCTGGCCAAGGCCTCACCACACCTCCCGGGTGCCAGCAGGAGGAGATGGGACTGGGAGGGGAGGGCTGTGGCTGAGGATCCAGCGAGAAGGCCACAGAGGTTGCAGGAAAGAGAACATGGCAGGGACTGAGCCAGCAGTGGCAGAGACAAGGAGGGAGCTGGGAGGCCGGAGGGCGCAGGGCGAGGTGGCGAGGACAGGGAGGAGCTGTGGGGAGCGGCTGGCTGGGCTGGCTGGGTGGCATCTGGCCATGGGTGGCCGGCGCCGGCGGCTCGTACCCAGTGGTGGCCCGTGGGTGATCAGGATGTCCACGCCCTCAGGAATGAGGTTCCACTTCTCCAGCAGCGGCTGGCCTCGCGGGAGGTTGAAGCCCCAGCCGTAAAACCAGGGCTGCCTAGGAGAGAAGAGCGGGCGTTTCAGAGGGCGCCAGGGTGCCACCACCACCACCATTACCACCACCACCGTTACCACCACCACCATCACCATCATCACCATCACCACCACCACCACCACTATCACCATCATCACCACCACCACCATCATCATCATCATCATCACCATCATCATCATCATCACCATCATCATCATCACCATCATCATCACCATCATCATCACCATCATCACCATCATCACCATCACCACCACCACCACCACTATCACCATCATCACCACCACCACCATCATCATCATCATCATCACCATCACCATCACCACCACCATCACCATCATCACCATCACCACCACCACCACCACCATCACCATCACCACCACCATCACCATCGTCATCACCACCATCATCATCATCACCATCATCATCACCATCATCATCATCATCATCATCATCATCACCACCACCATCACCATCATCATCATCATCATCACCATCATCATCATCATCATCATCACCATCATCATCATCATCATCACCATCATCATCATCATCACCACCACCATCACCACCACCACCACCACCACCACCATCATCACCATCACCATCATCACCATCATCACCATCATCATCACCATCATCACCATTACCACCACCACCGTTACCACCACCATCATCACCATCACCACCACCATCATCACCATCACCATCATCACCATCATCATCACCACCACCACCATCTCTCCCACCACTGTGGGGGCCGAAACACACAGTTACATCCTGGAACCTGAGACCCTATGAACAAGGCTTTATTCCAGACAGGGTCCCATGGCCGGGGCGTGGAAGGGAACCAGGTGGAGGCAGAGGCCTGCTCTGGGGGTGAGACCTGGGAGCGGGTGCATGCGTGGGTCTCCCGTGCACTCTGGGGTTGGGACAGTGTGGGGCACCGGTCAGGGGACACCTGGGAAGGCGGGACTGCTTCTGCGCCATGCCCCAGGTCATGGGTCCCGTCCCGAGCGACAGGAAACGTCCTTTCCCACCAAGACCCCGGCTGTGCCCTGGGGTGGGAGCCAGGGACCCTCAGAGCCCCGTCACTGGAGGGGCAGGCGGCGTGCACAGATGGGGTGCTGTGTGGAGCCCCCACAAGCTGGAAACCCTGGCGCCCTCTGACAGGAAGCGGGTGTCCGGTGTCCCGCGTGGACCCACAGCACAGCCATCCACTCACCATTTACACGCAGGACCAGGCCGCCTCCCTCACCTCGCCCTGCCACAGGTAGCTGGCTGGCAGCTAGCTCGGGGACGCAGGGTGACAATGTCCAGCCCAGAAATACCTGAGTCCTGGGAAATTGTGTCTCCACTTCCAGGCCGTCACCCGAGAAGCTGCCCCACGACTGCCACCACACAGCAGTCAAGGTAGCGTGGCCCTGGGGTCACCCTCCCATGGCAGCTGCCACCACCCCACGTCCCGCGTCCCAGCACCCCCACAGGCTGTGGAGCCAGGAGACCAGGCGGGAGGCCCAGGGGAGCTGGCACTCGCTGCAGGCTCCGAGCACAGCAGAGTAGTGGGGGGACAGCGGTGTTAGGTGAGGGGTCCTTCCTGCTGACGGCTGGACCCTCAGCCTGACCCGGGAGCGGAGGCTACAAGGACAGGAGGGGTCCCCTCTGGATGTCTCCAAGCACCCTGAAGCCCAGTGGTGGGCAGAGGGGAGCACAGCTCGCATGTGGAACTGGGGAGTGAGCTAAGTTGAATCCCACAGAGAAACTTCCAGAAGACGTTTCTGAGCCAGCCTCGGGGGCCTGGCTGGCTGTGCGCAGATGTGGGGACTCATCCGGTGCCTTCGAGCAGCCCGGGCCGGCGCCCTCACACCCAGGAGCCCCGGGACCTGGCTCTGAGAACCAGCTGGCCCCCTGCCCACTGCTGGGAAGGTCCACCTGCCCCCGTGCCCACCCCACGGCCAGCGCACGGCCGGCCCAGGTCCTCTCCGGCCCCAGGGGAAAGCGGGGAATCAACTCCCGCTGAGCCACGGAGACAGCTTGATGTCCTGAATTTCTGTCTTTTCTGTGCTAAAGTAACCATCGGAATAATTTTCTTACAGAATGATAGTTGCCATGACAACCAGCGCAAATTTTCCTTTTCTGAAACAGATGTCTCATTTAGTTGAAAATTAGAATGTGAATAAACCCATGGGAAAAATGAATTCAAACTTTAGCAGCGCGTTGGCTGCGGTGTCACTGCTCGCACGTTAACCCCTTCCCCGCCTCCCCACTTCCCCTGACCCCGGCCTGGCATCTGCGCGGCCAGTTCTTTAACTCTGCCCCCACGCCCTGGGCAGAGCTGGTGGGGCGCGGGGAGCCGCTCCTCCCGACAAACGGCCGCCAGAGCCTGCCCAGCCAGCTTGGTGCCTCTCTGGGTCGGGCACAGTCCCAGGTGGGCAAGCTGAGGGCGTTGGACCAGCCTGGACCAGAAGGACCCTGGCCTCCTGGGCTGGCTGGCCACGGGGTGAGCCTGCACCCAGTAGAGTGCGGCAGCCAGGCCACGGGCACCGAGGGACCCAAAGCCTGTCCACACATGGCCGCCCGGAGAGGCAACGCCCCACTGTCCACAGGCAGAAGCTGAGCCCCTGAGAGAGGCCAAAGGAAGAGAGCAGGACCTGAACCCAGACCCAATCCAGGGTCCTGCCGGCGGCCCTGCCCTCCCTCTCCTCGGGACAGAGCTGCCGGGCAGCCCCTGGGGAAGTGGCACGGTGCGCCTGACAGCTCACAGGACGCCAGGCACGGAGCCGGTCTCAGCCACATGCATGCCACCTCTTCACCTGGCTTCCTGCCAGCCCTGGGAGCAGCCTCCGACGTCCTCGTGAGCCTCTGAGCCGGCTGCTCCCCGGCCCCATCCCCTCCTCCCTGCTCCACTGCCGAGCCTTCCGTGCCCCACACCCCACTGCCTCCAGGCCCCCGGCCCCCCGGCCCTTAGGTCATCCCAGATGACTTCAGACAACCCTGCTCCACTCCCCTCGAGCCCCCCAGCAGCCTTGCCTTGACACAGCCGTGGGCCCACGCTCCAGGCTCTGGCCACTGTCATCCCGGAGGCTGCACCTAGGTGGCTTCAGGTAGGGGTTGCTCAAGGTGTGAATCAAGGGTCAAGGAGGGACAAACCAGCAGGAGCTGGAGCTGGTGGCAGGTGCGAGGGGTGTGAGCCACCCCAGAACTTGACAACCACAGCCAAGGCCACATCAGCCACCCACAGCAACGAACTGAAGACACCACCATCACCCGCCAGGTCTCCTGTGCTCGGTCCCCAGGGGCCTGTCTAGGGGGCCCTGTGCCAGTTTCAGGAGAGGCCTCAGGGAGCCTGCCTCACTCTGCCCGGCCGGAAGGCTCGTCTCCAGGGACCAGCACAGCAAGGGCCCAGAAACTTTCTTTCACTGTGACAGCAGAAACTGTGCTCAGGATGCTGAGGAGGGTGGAGGTGAGCAGGAGTGCAGGGGTGAGGGGCAGAGGTGAGGGTGAGGGGTCAGGGGTAAGGGGCAGGAATGGGGGCAGGGGTGAGGGGGTAGAGGTGAGGGGTTAGGGGTTAGGGGTTAGGGGTCAGGGGTGAGGGGGTAGGGGTGAGGGGCAGGGGTGAGGGGGTAGGGGTGAGGGGGTAGAGGTGAGAGGTCAGGGGTGAGGGGGCAGGGGTGAGGGGTGAGGGGGCAGGGGGCAGGGGTGAGGGGGTAGAGGTGAGGGGTTAGGGGTCAGGGGTCAGGGGTGAGGGGGTAGAGGTGAGGGGTTAGGGGTGAGGGGACAGGGGTGAGGAGCAGGGGTCAGGGGGTAGGGGTCAGGGGTCAGGGATGAGGAGCAGGGGTGAGGGGCAGGGGTGAGGGGGGTAGAGGTGAGGGGGTAGAGGTGAGGATCAGGGGTGAGGGTCAGGAGTGAGGGGTTAGGGGTGAGGGGCAGGGGTGAGGGGCAGGAGTGAGGGGTCAGGGGTGAGGGGCAGGAGTGAGGGGTCAGGAGTGAGGGGTCAGGGGTGAGGGGCAGGGGTGAGGGGCAGGGCAGCACATGACCACTCGCAGCTGGCCTCCTGGGTCCTCTGAGCCGTCCGCCTCCCCCCCACCCCCCGCCCCGTGTCGGGACTGGGGCTTTGGCCTCACTTCCCCCAGGCGGGTCCGGGCCCAGCTGGGCTCTCAGTGCTCCAGACCAGCGGCCCCTGGGCTCCAGGCAAAAGGGCAGGAGACCCAGGGAGGGTGGGGCGTCAAGCCCTTCTTGGGCTCCACCGCTGGGTTGCAGTGGAGGGCAGTGGGCACAGCTGGCAGGCAGTCCACACGTGGCTCCACCCCGGCTGCTGTCCACCCCGGCTGCTGTCCACCCCGGCTGCTGTCCACCCTGGCTGCTGTCCACCCCGGCTGGCCTCCTCCAGGCCTGCCTGCTCTTGAGCTCCACCCACCCAGCCCTCATTCCCTTCTGCAGGGAGGGGAGGAACCAGCTGGCAGGGGCAGAGCGGATGGTGTGGCTCTAGGGACAGCTCTGTGGGGACAGCTCGGTGGGGGGCTCTGGGGACCTGTTTTTTGAACATTTGGAACATTTATAAGAAGCCTGGTTCTGGTGGCTCACACCTGCAATTCTAGTTGCTCAGGAGGCTGGGACCTGAGGACTGTGGTACAAGGCCAGCCTGGGCAGAAACATCTGATTCTAGCTCTTAGAAAGAAAGAAAGAAAGAAAGAAAGAAAGAAAGAAAGAAAGAAAGAAAGAAAGAAAGAAAGAAAGAAAGAAAGAAAGAAAGAAAGAAAGAAAGAAAGAAAGAAAGAAAGAAAACTGGGCCGGGAGTTTGGCCTAGTGGTAGAGCGCTTGCCCAGCATGCACAAAGACCCAGGTTTGATTCCTCGGTACCAACATACATAGAAAAATGCCGAAAGCGGTGCTGAGGCTCAAGTGGTAGAGCTCTAGCCTTGAGAAAGGACAGTGCTCAGGTCTTGAGTTCGAGCCCAGGACTGGCAAAAAAGCCAAAAGCTTGGCTGGACGTATGGCTCAAGTAGTAGAGCACCAGGTGTGAGCAGACAAGCTAAGAGAGTTCAAGCCCTAGAATCAGAAAAGGGGGGAGGAAGAGGAGGAGGAGGGAGGGAGAATGTTTGAGTGTCAGAGGGCAGCTCCACCAGCCGGTGGGCAGGGTGGTGGCCAGGCTGAGTACAGGATGCCACTCCTTTGGGAGGCATTGTAAGTAAACGAGGGCCTCAAGCAGTAAACGCCACCGAGGCACCCTCAGGGTCCCTCCATCTCCACAGACAGCTGGGCTCCAGGACGCGGCCAGGGAGCCAGCGTGAGCTGAGACCCATGGTGTGAGCACAGGGGGCCGAGCTTGTCCTGCACATGGGCCCCGTCCCGTGGCTGGCCCGGCCGTGGCCACCCTCCCATCCTGGTTCCTGGAGAGAGCCCAGGTCCCCAGCCTGGCCCCCCAGCGCCCACCAGCAGGGAGCTGGCCAAAGCCCCAAGCCAAGAACCAGGAGGAGACCCAGACACCAGCAAGGCCCACAGCCTCTCCTCAAAGTTTAACATCCGAGCAGCTTTCCATTCCTTCTTCCAAAATACCAGAAGGGATGAGAGCAGATGGAGACGCCGCATGCCAAGTCCCCTCGCTCCTTGCTTTAAAAAAACAACAAAAAGGACGTTTCAGCTAAATGAGAACAACAAAGATGCATCCAAAACCCGTAAGTGAACATGGTATGTATAAGAAGTTGTGTGTGTGCGTGTGTGTGTTTAGCATGGCATTTCGTACACGGGAGTTGTTGTACAAGGGATTCTGCCTCCTTCCCCTCGGCTGCTCTCAGAGAAAGTGGAGGCCACAGTCGGTGACAGCTGAGGGGACCCAGGAGGAGAAAGAGCCCCTGGAGCCATGCACAGGGCACTGGGTGGACAGACAAACATCTGGCCCACCGCGTGACATGACAGATAGGCGGTCACCTTGATCTTCCATGGTCAGAGGCAGGGGTGGCCATGCCGGCCAAGGCGGATCCACAGCCGGGAACCAGGCCCTCGTCCTGGGAAGCAAGGAGCTGCAGGAAACCAGGAGGCCGGCCACAGAGCCACACAGGGGTGAGGAAGGTCCCTGGGCCAGGAGCAGGGGTGGGCCTGGGAGACGGGCACAGGAACACACAGCCAGGCCTAGACTTGAGCTGAGCCTCCGCCTGTTTGTCCATCCATTCGTTTATTCAGGCAACAAATATGGACCAGAGTGAGCCAGTGTATTAGACACTGGAGTTTGGTCCAGGGAGATGAGGTGAGAAATAAGAGAGTCAGAAAAGAAGAGGGGGGAAGGGGAGGAGGAGAAGGAG